>NC_140585.1:582391843-583591843 GCF_964204655.1 Triturus cristatus | reverse complement strand
CAAACAGCGATTGCGAACAGGAAAAAAGCATCGCAAACAAGCAATTCCGCGTGTTCGCGGAATTTCTGCGTGTTCGCGGAGATTTTTTACCGTTTCGCGGAGATTTGCGTAACACGATTTCGCGAATTCCGCCCACCCCTAATATAATCCTCAATGGACTCATCTGAATTTTGTTTCCTCTTCATGAAGTTAAATCTCTCAAGTAATACACTTGGCTGTTCTAAAAATTTCTTGTTCAATCTGTTAACTGCATCTGTGTAAACATTCCACCCATCCCCTTCATCTGGTGGTGGAATTGTTACTGGTAAGTTATCAAAAGTTTCACGGCCAGAACTGCCCAGAAAACTGTAAAGAATCGCTAGTTTGCGCTTGGCTGAGTAACCTTCAGCATCTATAGCCACTAGATAGTTCTCAAAAGATTTAAACCACAATTTCCATGCCTCTTTTGGTTTGCCTTGTCTTGGAAGAAATTGATCCAATTGACATATTTGTTGAGAAGCCATTTAAAATGAAATTTAAGATGAAAGGCTCAAGTTGCTGTTAAGAGTTACTAATATATATATATATATGTGCTGTTATGTAACTATACAGCTGAAGAAGTGCCAAGAAAAGATTGCAGGAGTGAAGAGTGTGCAAACTTACTTGCAGTCTTTCACACTTTTGTCCAAAGTAAGCTCGATCACTTTCCCTTCAATAAATGAGAAAAAATAACTCACGCGCTAAAAGCCAATCAGAAAGGGCGTTTTAGCAAGGCTGGAGGTCAACTGTTACCAGAACCAATGAATTGAGTGCTCCGTAAACTCTTCCGTGAGATTTTGTTACCAGCAGAGGGCGTGACTCAGCCTGAAACTGACGCGTAGCAGGAAGCCAATCTGGAAACTCGTTCCCTGAAGGCGGAAGCCAAACAACGAAGACAGAAACGAAGTGGCTGTGGAGAGTTACTTGAAGCGTGAGAAGATCCACAATGACGGTAGGAGGCACAAATCTTTGTAGTGTTTCCAAAAGAGGAAAAAATCGTCGCCAAATGAAATGTAGAGCTTCGTTAGAATTACATCCAATAAATTCACAGAGAAGCGAAGAGTAAAGATGTTCTTGAAGCTTTATTCCAGACAAATGTGAGACACCACGGGAGTGCGTCCTTCCTCTCCAAAGTATGAACGGTCACTGAACACAGTACCGAACATAGTTCAGGGAAGAAGTAACGCACGAGAATACTAGTTCAAGAAATGCCCTTTTCAAATAACCACACATAGCATGCGCGTGTGACATCCACACACGCACGTAATTAATACAGTACAAAGAAAGCACGAGCCCAGTGAGAACACGAGCCCGTGCACACGTTATGCCAGATGCTAACAATTCATAGGTAAACAACAAGTACCAGTACACTACACTTCTCCCAGTTCACTTGTAGGCCTGCCACCTCCTCAAAATTTCAAAAGGTCGTCTAGAACAATTTCAGGTCAACTGTCACAACACAAAGGTATAATAATAGGTGATCAGCATAGAGTGATAGAGCATGAGTGGTACCATCTAGGGGGATGCCCCATAGTTAGCTTTCTAGTCACAGATGATGGGCCAGCGGCTCCATGCCAATAGCAAAAAGGATCAGGACAGGGGGCAGCACTAATGTGTCCCCCAACCGAAGGAGACGAGACAGTTGGCCCACGAAAATGGGATGTTGGGTTAGTGTATACCAACTTTGGGGCAGATTTATGAGCCCCTTGCGCCTAATTTACGCCGCCGTTGCATCACTTTTGTGACGCAGAGGCGGCGCAAATCCTGCACCATGCTGCGGGGTATTTACAACGTGACGCATCTGGCAGAAGCATCACGTTGTAAAGCCCTGCGCCACATGTAGGCGTTCTGGAGCAGGGGGGGGGGGTGTTCCGGCGCAGGAACGCCTCCTAAAAGTGGCTGAGTGAAATCTACAAGATTTGATTCAGTCACTTTTAAGGCCATGCTGCGTCAAAACCCTGCGCCTGCTTGAAGCAGGCGTATGGATTGACGCACCATGTAAATGATAGGGCACCCCTGAGCCTTGCTGGAGCTGCGTCGCGCTTGCGACGCAACTCCAGCAATGCGCCGCCTTTCCGATAGGAGATGCGTCACGCATCTGCCCATTCGTGTGCCACGGTGCGCCGCATTGTAAATGCGGCGCATCAATGGTGGCGCACGGGTGGGCAGATGCGTCGCAACTCTTCTGGCGCATCTCTGCTGATTAGCAGAGATGCGCCAGATGTCATAAATCTGCCCCTTAGTGTACGCCAGTAAGTGCTGGCCGAGACCCGCCACCTGTAGAACCCCAAAGAGGTAATCTCAAGAAAAGGAATCAAAGGCCTTCTCGAGATCTAATATGAGGCATGCCGCTTGTGGATAGCATAGGGATGCCTGGTCCATAATGTGGAAAAGGTGCATGATATTATTGGATCTGCTGCATCCTAAGATGAAACCATGTTGGTCTAGATAGGAAATGATGGGCAGCACCTGCAGATACCGGGGCCCGATTCACAAAGGTAAATTTAGACCAAAAGTCTAAGTTTATGATTTTCGGTATTCACAGAGGTAAACTTAGACCAGTAATCACAAAGAATATTTAAGAGTAGTATCTTTACATCCACACTCGCGCCAGAATCTCTGCATGGGGCAGAGTGTCTGCATTCGGGCCAGAATCTCCGAAGTCGGACGGAGGAAGTTTGCTTTCATCCTGAAACATCTGTAACAGTGTCTACCATCCTGATGCATGTAAACAATAATTTATGTCTGTAAACAACAGCAGTTGACAAAAGTCAAAAGATAGGCCATGCAATATGTTATGTGTATATGTCAGTTATGAGTGTGGACAACATTTCTAAGGACTCTATTGCCTCAGGGAAATAAATGGCAGTGCATTTATGAGACCTCCCTGGACAGTTTGACAATAGAGGCCTGATTCATATAGGGCCTGTGTCCTCAGCGCAGGTGTTGGGGATTGTCCATACTCAAGGCAGAATTGCTGCCATTAGATTTCTCATTGCCAAGATACCGCCCTAAGTGCAAAGACAACCCCACAACTGGGTGGCCTTCGTTAATGAGACAGGGGCCCTTTGTGAATCAGGACCCTTGTATGTGGCAGTGTGCCCATATGTCTGTCATATGTACACCATGGTTCAAGTGGACCTGTGTAATGAAATGGATAGTCCTTGCGAATATCTGGCAGCTCAGTGTGTGATGTGCCACTCCAGGCCTGTTGGTAATTCTTGTGGAAACTGGGACTTGTGTTTCTGATTCACGATGGAATGAAAAAGACTACAAGTACCAGAATGCAATGTGATAATCTGAGCTGGAAGAGCACATCATGAATGTACCTGGGGAATTTGGCAGGGCTGTCGGATTAGAAACTGTCTCCCTCGTGAATCCAACTAACACCCACTGGACCCACTCAAAAATGGCTAGCCATTTTGTATTATGTGTAATGCAGAATGCATCACACACAGAGGTCTAATGTACCCTATGATGACATATCACTGGCTCATGTTAACTTAACTGGTACCTTGGGAGATACATGTCATGGAGTGGCTGCCATTGTATGAGTTGGTAATGTAGTATTAACTAGGGGTGGGCGGAATTTGCGAAATCCACTGTCGCAAATTATCGTGAAAATGTTAAAAATTATCGCAAACACGCGGAAATATCGCGAAGATGCAGAAGTTTTTTTCCCGCATGTTGGTGAGATTTTCTGCATGGTTGCGGCTCGCCAACTTACCCATGTGGTTGCTCGCGGGCGCGGCCATCTTGTTTTCAGTTGTCTCGCGGTGCATGATCGCGAGAAGAAAGACGTGATCGCGCGACACATGACGTCACTGCGGGCGCGAACTGTCGCGAGACAGCGCAAATGGCTAAAAACAATACAACATCTCATGAAGAACGCGACCGGATCAAGAAAACTTGTCGGCGAACGCAGGGATTCAGGTAAGGCGATCGCGCGCGCGCGAGAATGTATTATTTTACAGCGCGAGCAAGAAACAAATTATCGCCAAGCTGCGGAATGCGGAAATGTTGACATTTTCACGCTTTCCGCGGGAACACGAAAATGTCAAATTATCGCAATTTCCGCGAACGGAACAAAATTTTAGCCCAGGCCTGGTATTAACACACATCCCCTGCTCTAATGCCACATCTAGGCCCTTTGCAAGTACGAAGACACACTACCCTGCAGCACACAGCAAATTGACTCCAGATCTTGTTGTGCACTGCAGCACTCATCTGTTCCTCTGTCCTCTCATAAAGCAGAGGATACCCATCAAGTACCATTTGAGTTAGTTTGGTCATATCATTGTCACAGAATGTGTGGATGCCTTGCTCTCAGCTCCCTCAGCTATGTTGGGGAGAGGTGGGTTAAACAGTGCAGCAGGATGGCAGAAGATCTTGCCTGGAGGGGAGTTTGACTCAGAATGACGATAAAATGGCTGCCTTTACCTCCCTGTATTGAGGTTGTTTGAGGGTGCTGCTCTCTACTGCTGAAGGACTAAATCCAGAAACACATGCATGGGACTGATTCTCAAAGAGCCACCACACTTGGAATTCTCATTGTGGAGATTCTGCCCCGGGTTCAAAGACTCCCGCATGCCTGAGAGGCCTCTGCCATTAGGCCCTTTGTGAAACAGCCCCTATGTTTTAGGGATATCAGCACTATCTGCCCTAACTTTGGTGAAAAACTACAGTCAACTTTGATGTAAGCTCAAACTGTGGACCTCATTGTACCATAATGTAAAAGGGCAAACTGTGCTGGGATGTGATATAGATTGTCCCCCAAACCCTCGTCATTTTCTGAATTAAAGTTGCAGCCATTATTTTCCTCAGTTTCTCTCTTTGTGTGGAAAAAACATTGTTTTCCCTCCCATTTTCAGAGTCTCTGGCCCAAGTGCAGAGAGTCCATCCTTGATGCAGAAATTCCACAGTCGGGCCAAGTACTCCAAAAATGGGCTGGACTCCAATGTTTCAATACAGGAAATGACATACAGTAAATACAAGACAGGAAGGTCATGACAGGAAGTTGCGGACATCCATTTTATGGTCATTCTGAGTCATCCTCATCTCTAAATGGGATCCTCTGCCATCCTGCTGCAATGTTCATCCAAACTGCCCCCAACATGGCTGAGGCACTTGATGAGAAGGCCTTTCAGTGAGGACATTTTAAGCGTATTAGTTGAAGGGGTGCTTCACAAGTACCCTCAGCCTGATGGGGGTCCAGAGTACCAGCTGAGCAATACAGAAGACGCAAGTCTCTGGTGTGACATTGCTTTGCACTGCTGTGCAGTGTATATATTCCACCGGTAGACCAGATCATGCTGCAAGCACTGGGAGGACCTGTAAAGCAGGTCCAGAATAAAGGCCCCGGAAATGTGGGGCCTGTACTCCCAGCCCCATGTACACAGGCCCCGTTTTCTGCCAATGTACAGGAGGGTCTGGAGGGCAGCCTGGCCGACCCTCCATGCTCAGTTGGAGGGGTATGACAAGCGGAGACCTGGTAAGCACATGAAATGCTTTAAATGTGTAGTAATATGATGTGATTGGTGGTAGAGCTCTACCATTATGTGTCTTATATCACCATTTACGTAATATGAGCAAAACCTGCAGAAGTTATAGAGCAAATGCCTCATTGGAGCACATTGAATGCACTGACCAAAGTGCAATCTGGGACTTGTAGTTTTCTGACCAAAACTGGGGAAATGACCCTCACATGTTGCATTTGAATGAATAAATGCACTGTCAACACCATGACTGGAGAACCAAGTGCCTTAGCACTGCTATGTGCAATGTCGTAGGAATGAGTCAGACAATGTCCAGTGTTGGGATGATAAGCCTTTGGGTGTTGATTGCTGCATCATGCATGCTGTTTGTGTGTCTTATGTCTCTTTTCATGCAATCTGAGTGACTGCTGCTGTAGTTATAAGGCCAATGCCTCATTGGAGCACGTTGAATGCACTGACGATAGTGCATTTTGGGACTTGTAGTGTCCTGGACATAACTGGGGAAATGACTCTCACATGTTGCATTTGAATGAATAAATACACTGCCAACACCATGACCTGTGAACCAAGGGCATTATGACTACTGTGTGCAATGGGGTAGATATAGGCCAAACAATATCCAGTGTGGGGACACGAGCCCTTTCGGTGTTGGATGCTGTATCATGCCTGTCTTTTGTGTGTGTGTTTTTCATGGAAAAATATATTATTATATGCCATGAAGTAAAGGCTGACTTTGTAAGAGTTGTCTCACTCAAAATGATACCAACATTTCAAAGGAGGCTGAAATACATAAATCTTTCCAACAGTGGCTTATATGTCATTAGTAATGTCCAGGTAGCTGTACTAACTATGCACATGTGCTAACAAGTGTACAGCACCAACAAAGCTGTAATGACATGCTAAATGAGGCATTTACCATTTAGAGTGTCTGATGTTGTCAAGGGATATTCAAATACTTATATTCACATATTAGCAAAGGTCATTTTCAAGGCCCTGTTTGTATATGTACACCCAAACCAGCATTTGTGTTGTATTAGACAATGCTACACATCATATTACATTTGATAGTAAGTGTAAGACTGTTGAAACTGCACACTAAAGGATAATCATTGATCCTTGCTTAGGTGTGGATATAGCCATCTAGGCTGTGTCCCATCTGAGCTTGTACACTGACATTTGAAGATGACTATGTTGCAATGTCAGGAAACCGTAATTGCAATAATGCTGAAGGTGAGGGTTGGTCAGTACAGAAGTGTATACCTATCAAAGATGTCAATATGTGAGTGAATTCAGGACATCACAGTGATGGTATGCAAAATTTTGGCCTAAAGACACATTTAATTGGTTAGTGAGATTAAAGGAGAACAAAGTCTGCACTTGCTTAATGTAGTTACATGCTCTGTAATGACTTGTACACCAACTACATAACGTTTTGCCTTCACTTTCAGTTGATCTGGCTCGCTAAGAACACCAGGAACAGAATATGGAGCAGAGCGGGACATCCACAGGGAGTTGGCTGCCACATCCTCTTTCCTCCAGTGAAGAGGACAAGGAGGAGGGACCTGATACATCAGCGGGCAGGAGTGGTGTACCCTCCAGGACAGAGCATACAACAACTGCAACAGACTGGGTGGAGGCTGAAGACACAATAGGGGGGCACCTATCCAGATACCTCCTGCTTGGAGGTAGGAACGTGACTCTTCCCCTGACACACAAGAACTTGATATAGCTGAGGTGTCCCCAGAGCAGGCCTTATCATGACCTGGACCTGCCACCGACCCCTCCCTATCTCTTGAGGCCCAACTGCGCCCCCTGCCACTAGTCCCCATCCAAGTGGCTGCTAAGATGCACTGAGGGAAAGCTCTGCCCCCAACATCCCACACCCCTCATTTGAGACCCCAAACACCACCCTGTATTATTGCTTTTGTGGCTGTGTCCCAGAGTGTGATGGTGGCATCTCATGGGGAGCCAGGTATGGCCCCTCGGATTCTTTTGTGGATCTGTGATGAAGTGGGTAGGTGACGAGAGGGACATGCAAGAGCCTTGGCCACTCTCAATGCCAACATCACTTCCTTGGGTGCAGCCATGTTGGCTGACTTTGCCCAGCATCCCTCCCTAAACCTCCAGTAGTCTCCCTGTTTGTCTTCCCACACTGTTTCCCCTCCAACCCCTCATGTTTCACAATTCCATGGGGTGTCTAGTCCTGCACCGGCCAGCCAGTAGGAGGCCACAGAGGTGGAAAATCTCCACATCATTGAAAAGAAGGATCATGAGGATGACCAGTGACTGGACCATGTCTAGACTATGGACAATTTGTTTTCCCCTGTACATAAACTGGTTCCCTTGACTCTTCCTGATGTGTTTCATTTATTTTGCCCAACCCTCTCCATTTCCCCTTGCCCATTCTGTATGAAGACCATATTTGCTCTCCTTTTAATCTTTCCAATGGATTGTTATTTAATTACATTTATTTTTACAGAATAATTTCTATAGTATTTTTTTTAACAACATCTCTGTCTTGTGTAGTCATAATATTTGCTGGGTTCAAAGTATGGAAGTGTATATCGGAAGTAGTTTAGCTATGGTTTCCCCATGATACCTTGTTATACAGATAGTCCTATAAACCTACGTCTCACTCACTCACAATTATTGTCACAGCTATGGACTACCACCAGGGTTACCAATTGACCATCCGCACATAATACACAACTCAGTATTGACTTGTGATGAATATATTTTTTTGTACATATATTGTGGGTAACATTTTACCACAATAATGGGGGATCTCGCTTGTAACTACGCAATTGTAGTGGTGAGGATCACTGTGAGTGAGTGCATTTACTGTGTTGGTGGTGTGGTGCAGATGTATGTTGTGCCTATGCCTATATGTGTGGGAGAGGTGCCTGTACAGGGGATTAGGTGCCTGTACAGGTGGGGGAGGTGCCTAGACATGGGATGAGGGTGCCTGTACAGGTGGGAGAGGTGCCTGGACAAGGGGCGTGGCTGCTTGTACAGGTGGGAGTTACCTGGCCTGGGGATGATGGTGGCTGTACAGGTGGGGGATGTGACTAGGCAGGAGAGCAACGTGATTGTGCAGTGGGGGCATGTGCAAGGAGAGTGGTACCTGTGAAGTTTGGGGGGTTGCCTGTGAAGTTTGTGGTACAGGTGGCAGGGTGTGATGTTGTGCAGGCAGATGTATTGGCTCCCCTCCAAAGTGTTGACTGTAAAGGAAGACTTTGGATACATTTCAGCATGCCTTCCATCAGCTTCATGACCAAACCATGATTTCTTACACTCTCTGCCCTATGGATGGCTATGTTGTCATTTATCTATTTTGCCAAGAATATCCATCCTGTCCAAGATATGGGTCAGTCTGTCCACCATCTATAGGAATTGGCGCATGTCCTGTAGTGAGTCTGTAATTTCAGAGAGAGTAGCCCCTATGGCATGACTGCCCTGCCTCACATCAGCCTGCTGTTGGAAAAAATCATCTTCCCACTTGCCACCATGATCATCTCCCACCCCCTCCACATGGGACAGTCCCAGATATGACAATCAGGTCAACTTGCAGGGGTGTCAGGTGGGAGACTGCGGGCAGGAGTTTCGTCCCTAGGAAATACCTGATCCTCTTCAAGGGGGGTAGGTTTGTCAGATCGTGAAGTGAATGCATGGGATGCATTGTCATGGGAGGAGTGAGTAGGGGAACCAAAACATCTGACATGGACGTGAGGGCTGTGAGGGATTGATGGTTGTGTTGGGGTAGGTGAATGCTGTGGTTGATTTGCTGACTGCTGGGAATGGACAATCCTCGGGTGGAGTAAGAGACACTATGCTGGCCTGGCTGGAGCAGGTGGAATGTATGACATTACAACACATACATTTACAACGCATACCTTTGCAACACAGTTTTCACCTTGCAACATCCTTTACAACGCACACATTTACATCGCATGCCACTGCAACAAATTTTTTTAAACTACACTTATAACGCATTCCATTGCATCTCATCATACCTTTACAATGCATACCATTACAACGCATACCATTACATTGCATTTAAGGTAAGTGTTGGATAGCGTAGGGGTAAAAATTACTATTCTGACTCCAGGGGGTGCAACAGTAGGGTAAGTGTTGGATAGTGTAGGGGTAAAAATGACTATTCTAACTCCGGGGGAAGCAACAGTAAGTTAAGTGTTGGATAGTATAGAGGTAAAAATGACTATTCTAACTCCAGGGGGTGCAACAGTAGGGTAAGTGTTGGTTAGTGTAGTGGTACTATGCGTTGTAATGGTATGCGCTGTATTGATATGCAATGTAATGCCTGCGTTGTAGTGACATGCGTTGTAGTGTCATGCGTTGTAGTGACATGCAATGTAATGGCTGCGTTGTAGTGACATGCGTTGTAAAGGATGTTGCGATGTAATGACTGCTTTGTAAATGTAGTGCGATTTAATAACTGCGTTTTAAAGGTTGTTTCCCAGCAGGTGTGGGCGTAGATGTTTTGACCAGAGGGCCAACAATGACAGGCAGGGAATAAGACTCATTGTCCTCTACAATCAGCACCAGATCTTCTTTATTCTCCTCTACTTCCTCCTCATCCTCCTCTACTTCCTCCTCCTCTTCTTGTGCGTTACTGACAGCTGACAAGGCTGCCTGGAAGAGAAGTGGGGTCTCTCCTTGGATAGCCCATTGCCCACCACTGGTGGATGGTTCTTCTTCCTGAAGCAACTCATCGACCTCAGCACCTGAAAGACAGAGGTTGAAAGAGGATAATCATTTGGCTTACTATATGATGTGGTGCAACACTAGGGCTGAGTCAAATGATCTGAGCACCAACGGATGTTCCATGTGTAACCTGGTTTGTGTATACATACGCATGACAACTCACCCCTTAGCATTGAGGTGTTCAATGCAGATGTGCAATGAAAAATCAAGCTCACCATTCTCCAACCACAACTCTGTGTGGTATTGAGATCCTCCATGATGCCAGCTGATGAACCTGGCTCCTCCGGTGTGTAGCAGAAGATGTTGTCCTTGTTCCTGCAGTTTGAAAAGGAAGTGGCACCATATTTAGTTCTGCATGAATTATATGTGAACATGCACACTTGACATACACATCACTGAATATGTTGGCAACTTTTTACATTCCAATTTCAAGTGCTATGCAGATGTTCCTACACCTGATAATGTCCTTCCACAAGGATTTAATTATTGTGCATGATTTGGGATTCAATTGTTTACAACACTATATGGCACGCTTACCTGATGAAAGGAAAGTACTGGGATTGACTGCTGCTGCCAGGATGTATCCCAAACCCCTGGATGGTGCCATCTGGATCACAGAGAAAGTCCTGCCAGCAGCTGCAATGTTACATACAAGTCCATAATTAAGTGCAAACGATGAGGGTAATTATTTAGCAAACATATGTCAGAGGTATAAACCAGAGATATGTCACTTATGGGGGGGCGGGGCGGATTGTGCCCCTCCTGATTTTCATATGCAGCCCTCTTATCAACAGTAGCAATGGGCAGTTGTTAATTCAAGATGGCACTGACATCAACCAAATATCATATTTACAAACTTGAAATTGAAGGTTACCGTTAGGTAAAGGAAGGAAGTAAGTAGGGTGATCTGCACGACCTACCTTTGTACACACCTTCATGTTTAGTGGCATCAAGTATGATGTGGTGTCTTCAAAAATCTAAAGGAGTGTTCCTCAACAAGCGGACCTGTTTCACCTTCACACATCAGATGTCAGTGAAGTGGAGTGTAACATTTTGATACGTATAATTATCAACCAATTTTTGGGTAACATCAGATTCCCCCTCCCGCAATTTACCTCCCGGGACGACAATGCCCATTTTGGACTGGAAGGTAAACATTTGCGCTATGCAATATTTGGGTGGCCTGTGTTCCCATTATACATGAACAACATCATAGTCTATTTTACCTGACAATGGATAAGGTTTTGTACAGCACACATCCTCATCTATTTCAATGTTAGCTTATATGTTATTATGGAGGAAGTGGTGGCAAAGCGAAAATCATCATTTGGCTAGGACCACACAATTTGGTCAACCTGAGAAGCTGGGATGATCCCCACCTTTCCCAGTTTCATGTTGGGCGGTTCAGCCACCAGATGTATATGCTTCACTTCCTCTACACCCACCTTACCAGCCCCAACCTCCCTCCCCACCTGCCACCCTGCTGGCATCAGCACAGCCCTCATTTACATCAATTACCATACACTTTTGGCCTTGGATTTTCATGAGGATTATCCATGTCATGGACTTTCAACCCAGTAGTGGCTACTCCTCTTCATAAGAGACAATATTAGCAATTAGGTATGTACTGTGCTCACTTACCATACATTTTGAATAATCCTTTCATTAGTCAACATGTTATGAAGTGGTATACTGTTATGAGCCATATGTGAGCATATGGAACTGAGTGGACACACACCACAGACTACAGATATTTTATCCACTTTTTTGGAGAATGAACATTAGGTAAAGTCAGTCTTGGTGTACTTACCAGGGTCTCACATCCGCCCAGTGTGCTGTGCCTGACCAGATGTGTAGCAGAGATCACTGTGGATGTAGTTTTTCTGGACCATGTCACAAGGCCTACAATGAGATGTATGTTTTCAGTTCACATTCTAGTCAACACATGTTATACACAACATTTCATAGTTCAGTTTTCAGGGTTGGGACTGTTGATGGATTCTAAGTCATATTTATAGGTTGTCTTATCACAATGTACGAGTTTGGACCCTCTCTTGGCCATATTTACGTACCAGTTTGTGCTGGTGGTATGGGTTGATGTACCCCATGATGCTGCCTCCCTGCAGGTACAGGGACCTCTGCTCCAGTGGGTAATTGTACTCTGGCTGTAGGTGGAAATAAAGGGGAAACGTCACCAGACATAATCAAGAAATGTTGAATATGTGCAACTTGTCATTTATTTACTCAATGGCATCTACATGCCAACAGCAATGAATGATAAGTGAATGAGGCACATTATCTATTGTCATCTACCACTGTTAGAAGAATACACCAGCAGTGATGGCCCACTGCTCGGGACTGAGGAATTGGAAGTTGCCATTTCTATCACAAACGATTCCGGGACTTGTACTGCAATGGACGAGATGAGACACATGAGAGTCTGACTAACCATGCAATTTGCACATACTTGGGACAACATCCATAGTCACATTTGTAGTGTATCATAGACGTTTATCATTTAGTGTCATTTTTATAATCATCACATTTTACTTGCCACCTCATTAACCCCTTCAGCGCGGCGCGGATTACCGCGCCGTGCTGAAGGTTCCGTGCGCGGGTGTGGCCGTGATGGAGCGGTTCCGTCATGCGCACAGCGCGACCGCCGCGCATGACGGAACCGCTCCGTCACACGCATCGAAGGGGTTAAGTTTGAATGTCACAGGCAGCCCATGCAGCAGCTGTGGGTAAATGGTGGAGAGGACATCCCTCTTGAGTGGGGTGAGACAGGGGTAGGATCCAGTTTGTCCATCAGAAAGAGCTCTGACCACTTCTATACTGCTGTGCTTCTCCTTCATCCGCCAATTCTCATCCTGCCTCTTTATGTTCATGACAGTACAGACATCATCCCACAATGTAGTGACCTCAGTAACCAAATGCTGCAAAGGGCTGCCTTCTGTGTGGCACCACTGCTGTATGGGGTAGACCCATCAGTCTTGTGTTGTGTCTCACTATGAACTGGATTATTATGGTTGTCTCTTCCTCACTATAATTCTTCTTCCTCCTCAGAGGTAGCATGGAGGAGGCAAGTCGCAGAGCAGGCAGGCAAAAAGTCTGGGTGGCCGGACCAGGGCCTTGATGCTTTTATTTGGTTTGTAGTGCTGGGATAGCAGGTGGTGTTGATAGTTTGCAGGTGTATGTAATTTCACTCAGCCTGGGCCAAGTGAAGAATCTCCACCCCAAGTACAAGGCTGGGATTGGCAGTTGGGCTAAGGAGTTTCCCCTGCAGCAGTTTGGGGGCATGGAAGACACTGAAACAGGTGCGTCAGTGTGAAAGCAAACATCTTTTACTCCGAGTGCAGAGATTCCGCCCCAACTGTGGAGATTCCAGCTCGAGTGCGTAAACTCTGCCCTAAGTGCAGAGATTCCAGCTCAAGTGTGGACGTACAGATACTACTCATATATGCCCTTTGTGAATACCGAAAGTCTTAACTTAGACTTTTGGTCTAAGTTTACCTTTGTGAATACTGAAAGTTGTAAACGTATACTTTTGGTCATAGTTTACCTTTGTGAATCAGGCTCACCAGTCTGAATGTGCCTTGATGAGTATCTTATAATCAGCGCCCAAAATAGCTATAGGCCGATAAGAAGAGAGGTGGGTGGGATTCCTACCTGGTTTCAAGAGGGTGTTGAGAAGGGATTCCTCGAGGGAAGCAGGGAGCGCTCTGGTGGTGTGGGCCTCGTTATAAACCTCGACCAATCTAGGGGCAAAATGAGTCAAAAAACTGTCATAGTACTCTATTTGGAGGCCAACTAACCCCAGGGTCTTATTACAGGCCAGATCATGTATTGCTTTCTTCACCTCAGCCACTGCAATCAGTTCATCAAGTTCCTTGCGCTCAATGGCGTTTATGGAAGGCAAAGGAAGAGGGTCCAAAAAACGCTCTATGATGTAGGGAGGTGGTGTGGGACATGCACTATAGAGCTTGGAGTAGTAGGAGCTGAGTGACTGTAGTATGTATGATTGGGAGCGCAATGGATGACCAACTGCCAGGGCTATTTCTGTAATTGGGGGGTGCGAGTCTATGAAGGGCCAGCTTGGCAAGTACGCGGCCAGGTTTCTCACCGGGCCATGCATTCTGTAAAATTGTAACAGCAAAGGCACTCTATCAGAGCAGCATACTTATCTTTGCATCAGAGAGGGCACGGTCTGAGGTGCCATTTGGAGGGGTACAATTATCAGAAGCAGTCAGTGCCACCTCAGCGTCCTGGAGTTCAGCACCACTTCAGTGTCCTGAAGTGCCCTGGTCGATTCTTGGCATACCCTGGCTATATTCTGAACACAGAACCCCCTAGTGACAACTTTCAAGGAGCCCCACTCGACGGGTCAGGTGGCGCCTGTGGCATGATTTTTCATAAAGTACTAACTGATATCAATTGAGTGTTGCGAAATACCAGCCCATCCAGTTTGTCTTTGGGTAGCCTCCAAGTGGGCACTGGGGGGTGTGGTGCTCCCCATTCCATGTCCACTATATGAGCAGTATGGTTGAAGAGCACGCTGCCCAGATAATTCGAGTGTGTGAGTAGTGGAAACAAATCTGGAGAACACAAAAATAAATTAATCAAACGCATTAGCCATGTGAGACTGAATAGTGGGAGTACAGATGGAGATATGGGTTCTGAGCCCTCCATACATTGATGAGAGACCATTGTTCGGCCCACCGGGAGAATTGCTGTGAGTGTTGGCGTGTGGGGCATGAGGGAGCGAGTAATGGGAATATTCAAGGGAGAGGTCGAGAACATTATTAAGGCCCCTCCTAGTATCCAAGGGATGTCTACCCATTGGGTCTGGACTCCAGATAGAGATGCCAAAAATGCTGCATGTTGTGTGTTTGTAGCGTCTATGCAGCCGTCAAAGAGAGGGTCACCATCAAACCAGCACTCTAACAATCAATGACCATGCCACGAGTTTGGAACAGTGTGCCTGGCCAGATCCAGAGCAAGGTACCCTGGGCATATGCGGAATAGGACAGGCCATAAATCGTGCCTCTATAGCATCTACTAAGTCACTGGAGTTCATTACCAGTGAGGTGAGCCTCCTGCAGGAAACTGATGTGCTTGTTCCTGCTTGAGTTAAGAGTTTACTGAGTATTGCGGCATGCTGGTAGCATTCCTTGCACATTCAGCATGAGAAATATGTGGCCATGAGAAGATGTCAAGTAGGAGTGGGGGAGAGGCATGAGATAACCACCCGCCCCCAGAGCAATATGGAATGCTGGGTGGAAGATGGTACATCGCTCATGCTGCGAGGGAAATAACCTTGGGCAACAAACAAGAGAACTTTAAAAAAAACAATAAGAGCCTGCAGCTGGGAACAGTCACTCAAGAAACAGTACATGGATCGGGGTGGTAGCAAATAACAGCCATGTTGCTGAAAGGGGGGGCAATAACCTGCAGGCAGTTAATCTGTATTATGGCTCAGTTGAAAGAACAATCCTTCCTAAATTCATGAGAGGGTAGGAAATCCATAGTATAGCAGCCAAAGAGGGCAAGACGGGCATAAGGCAGCACTTCCTGACCAGTGGCCAGAGGTGGGTTGGCGACGTGCCAATACAGCCCACTCTCCTGTGAAGCCTCCTCCGCCAGGGAAATCGGGCATTTAAGGAGGTCATCTATGGACTACTGTGTAACCAAGGGACCAGACAATTGTCTTGCATTTCCAAAGGTGCCTGATGGCATATCATCCTCGAACAGAGCCGAGCTTGAGTCACTGTTCAGAGAGGTTGAGGATTGACAGAGTACAAATGTTGCCGCAATGTTGACTCTGTCGTAGATTTAGTGGATAGGCCACTCCGGGAGCTCCTCAAGCACTGCTGTGCGCCAGACCTTCACCGATTTCTCCACCTACTAGTGCAAGGTGCATCACTCCTATCCCCTGAAGTGGGTTTCCACCAAGTCCCAGGCTGAGGCCACCTCCATGGAAAAATTAATCTGTTGGTCGTGAATGGCCTTCAGCTTCGCTCGTCATAGTTGTGCGTACTGCATATTGAGATCTAGAAGGTGGCGCTTTACTGTAAGAAAGGAGGAATGCTGGCGCAGGGGCAACATGGTGTAGTGAGGAAGGATCAAGCTCTGACAGTTTTCATACTTGAGAGGGGGTGCCCATCTGGTTGCTTTCAGGATACCATCTCTATCATTATAAAGGGGTAGTTTTCCAACCACAAGATGGATGGGCTCCCGTGGCAGCAGTCTGCGGGTTGGCATTCAGTGCACCCTCTCCATGGAAAAGTGAAGGGAGGGGGACTGGGCCGGCATGAAGGACTTCACCCATCCATCCAGAAACTCATTCATTGGCCTGCATCCCTTAAAACTCTACGGTAGACCCACAGTATGCAAGTTATTCCATCAGGTCCTTCAGTTAGCATTCTTTGCTCGTTCCAACCACTGTACTCTGTAGGGGAGGTCTTGTGATCTACTAAGTGTGGTCATATGTCCTCAATGTTGCGTTCCATCTCTGTAATTTTGGAGGCCAGTTTCCTGTGATCTTATTGCAGGAGAACAAATTCCACTCAAATTTACTCTATTCTGGATTTCACTGAGGTACGCAATGTCGCAATTGTGTGGAGGATAGTGTCCAGTTTAGCCGCAAAGTCTTGTGGCTGGGAGGGTTGTGGGTTTTCCTGTACCTGGATTGGGGCTCAGGTGAGGGGGCAGTATTGACGGTGTATTTCTACCTGCCCTTGGCTGCCAGCCATGTTAATGTGAAGATATTGGTAGCAGAGGACCAGCATGCAAACGCTGTACTCGCTCCAAGCGGTAGCCCCAAGAGAGGATCACAGAGGGTCAGCTCAGGCACATTAGCAGGGAAAAATCCAGTGGACCTGCCGTCAAATGAAAATCAGGTCACGCAGCATATACAAGGAACAGGGAGTTGAACTCTCTGAGGAGGTGGTCAGGGCATTTTGCAAGACAATAGTGGCAGTGAACCCAGGGCACTGGGATACAAATCATGGGCTGTCCCACCAGTTAAGGCCCTCTCCAAATAGTTCCATCCCCTCCCTTGTGCCGGGGGATGCTCCAAATAGATGAGGAGGGGTCTGGGGGCCCTCATGTTCTTCACTGACCACCAAGGGCACTCTCGCTTGACCCTGTGCTGGCAATATGCGATGGGGAGATAAGACCCGGTTTGAGCCCCAAACTCGGGACCCCCACTAGGAGCACTGCATCATCCCAGAATCTGCAGGGCCCAGAGTAGTGGCATAGGCCAGGTACACCTTTAAACCACCTCAGAAGGGGGCTTTTGGTACTGTGCAAAGTGGGCCGTCTGTTCGCCTCTGAGGTACCGCTGTCGGACTAGGAAGATCTGGGAGCAAAGCTCCACAGGCGACAGGTGGCAGGAGCAGTCAAGATAGGCCACAGGGGCATCCAAGAATTCGCTGCACCGCTGAGCACTCCTGATCTGGGGAGTGTGTTGGTCCGAAACTCTGCATACCGTGACCCCTAGAGCAGCAGGAGACTGTGCCAATGGTGGGCCCTGCTGTGTGGACATGGGCCCACCGAGTCAAAAGAGGTGTCTGTTGGGGCCCTAAGGCCTGGCCTCACCCGCTCAGCACTCGCTTGGCTGTAATAGTTGGCTCCTCCAAGGTGTCGGCTGCACGCTGTAAAGGACTTGCATAATGAAGGAGATGTGAGGGGAGGGCTGCCTCCCCCTTGCACTGGCTGCAGGCAGACTGAGCAGTCCCGCCCAGGCACTGCAACCCTCATAGATTGATCCGGGGGCACTGGACCATGTGCGATTGCACACCATTAAAGCCCACCATGGAACAGGTTCCCGTGGGCAGGCGAACCCCACAAGTCAAAAAACCAAAGGAGGGAGGGGAGAGTCGGTGTTCAAAACTAACACTTGGGGTGGATTCAGCCTCCCAGTACAATTATTGATCATGGCTCAAGGGTGTTTCCTTCATTGGTGGAAAACACATTGTGTTTCTTAAATACCCCTCCACACCAAAATCTGTAGAAGGACCTTTCAACTCCTAGATATCTGTTTATTCCAGACCAGGAGTACTGGTTTACCAACTATTTTGGCCCGTCTTTTAGTAAGGGTGTAGGTTTCCAGAAGGACAACCTGACCACCCCTACCCATATTAGGTCTTTGTTCTGGAGAATGGGTTTAGCAACCCCCTTAGGGTTTTTCACTAGAGAAGGTTTTGAGCATTATAAACTCTAGCTCTGGATCTATTTTATCTTTTGAGTCAACACAGACTGATCTAAACCTCATAGGTTTTATACAAATTATAACCAACCAAACTGCAATTGCGCAAGGATATCCACTTGATAAATCCTCTATTTTGTTTTGTTTTGCACACCAAGACCTCTCTCTTTCCTACTTTTGCCAACCCCTAAGGTGTTATACATTTTATAACCAACAACTGCGAATGCGCAAGGGTATCCACTTGATAAATCTTTGGTTTTGGTGTGTTTTCGCACCATGACCTCCCTTCTTCATTGCGGGATTTTGGAGCAATTTCTTCATAACTTTTCACACAAGCGCTTATCTGAACAGCGCGGTGTCAATACTACTCCGGCGAGCGTTCTAGTTGTTACAGCAACGCGTCCCTCCACTTCCGGGTTAGGTACGCGTTACAACTTCTGGGGCACTGGCAGTCACCGCAGCTTTCTTCCTAACGTTAAGATGGAAGTGCTCCCCAAGTGCACTTACATGCCAATAGTGGTGGGAACTAGTTGGGCAATTAAGTACAGTATAAATAAGCGCTCCTCTCGACATGACCACATCGACGGAGCCACGAGGGGGACGACAATGTGAGGCAGCACCTTGGTATATGTGAGTACGGCATAGCCGCTACAGAGAGGGCAGTTCTATTTTGCATCGCATTCGGACACCGACCTAATGCAGCCTTTTTTATCTACAGAGTGCTAATAGCAGAGGGTCCCTTTTGTTCTAAGGCTCATGATGACATTGGCTTCTATACAGCAAGTATGTGATCAGCTTTTTTCATTCCAGGCTGTTTTTATCCTATATTCTAAAAACTCCTTAGTCACTATAAATTCTACCTTGGGACATAATCCTTTTAGTGTGTATGTTTTTTGTTAAATGTGTGTACGTCTTGTACTTGTCCCTTTTTTTACAGGACACCGCACTGGCATGGATACTGTGTAGTTCTCTGCATTTATAGGCACTATATTTATCACTTATACAGGTCACGAATACAACATCTGGAACATAATCGGTTTACCTGATGTTTTTTCCTATACTTTTTGTTTCTTTTTCAGATTAAAACCTATATAATTTTGAGACCATTGTGTCCCATTTTGTATCTTTTTGCTATCTGACTACACATAGCTTTTAAACTATTGACATTTTCACACCATTCATGTGAGTAGGGTAGGGATCTGTGTACCCATCCTGAAGAACAAGCAGCACGCTTCGAAACATGTTCACACACGCAGGCGGTCTTGTACATTAACACAACACACCTCCACCTCACACCTTTTTTAATAATACCAGCACCAAGGCTTCTTAAATTTTTTTTACTCCTATGATGCAAGGTATTTTTAACATTCACTTATCATTCACACCTGACCCTACCTCTCACTACCTCTCACACCACACATAGAGACAACATCAGTGCTCCCTCGCATTCGTTGGTAGTAGCACGCCGCATCCCGTTGAGGGATGCGAAGACCCCTATGATGCAGCATGACATCAAGGGCCCTTTTGGTGTGTGAGGGGTATTTAAGAAACACAATGTATTTCCCACCAATGTAGAAAACACACTTGACCCATGATCAAACACAATTAATTGCAATCTTCCTTGGGTGGATCTTCTTGTTTATCAAAAACCCCACAAGTCAACAGCGCGGCCCCAGGAAGGCCAGTTTGGCGACATGCAGCGAGCCTGCCGGCATGATGTGGCAACCAAAGCCAGTGACTGCAGCCACCTGCATCCTCTAGCGGCCCTCCAGGATTGTGTTAGGCCATGACCCCTCATGAAAGTATGAGGCTGTGTCCAGGACCTTAGTGCTATTCTCCCAGGATGGCCCATCAATTCACACCTAAGTTCCCATTGTATGTGGCTGTCTATAGGGAAAACACAAGGCCCATCTGTCACCCATCCCAGACATGCAATCAGAGACAGATCGCAGGTACACAGGTCTAAGGGCGGGAAAAACGCCAACTTTTTAAAAGTGCCATTTTCAAAATTGTATCTATAAATGTGACTTTGCTATTAAAGCGTATTTATCATTCCAATTGCAGAGGTACTAAACATGACAGACTTACCTCCTCTCAATTAGGAATTACAGCTTATTAAATGTAATAAGGAATCCCCAATGTTATCAAAACGAATTTGGGAGTTTTTCACTTTCAGGACATGTAAAACTTAAAAACACATGTCCTACCTTTTAATTACAATGCACCCTGGCCAATGGACTACCTAGGGCCTCCCTTAGGAATAACATATATGTAATACCAGGGAAGGTTTAGGCTTGGCAGGGGTTTTTAAATTCCAAGTTGACATGGCAGTGGAACATTGAATTTAGGCTCCAATGGCTTGCCTGGGACAATTTTTAGGGTGCTACTTAGGTGGGTTGCACAATAAGTGCTGCAAGCCCACTGGTAGCATTTGAATGACAGGACCTGGGTAGATGGCATATCACTCTACAAGGGACTTACATGTAAATTAAATATGCCAACTAGGTTTATGTCAATCAAGTCATGTTTAAGAGAGTGAGCACAAGCACTTTAGCACTGATTAGCAGTGGTAAAGTGCAGTGTCCTAATGCAAACACAAATCAAATCCAGAATAATTGGAGGCAAGCAGGCAAAAAGTATGGGGGAAGACCACACTAAGGCTGAAAGGTCTAACAATTCTTATTTTCGTTAATGCTGTTTCCCAACAGCTAAGTAGGTCTTAATTTCTGCTTAAAAGCAAATAACTTCAAAAAGCTGAACGTTTGGTAGAGAACAAGAGTTAATGTGCTAAGAAAATGCATTGAAGTTTGGTATATTACTTCAATAATATTGGCCTATTCTTTTTTTGAGAAGTGGTAGTTAAAAGCCAAGTTTTTGATTAACAGAGATTTCATGCTAGGCAGGACTGAGAAAAATGAGTAAATGACCTTTGGAGGAGCTTGCATAGTATACTAGTTAATTAAATAGGTGGCAATTGAAAAGATCTAGGTGTGAGGTAAAAACATTTTCAAAAGGATTTACTCAACAAGGTGTCTACAGTGGCAAAAAAAAGACTCCGGTATTACCTGAAGATCATGAGTCTGGACGAATGGAATATGCAAAAGATAACAACCTAGATTACAATGAATAGTCTTTGAAAAAGGTGATGAGGAAGTAGTTAAACCTACTAGTGCTGTGATAACATATCCTCAAGGAGTACATATGTTCAGTCCAAGCTCTTTCCATGGAACACGCAGTATTGATCGATAACATTTTGTTTATGTGACAGACAAATTATGACTGCAAAAAGAACAATTGATGGACGGAATGCTGAGAAATGTCAAACATCGACCCCCAGTACAGAGATATGGGCCTAACTCCATTGTTTTTTTGCACACCATGCCATTCCAATTTAGACCCAGCCATATGCAAATCAGTCTTGACCCTGCTCCTTATGGGAACATTCCAGTCCGAACTGCCAGGCCAGGTTCTCCCTGAACCGTAAACCAACATCCTGGGACAAGTTTTGAGGTATCACCCCTCATCAGCCAGGCTACCTTGACTCCAGTGGCATGGTGAGTACGGTACCAAAGACTGGGCATACCCTTCCCACTTAGGGTGACAAATCCAAAAAGAAAAATTGATGGACGGAATGCTGAACAATGTCAAACATTCATCCTAGTACAGAGATCGGGTTTTAAATCTTAGTTTGGCATGGTGAGCAAAACAACAATGCATTTAGGCCCAGATCTATGTGGAGTAAATTCAGAGCAGGTGTTAAAAGCTGACAAAGCAAGACATTTACAAACATACAGGCAAGAGACAGTGGTCAGTAATTATATACACCAATCAGATCACTCATAAGGCAAAACAGTACACTTATTCAGCCAGAACGGAAAGGATTTTTAACATAATCTAGCGGGTCAGAGTGTATGTTGATGGCTTTTTAACCCCTCTAAAAATGTGGGATCATAATCAGGACTGGGATTCAGTTTCCTGGTGTAACACCAAATAGTATATTTCAGTAAACACCTTATTTAAACAACAATATGTGATCATAAACAGTCCAATTACTATTCTGTTACATTTTAGTACATGTGAGTACCACCTGGAATGGCGGAAAGGAGAAAAAAAAGAAGAAATAAGTAACGATGAAACAATGCAGACCATGCACCATAGTGAGAAATTGAGGAAAAATCTACGAGCAGTGTTTAAAATTCCAATTCTGTCTCCAGAGTGTGTCAGGTGTGTGTGGTGTCCTTGGGCAGCTGAATACTCCCCTTGATGAGTGAAGTAAACTGCTCCCAGTTCAGGATAAAGGCCTTGGGTGTGGGGAGGTGTATCTGTTCCACTGGCAGTGCCCGGGAACTTCACTGACTTTAGAGAGGTCTACCCCCATTCCAGGCAAATGTTAGCTGTCACCAATTCCAGGGGGCAGGAGCTGCCACAAGAACTGGTTGAGACAGGCCACAAAATAGGTGTTGTTCATTTCCCTGGCCACACCTAAGGAGTGGACACAAGAGCTCTGCACCGGGTAAAAAAGTAACCCTGCTGCTGGACTGAGTCTTAACCAAAAGTGCTGCCCCCAATGTCGCAGACACTTGGTTGGTGTTAAAGTGTACTCCTCCCATCAACTCTTGAAACCTGGGTCAAATAAACTTTTTTGGTTCCAGGAACCTCCAGAGCCGATTTTATGAAGGTGTGTTGCAGCTGAGCCAAGGATTCAAATTGCTCCGGCTCAGAGTTATTCTGCAGTAGAAAATCCAATTCAGCGGAGACCCTCTTTGGTTCCAGCCTGCAGCCTTGCTCCACTGTAAGAATCTGAGCTACAAGAAAAAGTGACTAAGTCCGATGATAGAAATCCTAATCTGGTGAAGGCGCCAAAAGTGGCCCGCCGTTGAGGGAACTTCCTGGGGTGCAAAATTCAAAATTCTCCATCTCTCATTTTTTCCACCTAAAGCCTTCAGTGTCACTGGGACCTTTTCCAGTGGCTATCCTGTGTCGTGGACCCCTCTTTGGCCATAGGCTGCTCCCTTTTTCTACTAAGGAATTTTTATATCCATTCCAGATACTATGTATGAAGGCAAAACTCCTGAATGGGTCAAGTCTGTTTTCTGTATACGACCAAACTTCCATCGTGATCAGTCTTAACTTTCACCTTGCTACCAATCATGTGCAACTTGATGATGCCTGTTGGCACGTAATGGTTTTAGTCAATGTTGTTGCATATAAACTTTTACAACTCTAGTTTGATTTACTGGATTTTTGTGGATTTTTATTTATTACAATTTACTATTTTTTCTGAGTTAATTTTATATTTTTCTTTTGTTGTGTTTTGTTTATAATACTGTGTCAATAATGCATAAATAGGCATTGTGGAGTTTCCAGAAGATGCCAAACCCTAACACAGCATATTTGAGAGAGAAGGGTGTGAGCAATATCATCAATCACCCAAGAATGTGTGCTTGATCAGGTAGAGATTTTGAATTAGCAGTTCAATGATGAGCAAAATAGAACGCGTTTGCACAAGTGAAGCCATATAGCCATATAGAGCAGTTTCATCAATGACAAATACAAGATGGGTGAACATGATAATGGAAGATTCAGGATTGGTTATGTGAAACTTTAAGGCACACTCAGGTTGAGGACCCTGATAAATAAGATGTTCATATACAGTGGAAATAAGAGGAAATATTAAAAGTTGTTGATTAGGAGAATTCAAGATTGTTTGCAAATTTCTATTTGAAACCAGTGGAGCATGTGGCTAATGAGGCCATGGGAGGCTTTCTACATGTATAATGATAATGTCTAGTCTTGCCATAATAAAGTGATTCCCCTTATTATGACAAGAGAATCTTGATTCCATTAAAGACATGAAAGCTAGCACTGGGGAGAAAGGCAATAATGGGCAAAAGTAAGTCTTGAATGGTGAAAAAAGGGCTTAAATAGGGAATCATTAAACGTGATATGATTCGATGAATTGAGATTTCTATAGTACTGGTAATCACCCGATAGAGTATCCAGGTGCGTGCAGGTCCCAGAAGGCTTGTTTAAATTGCCAGGCCTTGAGGCTCCTTCGGAATTCTGGAAGTGAGGTGAAGTTCTGGAACTGGGTGGGAGGCTTTTTCAGGTCTTTGCTGTGATGTAGGAGAAGAAGCATCATCCACTTCTACTTTAGTAGATGAGGGAAGTGGGGCACGTTAAAGGGATGTAGAGCATATCTTCTCAGCAGTTAGTAGAAGTTCAGGTAGTGGTTAATGTAGGTGAGTGCTTGGTTGTTTAGAGCCTTGTGTGTGTGAGTCAGCAGCTTGAACTGGCATCTCTTCTGTATGGAGAGCCACTGGAGTTGCCTGACATGTGATGTGGGTTTGTTGAGGGAGGTCAGGTACAAGTTTGGCTGGGGCATTCTGTATGTTTTGAAGTCTCTGTAAGAGGTGTGCAGCAATTCCTACATAGAGAGCATTGCCACAGTGTAGTCAGCTGGTAATGAGGGCCTGTGTAGAAGAACTCTGCAAACTCCGCCCAGGCTTCATGCATCTGTGGAAGTTGGTCATGGTGGTGGTAGGGTCATCGGAGAGTGAGAGGGTGAGTTCGGTGTCATCTGTGTAGGATATTATGTTGAGACCTTGAAATCTGGCGATGTTGGCCAGTGAGGCAAATGTATGCATTTAAGAGTGTGGGGCTGAGGGAGAAGCCCCGGGGGTCACTGCAGGTGATAGGTGATAGGCAAACCCTCTGTGTTTTTCCAGTGGGGAAGGAGGTGACCCATTGGAGTGCACCCCTTAGGATGCCGATGTCGGGGAATACGGTGTTAAATCCTGCAGAGAGGTCAAGAAAGATAAGAATTGCTGGTTATCCTCGGTCAAGGATGATTCAGATGTCATCCATGGCTGTGATCAGGGCAGTCTTGGTGCTTGCTTTGGAAGCCAGATTGGGAGGTGTTGAGTAGCTGCTTCCGCTCCAGGTGTGTCATGAGTTGCTTGTTGATATTTTTTTCCAGTACCATGGCTAGGATCAGAAGCAAGGAGATTGGGTGATAATTTTTGAGTATGCTGGGGTGATCGGCGGGTTTTTTGTGTAGTGGTCAGACTTCAGAGTGTTTCCAGGAGTCAGGAAATGTTGCGACGGTGATTCAGGTGTTGAGCAGAGTGGTGAGTTCCTGGCTAATTCTTTGGTTTCTGAGGTTGAAGATGTGGTGCGGGCATGGGTCTGTGGGAATTCTGAGTGGATGGATTTCATGATGGAGATGGTATCCTGGGTGGAGAGGTAGATCCAGGTGGTCAGTCTGTGGTTCTTGTCGGTTGCAGTGTGGGTGTATCTGTTGAGGAAGTCTGTGGGTGTAGGTTAGGGTTTGAAGATTCTGTATAAGGTTGCGATCTTGTCATGGAGAGGTTGTCGAACAATTTTTGTGAGTGTGTGATGTTGTTTTTGCTGGCATCTGGGGTTGGAGAATTCCATATCAATGTTGAAAACATCCTTGCTGTTGTTGGCATTGGTTTTGATGCATGTGGCTAGGGCTGTCTTTGTTCTTGCTGTCCACAGAGGTGGTAGGAAGGTCCTATAGTCTGTCTTTGCTGGCGTGCCATATCCTTTCCAGCTGTTTGCTTTCCCATTTTGCTGTTCTCAGTTCTTGGATGTACCAGCTGGCCATTTTGGAGGATCTTTCTGATTGAAGCTCTTGATGGGGGCGATGCTGTTGGTGCAGCTCGTGATCCAGGTGTTGAAGTTCAAAATTCCCTGGTTCAGGATGGTGGCAGCAACTGGGTTTGTGGTGTTGAGGGTGTCTGTCCAGCTGGTCTTTGAAATGTTGCTCCTGCTGTGTTGGGGGCCACTGACCATCTTGGGGGTGGCAGTGTGGAGGCTGGAGATGCTGCAATGTGATGATGTAGTGATTGGTCCATGCAAGTCCTGTGATGTAGCTTTATTTGACACAGTTGCTGGAGGTGAATATTGGGTCCAGTATGTGTCTTAATGTGTGCATGGGGTTGTGGATGATTTGGGTCAGTCTGAGGTTTCTCATGCTGTTGAGAAGGTGGGTGGATAGTTGCTATTGGAGTCGACAATGTGGAAGTTGAGGATGCTGAGGAAGATGTAGTCTGTGGAGTCTAGGGGCACAAAGAAGTCTGTGATGGTGTTGCAGAAGATGGAGCACAAACTTGGGGTTGGTATGCAAGGGTGCCTCTGATGGCTGTCTTGTTGTCTGTGTGAAACTTGAAGTTGAGGTGTTCCATAGGGGTGGTGGTATTGTACATGGTGGTGGTGCACTGTATAATCTCTTTAGTGATGATGGCTATTCCTCCTCCCGACTTTTTGGTGTGGTCCTGGTGAGTGATTTTTTACCCATCGAAGAGCGCTGTGGTGATGTCAGGGGTGGATACAGGGTTGAGGAAGGTCTCATTGAGTAAGACGATGTCGGGTGCCAGGGTGGAAATGAGGTCCCATAACTCAGTGGACTGCTTGCAAATAGAGTGTGTGTAGAGGATTATGCAATAGAGTCGGTGGGTCGCTTCTGGCGTGGTGTTGGCTGATATTGTTAAAATGTATGTGTCAAGCATTTTACTATGGTCTAGTTTACTTTTAACAAATGGACAATAAAGCCATGTGGAAAAGAGGAAGAAGTAGCATAGAGGATTATGTATTTATAGAAGGGGACAGTGATCTAATCATGCAAAGAAAAATATTGGTGAAGAGTGAAGACCAATTGAGCATTCCAGTTGCAGAAGCAAGACTCCGGATTCAATGTTGTTAATACTTTTCAGATGCTGTGAGGTGTGGGCATGAAATGGTCAAATGCATACCATTACCTTCTGTGTCAAACAGTGGGGAATTGTCATTCTCTCATAGAAAGTAACAATTTCCTTTGGAGATTGCATCATCATCCACCTCTAGCAAATATACCTCTAATGTAGTGGTTAGCGGAACTCATGGAAATCCACTCTTTGGTTGCCAAAAAAGTCAGCAGGATTCTGTGGAGTTCTGTGTGTGGTAGAATTCTGCTCCGTCGCACTGCTCATGCTGATTTTTAGTGCTGGTAACTCTAAATTCAGTGCAGACTGCACTACACCGCGCTGTAGAGGGCGTTGCTTATTTCTGCCACTTGAGTAGTTTTTCTATTCAGCAGCAGCTTTCGCAATGCAAGCAGCAACCTTCTTAACACGAGTGGTACCGACCTGCCGTGGCCGCCCATGCCGAGAAATCTTGCTGGGAGGCGGTCTAGTGCTCGTTTTTTCTCGCTCACGCTCGCCAACTTACTGTTGTGAAGCTGCATGTGAGAAAAACTGCCACGCAGTGGGTGGCATAGTTTTTGCTGAACTCTGCGCTCCACTTAGAGCACGAAGTGGGCAAAAGTGTGCAAACTCTGCTGGCAGAGTGGAGTTTACCGTCCTCCCATACTCTATAGTTGGTAGAATTTTGCCATGAACCTACCTCCTTCCTGTCTCTTCAGTCACGAAGCTATCTGCTTATGGAAGTCTAATGTACATCCACAGTACAGTTTCTATGAGTAGAAAACAACTTTTGCTGAGAAAAAGAATAGTTTACAAGTGTGTTTGGATGCTTTATGTACTTTCCACATGTGTACATATACACATACATTACAGGAATATTCCTGGTAAATCGCCACTGGTGCAGATTTTCAGGCGTAGCCTGAGGCATTCGTGAATTCCAATTCTGCACCCATGAGAGGTTGGAAACGAGGCTGTAGATTTATGAATGGTCGTAAGAATTGGACTATCGGATTTGTAATGCCCTGTAGCATAAACATGTAATTTACTCATTTCAGGCCTGTGTGCACACACTTGTCTGTTATTTGTCAAGAATGAACTATGTTGAATATTAGCTTTAGAAAAAAATTACTGAGGAAGCAAATACTGGACTAGGTAGAGATGTATCAAGTTTCGTGAAACTGTGACATTATTTCTATTTTTTCAGTACAATAAACTCAATACATTCTATTTCTTTACTGAGGTTGAAAATTCACCCGCTGTAATAACTTCCGCTTTTTATTAATCCACAGTGCTGCTTGGTCAAAATCAAGACACTTGTTCTAGATTTTCTTATGAACTAAATACCTCACGAAGGATTCAGTCATTTAATTCTTGGGCACTGTTGAAAAGGGTTACACCTTGTGGCACACACAGATCTAGCCATCTGAACTTCAAATCCTTTCTTTACCCTGGATTTGCATTCGTAGCACATCAGAGGTGTTTTGTAAGCTAAGTTATCCATTCATGAATATTCATTCAGAAAGCAACCGGGACCTGACTTTCATCTGAAACACGATGTTCTAGACAGAGTTTAGCCTCTTGCGTCTAACATGACAGTATTGCATGAATATTGAAAAGACACTTTTTTCATCTGTTTCTAATTAAAATTATATTTTATCAGTAATGCTGTATCGTGTACAATAGCATACATTGCCAATATTTCCCAATTACACTTTAACCTTGTGGGCTAACACTACCATAAATTGCTAAATGATGATGCCGCTTAGATAATATGAAAACATTAAATATGGGCAGAACAATAATTAAACCAAAGCATTAACTATCAACAATCCCACAATCAAATATATGGGTGTCACTTCTTAGAAGCGTCTCTATAAGCGATGGGGGTGGGGGCACACACTGGGCTACATATAAAATCAGTGTAGCCACATGCAAAGGCCAATTGTAAAAAAAAATGTATAAGCACACGTGCTTGTGTATGTAAGTGTATATACATACACACACACACACACATATGTGTATATATATATATATATATTATCTACTGGTGGTCGCCAGTAGATAGTTATAGTTAGGACCGTGTTTCCATAGGAAATCCGCAACATTCTATTTGGAATAACTTTGGCGCCGGTTGACGAATCCTCGCAAAATTTTCAAAATAGGTGGGGCGCTCCGCTCCGCTCCTACCCTGTAAGTCTCGGGGGGATTCGTCAAGCGGGGGCTGAGAAAAAAGGGGGTCCCAAAATGCGTTTTCCCCATGCAATTTTCCATAGGGACCTTTAGTCCAAGGTACAGCCCGAACGGCTGAACAGAATTACTTGAAATTTGGCAGAGAGGTAGTCCTCAGCTCAGGGAAGTGCCTTTTGCAGGTCTGGTGTCAATCTGTTCAGTAGTTCCTGAGAAAATCAAAAGTAAAATCATATATATATATGTGGGCGGAGCCTAACCACACATCTCATCCTGAGATCTGATTGGCTGTCAGCACTTCATCCAAGAAGTGTTGGCAGCCATCTTGGGACCAATATACATGATAGCACCTCATTAAAAAGCATTGCAGTTAATAGAAGGTTTTAAGACTTTAGTTACATTATAAATCATTTGTTGATGGTACCATACTCATTTTAGGAATTGTGGTATGTTCTAAGGTGATTTCACCATGTGAAAAAGCCTTCTGCTGGGATATCATGATTGAGAGAAAAATATTTTCTCATGCTTTTCCCACAGAGGTTTGTAAGGTGATCTATAAGCTAAACTGAGAGCTTATTTTCTGTAAATTCACATTATCTTTCTCAGTCATGTGAGAATGACGTCTGACATTCTCAGTAAAACATGTACATCCAACAAGGGCAGAGACTGTCAGTTGATTCCTTTGTGTTCTACTGCAGCTTCCCAGAGCGTTCCAAAGAACAACTAGAGCGCTAACAGTCCTACTTATGATAAACGTATGGCACACCTGAAGCCATCTTGCTTGGATTAAAGTGGTAACTCTTAAAACATTTAATTTAAAAAGGAACAAAATGAGGGGGTTCATTTTTCCATAACAAGTATGATTAGTGCTGCAGAAAGAAAAACTAGGCCACATTTTGACTTCTGAAATCCTCTTTTATTTCATTAAAAAATTCTGACATGCAGACTGAAACATGCACATTCAATACTAGCAGCAGTTTTCCCTGGTGAGCAGTAGCTTTACTACAGTGATCTAATGAGCAAAAAGAGTGCTAACATTCTGAATTTATGGCAAATGTGTGACACATCTGAATGCCTTCTTGATGGAATCAAAGTAAAAAGCTGAAAGTATTTCCTACTGAGGAGACTGCAGTAAATGAGGAAATTAGGAAACTTCATAACAAATAAGTCTCCCAAGATGGCCACCAGAGACAAAAGAGCCCAAATGTAGCCCAAATATCACCCAGATGTAGCCCAAGTATAGCCCAATGACAGAATGTCCCAGAGTGTTCTTAAAAACAACTAGAGCGCTTACTGTCTTCATTATGACAAAAGTATGGCACACCTGAAGCCATCTTGATTGGAATAAACTGGTAACACTTAAAACATTTAATTTAAAAAGGAACACAATGAGGGGGTTCATTTTGCCATAGAAATTATGATTAATGCTGAAGAAAGAAAATGAGGGCACATTTTGAGTGACTTCTCAAATCCTCTTCTATTTCATTAAAAAATTCTGACATGCAGACTGAAACATGCACTTTTAATACCAGGAGCAGACTTCCATGGTGAACAGTAGTTTTACTACAGTGATCTAATGAGCAACCAGAGTGCTAACTTTCAGAATTTATGGCAAATGTGTGACATATCTGAATACCTTCATGATGGAATCAAAGTAAAAAACTGAAAGCATTTCCTACTGAGGAGACTGCAGTACATGAGGAAATTAGGAAACTTCATAACAAATAAATCTCCCAAGATGGCCACCGGAGACAAAAGAGCCCAAATGTAGCCCAAAATCACCCAGATGTAGCCCAAATATAGCCCAATGACAGAAGTGTGCAAAACACTTATTATTTTGTGTTTTTGCAGTGTTATATAGTGCAGACTTGTCAGGTATTGGAGTGCTTTACATGAGCATTGGTTACATCACACAAGAACAAATTCATTTTGGTTGTAGACATGGGGAGACTAAGTGATTTGACCAGAATCACAGAATGTCGAGATGAAGCAGAAACTCCAACCTGGTTCCCCAGTTGCAAAGTCTGCAGTTCTGGAAGTAACACCACATCCTCTCCCCTAAGTGCAACATTTAATCAAGTGGTCAACTGGATAAAAAAACATAAAGATAACAAATAATTTAAAAGTGCTTTGTCGCTATTTGAAAACTCAGAAAATATGTCCTTATTTTAGTCTTTTAGAGCACTAACCATAATTTTGATGCCAATAAGACCCTCTCATATATGTAATTTCTAAAGGAAATGCTCTAGGTATTACAGTTTTGATTACATCAAGATGACGTCAGGCGTTCCACACTTTAGAATGTTAGCAATCTAGTTGTTCATTAGGATACTGTTGAGAGGCAGAGGCCAGGGGCACGGACTCTGAAAATTGAAGGCAGGTAGGAGGGTGCAAAGGCAACAATTTAACCACACTGAGCAGGCAGGAAGGGCCGTGGCAGCACAACAGACTATGGAGGGCAGTGGAAAGGGAGGCAGGGGCAACAAACCAACAATACAGGACTTGCAAGAGAGGCTGTGGCAATGTAATAGAACATTGTGGGCAGAAGGAAGAGGCAATGGTAGTACAACCATACATGCCAACAGACCCGATTCAGCCAGGAAACGTCCAATGTTTTTAAGCGCAAATGGGCTTTATTTGATCTGTCTCCTGTCTACAATCTCCTCTTTTTCAATGTAACTCAAAGGGGAAAATCAATACCCCAGTTTTTTTTCAAAATCTCCCTCTTACCAAGTTCAAAATGTTCGCAAGTATGGTACATTGGATCATGGAAGGAAATGGGGTAGGGACATGGACTTGGATAACAGAGGGCAGGAGGGACATGGAGAGGTGCACCAAACTGACCCTGCAGGGCAGGCATCAGGGTTTGCAGCAGCACAATACACCACACAGGGCATGCGGGACGGGAGTGCAGCACAACAATCCATAGAAAGCAAGAGGGAGGGGACAGGACCAAGCACATGGACAACAGAGAACAGAGGGGCAAGAGGCAATGGTAGCTAGCTGACCATAATGGACAGACAGGAGAGAAAGCTGCAGCATAACAGACCATAAAGGGCAGGAGGGATGGATCAGGGGCATTACAATGGAACAGACAAGCCAGGAGGGAGAGAGTAGGGGTCTGCACATGTAAACAGAGTGCGGGGGGCAAGGGGGCAGGGCAGGAGCAGCAAGATAGCCATGGAGGTCAGGCAGAATGGGCACTAGAAGCAAGACACACCATGAAGAGCAACATTGAGACTGTGATGGCATACACACAGACCATGGAGGGAAGGTGGGAGAGGGTCAGGGGCAGCTAACTGACCACACAGGGAAGGTGGGAGGGGCCATGGCAGCACAGAAGACCATGCATGGCAAGTGGGAGGGTTAGTGGCAGCACAATGGCTATGATGGGCAAGAAGGAGGGTGCAGGGGCATGCACAGACAAGAAAGTTCAGGGGAAGGGGCCTCACAACAGACCGCATGGGGCTGGCAGGGGGAGCAGTTGCAGCACAACAGACCAGGGAGGGCAGAAGGGTGTGGCAGTACAATGGACCATGTAGGACAGGAGGAAGAGGATAGGGGCATGGCATGTGGACAGACAGGGTTGAGGTGGCAGGGACAGGTTAAAGTCATCTGACAATGCTAGGCAGGTGGGAGGGGAGTGGCAGCTCAACAGAACACTCAGAGTAGATAGGAGTGGCAGTTCCATGGAACATGGTGGGCAAAAAGTATGGAGCAGGGGCATGCACAAAGACATCGGAGGGCATGGGGGAAGGAGAATAGGGGCAGCAAGCTAAGCACAGAGTTTAAGCAGGAGGTCAATGATGGGGCATAGAATTGGGCAATGGAGGGCAGGAGGAGGGGACTGGTACATCATACTAAATTGAGGGCAGTGGCAGCACATCAGACCATGCATGGCAGGAGGGAGGAGGCTAGTCCATGGATTCACACAACAGAGGATAGGGAGGAGGGGGATGGGGCAGCAAGCTAATTGTTCAGAGAAGGCGGGTATTGGAACTTGATTGTTTTTAAAACGTGTGTCTGTGCGAACTACTTAAAATATGAACAAGTATGCAGCATAATCTCACTTTTATTCAGGAAGAAGAGGACGTTTGTGACTGTGACTCCGGGCTCACTTGGCAGAAACACCCCCTGACCCGCCACCCCTATCGCAAAATGTAATGCCCGTGAAAAGGGTAGGTGAACACAGTGTTATATAGAACATAGTCCTGAGAGCACGATTGAAAATGAAAACTAGATATAGTGTATGGTATAAACTATGCACCAAAAAGTGTGATATAAGATGAACCGGGCATGAAATATAATATGCAATACATTGTGCGCAATGACAGATTCATTGGAGAGTGCGAGATAGCACAGGCACTAGCGCGTGCTATGCGATGTGCGCCTTGGAGTGTAATATGCACAGGGCAGTGTTGTGTAACCTAACTAGTCTCTAAAGTTGTAATATAAAATATGTGCTGGGGAGTGTAACGTTGCATATGCACTGTGACATAGATATGGATCCCAGATTGTAACATGTATGGCATAGCACTGTGCGTTATAACATAGGCATCGAGGAAGGCACATTAGATGGGGCAATATAACCCGTGCGAAGACAAGTGTGGCATGACATATTCACGGGGTGGTGTTACAGTGCACATGGGCCAGAGAGTGTCATAGCATATGCACTAGCTAGTGGAATGCAACACAGAGGTGTGTGGCACTCAGCAGGCAATTGTGGGTGTAACACAGCATTGGGCTCTGCCAGGAGCGCGCTGTGACTCTCAAGTGATGTTCGTCCCCTTTCCAGAGAGTAAAATAAAAAGTATTACACATTCGGCAGTGGATGTGTGTTTTATTAACCGTGAGGGGGGTTTCTTGCATAGTTTTGGTCGAATTTTTGTCGAATCCCCTTTGAATGGCTTGGTGTGCATGTGTATTAAATGTGCCCGTCAATAGCTACCCATGTTTGTATAAATAAACGACAAGGGTGTCTACCGGGATTAGGCACGGTAGGGCATCAGACATGTCAGAGCTTCACTAGTGGTGTAAATACATTCCACGTGGATTCATTGTATGCATAGTCGCCTTTTAATGAATATCACTCAAATCGTCATGGTGATAGGTACGTACGGTTTGTCCAGCATGTCCTAGGTGTGTCTATAAATATATATTTTTTAAAAATAATAAAAAACAGTGGCCGGCCCTGGGGATTGGGGTAAAAGAATATAATTAGGAGACAGGCCCTGGGGGATGGGGTCATCAGGGCCAATAAATTAGAATAAGAAGGGGAACCACACAGCCCCCCTTCTTAAAAAATTAAAATAAATAAAAGACTGGCATCGTGCCGGAGGCCACGCCCCCTCCTTGCAGCACTCTGCAAACACTCCCCCTGGCGAGTTGTAAATTGGGGAATTAATTCCTCTTCAATACTGAGGGTCCCTGAGGGCCAACTAGCCCAACAGGCAACTCCAGTATGCCCCAGGGAGCTGCGCTGCAGACAGGTGTTCTGAGGCCAAGCCCCTTTTTACACCTCTCTGCAACGCAGCTCTGTGGCTCTTACTGGAGGTACCTAGTGGTCTAGTTTGTCCCTAGGGACCCTTAGGATTCAATGGGACTTAATCTCTCAACTTAGAACAGCCACAGGGCACGTTTACACAGTGGTGAAGGGAGGGGACGGGGCCTGAGGTGACGTGTGCAAACACGCACTATGGCACGTTTTAAATTGGGGATATAATTTCCCTTCAATACTGAGGGCCCCTGGGGGCTAACTAGCCCACCAAGTGCTTCCAGTAAGCGCCACTGAGCTGCATTGCAGAGAGGTGGTCCAGGCTGTGCTACTTTTTACACCTCTCTGCAACGCAGCTCTGTGGCACTTACTGGAGGTACCTAGTGGGCTAGTTGGACCCTAGGGACCCTCAGGATTCAAATGAACTTAATCTCCCAACTAAAAACGGACACAGGGCGTGTTTACACAGTGGTGAAGGGAGGGGACGGGGCCTGAGTTAACGTGTGCAAAAACGCCCTGTGGCCTGTTTTAAGAGGTAGTTTTAATCCCCCTGCCCTATTATATACTAGGGGCTTACAGAGGAGGTCATGCTAATCACAGGGGGACCCCAACGCATAATGTTCCCTAGTGTATGCACGTTATCCTTCTTCCTGCACTTTTCTTTGTCTTTGAGGACTTCTGTTGCTTCTTTCTGCATTTCTTTTTTTTCTTTCTGTGCTTTTTTTCTTCTTTCTTCACATGTCCTATCTCTGTAGGCATAGTTAGAAATTAGCATTTAAAAAACCTTTGAAATTCACCGAAAAAACCATAGGTTTCAGGCACGTTATAGTTAGGAATTAGCATTTTAAAAACCTTAGAAATTCACTGAAAAAACCATAGGTTTCAGGGGCGTTCTAGTTAGCTGAACTTTTCACTCGTACAAAACCATTGAAATTCCCCCGTTATAGTTAGTTCAGCTAACTATAACTCACGCGCACGCAATGCACTGCTGATGACGTCTTATATTACATCACTCATGACATGGTCAGTGACATCACTCATGACATCACTGATGACATCTCAAATGACATCACTAGTGACATCACTGATGACATCATCCTTGTGATAGAGTGGCAGACCTCCTCTTCCCCTATTATAACCTTTGATACACACATTCAAAAATAGAAACTACAATGTTCAAAACAATGGACATACCAATACCAGTTACAACAACCTATTCAGTAATTCTAAGATCCACATACACATACACTCATTCACCAACAGTCCTATACAGTCACTCATACATGTACTCACTCATCATATGTACTCACACACCTATACATCCTGTTACACAACGCCACTCATCCATAGAGTTACTCACACACATAGTCACTCATGCTAATAAAGAATCAAACATCCATTTACTTGCATATACAGTTATACACACACCACCACACTTACTTCTACAGAAACTTACACATACTTAGTCTTTTAAACAATCACTTATAGAAACACATACTTATTCATACAGGAACTCTTTCAATCTCTCACTCTCACATATAATCACTTATATACACCAATAGTCACATATACTAATTTAAAACAGATATAGTTACTCATAAAGACACTATTGAGACAGTATATCACTCACTAACATACCCATGCACACACTCATCCACCCATACAGTCCTGCACACATGCTGTCTTCAACACATACAAACAGTGAGTCACTCATTAATGCACCTATGCACTACGTACTTTCTCCCACCGAACCATACAGACACTCATACACTCATACTGATACTCAAAAAACCAACTAATAACCTATATAGACACTCATGTAGCTACTCACCAACCCATGCAGCCGCTTATACACAAAGTGAGAGACTGATACAGATATTTACACATTTAAACATTACTCACTAAGCCATGTATTCACTAAGATACAGTCAGTTATACAATCAATTTTTCAAAAACAAATCATCCATTTAGACACTTATATACCCATTTATTCTTCCATCGATCTTGAGATATACATATATAAAACATATGTAATTTTCAGAAAAACACACATTCACTGGATGATGTCATCAGTGATGTCATTTGAGATGTCATCAGTGATGTCATGAGTGATGTCACTGACCATGTCATGAGTGATGTAATATGTGACGTCATCAGCAGTGCATTGCGGGCGCGCGAGTTATAGTTAGCTGAACTAACTATAACGGGGGAATTTCAATGGTTTTGTACAAGAGAAAAGTCCAGCTAACTATAACACCCCTGAAACCTATGGTTTTTTCAGTGAATTTCTGAGGTTTTTTAAATGCTAATTCCTAACTATAACGTGCCTGAAACCTATGGTTGTTTCTGTGAATTTCAAAGGTTTTTTAAATGCTAATTTCTAACTATGCCTACAGAGATAGGCCATGTGAAGAAAGAAGAAAAAATGCACAGAAAGAAAAATAAGAAGTGCAGAAAGAAGCAACAGAAGTCCTCAAAGACAAAGAAAAGTGCAGGAAGAAGGATAACATGCAGAAAGAACAAAAAGAAGAGCAGAAAGAATCCTTGTTGCAAAATCATCCTGTACCCTCAACTTTTTCAGATGGGCCACAGGGCATGTATGCACACGTCACCTCAGGCCCCGTCCCCTCACTTCCCCACTGTGTAAACACGCCCTGTGGCCGTTTTAAGTTGGGAGATTAAGTCCCCTTGAATCCTGAGGGTCCCTAGGGTCCAACTAGACCACTAGGTACCTCCAGTAAGCGCCACAGAGCTGCGTTGCAGAGAGATGTAAAAAGGGGCACGGCCAAGACCACCTCTCTGCAACGCAGCGGAGTGGTGCTTACTGGAAGCACCTGATGGGCTAGTTGGCCCCCAGGGTCCCTCGGGATTGAAGGGGAATTATTTCCCCAACTTAAAACGCGCCACAGGGCTTGTTTGCACACGTTAACTCAGGCCCCGTCCCCTCCCTTCACCACTGTGTAAACACGCCCTGTAGCCGTTTTTAGTTGGGAGATTAAGTTCATTTGAATCCTGAGGGTCCCTAGGGTCCAACTAGCCCACTAGGTACCTCCAGTATGCGCCACAGAGCTGCGTTGCAAAGAGGTGTAAAAAGTGGCACGGCCTGGACCACCTCTCTGCAACGCAGCTCAGTGGCGCTTACTGGAAGCACCTGGTGGGCTAGTTAGCCCCCATGGGCCCTCAGGATTGAAGGGGAATTATTTCCCCAACTTAAATCGCGCCACAGGGCGTGTTTGCACACGTCACCTCAGGCCCCGTCCCCTCCCTTCACCACTGTGTAAATGCACCCTGTGGCCGTTCTAAGTTGAGAGATTAAGCCCCCTTGAATCCTAAGGGTCCCTAGGGTCAAACTTTCCCACTAGGTTCCTCCAGTAAGCACCACAGAGCTGCGTTGCATAGAGGTGTAAAAAGGGGCGTGGCCTCAGAACACCTGTCTGCAACGCAGCTCCCTGGCGCACACTGGAGATACCTGTTGGGCTAGTTGGCCCTCAGGGACCCTCAGTATTGAAGGGGAATTAATTCCCCAACTTACAACTGGCCATGGGGCGCATTTTCAGAGTGCTGCAAGGAGGGGGCGTGGCCTCCAGCGCGATGCCGGTCTTTTATTTATTTAATTGTTTTAAGAAGGAGGGCTGTGTGGCCCCACTTCTTTTTCTAATTTACTGGCCCTGGGGACCCCATCCCCCAGGGCCTGCACCCTAATTTTTTTTGTTGAAAAAAAAGTAATTTTGCCCTCCCAAAGCCTTAATCGGCCCCGGGGACCCCAACCCCGGGTCATGGCCTTTTTTTTATTTAAATTCTTTAGGAGGGGGCTGCGTTGACTGCTAGTGAAGCTCTGATGTGTCTAATGCCCTACCGTGCCTAATCCCGGCGCCCCCGCCGGTGGGTACTCTCCAAGTAGACACCCTTGTCATTTATTTATACAAACATGGGTAGCTATTGACGGGCACATTTAATATACACGCACACCAAGCCATTCAAAGGGGATTTGACAAAAATTCAACCAAACTATGCAAGAAACCCCCCTCACGGTTAATAAAAAACGCATCCACCGCCGGATGTGTAATACTTTTTATTTTACTCTCTGGAAAGGAGACGAACCTCACTTGAGAGTCACAGCGTGCTCCTGGCTGAGCCCAATGCTGTGTTACACCCACCAGTGCCCACCGATTGCCTCACACCTCTGTGTTGTATTCCACCAGCTAGTGCGTATGCTATGACACTCTCTAGCCCATGTGCACTGTAACACCAACCCGCGAATATGTCATGCCACACTTGCCTTCGCATGGGTTATATTGCTCCATCTAACGTGCCTTCCTCGATGTGTATGTTATAACGCACAGCGCTATGCCATACATATTACAATCTGTGATCCATATCTTTGTCACTGTGCATATGCAACGTTACACTCCCCAGCACATATTTTATATTACAACTTTAGAGACTAGTTAAGTTACACAACACTGCCCTGTGCATATTACACTCCAAGGCGCATATCGCAAAGCACGCGCTAGTGCCTGTGCTATCTCGCGCTCTCCAATGAATCTGTCATTGCGTACAATGTATTGGATATTATATTTCACGCCCGGTTCATCTTATATCACACTTTTTGGTGCATAGTTTATACCATATACTACATCTAGTTTTCATTTTCAATCATGCTCTCAGGACTATGTTCTATATAACACTGCGTCCACCTACCCTTTTCACGGGCATTACATTTTGCGATGGGGGTGGAGGGTCAGGGGGTGTTTCTGCCAAGTGAGCCCAGAGTCACAGTCACAAACGTCCTCTTCTTCCTGAATAAAAGTGAGATTATGCTGCATACTTGTTCATATTTTAAGTAGTTCGCACAGACACACATTTAAAAAACAATAAAGTTCCTAATACCCACCTTCTCTGAACAGTTAGCTTGCTGCCCCATCCACCTCCTCCCTATCCTTTGTTGTCCGAATCCATCGACTAGCCTCCTCCCTCCTGCCATGCATGGTCTGATGTGCTGCCACTGCCCTCCATTTAGCATGATGTACCAGTCCACTCCTCCTGCCCTCCATTGCCCAATTCTATGGCCCATCATTGACCTCCTGCTTAGCCTCTGTGCTTAGCTTGCTGCCCCTATTCTCCTTCCCCCTGCCCTCCGATGTCTTTGTGCATGCCCCTGCTCCATCCTTTTTGCCCACTATGTTCCATGGACCTGCCACTCCTATCTACTCTGAGTGTTCTGTTGAGCTGCTACACCCCTCCCACCTGCCTAGCATTGTCAGATGACTGTAACCTGTCCCTGCCACCTCCACCCTGCCTGTCCACATGCCCCTATCCCCTTCCTCCTGTCCTCCATGGTCCATTTTACTGCCACACCCTTCTGCCCTCCCTGATCTGTTGTGCTGCAACAGCTCCTCCTGTCTGCCCCGCGTGGTCTGTTGTGAGGTCCCTTCCCCTGAACTCTCTTGTCTGTGACCAGGTCCTGACCCTCTCTTCTATCCTCCATGGTCCTTTGTGCATGCCCCTGCACTATCCTTCTTGCCCATCATAGCCATTGTGCTGCCACTAACCCTCCCGCTTGCCATGCATGGTCTTCTGTGCTGCCATGGCCCTTCCCACCTTCCCTGTGTGGTCAGCTAGCTGCCCCTGACGCCCTCCCACCTTCCCTCTATGGTCTGTATGTATGCCACCATAGTCTCATTGTTGCTCTCCATGGTGTGTCTTGTTTCTAGTGCCCATCCTGCCTGACCTCCATGGTCATCTTGCTGCTCCTGCCCTGCCACCTTGCCCCCAGCCCTCTGTTTTCATGTGCAGACCCCCTATTCCCTCCCTCCTGGCTTGTCTGTTCCATTGTAATGCCCCTGATCCATCCCTCCTGCCCTTTATGGTCTGTTATGCTGCAGCTTTCTCTCCTGTCTGTCCATTATGGTCAGCTAGCTACCATTGCCTCTTGCCCCTCTGTTCTCTGTTGTCAATGTGCTTGGTCCTGTCCCCTCCCTCTTGCTTTCTATGGATTGTTGTGCTGCACTCCCGTCCCGCATGCCCTGTGTGGTGTATTGTGCTGCTGCAAACCCTGATGCCTGCCCTGCAGGGTCAGTTTGGTGCACCTCTCCATGTCCCTCCTGCCCTCTGTTATCCAAGTCCATGTCCCTACCCCATTTCCTTCCATGATCCAATGTACCATACTTGCGAACATTTTGAACTTGGTAAGAGGGAGATTTTGAAAAAAAACTGGGGTATTGATTTTCCCCCTTTGAGTTACATTGAAAAAGAGGAGATTGTAGACAGGAGACAGATCAAATAAAGCCCATTTGAGCTTAAAAACATTGGACGTTTCCTGGCTGAAACGGGTCTGTTGGCATGTATGGTTGTACTACCACTGCCTCTTCCTTCTGCCCACAATGGTCTATTATATTGCCACAGCCTCTCTTGCCAGTCCTGTACTGTTGGTTTGTTGCCCCTGCCCCCCTTTCCACTGCCCTCCATAGTCTGTTGTGCTGCCACTGCCCTTCCTGCCTGCCCAGTGTGGTCAAATTGTTGCCTCTGCACTCTCCTACCTGCCTTCAATTTTCAGAGTCCGTGCCCCTGGCCTCTGCCTCTCAACAGTATCCCAATGAACAACTAGATTGCTAACATTCTATATTTATTACAAAAGTGTGGAACGCCTGACGTCATCTTGATGTAATCAAAACTGTAATACCTAGAGTATTTCCTTTAGAAATTACATATATGAGAGGGTCTTATTTGCATCAAAATTATGGTTAGTGCTCTAAAAAACTAAAATGAGGACATCTTTTCTGAGTTTTCAAATAGCAATAAAGAACTTTTAAATTATTTGTAATCTTTATGTTTTTTTATCCAGTTGATCACTTGATTAAATGTTGCACCTTGGCAAGAGGATGTGGTGTTACTTCCAGAGCTGCAGACTTTGCAACTAGGGAACCAGGTTGGAGTTTCTACTTCAGCTCAACATTCTGTGATTGTGGTCAAATCACTTAATCTCCCCATGTCAACAACCAAAATGAATTTGATCTTGTGTGATGTAACCAATGCTCATGTAAAGCATTCCAATACCTGACAAGTCTGCACTATATAAAACTGCAAAGACACAAAAAACTAAGTGTTTTGCACACTTCTGTCATTGGGCTACATGTGGGCTACATCTGAGTGATATTTGTGCTGCATTTAGGCTCTTTTGTGTCTGGTGGCCATCTTGGGAGATGTATTTGTTATGAAGTTTCCTAATTGCCTCATTTACTGCAGTCTCCTCAGTAGGCAATGCTTTCAGTTTTTTACTTTGATTCCATCAAGAAGGTATTCAGATATGTCACACATTTGCCATAAATTCTGAATGTTAGCACTCTAGTTGCTCATTAGATCACTGTAGTAAAGCTACTACTCACCACGGAAGTCAGCTGCTGGTATTAAAAGTGCATGTTTCAGTCTGCATATCAGAATTTTTTAATGAAATAGAAGAGGATTTGAGAAGTCACTCAAAATGTGCCCTAATTTTTCTTTCTTCAGCACTAATCATAGTTTCTATGGCAAAATGAACCCCCTCATTGTGTTCCTTTTTAAATTAAATGTTTTAAGTGTTACCAGTTTATTCCAATCAAGATGGCTTCAGGTGTGCCATACTTTTGTCATAAGTAAGACTGTTCGCGCTTTAGTTGTTCGTTAGAACACTCTGGGACATTCTGTCATTGGGCTATTCTTGGGCTACATCTGGGTAATATTTGGGCTACATTTGGGCTCTTTTGTCTCTGGTGGCCATCGTGGGAGATTAATTTGTTATGAAGTTTCCTAATTTCCTCATTTACTGCAGTCTCCTCAGTAGGAAATACTTTCAGTTTTTTACTTGGTTCCATCAAGAAGGCATTCAGATGTGTCACACATTTGCCATAAATTCTGAATGTTAGCACTCTAGTTGCTCATTAGATCACTGTAGTAAAGCTACTGCTCACCAGGGAAGTCTGCTGCTGGTATTCAAAGTGCATGTTTCAGTCTGCATGTCAGAATTCTTTTATGACATAGAAGAGGATTTGAGAAGTCAAAATGAGCCCTAATTTTTCTTTCTGCAGCACTAATCATAATTTCTATGGCAAAATGAATCCCCTCATTGTGTTCCTTTGTAAATTAAATGTTTTAAGTGTTACCACTTCATTCCATTCAAGATGGCTTCAGGTGTGCCATACTTTTGTCATAAGTAAGACTGTTAGCGCTCTAGTTGTTCGTTAGAACACTCTGGGACATTCTGTCATTGGGCTATACTTGGGCTACATCTGGGTGATATTTGGGCTACATTTGGGCTCTTTTGTCTCTGGTGGCCATTTTGGGAGACTTATTTGTTATGATGTTTCCTAATTTCCTCATTTACTACAGTCTCCTCAGTAGGAAATACTTTCAGTTTTTTACTTTGATTCCATCAAGAAGGCATTCAGATGTGTCACAAATTTGCCATATTTTCAGAATGTTAGCACTCTAGTTGCTTATTAGATCACTGTAGTAAAGCTACTGCTCACCAGGGAAGTTTGCTGCTGGTATTGAAAGTGCATGCTTCAGTCTGCATGTCAGAATTTTTTAATGAAATAGAAGAGGATTTGAGAAGTTACTCAAAATGTGCCCTAATATTTCTTTCTGCAGCACTAATCATACTTTCTATGGCAAAATGAACCCCCTCATTTTGTTCCTTTTTAAATTAAATGTTTTAAGAATTACCACTTTATTCTAACCAAGACGGCTTCAGGTGTGCCATACGTTTGTCATAAGTAGGACTGTTAGCGCTCTAGTTGTTCTTTAGAACACTCTGGGAAGCTGCAGTAGAACAGAAAAGAATCAACTGACAGTCTCTGCCCTTGTTGGATGTACATGTTTTACCGAGAATGTCAGACTTCATTCTCACATGACTGAGAAAGATAATGTGAATTTACAGAAAATATGCTCTCAGTTAGCTTATAGATCACCTTCCAAACCTCTGTGGGAAAAGCATGAGAAAATACTTTTCTCTCAAACATGTTTCATGATATCACAGCAGAAGGCTTTTTCACATGGTAAAATCACATTAGAACACATCACAATTCCTAAAATGAGTATGGTACCATCAACACATGATTTATAATGTAACTAAAGTCTTAAAACCTTCTATTAACTGCAATGCTTTTGAATGAGGTGCTATCATGTATAATGGTCCCAAGATGGCTGCCAACACTTCTTGGATGAAGTGCTGACAGCATATCAGATCTCACGATGAGATGTGTGGTTAAGCTCCGCCCAGATATATATGTGATTTTCTCAGGAACTACTGAACGGATTTACACCATTTAAGCGAAAGGCACATGCCTGACCTAAGGACTACCTCTTTGCCAAATTTCAAGTAATTCTGTTTAGCTGTTCGGTCTGTACCTTCGACTAAAGGTCCTATGGGAAAATGCAAGGGGAAAACACGTTTTGGGACCCCCCTTTTTCTCAGCCCCCATTCGACGAATCACCCCAAGACTTTCAGGGTAGGAGCTGAGCGGAGCGCTCCATTTTTTTAGAAAATTTCACGAAGATAAGTCAACCGGCGCCAAAGTTATTCAAAATAGAATTTTCAGATTTCCTATGGGAACTCGGTCCTAACTATAACTATTTACTGGCGACCGCCAGTAGATAAGATAATATATATATATATATATATATATATATATATATATATATATATATATATATATATATATATATATATATATATATATATATATATATTACCTACTGGCGGTCGCCAGTAGGTAGTTATAGTTAGGACCCCTTTTCCATAGGAAATCCGCAACATTCTATTTTGAATAACTTTGGCGCCGGTCGATGAATCCTCGCGAATTTCTCAAAATAGGTGGGGCGCTACGCTCCGCTCCTACCCTGAAAGTCTCGGGGGGATTCGTCAAGCGGGGGCTGAGATAAAAGGGGGGTCCCAAAACGCGTTTTTCCCATGCATTTTTCCATAGGACCTTTAGAACGAGCTACAGCCCGAACGGCTGAACAGAATTACTAGAAATTTGGCAGAGAGGTAGCCATAAGGTCAAGGAAGTGCCTTTTGCAGGTCTGGTGTAAATCTGTTCAGTATTTCCTGAGTAAATAGCCTTTAAAAGCATATATATATGTGGGCGGAGCCTAACCACACATCTCATCCTGAGATCTGATTGGCTGTCAGCACTTCATCCAAGAAGTGTTGGCAGCCATCTTGGGACAAATATACATGATAGCACCTCATTAAAAAGCATTGCAGTTAATAGAAGGTTTTAAGACTTTAGTTACATTATAAATCATTTGTTGATGGTACCATACTCATTTTAGGAATTGTGGTATGTTCTAAGGTGATTTCACCATGTGAAAAAGCCTTCTGCTGGGATATCATGATTGAGAGAAAAATATTTTCTCATGCTTTTACCACAGAGGTTTGGAAGGTGATCTATAGGCTAAACTGAGAGCTTATTTTCTGTAAATTCACATTATCTTTCTCAGTCATGTGAGAATGAAGTCTGATATTCTCAGTAAAACATGTACATCCAACAAGGGCAGAGACTGTCAGTTGATTCCTTTGTGTTCTACTGCAGCTTCCCAGAGTGTTCCAAAGAACTACTAGAGCGCTAACAGTCCTACTTATGATAAACGTATGGCACACCTGAAGCCATCTTGCTTGGATTAAAGTGGTAACTCTTAAAACATTTAATTTAAAAAGGAACAAAATGAGGGGGTTCATTTTTCCATAAAAAGTATGATTAGTGCTGCAGAAAGAAAAATTAGGGCACATTTTGAGTGACTTCTCAAATCCTCTTCTATTTCATTAAAAAATTCTGACATGCAGACTGAAACATGCCCTTTCAATACCAGCAGCAGTTTTCCCTGGTGAGCAGTAGCTTTACTACAGTGATCTAATGAGCAAAAAGAGTGCTAACATTCTGAATTTATGGCAAATGTGTGACACATCTGAATGCCTTCTTGATGGAATCAAAGTAAAAAACTGAAAGTATTTCCTACTGAGGAGACTGCAGTAAATGAGGAAATTAGGAAACTTCATAACAAATAAGTCTCCCAAGATGGCCACCAGAGACAAAAGAGCCCAAATGTAGCCCAAATATCACCCAGATGTAGCCCAAGTATAGCCCAATGACAGAATGTCCCAGAATGTTCTTAAAAACAACTAGAGCGCTTACTGTCTTCATTATGACAAAAGTATGGCACACCTGAAGCCATCTTGATTGGAATAAACTGGTAACACTTAAAACATTTAATTTAAAAAGGAACACAATGAGGAGGTTCATTTTGCCATAGAAATTATGATTAATACTGAAGAAAGAAAATGAGGGCACATTTTGAGTGACTTCTCAAATCCTCTTCTATTTCATTAAAAAATTCTGACATGCAGACTGAAACATGCACTTTTAATACCAGGAGCAGACTTCCATGGTGGAGTAGTTTTACTACAGTGATCTAATGAGCAACTAGAGTGCTAACATTCAGAATTTATGGCAAATGTGTGACATATCTGAATACCTTCATGATGGAATCAAAGTAAAAAACTGAAAGCATTTCCTACTGAGGAGACTGCAGTACATGAGGAAATTAGGAAACTTCATAACAAATAAATCTCCCAAGATGGCCACCGGAGACAAAAGAGCCCAAATGTAGCCCAAAATCAACCAGATGTAGCCCAAATATAGCCCAATGACAGAAGTGTGCAAAACACTTATTATTTTGTGTTTTTGCAGTGTTATATAGTGCAGACTTGTCAGGTATTGGAGTGCTTTACATGAGCATTGGTTACATCACACAAGAACAAATTCATTTTGGTTGTAGACATGGGGTGACTAAGTGATTTGACCAGAATCACAGAATGTCGAGCTGAAGCAGAAACTTCAACCTGGTTCCCCAGTTGCAAAGTCTGCAGTTCTGGAAGTAACACCACATCCTCTCCCCTAAGTGCAACATTTAATCAAGTGGTCAACTGGATAAAAAAACATAAAGATAACAAATAATTTAAAAGTGCTTTGTCGCTATTTGAAAACTCAGAAAATATGTCCTTATTTTAGTCTTTTAGAGCACTAACCATAATTTTGATGCCAATAAGACCCTCTCATATATGTAATTTCTAAAGGAAATGCTCTAGGTATTACAGTTTTGATTACATCAAGATGATGTCAGGCGTTCCACACTTTTGTAATAAATATAGAATGTTAGCAATCTAGTTGTTCATTAGGATACTGTTGAGAGGCAGAGGCCAGGGGCACGGACTCTGAAAATTGAAGGCAGGTAGAAGGGTGCAAAGGCAACAATTTAACCACACTGAGCAGGCAGGAAGGGCCGTGGAAGCACAACAGACTATGGAGGGCAGTGGAAAGGGGGGCAGGGGCAACAAACCAACAATACAGGACTTGCAAGAGAGGCTGTTGGAGGGAAGATCTATTACGGGTCAAGGAAGCTAGGGGCGGTCCCCAGATCCCCGGGAGCCACCACAGAACTGAGCAGGAGAGTGAGTCAGGGACAAAAGGGGCACCTTAATTTGAGCCGGGGTGCCTAGGAACGCTTGCTCCAAAAATGAAGAAAACAGACATATGAGACATGGAATTGGAGGCAGTTTAATGAGAAGATGCAACTTCAAAGAAACCGCAGAATAGAGACATAAAGTACAAAAAACAGAATCCAGATAATCATACAGCTGTCATAATATTCTCTGTATCTCAATTAATGTACTGACAGAGAGAGAGAGAAAACACATCTATAAATGCATCATGAGAAACAAGTTACACCAAGGAAAATGTTACCTAGGAACACTCACGTTTACTCTTAGAGCAAGCATTCCTGCAATTACAATACAAAATCTTTTAAATGCAAAAGTAAAGAGAACAATGGTTAAACATAACATGACATTTCATATAGGTAAAATAGAATAAGATACTTCAAGCAAAGCAGAGCAAGACATTTTAAGCAAAGGGAGACAAGAGCTCCCAGCTCTTGGGGAAAACCTGCACTGCCTGTTAACCTACATACAGACGGCGAGGTAGTCCGTCGATATCTGTGGGTGCTCCCTTTTTATATCATTTTGTGGGCTCCTTTGCACGCTACATCTACCTACGTATGCTACCCAAAAGCTTCGACTGCAGATTTTACCAGACATTTCGTCATTTACCCACTTAATGCTGACAATGGACTGGGTGAAAAGGTCAGTCTCTCAGGCCAATCGCTTATCATAAGTTCCATAGAGCAAGCAGAAAATAATGGGTATTGTACGGGAATTCAATATATTCATGTATAAAATCTCCTCAGTTCTCCTAACATGACGCTCTGCGGTTGCCACTTCCTTAAAAGCGGGAAACCTGCCCAGGAAGCAAGTACCAGTCCAGGATGCAGCCTACTGTATGTCGACAGCTTCAGGGGGATGTTGAACTTTGATACCGAGCACGGAGCACTCGGGTAGGGTGGGGGCTACTAGTTTGGATCAGAAGGCCTCGCAGACCTGCCTTCAGACTGCTATACACTAAAATTGCAGAGCTATGGTCAATTTAACAAAGAGGCCTACATATTGAACAGAAGGGCCTACACAGGGGTTTTATGCTGGCTGAGTGGTAAGGATGTCTCAGGATAATTATATAGCAATACAGGACCCGCTGGTCAATTTAATACGGCCTACAAATGCAGCTGGCAGGGCAAGGACAAGGGTCTCATACTTCAGGTGTGGACAGAACGGGCCAGGGACCCCCTGTGATACAAAATCTACCCTCCTTCAAGGCTGTGGCAATGTAATAGACCATTGTGGGCAGAAGGAAGAGGCAATGGTAGTACAACCATACATGCCAACAGACCCGATTCAGCCAGGAAACGTCCAATGTTTTTAAGCTCAAATGGGCTTTATTTGATCTGTCTCCTGTCTACAATATCCTCTTTTTCAATGTAACTCAAAGGGGAAAATCAATACCCCAGTTTTTTTTCAAAATCTCCCTCTTACCAAGTTCAAAATGTTCGCAAGTATGGTACATTGGATCATGGAAGGAAATGGGATAGGGACATGGACTTGGATAACAGAGGACAGGAGGGACATGGAGAGGTGCACCAAACTGACCCTGCAGGGCAGGCATCAGGGTTTGCAGCAGCACAATACACCACACAGGGCATGCAGGACGGGAGTGCAGCACAACAATCCATAGAAAGCAAGAGGGAGGGGACAGGACCATGCACATGGACAACAGAGAACAGAGGGGCAAGAGGCAATGGTAGCTAGCTGACCATAATGGACAGACAGGAGAGAAAGCTGCAGCATAACAGACCATAAAGGGCAGGAGGGACGGATCAGGGGCATTACAATGGAACAGACAAGCCAGGAGGGAGGGAGTAGGGCTGGGGGCAAGGGGGCAGGGCAGGAGCAGCAAGATAGCCATGGAGGTCAGGCAGGATGGGCACTAGAAGCAAGACACACCATGAAGAGCAACAGTGAGACTGTGATGGCATACACACAGACCATGGAGGGAAGGTGGGAGGGGGTCAGGGGCAGCTAACTGACCACACAGGGAAGGTGGGAGGGGCCATGGCAGCACAGAAGACCATGCATGGCAAGTGGGAGGGTTAGTGGCAGCACAATGGCTATGATGGGCAAGAAGGAGGGTGGAGGGGCATGCACAAAGGACAATGGAGGATAGAAGGGAGGGTCAGGACCTGTGCACAGACAAGAAAGTTCAGGGGAAGGGACCTCACAACAGACCACACGGGGCAGGCAGGAGGAGCAGTTGCAGCACAACAGACCAGGGAGGGCAGAAGGGTGTGGCAGTACAATGGACCATGTAGGACAGGAGGAAGAGGATAGGGGCATGGCATGTGGACAGGCAGGGTGGAGGTGGCAGGGACAGGTTACAGTCATCTGACAATGCTAGGCAGGTGGGAGGGGAGTGGCAGCTCAACAGAACACTCAGAGTAGATAGGAGTGGCAGGTCCATGGGACATGGTGGGCAAAAAGGATGGAGCAGGGGCATGCACAAAGACATCGGAGGGCAGGGGGAAGGAGAATAGGGGCAGCAAGCTAAGCACAGAGTTTAAGCAGGAGGTCAATGATGGGGCATAGAATTGGGCAATGGAGGGCAGGAGGACTGGACTGGTACATCATACTAAATTGAGGGCAGTGGCAGCACATCAGACCATGCATGGCAGGAGGGAGGAGGCTAGTCCATGGATTCACACAACAGAGGATAGGGAGGAAGGGGATGGGGCAGCAAGCTAACTGTTCAGAGAAGGCGGGTATTAGGAACTTTATTGTTTTTAAAACATTGTGTCTGTGCGAACTACTTAAAATATGAACAAGTATGCAGCATAATCTCACTTTTATTCAGGAAGAAGAGGACGTTTGTGACTGTGACTCCGGGCTCACTTGGCAGAAACACCCCCTGACCCTCCACCCCCTATCGCAAAATGTAATGCCCGTGAAAAGGGTAGGTGAACACAGTGTTATATAGAACATAGTCCTGAGAGCACGATTGAAAATGAAAACTAGATATAGTGTATGGTATAAACTATGCACCAAAAAGTGTGATATAAGATGAACCGGGCGTGAAATATAATTTTCAATACATTGTGCGCAATGACAGATTCATTGGAGAGCGCGAGATAGCACAGGCACTAGCGTGTGCTATGCGATATGCGCCTTGGAGTGTAATATGCACAGGGCAGTGTTGTGTAACCTAACTAGTCTCTAAAGTTGTAATATAAAATATGTGCTGGGGAGTGTAACGTTGCATATGCACTGTGACAAATATATGGATCCCAGATTGTAATATGTATGGCATAGCACTGTGCGTTATAACATAGGCATCGAGAAAGGCACGTTAGATGGGGCAATATAACCCGTGCGAAGACAAGTGTGGCATGACATATTCACGGGGTGGTGTTACAGTGCACATGGGCTAGAGAGTGTCATAGCATATGCACTAGCTAGTGGAATACAACACAGAGGTGTGTGGCACTCGGCAGGCAATGGTGGGTGTAACACAGCATTGGGCTCTGTCAGGAGCACGCTGTGACTCTCAAGTGATGTTCGTCCCCTTTCCAGAGAGTAAAATAAAAAGTATTACACATCCGGCAGTGGATGTGTGTTTTATTAACCGTGAGGGGGGTTTCTTGCATAGTTTTGGTCGAATTTTTGTCGAATCCCCTTTGAATGGCTTGGTGTGCATGTGTATTAAATGTGCCCGTCAATAGCTACCCATGTTTGTATAAATAAACGACAAGGGTGTCTACCAGGATTAGGCACGGTAGGGCATCAGACATGTCAGAGCTTCACTAGTGGTGTAAATACATTCCACGTGGATTCATTGCATGCATAGTCGCCTTTTAATGAATATCACGCAAATCGTCATGGTGATAGGTACGTACGGTTTGTCCAGCATGTCCTAGGTGTGTCTATAAATATATATTTTTTAAAAATAATAAAAAACAGTGGCCGGCCCTGGGGATTGGGGTCAAAAAAATATAATTAGGAGACTGGCCCTGGGGGATGGGGTCATCAGGGCCAATAAATTAGAATAAGAAGGGGAACCAAACAGCCCCCCTTCTTAAAAAACTAAAATAAATAAAAGACTGGCATCGTGCCGGAGGCCATGCCCCCTCCGTGCAGCACTCTGCAAACGCGCCCCCAACAGGCATCTCCAGTATGCGCCAGGGAGCTGCGCTGCAGCCAGGTGTTCTGAGGCCAAGCCCCTTTTTACACCTCTCTGCAACGCAGCTCTGTGGCGCTTACTGGAGGTACCTAGTGGTCTAGTTTGACCCTAGGGACACTTAGGATTCAGGGGGACTCTCAACTTAGAACAGCCACAGGGCGCGTTTACACAGTGGTGAAGGGAGGGGACGGGGCCTGAGGTGACGTGTGCAAACACGCACTATGGCATGTTTTAAATTGGGGATATAATTTCCCTTCAATACTGAGGGCCCCTGGGGGCTAACTAGCCCACCAAGTGCTTCCAGTAAGCGCCACTGAGCTGCATTGCAGAGAGGTGGTCCAGGCCGTGCCACTTTTTACACCTCTCTGCAACGCAGCTCTGTGGCACTTACTGGAGGTACCTAGTGGGCTAGTTGGACCCTAGGGACCCTCAGGATTCAAATGAACTTAATCTCCCAACTAAAAATGGACACAGGGCGTGTTTACACAGTGGTGAAGGGAGGGGACGGGGCCTGAGTTAATGTGTGCAAAAACGCCCTGTGGCCTGTTTTAAGAGGTAGTTTTAATCCCCATGCCCTATTATACACTAGGGGCTTACAGAGGAGGTCATGCTAATCACAGGGGGACCCCAACGCATAATGTTCCCTAGTGTATGTAGGTGTTTTCACTGTATTCTAAGTGTCTTTTAACATAGCACTGGCTCTAGGACTGGTTAGTCAGACTCAGTTACCACCAGTATCCGTCTGAAAAAGTTGAGGGTACAGGATGATTTTGCAACAAGGCTTCTTTCTGCTCTTCTTTTTGTTCTTTCTGCACGTTATCCTTCTTCATGCACTTATCTTCGTATTTGAGGACTTCTGTTGCTTCTTTCTGCACTTCTTTTGTTTCTTTCTGTGCATTTTTTCTTCTTTCTTCACATGTCCTATCTCTGTAGGCATAGTTAGAAATTAGCATTTAAAAAACCTTTGAAATTCACTGAAAAAACCATGGGTTTCACACACGTTATAGTTAGGAATTAGCATTTAAAAAACCTTAGAAATTCAATGAAAAAACCAAAGGTTTCACACATGTTATAGTTAGCTGGACATTTCACTTGTAAAAAACAATTGAAATTCCCCCGTTATAGTTAGTTCAGCTAACTATAACTCGCGCGCCCGCAATGCACTACTGATGACGTCACATATTACATCACTCATGACATGGTCACTGACATCACTCATGACATCACTGATGACATCTCAAATGACATCACTGATGACATCACTGATGACATCATCCAGTGATTGTGTGTTTTTATGAAAATTATATATTTTTTATATTTATGTATATCTCAAGGTCAAAGGAAGAATAAATGGGTATATAAGTGTCTAAATGGATACTTTTTTTGGAATTTTTTTTGTGTAACTGACTGTTTAAGTGTATCATAGTGAATACATGGCTTACTGAGTAATCTTTAAATATTTAAATATCTGTATCAGTTTCTTACTTTGTGTATAAGTGGCTGCATGGGTTGGTGAGTAGCTACATGAGTGTCTATATAGGTTATTAGTTGGTTTTTTATCACTATGAGTGTCTGAGTTTCTGTATGGTTCGGTGGGGGGTATTACTTAGTGCATAGGTGCATGAATGAGTGACTCACTGTTTGTATGTGTTGAATACAGCATGTGTGCAGGACTGTATGGGTGGATGAGTGTGTGCATGGGTGTGTTAGTGAGTGAATGACTGTCTCAATAGTGTCTTTATGAGTAACTACATATGTTTTAAACTAGTATATGTGACTATTGGTGTATATAAGTGAGTATATGTGAGAGTGAGAGATTGGAAGAGTTCCTGTATGAATAAGTATGTGTTTCTATAAGTGATTGTTTAAAAGAGTAAGTATATGTAAGTTTCTGTAGAAGTAAGTGTGGTGGTGTGTGTATAACTGTATATGCAAGTAAATGGATGATTGATTCTTTATTAGCATGAGTGACTATGTGTGTGAGTTACTCTATGGATGAGTGGCATTGTGTAACGGGATGTACAGGTGTATGAGTACATATGATGAGTGAGTACATGTATGAGTGACTGTAGAGGACTGTTGGTGAATTACTGTATGTGTATGTGGTTCTTAGAATTACTGAATAGGTTGTTGTAACTGATATTGATATGTTCATTATTTTGAACATTTTAGTTTCTATTTTTGAATGTGTGTTTCAATGGTTATATTAGGGGGAGAGGAGGTCTGCCACTCTATCACAAGGATGATGTCATCAGTGATGTCATCAGTGATGTCATTTGAGATGTCATCAGTGATGTCATGAGTGATGTCAGTGACCATGTCATGAGTGATGTAATATGTGACGTCATCAGTAGTGCATTGCGGGCGCGCGAGTTATAGTTAGCTGAACTAACTATAACGGGGGAATTTCAATTGTTTTTTACGAGTGAAATGTCCAGCTAACTATAACATGTGTGAAACCTTTGGTTTTTTCATTGAATTTCTAAGGTTTTTTAAATGCTAATTCCTAACTATAACGTGTGTGAAACCCATGGTTTTTTCAGTGAATATATATATATATATATATATATATATGTATATATATATATATCTTTTTTTTAAAGGTTAAAGTGCTGCTATAGTTAGGTGCTCAAATAAGATAAAAACTAATGTTTAAGAACCGAAAATAAAAATGAAATTCATTGTAAATTGAGTCAGCGATAAATCCTTCAGGACAATGTTCACCAACAAAAAAAAAACAAGATTTGTGATATACAGGATATCTAAGAATGATGAAAATAGATCTAAATTGCCTAACAAAACAACTTTTTAGGCATGGTACAACTTCAACAAAATTAGTTTTCAACAAGTTATATAGAAGAATATATAAAAGACTGTAGGAGAAAAAACAATAGGTTTAGTAATAAGATAAAAATAACCATTGCAATATTCGATATTGAAGCCTACGCTTTTTCTCACTTTTTATTGGACAAATTAGAAGATTGAGTGACCAGCTTAATCATTCTATAGGTTTGTCAAACCAGCTTAAGGAAAGGTTCTGAGACACTTGACGATATTATGACCATCAACTTATGGGCAGGAAAAGACCTGGTGCAAGGAAAATCACTATGGGGCATATTATCAAGAAACGGCGTTAACATTATCGCCGCTTTAGCAGCAGAAAACTGCAGTTAAAGCGGCGATAATAGGCTTGATAATATGCCTGTGAGAATTCCCATAGAAGCCCATGTTCTGGTGTCAACATGGGCTTCTATTGGAATTCTCTGCTTGATAATATGCCCCTATATTCCTAATTCCTGGGCTACAGTTTTGAATCTGATAGAGTGAACTAAGCAACTTTGTGGAAACATCAGGGGCGTAACACAGGCCCCCGCAGTCCCTGCGGTGCGGGGGGGTCCCAAGTTCCAGGGGGCCCCCTCGGCACTGCACTCTGGCCAGAGAGCTCCTGATTGAGCCTGGAGGGGGCCCCTCTTCGTACCGTGCAGGGAGGCCCCCTCAATTTTCGTTACACCAGTGGGAAACATTCATATGCCTGGGACATTCTGGCTTCTCTGTTTAAAGCTATTCGTTTGCTACACTCAAACACCTGATTGAGAAGAAAGGTGGAAAGGGAACCACCGTTTCAAGAAAATACCAACTGATCGGGGGCTCAGGAAAGTCATATCTTTTTATATGCGGATACTCCGCAGTCATAAAGGTACTAACAGCAGAATACCTTTGTGAATCGTAAACAATTATTAACTTACACTAAAGTGTTAAGTTTTCCTTTGTGAATCAGGCCCTGAGAGTTTACTCCTCTTCTTCTTAATTTATACATGCTTAACCCGTTGTGTGCCCATGACGAGCTGGACTCGTCATGGAGCACCGTCGCGCTGTGCCCATGACGAGTCCAGCTCGACATGAGGCATTCCCTGGGGAATACCTCTGGTGCCGGCACCAGAGGGATTCCCTTTAATTAAAAATAGCCTCAGGAGCTGGGGAAGAGCTTCCCCAGCTCCCGAGGCCCCCCTACTTTCACTGTAATGACGATCGGTGCGCACGTTGCGCCGACGTCATTACAGTGAAAGTGAAACTGAAATGAGCCAAGAGGCTCATTTCAGTTTCACTTTCTACGTGCTCAGGGGGGCTATCTCAGCCCCCTGAGCACGTAGAAAGACGGGAGAGGTATCGTTGGAAAGGGGAGAATCTCCCCTTTCCAATGGTACCACTCCCCAGTGGATCTCCGCTTCGGGATCGCCACAGGAGGGCGATCCCCAAGCAGGGATCTACCCACTAGACACCAGGGAGGGGGGTGCGGCCCCTTGGGCAAGGGCCTTTGCTCCCCCCAACTAACGTTGCCACCATTTAGTCTTTTTGCCCCCCCCGTGGGGGGCAGATGGGGCATCGGCCCCCAATCTGCCCCCCAGGATGGTCAAAAAGCCCACTAGACACCAGTCAAATCACTTAATCTCCCCATGTCAACAACCAAAATGAATTTGATCTTGTGTGATGTAACCAATGCTCATGTAAAGCATTCCAATACCTGACATGTCTGCACTATATAAAACTGCAAATACACAAAAAATAAGTGTTTTGCACACTTCTGTCATTGGGCTACATGTGGGCTACATCTGAGTGATATTTGTGCTGCATTTAGGCTCTTTTGTGTCTGGTGGCCATCTTGGGAGATTTATTTGTTATGAAGTTTCCTAATTTCCTCATTTACTGCAGTCTCCTCAGTAGGCAATGCTTTCAGTTTTTTACTTTGATTCCATCAAGAAGGTATTCAGATATGTCACACATTTGCCATAAATTCTGAATGTTAGCACTCTAGTTGCTCATTAGATCACTGTAGTAAAGCTACTACTCACCACGGAAGTCAGCTGCTGGTATTAAAAGTGCATGTTTCAGTCTGCATATCAGAATTTTTTAATGAAATAGAAGAGGATTTGGGAAGTCACTCAAAATGTGCCCTAATTTTTCTTTCTTCAGCACTAATCATAATTTCTATGGCAAAATGAACCCCCTCATTGTGTTCCTTTTTAAATTAAATGTTTTAAGTGTTACCAGTTTATTCCAATCAAGATGGCTTCAGGTGTGCCATACTTTTGTCATAAGTAAGACAGTAAGCGCTCTAGTTGTTCGTTAGAACACTCTGGGACATTCTGTCATTGGGCTATACTTGGGCTACATCTGGGTGATATTTGGGCTACATTTGGGCTCTTTTGTCTCTGGTGGCCATCTTGGGAGATTTATTTGTTATGAAGTTTCCTAATTTCCTCATTTACTGCAGTCTCCTCAGTAGGAAATACTTTCAGTTTTTTACTTGGTTCCATCAAGAAGGCATTCAGATGTGTCACACATTTGCCATAAATTCTGAATGTTAGCACTCTAGTTGCTCATTAGATCACTGTAGTAAAGCTACTGCTCACCAGGGAAGTCTGCTGCTGGTATTCAAAGTGCATGTTTCAGTCTGCATGTCAGAATTTGTTTATGAAATAGAAGAGGATTTGAGAAGTCAAAATGTGCCCTAATTTTTCTTTCTGCAGAACTAATCATAATTTCTATGGCAAAATGAACCCCCTCATTTTGTTCCTTTGTAAATTAAATGTCTTAAGTGTTACCACTTTATTCCAATCAAGATGGCTTCAGGTGTGCCATACTTTTGTCATAAGTAAGACTGTTCGCGCTTTAGTTGTTCGTTAGAACACTCTGGGACATTCTGTCATTGGGCTATTCTTGGGCTACATCTGGGTGATATTTGGGCTACATTTGAGCTCTTTTGTCTCTGGTGGCCATCTTGGGAGATTTATTTGTTATGAAGTTTCCTAATTTCCTCATTTACTGCAGTCTCCTCAGTAGGAAATACTTTCAGTTTTTTACTTGGTTCCATCAAGAAGGCATTCAGATGTGTCACACATTTGCCATAAATTCTGAATGTTAGCACTCTAGTTGCTCATTAGATCACTGTAGTAAAGCTACTGCTCACAGGGAAGTCTGTTGCTGGTATTCAAAGTGCATGTTTCAGTCTGCATGTCAGAATTTGTTTATGAAATAGAAGATGATTTGAGAAGTCAAAAATGTGCCCTAATTTTTCTTTCTGCAGAACTAATCATAATTTCTATGGCAAAATGAACCCCCTCATTTTGTTCCTTTGTAAATTAAATGTCTTAAGTGTTACCACTTTATTCCAATCAAGATGGCTTCAGGTGTGCCATACTTTTGTCATAAGTAAGACTGTCAGCGCTCTAGTTGTTCGTTAGAACACTCTGGGACATTCTGTCATTGGGCTATTCTTGGGCTACATCTGGGTGATATTTGGGCTACATTTGGGCTCTTTTGTCTCTGGTGGCCATCTTGGGAGATTTATTTGTTATGAAGTTTCCTAATTTCCTCATTTACTGCAGTCTCCTCAGTAGGAAATACTTTCAGTTTTTTACTTGGTTCCATCAAGAAGGCATTCAGATGTGTTACACATTTGCCATAAATTCTGAATGTTAGCACTCTAGTTGCTCATTAGATCACTGTAGTAAAGCTACTGCTCACCAGGGAAGTCTGCTGCTGGTATTCAAAGTGCATGTTTCAGTCTGCATGTCAGAATTCTTTTATGACATAGAAGAGGATTTGAGAAGTCAAAATGAGCCCTAATTTTTCTTTCTGCAGCACTAATCATAATTTCTATGGCAAAATGAATCCCCTCATTGTGTTCCTTTGTAAATTAAATGTTTTAAGTGTTACCACTTTATTCCATTCAAGATGGCTTCAGGTGTGCCATACTTTTGTCATAAGTAAGACTGTTAGCGCTCTAGTTGTTCGTTAGAACACTCTGGGACATTCTGTCATTGGGCTATACTTGGGCCACATCTGGGTGATATTTGGGCTACATTTGGGCTCTTTTGTCTCTGGTGGCCATTTTGGGAGACTTATTTGTTATGATGTTTCCTAATTTCCTCATTTACTACAGTCTCCTCAGTAGGAAATACTTTCAGTTTTTTACTTTGATTCCATCAAGAAGGCATTCAGATGTGTCACAAATTTGCCATAAATTCAGAATGTTAGCACTCTAGTTGCTTATTAGATCACTGTAGTAAAGCTACTGCTCACCAGGGAAGTTTGCTGCTGGTATTGAAAGTGCATGTTTCAGTCTGCATGTCAGAATTTTTTAATGAAATAGAAGAGGATTTGAGAAGTTACTCAAAATGTGCCCTAATTTTTCTTTCTGCAGCACTAATCATACTTTCTATGGCAAAATGAACCCCCTCATTTTGTTCCTTTTTAAATTAAATGTTTTAAGAATTACCACTTTATTCTAACCAAGACGGCTTCAGGTGTGCCATACGTTTGTCATAAGTAGGACTGTTAGCGCTCTAGTTGTTCTTTAGAACACTCTGGGAAGCTGCAGTAGAACAGAAAAGAATCAACTGACAGTCTCTGCCCTTGTTGGATGTACATGTTTTACCGAGAATGTCAGACTTCATTCTCACATGACTGAGAAAGATAATGTGAATTTACAGAAAATATGCTCTCAGTTAGCTTATAGATCACCTTCCAAACCTCTGTGGGAAAAGCATGAGAAAATACTTTTCTCTCAAACATGTTTCATGATATCACAGCAGAAGGCTTTTTCACATGGTAAAATCACATTAGAACACACCACAATTCCTAAAATGAGTATGGTACCATCAACAAATGATTAATAATGTAACTAAAGTCTTAAAACCTTCTATTAACTGCAATGCTTTTTAATGAGGTGCTATCATGTATAATGGTCCCAAGATGGCTGCCAACACTTCTTGGATGAAGTGCTGACAGCATATCAGATCTCACGATGAGATGTGTGGTTAGGCTCCGCCCAGATATATATGTGATTTTCTCAGGAACTACTGAACGGATTTACACCATTTAAGCGAAAGGCACATGCCTGACCTAAGGACTACCTCTTTGCCAAATTTCAAGTAATTCTGTTTAGCTGTTCGGTCTGTACCTTCAATTAAAGGTCCTAAGGGAAAATGCATGGGGAAAACACGTTTTGGGACCCCCCTTTTTCTCAGCCCCCGCTTGACGAATCACCCCAAGACTTTCAGGGTAGGAGCTGAGCGGAGCGCTCCATTAGTTTAGAAAATTTCACGAAGATAAGTCAACCGGCGCCAAAGTTATTCAAAATAGAATTTTCAGATTTCCTATGGGAACTCGGTCCTAACTATAACTATTTACTGGCGACCGCCAGTAGATAATATATCTATTTATATATATATATATATATATATATATATTACCTACTGGCGGTCGCCAGTAGGTAGTTATAGTTAGGACCACGTTTCCATAGGAAATCTGCAACATTCTATTTTGAATAACTTTGGCGCCGGTCGACGAACCCTCGCGAATTTTTCAAAATAGGTGGGGCGCTACGCTCTGCTCCTTCCCTGAAAGTCTCGGGGGGATTCGTCAAGCGGGGGCTGAGATAAAAGGGGGGTCCCAAAACGCGTTTTTCCCATGCATTTTTCCATAGGACCTTTAGACAGGGCTACAGCCCGAACGGCTGAACAGAATTACTAGAAATTTGGCAGAGAGGTAGTCCTCAGGTCAAGGAAGTGCCTTTTGTAGGTTTGGTGTAAATCTGTTCAGTAGATTCTGAGAAAATAGCCTTTAAATCAATATATATATCTGAGCCAGCTTACGGTGCGCTTACGGTACGCTTACCGTACGCGTACGGTGGCGTGCGCGAGCGCGATTCTGATTGGCTCTTAGATCTTAGTAAACATTCGAATCGGTCGAAACCAGGAAGCGGCGGCCGCCATTTAGTGTGTTTCACTCAGAAAATAAAGAGTGATAACAAGAAAAGGGGGCAAGGAGGAGAGTTACAGACCCCCTAACATTTGTAAGGGGGTCAAAGAAGGACAGAAAAGTACAAAGAAAACATTTATTGATTTTAAAAAAAATCACGGGGTACGCGTACGGTAGGCGTACGGTAAAAAAAAAAAAAAAAAAAGAAATGAAAATCAGATTTAAGTGTTTAGATATTAGGGGGCTCTAAAAAGAGCCGTTGTGTTTATGAAGTGATTTTTAGTGGTACCTACAAGTAAGTGCCGATGCAGAGTCTAAGGTTCAAGAGGAAGACTCTGTTCCCTTCATCATTGAAGTGTACACCATCTCCTCTATAAATGTCTTGCATGTCATAACGCAAGTTGTTGTGGTAAATGGAACCCATACCATAGTCACGGAGGAAAGCAGAAACAGATTTGTTGACGTGCTTTCTTGCTTTGTCAATCTGCGGACAGAAATCATTGGACCAGTTCCATTTTTGCCTTTGGCATATGTTAGAAAACACAAAGGCAGTTTTAGGGAAAAGTGAAAACAGTTGTGCAAAGATGTCCTTCATAAGCATTTCCAGACCTACCCCAGTCAAAGTGCCTAGGTCATTGCCACCACAGTGCACTATTATGAGGTCAGGGTGTTGGATGTGCATGAAGGATTTCACCAATGGCATCAATTGGTGCCACTTTAACCCTCTCTGACCAATCCATTTAATGTCTACATTTGGCAAAGCAAGGTCTCTCACCATACCTGTTTTCTCTGCAAACTTTTCACTCCAGAAGACATAGCTGTGCCCTACAATCCACACTGTGAACATCTTCAAAGGAGAACTGGATGCACTCAGGAGGTGTAATTCAGTAGAATGGCAATATGAAAAGAAATACAGTTTGGAAATGGAGGCATACATATTTTTTTCATAAAAAAAAGAACTGATTGGCTGTTTCATACCATTCTAGAATAAAAACTAGGCTGTATGTGTAAATTAATGGAAGCATGTTTTGTATTGGTACAGAAAAATGTGTTACCAAAGAACAGTACTATGGATTTGCTGTTAGGTTTGAAAAGTCAAGCACTCTTGCTCTGTGGAATTGAAACATTGTTTGGCGAACTTCTGACCTGACTCCACACAGCAGTGTTCCATGAGCTGTTGCTATGGTAGCAGGCAGAAGTCAAGTTGGGGGAAGGGTACTAGGCAGAAGTCAAGTTGGGGGAAGGGTACTTTTGGAAAAGGGTTGGTTTTCAACCAATAGAAATGTGAGATTACATTTGAAAAAAAGGGGCAAGCACTGAGATTTGAAACTAACATGTATATGTGTGGAAAAAGAGAGGGAAAGTTTGCCATTATCTGGTTCTGCTGAGAGGAGAGAGGTGTAAAGAACAGAGATCCTGGCTCTGATAATCTGCTGTTTGAGTGCCACATTTCTTTCACAACTAACTAATTTTAAAGGTGAGTTTAGAGTTTGAGAGGGGATGTATATGGTAAATTAAGAAATGAATAATAGAAATGCAATTCTTTTTGTTGAAGTTGTGTTTATTATTTTCTGTTTTGGGAGAAATTTAAATGTGAGGAACAAGTAAAATAATATGGACTATGTTTTCACAATAAATTAAGGTGTACTGGTATAATAAAAGAATAGTTTAAGGGTTTGAGGTTGGACTCAGTAATGCAAATACATTCAGCATCACTAAGGCTGGTTGCCCTTGCTGGAGTGTAGGCAGACACCCAGGTTACAAATGATGCTGGTCTGAAAAAGCAGTTTGGACATGTGCTTTTTAAAAAATCTGAAAAGTGGATTCATAATGTGTCAGTCTGTAAAAGTGTTTATCACTTGCCAAAAAAAGAGCAGTAAGTGTGCTTTCAAATTGGCAAAGAAATTTCGTTTTGTGACTAATGTGAATACATGACTCTGTGTGCAAATAGGAATTACAGGCAGAGATGTATTGCGTATTGCTCTGGTGATTTCACAGTTGCATTAGATGGAAAGGGGGAGCCATTTTTTGGTGCAGAAGCAGACTCTTAGCACACAGGTAGCTGCTTACCATGTGGAATCATGCACAGTATTCACAAGCGAGTGGGGTTTGAGGTTTCAGTCAGTAATGCAAATACATTCAGCATCACTAAGGCTGGTTGCCCTTGCTGGAGTGTAGGCAGACACCTAGGTTACAAATGATGCTGGTTTGAAAAAGCAGTTTGGACATGTGCTTTTTAAAAAATCTGAAAAGTGGATTCATAATGTGTCAGTCTGTAAAAGTGTTTATTACTTGCCAAAAAAAAGAGCAGTAAGTGTGCTTTCAAATTGGCAAAGAAATTTCGTTTTGTGACTAATGTGAAAACATGACTCTGTGTGCAAATAGGAATTACAGGCAGAGATTTATTGCGTATTGCTCTGGTGATTTCACAGTTGCATTAGATGGAAAGGGGGAGCCATTTTTTGGTGCAGAAGCAGACTCTTAGCACACAGGTAGCTGCTTACCATGTGGAATCATGCACAGTATTCACAAGCGAGTGGGGTTTGAGGTTTCAGTCAGTAATGCAAATACATTCAGCATCACTAAGGCTGGTTGCCCTTGCTGGAGTGTAAGCAGACACCCAGGTTACAAATGATGCTGGTCTGAAAAAGCAGTTTGGACATGTGCTTTTTAAAAAATCTGAAAAGTGGATTCATAATGTGTCAGTCTGTAAAAGTGTTTATTACTTGCCAAAAAAAAGAGCAGTAAGTGTGCTTTCAAATTGGCAAAGAAATTTCGTTTTGTGACTAATGTGAAAACATGACTCTGTGTGCAAATAGGAATTACAGGCAGAGATTTATTGCGTATTGCTCTGGTGATTTCACAGTTGCATTAGAAGGAAAGGGGGAGCCTTTTTTTGGTGCAGAAGCTGACTCTTAGCACACAGCCAGCTACTTACCATGTGGAATCATGCACAGTATTCACAAGCGAGTGGGGTTTGAGGTTTCAGTCAGTAATGCAAATACATTTAGCATCACTAAGGCTGGTTGCCCTTGCTGGAGTGTAGGCAGACACCCAGGTTACAAATGGTGCTGGTCTGTAAAAGCAGTTTGGACATGTGCTTTGTAAAAAATCTGAAAAGTGGATTCATAATGTGTCTGTCTGTAAAAGTGTTTAGCACTTGCCAAAAAAAAGAGCAGTAAGTGTGCTTTCAAATTGGCAAAGAAATTTCGTTTTGTGACTAATGTGAAAACATGACTCTGTGTGCAAATAGGAATTACAGGCAGAGATTTATTGCGTATTGCTCTGGTGATTTCACAGTTGCATTAGATGGAAAGGGGGAGCCATTTTTTGGTGCAGAAGCAGACTCTTAGCACACAGGTAGCTGCTTACCATGTGGAATCATGCACAGTATTCACAAGCGAGTGGGGTTTGAGGTTTCAGTCAGTAATGCAAATACATTCAGCATCACTAAGGCTGGTTGCCCTTGCTGGAGTGTAAGCAGACACCCAGGTTACAAATGATGCTGGTCTGAAAAAGCAGTTTGGACATGAGCTTTTTAAAAAATCTGAAAAGTGGATTCATAATGTGTCAGTCTGTAAAAGTGTTTATTACTTGCCAAAAAAAAGAGCAGTAAGTGTGCTTTCAAATTGGCAAAGAAATTTCGTTTTGTGACTAATGTGAAAACATGACTCTGTGTGCAAATAGGAATTACAGGCAGAGATTTATTGCGTATTGCTCTGGTGATTTCACAGTTGCATTAGAAGGAAAGGGGGAGCCTTTTTTTGGTGCAGAAGCTGACTCTTAGCACACAGCCAGCTACTTACCATGTGGAATCATGCACAGTATTCACAAGCGAGTGGGGTTTGAGGTTTCAGTCAGTAATGCAAATACATTCAGCATCACTAAGGCTGGTTGCCCTTGCTGGAGTGTAGGCAGACACCCAGGTTACAAATGGTGCTGGTCTGTAAAAGCAGTTTGGACATGTGCTTTTTAAAAAATCTGAAAAGTGGATTCATAATGTGTCTGTCTGTAAAAGTGTTTAGCACTTGCCAAAAAAAAGAGCAGTAAGTGTGCTTTCAAATTGGCAAAGAAATTTCGTTTTGTGACTAATGTGAAAACATGACTCTGTGTGCAAATAGGAATTACAGGCAGAGATTTATTGCGTATTGCTCTGGTGATTTCACAGTTGCATTAGGTGGAAAGGGGGAGCCATTTTTTGGTGCAGAAGCAGACTCTTAGCACACAGCCAGCTACTTACCATGTGGAATCATGCACAGTATTCACAAGCGAGTGGGGTTTGAGGTTTCAGTCAGTAATGCAAATACATTCAGCATCACTACGGCTGGTTGCCCTTGCTGGAGTGTAGGCAGACACCCAGGTTACAAATGGTGCTGGTCTGAAAAAGCAGTTTGGACATGTGCTTTTTAAAAAATCTGAAAAGTGGATTCATAATGTGTCAGTCTGTAAAAGTGTTTATCACTTGCCAAAAAAAAGAGCAGTAAGTGTGCTTTCAAATTGGCAAAGAAATTTCGTTTTGTGACTAATGTGAAAACATGACTCTGTGTGCAAATAGGAATTACAGGCAGAGATTTATTGCGTATTGCTCTGGTGATTTCACAGTTGCATTAGATGGAAAGGGGGAGCCATTTTTTGGTGCAGAAGCTGACTCTTAGCACACAGGTAGCTGCTTACCATGTGGAATCATGCACAGTATTCACAAGCGAGTGGGGTTTAAGGTTTCAGTCAGTAATGCAAATACATTCAGCATCACTAAGGCTGGTTGCCCTTGCTGGAGTGTAGGCAGACACCCAGGTTACAAATGATGCTGGTCTGAAAAAGCAGTATGGACATGTGCTTTTTAAAAAATCTGAAAAGTGGATTCATAATGTGTCAGTCTGTAAAAGTGTTTATCACTTGCCAAAAAAAAGAGCAGTAAGTGTGCTTTCAAATTGGCAAAGAAATTTCGTTTTGTGACTAATGTGAAAACATGACTCTGTGTGCAAATAGGAATTACAGGCAGAGATTTATTGCGTATTGCTCTGGTGATTTCACAGTTGCATTAGATGGAAAGGGGGAGCCATTTTTTGGTGCAGAAGCTGACTCTTAGCACACAGGTAGCTGCTTACCATGTGGAATCATGCACAGTATTCACAAGCGAGTGGGGTTTGAGGTTTCAGTCAGTAATGCAAATACATTCAGCATCACTAAGGCTGGTTGCCCTTGCTGGAGTGTAGGCAGACACCCAGGTTACAAATGATGCTGGTCCGAAAAAGCAGTTTGGACATGTGCTTTTTAAAAAATCTGAAAAGTGGATTCATAATGTGTCAGTCTGTAAAAGTGTTTATTACTTGCCAAAAAAAAGAGCAGTAAGTGTGCTTTCAAATTGGCAAAGAAATTTCGTTTTGTGACTAATGTGAAAACATGACTCTGTGCAAATAGGAATTACAGGCAGAGATTTATTGCGTATTGCTCTGGTGATTTCACAGTTGCATTAGATGGAAAGGGGGAGCCATTTTTTGGTGCAGAAGCAGACTCCTAGCACACAGGTAGCTGCTTACCATGTGGAATCATGCACAGTATTCACAAGCGAGTGGGGTTTGAGGTTTCAGTCAGTAATGCAAATACATTCAGCATCACTAAGGCTGGTTGCCCTTGCTGGAGTGTAGGCAGACACCCAGGTTACAAATGATGCTGGTCTGAAAAAGCAGTTTGGACATGTGCTTTTTAAAAAATCTGAAAAGTGGATTCATAATGTGTCAGTCTGTAAAAGTGTTTAGTACTTGCCAAAAAAAAGAGCAGTAAGTGTGCTTTCAAATTGGCAAAGAAATTTCGTTTTGTGACTAATGTGGAAACATGACTCTGTGTGCAAATAGGAATTACAGGCAGAGATTTATTGCGTATTGCTCTGGTGATTTCACAGTTGCATTAGAAGGAAAGGGGGAGCCTTTTTTTGGTGCAGAAGCTGACTCTTAGCACACAGCCAGCTACTTACCATGTGGAATCATGCACAGTATTCACAAGCGAGTGGGGTTTGAGGTTTCAGTCAGTAATGCAAATACATTCAGCATCACTAAGGCTGGTTGCCCTTGCTGGAGTGTAGGCAGACACCCAGGTTACAAATGGTGCTGGTCTGTAAAAGCAGTTTGGACATGTGCTTTTTTAAAAATCTGAAAAGTGGATTCATAATGTGTCAGTCTGTAAAAGTGTTTAGCACTTGCCAAAAAAAAGAGCAGTAAGTGTGCTTTCAAATTGGCAAAGAAATTTAGTTTTGTGACTAATGTGAAAACATGACTCTGTGTGCAAATAGGAATTACAGGCAGAGATTTATTGCGTATTGCTCTGGTGATTTCACAGTTGCATTAGATGGAAAGGGGGAGACATTTTTTGGTGCAGAAGCAGACTCTTAGCACACAGCCAGCTACTTACCATGTGGAATCATGCACAGTATTCACAAGCGAGTGGGGTTTGAGGTTTCAGTCAGTAATGCAAATACATTCAGCATCACTAAGGCTGGTTGCCCTTGCTGGAGTGTAGGCAGACACCCAGGTTACAAATGGTGCTGGTCTGTAAAAGCAGTTTGGACATGTGCTTTTTAAAAAATCTGAAAAGTGGATTCATAATGTGTCAGTCTGTAAAAGTGTTTAGCACTTGCCAAAAAAAAGAGCAGTAAGTGTGCTTTCAAATTGGCAAAGAAATTTTGTTTTGTGACTAATGTGAAAACATGACTCTGTGTGCAAATAGGAATTACAGGCAGAGATTTATTGTGTATTGCTCTGGTGATTTCACAGTTGCATTAGAAGGAAAGGGGGAGCCTTTTTTTGGTGCAGAAGCTGACTCTTAGCACACAGCCAGCTACTTACCATGTGGAATCATGCACAGTATTCACAAGCGAGTGGGGTTTGAGGTTTCAGTCAGTAATGCAAATACATTCAGCATCACTAAGGCTGGTTGCCCTTGCTGGAGTGTAGGCAGACACCCAGGTTACAAATGGTGCTGGTCTGTAAAAGCAGTTTGGACATGTGCTTTTTAAAAAATCTGAAAAGTGGATTCATAATGTGTCAGTCTGTAAAAGTGTTTAGCACTTGCCAAAAAAAAGAGCAGTAAGTGTGCTTTCAAATTGGCAAAGAAATTTAGTTTTGTGACTAATGTGAAAACATGACTCTGTGTGCAAATAGGAATTACAGGCAGAGATTTATTGCGTATTGCTCTGGTGATTTCACAGTTGCATTAGATGGAAAGGGGGAGACATTTTTTGGTGCAGAAGCAGACTCTTAGCACACAGCCAGCTACTTACCATGTGGAATCATGCACAGTATTCACAAGCGAGTGGGGTTTGAGGTTTCAGTCAGTAATGCAAATACATTCAGCATCACTAAGGCTGGTTGCCCTTGCTGGAGTGTAGGCAGACACCCAGGTTACAAATGGTGCTGGTCTGTAAAAGCAGTTTGGACATGTGCTTTTTAAAAAATCTGAAAAGTGGATTCATAATGTGTCAGTCTGTAAAAGTGTTTAGCACTTGCCAAAAAAAAGAGCAGTAAGTGTGCTTTCAAATTGGCAAAGAAATTTTGTTTTGTGACTAATGTGAAAACATGACTCTGTGTGCAAATAGGAATTACAGGCAGAGATTTATTGCGTATTGCTCTGGTGATTTCACAGTTGCATTAGATGGAAAGGGGGAGCCATTTTTTGGTGCAGAAGCAGACTCTTAGCACACAGCCAGCTACTTACCATGTGGAATCATGCACAGTATTCACAAGCGAGTGGGGTTTGAGGTTTCAGTCAGTAATGCAAATACATTCAGCATCACTAAGGCTGGTTGCCCTTGCTGGAGTGTAGGCAGACACCCAGGTTACAAATGGTGCTGGTCTGAAAAAGCAGTTTGGACATGTGCTTTTTAAAAAATCTGAAAAGTGGATTCATAATGTGTCAGTCTGTAAAAGTGTTTATCACTTGCCAAAAAAAAGAGCAGTAAGTGTGCTTTCAAATTGGCAAAGAAATTTCGTTTTGTGACTAATGTGAAAACATGACTCTGTGTGCAAATAGCAATTACAGGCAGAGATTTATTGCGTATTGCTCTGGTGATTTCACAGTTGCATTAGATGGAAAGGGGGAGCCATTTTTTGGTGCAGAAGCTGACTCTTAGCACACAGGTAGCTGCTTACCATGTGGAATCATGCACAGTATTCACAAGCGAGTGGGGTTTGAGGTTTCAGTCAGTAATGCAAATACATTCAGCATCACTAAGGCTGGTTGCCCTTGCTGGAGTGTAGGCAGACACCCAGGTTACAAATGATGCTGGTCTGAAAAAGCAGTTTGGACATGTGCTTTTTAAAAAATCTGAAAAGTGGATTCATAATGTGTCAGTCTGTAAAAGTGTTTATCACTTGCCAAAAAAAAGAGCAGTAAGTGTGCTTTCAAATTGGCAAAGAAATTTCGTTTTGTGACTAATGTGAAAACATGACTCTGTGTGCAAATAGGAATTACAGGCAGAGATTTATTGCGTATTGCTCTGGTGATTTCACAGTTGCATTAGATGGAAAGGGGGAGCCATTTTTTGGTGCAGAAGCTGACTCTTAGCACACAGGTAGCTGCTTACCATGTGGAATCATGCACAGTATTCACAAGCGAGTGGGGTTTGAGGTTTCAGTCAGTAATGCAAATACATTCAGCATCACTAAGGCTGGTTGCCCTTGCTGGAGTGTAGGCAGACACCCAGGTTACAAATGATGCTGGTCTGAAAAAGCAGTTTGGACATGTGCTTTTTAAAAAATCTGAAAAGTGGATTCATAATGTGTCAGTCTGTAAAAGTGTTTATTACTTGCCAAAAAAAAGAGCAGTAAGTGTGCTTTCAAATTGGCAAAGAAATTTCGTTTTGTGACTAATGTGAAAACATGACTCTGTGCAAATAGGAATTACAGGCAGAGATTTATTGCGTATTGCTCTGGTGATTTCACAGTTGCATTAGATGGAAAGGGGGAGCCATTTTTTGGTGTAGAAGCAGACTCCAAGCACACAGGTAGCTGCTTACCATGTGGAATCATGCACAGTATTCACAAGCGAGTGGGGTTTGAGGTTTCAGTCAGTAATGCAAATACATTCAGCATCACTAAGGCTGGTTGCCCTTGCTGGAGTGTAGGCAGACACCCAGGTTACAAATGATGCTGGTCTGAAAAAGCAGTTTGGACATGTGCTTTTTAAAAAATCTGAAAAGTGGATTCATAATGTGTCAGTCTGTAAAAGTGTTTATTACTTGCCAAAAAAAAGAGCAGTAAGTGTGCTTTCAAATTGGCAAAGAAATTTCGTTTTGTGACTAATGTGGAAACATGACTCTGTGTGCAAATAGGAATTACAGGCAGAGATTTATTGCGTATTGCTCTGGTGATTTCACAGTTGCATTAGAAGGAAAGGGGGAGCCTTTTTTTGGTGCAGAAGCTGACTCTTAGCACACAGCCAGCTACTTACCATGTGGAATCATGCACAGTATTCACAAGCGAGTGGGGTTTGAGGTTTCAGTCAGTAATGCAAATACATTCAGCATCACTACGGCTGGTTGCCCTTGCTGGAGTGTAGGCAGACACCCAGGTTACAAATGGTGCTGGTCTGAAAAAGCAGTTTGGACATGTGCTTTTTAAAAAATCTGAAAAGTGGATTCATAATGTGTCAGTCTGTAAAAGTGTTTATCACTTGCCAAAAAAAAGAGCAGTAAGTGTGCTTTCAAATTGGCAAAGAAATTTCGTTTTGTGACTAATGTGAAAACATGACTCTGTGTGCAAATAGGAATTACAGGCAGAGATTTATTGCGTATTGCTCTGGTGATTTCACAGTTGCATTAGATGGAAAGGGGGAGCCATTTTTTGGTGCAGAAGCTGACTCTTAGCACACAGGTAGCTGCTTACCATGTGGAATCATGCACAGTATTCACAAGCGAGTGGGGTTTGAGGTTTCAGTCAGTAATGCAAATACATTCAGCATCACTAAGGCTGGTTGCCCTTGCTGGAGTGTAGGCAGACACCCAGGTTACAAATGATGCTGGTCTGAAAAAGCAGTATGGACATGTGCTTTTTAAAAAATCTGAAAAGTGGATTCATAATGTGTCAGTCTGTAAAAGTGTTTATCACTTGCCAAAAAAAAGAGCAGTAAGTGTGCTTTCAAATTGGCAAAGAAATTTCGTTTTGTGACTAATGTGAAAACATGACTCTGTGTGCAAATAGGAATTACAGGCAGAGATTTATTGCGTATTGCTCTGGTGATTTCACAGTTGCATTAGATGGAAAGGGGGAGCCATTTTTTGGTGCAGAAGCTGACTCTTAGCACACAGGTAGCTGCTTACCATGTGGAATCATGCACAGTATTCACAAGCGAGTGGGGTTTGAGGTTTCAGTCAGTAATGCAAATACATTCAGCATCACTAAGGCTGGTTGCCCTTGCTGGAGTGTAGGCAGACACCCAGGTTACAAATGATGCTGGTCCGAAAAAGCAGTTTGGACATGTGCTTTTTAAAAAATCTGAAAAGTGGATTCATAATGTGTCAGTCTGTAAAAGTGTTTATTACTTGCCAAAAAAAAGAGCAGTAAGTGTGCTTTCAAATTGGCAAAGAAATTTTGTTTTGTGACTAATGTGAAAACATGACTCTGTGCAAATAGGAATTACAGGCAGAGATTTATTGCGTATTGCTCTGGTGATTTCACAGTTGCATTAGATGGAAAGGGGGAGCCATTTTTTGGTGCAGAAGCAGACTCCTAGCACACAGGTAGCTGCTTACCATGTGGAATCATGCACAGTATTCACAAGCGAGTGGGGTTTGAGGTTTCAGTCAGTAATGCAAATACATTCAGCATCACTAAGGCTGGTTGCCCTTGCTGGAGTGTAGGCAGACACCCAGGTTACAAATGATGCTGGTCTGAAAAAGCAGTTTGGACATGTGCTTTTTAAAAAATCTGAAAAGTGGATTCATAATGTGTCAGTCTGTAAAAGTGTTTAGTACTTGCCAAAAAAAAGAGCAGTAAGTGTGCTTTCAAATTGGCAAAGAAATTTTGTTTTGTGACTAATGTGGAAACATGACTCTGTGTGCAAATAGGAATTACAGGCAGAGATTTATTGCGTATTGCTCTGGTGATTTCACAGTTGCATTAGATGGAAAGGGGGAGCCATTTTTTGGTGCAGAAGCAGACTCTTAGCACACAGCCAGCTACTTACCATGTGGAATCATGCACAGTATTCACAAGCGAGTGGGGTTTGAGGTTTCAGTCAGTAATGCAAATACATTCAGCATCACTAAGGCTGGTTGCCCTTGCTGGAGTTTAGGCAGACACCCAGGTTACAAATGGTGCTGGTCTGAAAAAGCCGTTTGGACATGTGCTTTTTAAAAAATCTGAAAAGTGGATTCATAATGTGTCAGTATGTAAATGTGTTTATCACTTGCCAAAAAAAAGAGCAGTAAGTGTGCTTTCAAATTAGCAAAGAAATTTCGTTTTGTGACTAATGTGAAAACATGACTCTGTGTGCAAATAGCAATTACAGGCAGAGATTTATTCCGTATTGCTCTGGTGATTTCACAGTTGCATTAGATGGAAAGGGGGAGCCATTTTTTGGTGCAGAAGCTGACTCTTAGCACACAGGTAGCTGCTTACCATGTGGAATCATGCACAGTATTCACAAGCGAGTGGGGTTTGAGGTTTCAGTCAGTAATGCAAATACATTCAGCATCACTAAGGCTGGTTGCCCTTGCTGGAGTGTAGGCAGACACCCAGGTTACAAATGATGCTGGTCTGAAAAAGCAGTTTGGACATGTGCTTTTTAAAAAATCTGAAAAGTGGATTCATAATGTGTCAGTCTGTAAAAGTGTTTATCACTTGCCAAAAAAAAGAGCAGTAAGTGTGCTTTCAAATTGGCAAAGAAATTTCGTTTTGTGACTAATGTGAAAACATGACTCTGTGTGCAAATAGGAATTACAGGCAGAGATTTATTGCGTATTGCTCTGGTGATTTCACAGTTGCATTAGATGGAAAGGGGGAGCCATTTTTTGGTGCAGAAGCTGACTCTTAGCACACAGGTAGCTGCTTACCATGTGGAATCATGCACAGTATTCACAAGCGAGTGGGGTTTGAGGTTTCAGTCAGTAATGCAAATACATTCAGCATCACTAAGGCTGGTTGCCCTTGCTGGAGTGTAGGCAGACACCCAGGTTACAAATGATGCTGGTCTGAAAAAGCAGTTTGGACATGTGCTTTTTAAAAAATCTGAAAAGTGGATTCATAATGTGTCAGTCTGTAAAAGTGTTTATTACTTGCCAAAAAAAAGAGCAGTAAGTGTGCTTTCAAATTGGCAAAGAAATTTCGTTTTGTGACTAATGTGAAAACATGACTCTGTGCAAATAGGAATTACAGGCAGAGATTTATTGCGTATTGCTCTGGTGATTTCACAGTTGCATTAGATGGAAAGGGGGAGCCATTTTTTGGTGCAGAAGCTGACTCTTAGCACACAGGTAGCTGCTTACCATGTGGAATCATGCACAGTATTCACAAGCGAGTGGGGTTTGAGGTTTCAGTCAGTAATGCAAATACATTCAGCATCACTAAGGCTGGTTGCCCTTGCTGGAGTGTAGGCAGACACCCAGGTTACAAATGATGCTGGTCTGAAAAAGCAGTTTGGACATGTGCTTTTTAAAAAATCTGAAAAGTGGATTCATAATGTGTCAGTCTGTAAAAGTGTTTAGTACTTGCCAAAAAAAAGAGCAGTAAGTGTGCTTTCAAATTGGCAAAGAAATTTTGTTTTGTGACTAATGTGGAAACATGACTCTGTGTGCAAATAGGAATTACAGGCAGAGATTTATTGCGTATTGCTCTGGTGATTTCACAGTTGCATTAGATGGAAAGGGGGAGCCATTTTTTGGTGCAGAAGCAGACTCTTAGCACACAGCCAGCTACTTACCATGTGGAATCATGCACAGTATTCACAAGCGAGTGGGGTTTGAGGTTTCAGTCAGTAATGCAAATACATTCAGCATCACTAAGGCTGGTTGCCCTTGCTGGAGTTTAGGCAGACACCCAGGTTACAAATGGTGCTGGTCTGAAAAAGCCGTTTGGACATGTGCTTTTTAAAAAATCTGAAAAGTGGATTCATAATGTGTCAGTATGTAAATGTGTTTATCACTTGCCAAAAAAAAGAGCAGTAAGTGTGCTTTCAAATTAGCAAAGAAATTTCGTTTTGTGACTAATGTGAAAACATGACTCTGTGTGCAAATAGCAATTACAGGCAGAGATTTATTCCGTATTGCTCTGGTGATTTCACAGTTGCATTAGATGGAAAGGGGGAGCCATTTTTTGGTGCAGAAGCTGACTCTTAGCACACAGGTAGCTGCTTACCATGTGGAATCATGCACAGTATTCACAAGCGAGTGGGGTTTGAGGTTTCAGTCAGTAATGCAAATACATTCAGCATCACTAAGGCTGGTTGCCCTTGCTGGAGTGTAGGCAGACACCCAGGTTACAAATGATGCTGGTCTGAAAAAGCAGTTTGGACATGTGCTTTTTAAAAAATCTGAAAAGTGGATTCATAATGTGTCAGTCTGTAAAAGTGTTTATCACTTGCCAAAAAAAAGAGCAGTAAGTGTGCTTTCAAATTGGCAAAGAAATTTCGTTTTGTGACTAATGTGAAAACATGACTCTGTGTGCAAATAGGAATTACAGGCAGAGATTTATTGCGTATTGCTCTGGTGATTTCACAGTTGCATTAGATGGAAAGGGGGAGCCATTTTTTGGTGCAGAAGCTGACTCTTAGCACACAGGTAGCTGCTTACCATGTGGAATCATGCACAGTATTCACAAGCGAGTGGGGTTTGAGGTTTCAGTCAGTAATGCAAATACATTCAGCATCACTAAGGCTGGTTGCCCTTGCTGGAGTGTAGGCAGACACCCAGGTTACAAATGATGCTGGTCTGAAAAAGCAGTTTGGACATGTGCTTTTTAAAAAATCTGAAAAGTGGATTCATAATGTGTCAGTCTGTAAAAGTGTTTATTACTTGCCAAAAAAAAGAGCAGTAAGTGTGCTTTCAAATTGGCAAAGAAATTTCGTTTTGTGACTAATGTGAAAACATGACTCTGTGCAAATAGGAATTACAGGCAGAGATTTATTGCGTATTGCTCTGGTGATTTCACAGTTGCATTAGATGGAAAGGGGGAGCCATTTTTTGGTGCAGAAGCAGACTCCTAGCACACAGGTAGCTGCTTACCATGTGGAATCATGCACAGTATTCACAAGCGAGTGGGGTTTGAGGTTTCAGTCAGTAATGCAAATACATTCAGCATCACTAAGGCTGGTTGCCCTTGCTGGAGTGTAGGCAGACACCCAGGTTACAAATGGTGCTGGTCTGAAAAAGCAGTTTGGACATGTGCTTTTTAAAAAATCTGAAAAGTGGATTCATAATGTGTCAGTCTGTAAAAGTGTTTAGCACTTGCCAAAAAAAAGAGCAGTAAGTGTGCTTTCAAATTGGCAAAGAAATTTCGTTTTGTGACTAATGTGAAAACATGACTCTGTGTGCAAATAGGAATTACAGGCAGAGATTTATTGCGTATTGCTCTGGTGATTTCACAGTTGCATTAGAAGGAAAGGGGGAGCCTTTTTTTGGTGCAGAAGCTGACTCTTAGCACACAGCCAGCTACTTACCATGTGGAATCATGCACAGTATTCACAAGCGAGTGGGGTTTGAGGTTTCAGTCAGTAATGCAAATACATTCAGCATCACTAAGGCTGGTTGCCCTTGCTGGAGTGTAGGCAGACACCCAGGTTACAAATGGTGCTGGTCTGTAAAAGCAGTTTGGACATGTGCTTTTTAAAAAATCTGAAAAGTGGATTCATAATGTGTCAGTCTGTAAAAGTGTTTAGCACTTGCCAAAAAAAAGAGCAGTAAGTGTGCTTTCAAATTGGCAAAGAAATTTAGTTTTGTGACTAATGTGAAAACATGACTCTGTGTGCAAATAGGAATTACAGGCAGAGATTTATTGCGTATTGCTCTGGTGATTTCACAGTTGCATTAGATGGAAAGGGGGAGCCATTTTTTGGTGCAGAAGCAGACTCTTAGCACACAGCCAGCTACTTACCATGTGGAATCATGCACAGTATTCACAAGCGAGTGGGGTTTGAGGTTTCAGTCAGTAATGCAAATACATTCAGCATCACTAAGGCTGGTTGCCCTTGCTGGAGTGTAGGCAGACACCCAGGTTACAAATGGTGCTGATCTGAAAAAGCAGTTTGGACATGTGCTTTTTAAAAAATCTGAAAAGTGGATTCATAATGTGTCAGTCTGTAAAAGTGTTTATCACTTGACAAAAAAAAAGCAGTAAGTGTGCTTTCAAATTGGCAAAGAAATTTCGTTTTGTGACTAATGTGAAAACATGACTCTGTGTGCAAATAGGAATTACAGGCAGAGATTTATTGCGTATTGCTCTGGTGATTTCACAGTTGCATTAGATGGAAAGGGGGAGCCATTTTTTGGTGCAGAAGCAGACTCTTAGCACACAGGTAGCTGCTTACCATGTGGAATCATGCACAGTATTCACAAGCGAGTGGGGTTTGAGGTTTCAGTCAGTAATGCAAATACATTCAGCATCACTAAGGCTGGTTGCCCTTGCTGGAGTGTAAGCAGACACCCAGGTTACAAATGATGCTGGTCTGAAAAAGCAGTTTGGACATGAGCTTTTTAAAAAATCTGAAAAGTGGATTCATAATGTGTCAGTCTGTAAAAGTGTTTATTACTTGCCAAAAAAAAGAGCAGTAAGTGTGCTTTCAAATTGGCAAAGAAATTTCGTTTTGTGACTAATGTGAAAACATGACTCTGTGTGCAAATAGGAATTACAGGCAGAGATTTATTGCGTATTGCTCTGGTGATTTCACAGTTGCATTAGAAGGAAAGGGGGAGCCTTTTTTTGGTGCAGAAGCTGACTCTTAGCACACAGCCAGCTACTTACCATGTGGAATCATGCACAGTATTCACAAGCGAGTGGGGTTTGAGGTTTCAGTCAGTAATGCAAATACATTCAGCATCACTAAGGCTGGTTGCCCTTGCTGGAGTGTAGGCAGACACCCAGGTTACAAATGGTGCTGGTCTGTAAAAGCAGTTTGGACATGTGCTTTTTAAAAAATCTGAAAAGTGGATTCATAATGTGTCTGTCTGTAAAAGTGTTTAGCACTTGCCAAAAAAAAGAGCAGTAAGTGTGCTTTCAAATTGGCAAAGAAATTTCGTTTTGTGACTAATGTGAAAACATGACTCTGTGTGCAAATAGGAATTACAGGCAGAGATTTATTGCGTATTGCTCTGGTGATTTCACAGTTGCATTAGGTGGAAAGGGGGAGCCATTTTTTGGTGCAGAAGCAGACTCTTAGCACACAGCCAGCTACTTACCATGTGGAATCATGCACAGTATTCACAAGCGAGTGGGGTTTGAGGTTTCAGTCAGTAATGCAAATACATTCAGCATCACTACGGCTGGTTGCCCTTGCTGGAGTGTAGGCAGACACCCAGGTTACAAATGGTGCTGGTCTGAAAAAGCAGTTTGGACATGTGCTTTTTAAAAAATCTGAAAAGTGGATTCATAATGTGTCAGTCTGTAAAAGTGTTTATCACTTGCCAAAAAAAAGAGCAGTAAGTGTGCTTTCAAATTGGCAAAGAAATTTCGTTTTGTGACTAATGTGAAAACATGACTGTGTGCAAATAGGAATTACAGGCAGAGATTTATTGCGTATTGCTCTGGTGATTTCACAGTTGCATTAGATGGAAAGGGGGAGCCATTTTTTGGTGCAGAAGCTGTCTCTTAGCACACAGGTAGCTGCTTACCATGTGGAATCATGCACAGTATTCACAAGCGAGTGGGGTTTGAGGTTTCAGTCAGTAATGCAAATACATTCAGCATCACTAAGGCTGGTTGCCCTTGCTGGAGTGTAGGCAGACACCCAGGTTACAAATGATGCTGGTCTGAAAAAGCAGTATGGACATGTGCTTTTTAAAAAATCTGAAAAGTGGATTCATAATGTGTCAGTCTGTAAAAGTGTTTATCACTTGCCAAAAAAAAGAGCAGTAAGTGTGCTTTCAAATTGGCAAAGAAATTTCGTTTTGTGACTAATGTGAAAACATGACTCTGTGTGCAAATAGGAATTACAGGCAGAGATTTATTGCGTATTGCTCTGGTGATTTCACAGTTGCATTAGATGGAAAGGGGGAGCCATTTTTTGGTGCAGAAGCTGACTCTTAGCACACAGGTAGCTGCTTACCATGTGGAATCATGCACAGTATTCACAAACGAGTGGGGTTTGAGGTTTCAGTCAGTAATGCAAATACATTCAGCATCACTAAGGCTGGTTGCCCTTGCTGGAGTGTAGGCAGACACCCATGTTACAAATGATGCTGGTCCGAAAAAGCAGTTTGGACATGTGCTTTTTAAAAAATCTGAAAAGTGGATTCATAATGTGTCAGTCTGTAAAAGTGTTTATTACTTGCCAAAAAAAAGAGCAGTAAGTGTGCTTTCAAATTGGCAAAGAAATTTCGTTTTGTGACTAATGTGAAAACATGACTCTGTGCAAATAGGAATTACAGGCAGAGATTTATTGCGTATTGCTCTGGTGATTTCACAGTTGCATTAGATGGAAAGGGGGAGCCATTTTTTGGTGCAGAAGCAGACTCCTAGCACACAGGTAGCTGCTTACCATGTGGAATCATGCACAGTATTCACAAGCGAGTGGGGTTTGAGGTTTCAGTCAGTAATGCAAATACATTCAGCATCACTAAGGCTGGTTGCCCTTGCTGGAGTGTAGGCAGACACCCAGGTTACAAATGATGCTGGTCTGAAAAAGCAGTTTGGACATGTGCTTTTTAAAAAATCTGAAAAGTGGATTCATAATGTGTCAGTCTGTAAAAGTGTTTATCACTTGCCAAAAAAAAGAGCAGTAAGTGTGCTTTCAAATTGGCAAAGAAATTTCGTTTTGTGACTAATGTGAAAACATGACTCTGTGTGCAAATAGGAATTACAGGCAGAGATTTATTGCGTATTGCTCTGGTGATTTCACAGTTGCATTAGATGGAAAGGGGGAGCCATTTTTTGGTGCAGAAGCTGACTCTTAGCACACAGGTAGCTGCTTACCATGTGGAATCATGCACAGTATTCACAAGCGAGTGGGGTTTGAGGTTTCAGTCAGTAATGCAAATACATTCAGCATCACTAAGGCTGGTTGCCCTTGCTGGAGTGTAGGCAGACACCCAGGTTACAAATGATGCTGGTCTGAAAAAGCAGTTTGGACATGTGCTTTTTAAAAAATCTGAAAAGTGGATTCATAATGTGTCAGTCTGTAAAAGTGTTTATCACTTGCCAAAAAAAAGAGCAGTAAGTGTGCTTTCAAATTGGCAAAGAAATTTCGTTTTGTGACTAATGTGAAAACATGACTCTGTGTGCAAATAGGAATTACAGGCAGAGATTTATTGCGTATTGCTCTGGTGATTTCACAGTTGCATTAGATGGAAAGGGTGAGCCATTTTTTGGTGCAGAAGCTGACTCTTAGCACACAGGTAGCTGCTTACCATGTGGAATCATGCACAGTATTCACAAGCGAGTGGGGTTTGAGGTTTCAGTCAGTAATGCAAATACATTCAGCATCACTAAGGCTGGTTGCCCTTGCTGGAGTGTAGGCAGACACCCAGGTTACAAATGATGCTGGTCTGAAAAAGCAGTTTGGACATGTGCTTTTTAAAAAATCTGAAAAGTGTATTCATAATGTGTCAGTCTGTAAAAGTGTTTATAACTTGCCAAAAAAAAGAGCAGTAAGTGTGCTTTCAAATTGGCAAAGAAATTTCGTTTTGTGACTAATGTGAAAACATGACTCTGTGCAAATAGGAATTACAGGCAGAGATTTATTGCGTATTGCTCTGGTGATTTCACAGTTGCATTAGATGGAAAGGGGGAGCCATTTTTTGGTGCAGAAGCAGACTCCTAGCACACAGGTAGCTGCTTACCATGTGGAATCATGCACAGTATTCACAAGCGAGTGGGGTTTGAGGTTTCAGTCAGTAATGCAAATACATTCAGCATCACTAAGGCTGGTTGCCCTTGCTGGAGTGTAGGCAGACACCCAGGTTACAAATGATGCTGGTCTGAAAAAGCAGTTTGGACATGTGCTTTTTAAAAAATCTGAAAAGTGGATTCATAATGTGTCAGTCTGTAAAAGTGTTTATTACTTGCCAAAAAAAAGAGCAGTAAGTGTGCTTTCAAATTGGCAAAGAAATTTCGTTTTGTGACTAATGTGGAAACATGACTCTGTGTGCAAATAGGAATTACAGGCAGAGATTTATTGCGTATTGCTCTGGTGATTTCACAGTTGCATTAGAAGGAAAGGGGGAGCCTTTTTTTGGTGCAGAAGCTGACTCTTAGCACACAGCCAGCTACTTACCATGTGGAATCATGCACAGTATTCACAAGCGAGTGGGGTTTGAGGTTTCAGTCAGTAATGCAAATACATTCAGCATCACTAAGGCTGGTTGCCCTTGCTGGAGTGTAGGCAGACACCCAGGTTACAAATGGTGCTGGTCTGTAAAAGCAGTTTGGACATGTGCTTTTTAAAAAATCTGAAAAGTGGATTCATAATGTGTCAGTCTGTAAAAGTGTTTAGCACTTGCCAAAAAAAAGAGCAGTAAGTGTGCTTTCAAATTGGCAAAGAAATTTAGTTTTGTGACTAATGTGAAAACATGACTCTGTGTGCAAATAGGAATTACAGGCAGAGATTTATTGCGTATTGCTCTGGTGATTTCACAGTTGCATTAGATGGAAAGGGGGAGCCATTTTTTGGTGCAGAAGCAGACTCTTAGCACACAGCCAGCTACTTACCATGTGGAATCATGCACAGTATTCACAAGCGAGTGGGGTTTGAGGTTTCAGTCAGTAATGCAAATACATTCAGCATCACTAAGGCTGGTTGCCCTTGCTGGAGTGTAGGCAGACACCCAGGTTACAAATGGTGCTGATCTGAAAAAGCAGTTTGGACATGTGCTTTTTAAAAAATCTGAAAAGTGGATTCATAATGTGTCAGTCTGTAAAAGTGTTTATCACTTGACAAAAAAAAAGCAGTAAGTGTGCTTTCAAATTGGCAAAGAAATTTCGTTTTGTGACTAATGTGAAAACATGACTCTGTGTGCAAATAGGAATTACAGGCAGAGATTTATTGCGTATTGCTCTGGTGATTTCACAGTTGCATTAGATGGAAAGGGGGAGCCATTTTTTGGTGCAGAAGCTGACTCTTAGCACACAGGTAGCTGCTTACCATGTGGAATCATGCACAGTATTCACAAGCGAGTGGGGTTTGAGGTTTCAGTCAGTAATGCAAATACATTCAGCATCACTAAGGCAGGTTGCCCTTGCTGGAGTGTAGGCAGACACCCAGGTTACAAATGGTGCTGGTCTGAAAAAGCAGTTTGGACATGTGCTTTTTAAAAAATCTGAAAAGTGTATTCATAATGTGTCAGTCTGTAAAAGTGTTTATAACTTGCCAAAAAAAAGAGCAGTAAGTGTGCTTTCAAATTGGCAAAGAAATTTCGTTTTGTGACTAATGTGAAAACATGACTCTGTGCAAATAGGAATTACAGGCAGAGATTTATTGCGTATTGCTCTGGTGATTTCACAGTTGCATTAGATGGAAAGGGGGAGCCATTTTTTGGTGCAGAAGCAGACTCCTAGCACACAGGTAGCTGCTTACCATGTGGAATCATGCACAGTATTCACAAGCGAGTGGGGTTTGAGGTTTCAGTCAGTAATGCAAATACATTCAGCATCACTAAGGCTGGTTGCCCTTGCTGGAGTGTAGGCAGACACCCAGGTTAAAAATGATGCTGGTCTGAAAAAGCAGTTTGGACATGTGCTTTTTAAAAAATCTGAAAAGTGGATTCATAATGTGTCAGTCTGTAAAAGTGTTTATTACTTGCCAAAAAAAAGAGCAGTAAGTGTGCTTTCAAATTGGCAAAGAAATTTCGTTTTGTGACTAATGTGGAAACATGACTCTGTGTGCAAATAGGAATTACAGGCAGAGATTTATTGCGTATTGCTCTGGTGATTTCACAGTTGCATTAGAAGGAAAGGGGGAGCCTTTTTTTGGTGCAGAAGCTGACTCTTAGCACACAGCCAGCTACTTACCATGTGGAATCATGCACAGTATTCACAAGCGAGTGGGGTTTGAGGTTTCAGTCAGTAATGCAAATACATTCAGCATCACTAAGGCTGGTTGCCCTTGCTGGAGTGTAGGCAGACACCCAGGTTACAAATGGTGCTGGTCTGTAAAAGCAGTTTGGACATGTGCTTTTTAAAAAATCTGAAAAGTGGATTCATAATGTGTCAGTCTGTAAAAGTGTTTAGCACTTGCCAAAAAAAAGAGCAGTAAGTGTGCTTTCAAATTGGCAAAGAAATTTAGTTTTGTGACTAATGTGAAAACATGACTCTGTGTGCAAATAGGAATTACAGGCAGAGATTTATTGCGTATTGCTCTGGTGATTTCACAGTTGCATTAGATGGAAAGGGGGAGCCATTTTTTGGTGCAGAAGCAGACTCTTAGCACACAGCCAGCTACTTACCATGTGGAATCATGCACAGTATTCACAAGCGAGTGGGGTTTGAGGTTTCAGTCAGTAATGCAAATACATTCAGCATCACTAAGGCTGGTTGCCCTTGCTGGAGTGTAGGCAGACACCCAGGTTACAAATGGTGCTGATCTGAAAAAGCAGTTTGGACATGTGCTTTTTAAAAAATCTGAAAAGTGGATTCATAATGTGTCAGTCTGTAAAAGTGTTTATCACTTGACAAAAAAAAAGCAGTAAGTGTGCTTTCAAATTGGCAAAGAAATTTCGTTTTGTGACTAATGTGAAAACATGACTCTGTGTGCAAATAGGAATTACAGGCAGAGATTTATTGCGTATTGCTCTGGTGATTTCACAGTTGCATTAGATGGAAAGGGGGAGCCATTTTTTGGTGCAGAAGCAGACTCCTAGCACACAGGTAGCTGCTTACCATGTGGAATCATGCACAGTATTCACAAGCGAGTGGGGTTTGAGGTTTCAGTCAGTAATGCAAATACATTCAGCATCACTAAGGCTGGTTGCCCTTGCTGGAGTGTAGGCAGACACCCAGGTTACAAATGATGCTGGTCTGAAAAAGCAGTTTGGACATGTGCTTTTTAAAAAATCTGAAAAGTGGATTCATAATGTGTCAGTCTGTAAAAGTGTTTATTACTTGCCAAAAAAAAGAGCAGTAAGTGTGCTTTCAAATTGGCAAAGAAATTTCGTTTTGTGACTAATGTGGAAACATGACTCTGTGTGCAAATAGGAATTACAGGCAGAGATTTATTGCGTATTGCTCTGGTGATTTCACAGTTGCATTAGAAGGAAAGGGGGAGCCTTTTTTTGGTGCAGAAGCTGACTCTTAGCACACAGCCAGCTACTTACCATGTGGAATCATGCACAGTATTCACAAGCGAGTGGGGTTTGAGGTTTCAGTCAGTAATGCAAATACATTCAGCATCACTAAGGCTGGTTGCCCTTGCTGGAGTGTAGGCAGACACCCAGGTTACAAATGGTGCTGGTCTGTAAAAGCAGTTTGGACATGTGCTTTTTAAAAAATCTGAAAAGTGGATTCATAATGTGTCAGTCTGTAAAAGTGTTTAGCACTTGCCAAAAAAAAGAGCAGTAAGTGTGCTTTCAAATTGGCAAAGAAATTTAGTTTTGTGACTAATGTGAAAACATGACTCTGTGTGCAAATAGGAATTACAGGCAGAGATTTATTGCGTATTGCTCTGGTGATTTCACAGTTGCATTAGATGGAAAGGGGGAGCCATTTTTTGGTGCAGAAGCAGACTCTTAGCACACAGCCAGCTACTTACCATGTGGAATCATGCACAGTATTCACAAGCGAGTGGGGTTTGAGGTTTCAGTCAGTAATGCAAATACATTCAGCATCACTAAGGCTGGTTGCCCTTGCTGGAGTGTAGGCAGACACCCAGGTTACAAATGGTGCTGATCTGAAAAAGCAGTTTGGACATGTGCTTTTTAAAAAATCTGAAAAGTGGATTCATAATGTGTCAGTCTGTAAAAGTGTTTATCACTTGACAAAAAAAAAGCAGTAAGTGTGCTTTCAAATTGGCAAAGAAATTTCGTTTTGTGACTAATGTGAAAACATGACTCTGTGTGCAAATAGGAATTACAGGCAGAGATTTATTGCGTATTGCTCTGGTGATTTCACAGTTGCATTAGATGGAAAGGGGGAGCCATTTTTTGGTGCAGAAGCTGACTCTTAGCACACAGGTAGCTGCTTACCATGTGGAATCATGCACAGTATTCACAAGCGAGTGGGGTTTGAGGTTTCAGTCAGTAATGCAAATACATTCAGCATCACTAAGGCAGGTTGCCCTTGCTGGAGTGTAGGCAGACACCCAGGTTACAAATGGTGCTGGTCTGAAAAAGCAGTTTGGACATGTGCTTTTTAAAAAATCTGAAAAGTGGATTCATAATGTGTCAGTCTGTAAAAGTGTTTATCACTTGCCAAAAAAAAGAGCAGTAAGTGTGCTTTCAAATTGGCAAAGAAATTTCGTTTTGTGACTAATGTGAAAACATGACTCTGTGTGCAAATCGGAATTACAGGCAGAGATTTATTGCGTATTGCTCTGGTGATTTCACAGTTGCATTAGATGGAAAGGGGGAGCCATTTTTTGGTGCAGAAGCTGACTCTTAGCACACAGCCAGCTACTTACCATGTGGAATCATGCACAGTATTCACAAGCGAGTGGGGTTTGAGGTTTCAGTCAGTAATGCAAATACATTCAGCATCACTAAGGCTGGTAGCCCTTGCTGGAGTGTAGGCAGACACCCAGGTTACAAATGGTGCTGGTCTGAAAAAGCAGTTTGGACATGTGCTTTTTAAAAAATCTGAAAAGTGGATTCATAATGTGTCAGTCTGTAAAAGTGTTTATCACTTGCCAAAAAAAAGAGCAGTAAGTGTGCTTTCAAATTGGCAAAGAAATTTCGTTTTGTGACTAATGTGAAAACATGACTCTGTGTGCAAATAGGAATTACAGGCAGAGATTTATTGCGTATTGCTCTGGTGATTCCACAGTTGCATTAGATGGAAAGGGGGAGCCATTTTTTGGTGCAGAAGCAGACTCTTAGCACACAGCCAGCTACTTACCATGTGGAATCATGCACAGTATTCACAAGCAAGTGGGGTTTGAGGTTTCAGTCAGTAATGCAAATACATTCAGCATCACTAAGGCTGGTTGCCCTTGCTGGAGTGTAGGCAGACACCCAGGTTACAAATGGTGCTCGTCTGTAAAAGCAGTTTGGACATGTGCTTTTTAAAAAATCTGAAAAGTGGATTCATAATGTGTCAGTCTGTAAAAGTGTTTATCACTTGCCAAAAAAAAGAGCAGTAAGTGTGCTTTCAAATTGGCAAAGAAATTTCGTTTTGTGACTAATGTGAAAACATGACTCTATGTGCAAATAGGAATTACAGGCAGAGATTTATTGCGTATTGCTCTGGTAATTTCACAGTTGCATTAGATGGAAAGGGGGAGCCATTTTTTGGTGCAGAAGCAGACTCTTAGCACACAGCCAGCTACTTACCATGTGGAATCATGCACAGTATTCACAAGCGAGTGGGGTTTGAGGTTTCAGTCAGTAATGCAAATACATTCAGCATCACTAAGGCTGGTTGCCCTTGCTGGAGTGTAGGCAGACACCCAGGTTACAAATGGTGCTGGCCTGTAAAAGCAGTTTGGACATGTGCTTTTAAAAAAATCTGAAAAGTGGATTCATAATGTGTCAGTCTGTAAAAGTGTTTATCACTTGCCAAAAAAAAGAGCAGTAAGTGTGCTTTCAAATTGGCAAAGAAATTTCGTTTTGTGACTAATGTGAAAACATGACTCTGTGTGCAAATAGGAATTACAGGCAGAGATTTATTGCGTATTGCTCTGGTGATTTCACAGTTGCATTAGATGGAAAGGGGGAGCCATTTTTTGGTGCAGAAGCTGACTCTTAGCACACACCCAGCTGCTTACCCTGTGGAATCATGCACAGTATTCACAAGCGAGTGGGGTTTGAGGTTTCAGTCAGTAATGCAAATACATTCAGCATCACTAAGGCTGGTTGCCCTTGCTGGAGTGTAGGCAGACACCCAGGTTACAAATGATGCTGGTCTGAAAAAGCAGTTTGGACATATGCTTTTTAAAAAATCTGAAAAGTGGATTCATAATGTGTCAGTCTGTAAAAGTGTTTATTACTTGCCAAAAAAAAGAGCAGTAAGTGTGCTTTCAAATTGGCAAAGAAATTTCGTTTTGTGACTAATGTGAAAACATGACTCTGTGTGCAAATAGGAATTACAGGCAGAGATTTATTGCGTATTGCTCTGGTGATTTCACAGTTGCATTAGATGGAAAGGGGGAGCCTTTTTTGGTGCAGAAGCTGACTCTTAGCACACAGCCAGCTACTTACCATGTGGAATCATGCACAGTATTCACAAGCGAGTGGGGTTTAAGGTTTCAGTCAGTAATGCAAATACATTCAGCATCACTAAGGCTGGTTGCCCTTGCTGGAGTGTAGGCAGACACCCAGGTTACAAATGGTGCTGGTCTGAAAAAGCAGTTTGGACATGTGCTTTTTAAAAAATCTGAAAAGTGGATTCATAATGTGTCAGTCTGTAAAAGTGTTTAGCACTTGCCAAAAAAAAGAGCAGTAAGTGTGCTTTCAAATTGGCAAAGAAATTTCGTTTTGTGACTAATGTGAAAACATGACTCTGTGTGCAAATAGGAATTACAGGCAGAGATTTATTGCGTATTGCTCTGGTGATTTCACAGTTGCATTAGATGGAAAGGGGGAGCCATTTTTTGGTGCAGAAGCTGACTCTTAGCACACAGCCAGCTACTTACCATGTGGAATCATGCACAGTATTCACAAGCGAGTGGGGTTTGAGGTTTCAGTCAGTAATGCAAATACATTCAGCATCACTAAGGCTGGTTGCCCTTGCTGGAGTTTAGGCAGACACCCAGGTTACAAATGGTGCTGGTCTGAAAAAGCAGTTTGGACATGTGCTTTTTAAAAAATCTGAAAAGTGGATTCATAATGTGTCAGTCTGTAAAAGTGTTTATCACTTGCCAAAAAAAAGAGCAGTAATTGTGCTTTCAAATTGGCAAAGAAATTTCGTTTTGTGACTAATGTGAAAACATGACTCTGTGTGCAAATAGGAATTACAGGCAGAGATTTATTGCGTATTGCTCTGGTGATTTCACAGTTGCATTAGATGGAAAGGGGGAGCCATTTTTTGGTGCAGAAGCAGACTCTTAGCACACAGCCAGCTACTTACCATGTGGAATCATGCACAGTATTCACAAGCGAGTGGGGTTTGAGGTTTCAGTCAGTAATGCAAATACATTCAGCATCACTAAGGCTGGTTGCCCTTGCTGGAGTGTAGGCAGACACCCAGGTTACAAATGGTGCTCGTCTGTAAAAGCAGTTTGGACATGTGCTTTTTAAAAAATCTGAAAAGTGGATTCATAATGTGTCAGTCTGTAAAAGTGTTTATCACTTGCCAAAAAAAAGAGCAGTAAGTGTGCTTTCAAATTGGCAAAGAAATTTCGTTTTGTGACTAATGTGAAAACATGACTCTGTGTGCAAATAGGAATTACAGGCAGAGATTTATTGCGTATTGCTCTGGTGATTTCACAGTTGCATTAGATGGAAAGGGGGAGCCATTTTTTGGTGCAGAAGCAGACTCTTAGCACACAGCCAGCTACTTACCATGTGGAATCATGCACAGTATTCACAAGCGAGTGGGGTTTGAGGTTTCAGTCAGTAATGCAAATACATTCAGCATCACTAAGGCTGGTTGCCCTTGCTGGAGTGTAGGCAGACACCCAGGTTACAAATGGTGCTGGTCTGTAAAAGCAGTTTGGACATGTGCTTTTTAAAAAATCTGAAAAGTGGATTCATAATGTGTCAGTCTTTAAAAGTGTTTATCACTTGCCAAAAAAAAGAGCAGTAAGTGTGCTTTCAAATTGGCAAAGAAATTTCGTTTTGTGACTAATGTGAAAACATGACTCTGTGTGCAAATAGGAATTACAGGCAGAGATTTATTGCGTATTGCTCTGGTGATTTCACAGTTGCATTAGATGGAAAGGGGGAGCCATTTTTTGGTGCAGAAGCTGACTCTTAGCACACAGCCAGCTGCTTACCCTGTGGAATCATGCACAGTATTCACAAGCGAGTGGGGTTTGAGGTTTCAGTCAGTAATGCAAATACATTCAGCATCACTAAGGCTGGTTGCCCTTGCTGGAGTGTAGGCAGACACCCAGGTTACAAATGGTGCTGGTCTGTAAAAGCAGTTTGGACATGTGCTTTTTAAAAAATCTGAAAAGTGGATTCATAATGTGTCAGTCTGTAAAAGTGTTTATCACTTGCCAAAAAAAAGAGCAGTAAGTGTGCTTTCAAATTGGCAAAGAAATTTCGTTTTGTGACTAATGTGAAAACATGACTCTGTGTGCAAATAGGAATTACAGGCAGAGATTTAATGCGTATTGCTCTGGTGATTTCACAGTTGCATTAGATGGAAAGGGGGAGCCATTTTTTGGTGCAGAAGCAGACTCTTAGCACACAGCCAGCTACTTACCATGTGGAATCATGCACAGTATTCACAAGCGAGTGGGGTTTGAGGTTTCAGTCAGTAATGCAAACACATTCAGCATCACTAAGGCTGGTTGCCCTTGCTGGAGTGTAGGCAGACACCCAGGTTACAAATGGTGCTGGTCTGAAAAAGCAGTTTGGACATGTGCTTTTTAAAAAATCTGAAAAGTGGATTCATAATGTGTCAATCTGTAAAAGTGTTTATCACTTGCCAAAAAAAAGAGCAGTAAGTGTGCTTTCAAATTGGCAAAGAAATTTCGTTTTGTGACTAATGTGAAAACATGACTCTGTGTGCAAATAGAAATTACAGGCAGAGATTTATTGCGTATTGCTCTGGTGATTTCACAGTTGCATTAGAAGGAAAGGGGGAGCCTTTTTTTGGTGCAGAAGCAGACTCTTAGCACACAGCCAGCTACTTACCATGTGGAATCATGCACAGTATTCACAAGCGAGTGGGGTTTGAGGTTTCAGTCAGTAATGCAAATACATTCAGCATCACTAAGGCTGGTTGCCCTTGCTGGAGTGTAGTCAGTCACCCAGGTTACACATGTTGCTGGTCTCAAAAAGCTGTTTGGACATGTGCTGTTTTCAGAATCTGAAAAGTGGATTCATAATGTGTCAGTCTGTAAAAGTATTTATCACTTGCCAAAAAAAAGAGTAGTAAGTGTGCTTTCAAATTGGCAAAGAAATTTCGTTTTGTGACTAATGTGAAAACATGACTCTGTGTGCAAATAGGAATTACAGGCAGAGATTTATTGCGTATTGCTCTGGTGATTTCACAGTTGCATTAGATGGAAAGGGGGAGCCATTTTTTGGTGCAGAAGCTGACTCTTAGCACACAGCCAGCTACTTACCATGTGGAATCATGCACAGTATTCACAAGCGAGTGGGGTTTGAGGTTTCAGTCAGTAATGCAAATACATTCAGCATCACTAAGGCTGGTTGCCCTTGCTGGAGTGTAGGCAGACACCCAGGTTACAAATGGTGCTGGTCTGAAAAAGCAGTTTGGACATGTGCTTTTTAAAAAATCTGAAAAGTGGATTCATAATGTGTCAGTCTGTAAAAGTGTTTATCACTTGCCAAAAAAAAGAGCAGTAATTGTGCTTTCAAATTGGCAAAGAAATTTCGTTTTGTGACTAATGTGAAAACATGACTCTGTGTGCAAATAGGAATTACAGGCAGAGATTTATTGCGTATTGCTCTGGTGATTTCACAGTTGCATTAGATGGAAAGGGGGAGCCATTTTTTGGTGCAGAAGCAGACTCTTAGCACACAGCCAGCTACTTACCATGTGGAATCATGCACAGTATTCACAAGCAAGTGGGGTTTGAGGTTTCAGTCAGTAATGCAAATACATTCAGCATCACTAAGGCTGGTTGCCCTTGCTGGAGTGTAGGCGGACACCCAGGTTACAAATGGTGCTCGTCTGTAAAAGCAGTTTGGACATGTGCTTTTTAAAAAATCTGAAAAGTGGATTCATAATGTGTCAGTCTGTAAAAGTGTTTATCACTTGCCAAAAAAAAGAGCAGTAAGTGTGCTTTCAAATTGGCAAAGAAATTTCGTTTTGTGACTAATGTGAAAACATGACTCTGTGTGCAAATAGGAATTACAAGCAGAGATTTATTGCGTATTGCTCTGGTGATTTCACAGTTGCATTAGATGGAAAGGGGGAGCCATTTTTTGGTGCAGAAGCAGACTCTTAGCACACAGCCAGCTACTTACCATGTGGAATCATGCACAGTATTCACAAGCGAGTGGGGTTTGAGGTTTCAGTCAGTAATGCAAATACATTCAGCATCACTAAGGCTGGTTGCCCTTGCTGGAGTGTAGGCAGACACCCAGGTTACAAATGGTGCTGGTCTGTAAAAGCAGTTTGGACATGTGCTTTTTAAAAAATCTGAAAAGTGGATTCATAATGTGTCAGTCTTTAAAAGTGTTTATCACTTGCCAAAAAAAAGAGCAGTAAGTGTGCTTTCAAATTGGCAAAGAAATTTCGTTTTGTGACTAATGTGAAAACATGACTCTGTGTGCAAATAGGAATTACAGGCAGAGATTTATTGCGTATTGCTCTGGTGATTTCACAGTTGCATTAGATGGAAAGGGGGAGCCATTTTTTGGTGCAGAAGCTGACTCTTAGCACACAGCCAGCTGCTTACCCTGTGGAATCATGCACAGTATTCACAAGCGAGTGGGGTTTGAGGTTTCAGTCAGTAATGCAAATACATTCAGCATCACTAAGGCTGGTTGCCCTTGCTGGAGTGTAGGCAGACACCCAGGTTACAAATGGTGCTGGTCTGTAAAAGCAGTTTGGACATGTGCTTTTTAAAAAATCTGAAAAGTGGATTCATAATGTGTCAGTCTGTAAAAGTGTTTATCACTTGCCAAAAAAAAGAGCAGTAAGTGTGCTTTCAAATTGGCAAAGAAATTTCGTTTTGTGACTAATGTGAAAACATGACTCTGTGTGCAAATAGGAATTACAGGCAGAGATTTAATGCGTATTGCTCTGGTGATTTCACAGTTGCATTAGATGGAAAGGGGGAGCCATTTTTTGGTGCAGAAGCAGACTCTTAGCACACAGCCAGCTACTTACCATGTGGAATCATGCACAGTATTCACAAGCGAGTGGGGTTTGAGGTTTCAGTCAGTAATGCAAACACATTCAGCATCACTAAGGCTGGTTGCCCTTGCTGGAGTGGAGGCAGACACCCAGGTTACAAATGGTGCTGGTCTGAAAAAGCAGTTTGGACATGTGCTTTTTAAAAAATCTGAAAAGTGGATTCATAATGTGTCAATCTGTAAAAGTGTTTATCACTTGCCAAAAAAAAGAGCAGTAAGTGTGCTTTCAAATTGGCAAAGAAATTTCGTTTTGTGACTAATGTGAAAACATGACTCTGTGTGCAAATAGGAATTACAGGCAGAGATTTATTGCGTATTGCTCTGGTGATTTCACAGTTGCATTAGAAGGAAAGGGGGAGCCTTTTTTAGGTGCAGAAGCAGACTCTTAGCACACAGCCAGCTACTTACCATGTGGAATCATGCACAGTATTCACAAGCGAGTGGGGTTTGAGGTTTCAGTCAGTAATGCAAATACATTCAGCATCACTAAGGCTGGTTGCCCTTGCTGGAGTGTAGTCAGTCACCCAGGTTACACATGTTGCTGGTCTCAAAAAGCTGTTTGGACATGTGCTGTTTTCAGAATCTGAAAAGTGGATTCATAATGTGTCAGTCTGTAAAAGTATTTATCACTTGCCAAAAAAAAGAGTAGTAAGTGTGCTTTCAAATTGGCAAAGAAATTTCGTTTTGTGACTAATGTGAAAACATGACTCTGTGTGCAAATAGGAATTACAGGCAGAGATTTATTGCGTATTGCTCTGGTGATTTCACAGTTGCATTAGATGGAAAGGGGGAGCCTTTTTTTGGTGCAGAAGCTGACTCTTAGCACACAGCCAGCTACTTACCATGTGGAATCATGCACAGTATTCACAAGCGAGTGGGGTTTAAGGTTTCAGTCAGTAATGCAAATACATTCAGCATCACTAAGGCTGGTTGCCCTTGCTGGAGTGTAGGCAGACACCCAGGTTACAAATGGTGCTGGTCTGAAAAAGCAGTTTGGACATGTGCTTTTTAAAAAATCTGAAAAGTGGATTCATAATGTGTCAGTCTGTAAAAGTGTTTAGCACTTGCCAAAAAAAAGAGCAGTAAGTGTGCTTTCAAATTGGCAAAGAAATTTCGTTTTGTGACTAATGTGAAAACATGACTCTGTGTGCAAATAGGAATTACAGGCAGAGATTTATTGCGTATTGCTCTGGTGATTTCACAGTTGCATTAGATGGAAAGGGGGAGCCATTTTTTGGTGCAGAAGCTGACTCTTAGCACACAGCCAGCTACTTACCATGTGGAATCATGCACAGTATTCACAAGCGAGTGGGGTTTGAGGTTTCAGTCAGTAATGCAAATACATTCAGCATCACTAAGGCTGGTTGCCCTTGCTGGAGTGTAGGCAGACACCCAGGTTACAAATGGTGGTGGTCTGAAAAAGCAGTTTGGACATGTGCTTTTTAAAAAATCTGAAAAGTGGATTCATAATGTGTCAGTCTGTAAAAGTGTTTATCACTTGCCAAAAAAAAGAGCAGTAATTGTGCTTTCAAATTGGCAAAGAAATTTCGTTTTGTGACTAATGTGAAAACATGACTCTGTGTGCAAATAGGAATTACAGGCAGAGATTTATTGCGTATTGCTCTGGTGATTTCACAGTTGCATTAGATGGAAAGGGGGAGCCATTTTTTGGTGCAGAAGCAGACTCTTAGCACACAGCCAGCTACTTACCATGTGGAATCATGCACAGTATTCACAAGCAAGTGGGGTTTGAGGTTTCAGTCAGTAATGCAAATACATTCAGCATCACTAAGGCTGGTTGCCCTTGCTGGAGTGTAGGCAGACACCCAGGTTACAAATGGTGCTCGTCTGTAAAAGCAGTTTGGACATGTGCTTTTTAAAAAATCTGAAAAGTGGATTCATAATGTGTCAGTCTGTAAAAGTGTTTATCACTTGCCAAAAAAAAGAGCAGTAAGTGTGTTTTCAAATTGGCAAAGAAATTTCGTTTTGTGACTAATGTGAAAACATGACTCTGTGTGCAAATAGGAATTACAAGCAGAGATTTATTGCGTATTGCTCTGGTGATTTCACAGTTGCATTAGATGGAAAGGGGGAGCCATTTTTTGGTGCAGAAGCAGACTCTTAGCACACAGCCAGCTACTTACCATGTGGAATCATGCACAGTATTCACAAGCGAGTGGGGTTTGAGGTTTCAGTCAGTAATGCAAATACATTCAGCATCACTAAGGCTGGTTGCCCTTGCTGGAGTGTAGGCAGACACCCAGGTTACAAATGGTGCTGGTCTGTAAAAGCAGTTTGGACATGTGCTTTTTAAAAAATCTGAAAAGTGGATTCATAATGTGTCAGTCTTTAAAAGTGTTTATCACTTGCCAAAAAAAAGAGCAGTAAGTGTGCTTTCAAATTGGCAAAGAAATTTCGTTTTGTGACTAATGTGAAAACATGACTCTGTGTGCAAATAGGAATTACAGGCAGAGATTTATTGCGTATTGCTCTGGTGATTTCACAGTTGCATTAGATGGAAAGGGGGAGCCATTTTTTGGTGCAGAAGCTGACTCTTAGCACACAGCCAGCTGCTTACCCTGTGGAATCATGCACAGTATTCACAAGCGAGTGGGGTTTGAGGTTTCAGTCAGTAATGCAAATACATTCAGCATCACTAAGGCTGGTTGCCCTTGCTGGAGTGTAGGCAGACACCCAGGTTACAAATGGTGCTGGTCTGTAAAAGCAGTTTGGACATGTGCTTTTTAAAAAATCTGAAAAGTGGATTCATAATGTGTCAGTCTGTAAAAGTGTTTATCACTTGCCAAAAAAAAGAGCAGTAAGTGTGCTTTCAAATTGGCAAAGAAATTTCGTTTTGTGACTAATGTGAAAACATGACTCTGTGTGCAAATAGGAATTACAGGCAGAGATTTAATGCGTATTGCTCTGGTGATTTCACAGTTGCATTAGATGGAAAGGGGGAGCCATTTTTTGGTGCAGAAGCAGACTCTTAGCACACAGCCAGCTACTTACCATTTGGAATCATGCACAGTATTCACAAGCGAGTGGGGTTTGAGGTTTCAGTCAGTAATGCAAACACATTCAGCATCACTAAGGCTGGTTGCCCTTGCTGGAGTGGAGGCAGACACCCAGGTTACAAATGGTGCTGGTCTGAAAAAGCAGTTTGGACATGTGCTTTTTAAAAAATCTGAAAAGTGGATTCATAATGTGTCAATCTGTAAAAGTGTTTATCACTTGCCAAAAAAAAGAGCAGTAAGTGTGCTTTCAAATTGGCAAAGAAATTTCGTTTTGTGACTAATGTGAAAACATGACTCTGTGTGCAAATAGGAATTACAGGCAGAGATTTATTGCGTATTGCTCTGGTGATTTCACAGTTGCATTAGAAGGAAAGGGGGAGCCTTTTTTTGGCGCAGAAGCAGACTCTTAGCACACAGCCAGCTACTTACCATGTGGAATCATGCACAGTATTCACAAGCGAGTGGGGTTTGAGGTTTCAGTCAGTAATGCAAATACATTCAGCATCACTAAGGCTGGTTGCCCTTGCTGGAGTGTAGTCAGTCACCCAGGTTACACATGTTGCTGGTCTCAAAAAGCTGTTTGGACATGTGCTGTTTTCAGAATCTGAAAAGTGGATTCATAATGTGTCAGTCTGTAAAAGTATTTATCACTTGCCAAAAAAAAGAGTAGTAAGTGTGCTTTCAAATTGGCAAAGAAATTTCGTTTTGTGACTTATGTGAAAACATGACTCTGTGTGCAAATAGGAATTACAGGCAGAGATTTATTGCGTATTGCTCTGGTGATTTCACAGTTGCATTAGATGGAAAGGGGGAGCCTTTTTTTGGTGCAGAAGCTGACTCTTAGCACACAGCCAGCTACTTACCATGTGGAATCATGCACAGTATTCACAAGCGAGTGGGGTTTAAGGTTTCAGTCAGTAATGCAAATACATTCAGCATCACTAAGGCTGGTTGCCCTTGCTGGAGTGTAGGCAGACACCCAGGTTACAAATGGTGCTGGTCTGAAAAAGCAGTTTGGACATGTGCTTTTTAAAAAATCTGAAAAGTGGATTCATAATGTGTCAGTCTGTAAAAGTGTTTAGCACTTGCCAAAAAAAAGAGCAGTAAGTGTGCTTTCAAATTGGCAAAGAAATTTCGTTTTGTGACTAATGTGAAAACATGACTCTGTGTGCAAATAGGAATTACAGGCAGAGATTTATTGCGTATTGCTCTGGTGATTTCACAGTTGCATTAGATGGAAAGGGGGAGCCATTTTTTGGTGCAGAAGCTGACTCTTAGCACACAGCCAGCTACTTACCATGTGCAATCATGCACAGTATTCACAAGCGAGTGGGGTTTGAGGTTTCAGTCAGTAATGCAAATACATTCAGCATCACTAAGGCTGGTTGCCCTTGCTGGAGTGAGGGCAGACACCCAGGTTACAAATGGTGCTGGTCTGAAAAAGCAGTTTGGACATGTGCTTTTTAAAAAATCTGAAAAGTGGATTCATAATGTGTCAGTCTGTAAAAGTGTTTATCACTTGCCAAAAAAAAGAGCAGTAATTGTGCTTTCAAATTGGCAAAGAAATTTCGTTTTGTGACTAATGTGAAAACATGACTCTGTGTGCAAATAGGAATTACAGGCAGAGATTTATTGCGTATTGCTCTGGTGATTTCACAGTTGCATTAGATGGAAAGGGGGAGCCATTTTTTGGTGCAGAAGCAGCCTCTTAGCACACAGCCAGCTACTTACCCTGTGGAATCATGCACAGTATTCACAAGCAAGTGGGGTTTGAGGTTTCAGTCAGTAATGCAAATACATTCAGCATCACTAAGGCTGGTTGCCCTTGCTGGAGTGTAGGCAGACACCCAGGTTACAAATGGTGCTCGTCTGTAAAAGCAGTTTGGACATGTGCTTTTTAAAAAATCTGAAAAGTGGATTCATAATGTGTCAGTCTGTAAAAGTGTTTATCACTTGCCAAAAAAAAGAGCAGTAAGTGTGCTTTCAAATTGGCAAAGAAATTTCGTTTTGTGACTAATGTGAAAACATGACTCTGTGTGCAAATAGGAATTACAGGCAGAGATTTATTGCGTATTGCTCTGGTGATTTCACAGTTGCATTAGATGGAAAGGGGGAGCCATTTTTTGGTGCAGAAGCAGACTCTTAGCACACAGCCAGCTACTTACCATGTGGAATCATGCACAGTATTCACAAGCGAGTGGGGTTTGAGGTTTCAGTCAGTAATGCAAATACATTCCGCATCACTAAGGCTGGTTGCCCTTGCTGGAGTGTAGGCAGACACCCAGGTTACAAATGGTGCTGGTCTGTAAAAGCAGTTTGGACATGTGCTTTTTAAAAAATCTGAAAAGTGGATTCATAATGTGTCAGTCTTTAAAAGTGTTTATCACTTGCCAAAAAAAAGAGCAGTAAGTGTGCTTTCAAATTGGCAAAGAAATTTCGTTTTGTGACTAATGTGAAAACATGACTCTGTGTGCAAATAGGAATTACAGGCAGAGATTTATTGCGTATTGCTCTGGTGATTTCACAGTTGCATTAGATGGAAAGGGGGAGCCATTTTGTGGTGCAGAAGCTGACTCTTAGCACACAGCCAGCTGCTTACCCTGTGGAATCATGCACAGTATTCACAAGCGAGTGGGGTTTGAGGTTTCAGTCAGTAATGCAAATACATTAGGCATCACTAAGGCTGGTTGCCCTTGCTGGAGTGTAGGCAGACACCCAGGTTACAAATGGTGCTGGTCTGTAAAAGCAGTTTGGACATGTGCTTTTTAAAAAATCTGAAAAGTGGATTCATAATGTGTCAGTCTGTAAAAGTGTTTATCACTTGCCAAAAAAAAGAGCAGTAAGTGTGCTTTCAAATTGGCAAAGAAATTTCGTTTTGTGACTAATGTGAAAACATGACTCTGTGTGCAAATAGGAATTACAGGCAGAGATTTAATGCGTATTGCTCTGGTGATTTCACAGTTGCATTAGATGGAAAGGGGGAGCCATTTTTTGGTGCAGAAGCAGACTCTTAGCACACAGCCAGCTACTTACCATGTGGAATCATGCACAGTATTCACAAGCGAGTGGGGTTTGAGGTTTCAGTCAGTAATGCAAACACATTCAGCATCACTAAGGCTGGTTGCCCTTGCTGGAGTGTAGGCAGACACCCAGGTTACAAATGGTGCTGGTCTGAAAAAGCAGTTTGGACATGTGCTTTTTAAAAAATCTGAAAAGTGGATTCATAATGTGTCAATCTGTAAAAGTGTTTATCACTTGCCAAAAAAAAGAGCAGTAAGTGTGCTTTCAAATTGGCAAAGAAATTTCGTTTTGTGACTAATGTGAAAACATGACTCTGTGTGCAAATAGGAATTACAGGCAGAGATTTATTGCGTATTGCTCTGGTGATTTCACAGTTGCATTAGAAGGAAAGGGGGAGCCTTTTTTTGGTGCAGAAGCAGACTCTTAGCACACAGCCAGCTACTTACCATGTGGAATCATGCACAGTATTCACAAGCGAGTGGGGTTTGAGGTTTCAGTCAGTAATGCAAATACATTCAGCATCACTAAGGCTGGTTGCCCTTGCTGGAGTGTAGTCAGTCACCCAGGTTACACATGTTGCTGGTCTCAAAAAGCTGTTTGGACATGTGCTGTTTTCAGAATCTGAAAAGTGGATTCATAATGTGTCAGTCTGTAAAAGTATTTATCACTTGCCAAAAAAAAGAGTAGTAAGTGTGCTTTCAAATTGGCAAAGAAATTTCGTTTTGTGACTAATGTGAAAACATGACTCTGTGTGTAAATAGGAATTACAGGCATAGATTTATTGCGTATTGCTCTGGTGATTTCACAGTTGGATTAGAAGGAAAGGGGGAGCCTTTTTTTGGTGCAGAAGCAGACTCTTAGCACACAGCCAGCTACTTACCATGTGGAATCATGCACAGTATTCACAAGCGAGTGGGGTTTGAGGTTTCAGTCAGTAATGCACATACATTCAGCATCACTAAGGCTGGTTGCCCTTGCTGGAGTGTAGGCAGTCACCCAGGTTACAAATGGTGATGGTCTGAAAAAGCAGTTTGGACATGTGCTTTTTAAAAAATCTGAAAAGTGGATTCATAATGTGTCAGTCTGTAAAAGTGTTTATCACTTGCCAAAAAAAAGAGCAGTAAGTGTGCTTTCAAATTGGCAAAGAAATTTCGTTTTGTGACTAATGTGAAAACAAATGTAGTAATATATTTAAATAAAATAAAGGAATTTTTTTTTAGTTTTTTTCAGGTATTGCTGAAGAGCAGTGAACAAAATTTAAGATGCCTACAAAATCCAGAGTAAAAAAAGAGCACAAAAAAAAACCTATGTTTGAAGAGAACTGGAGGACCTAAGTTAGTTGAAGATGCTCATGTTGGGAAGAAGAAAAAATCTTCTGGTAAGCAAACAAAAGATTTTCTAAGGAACATATTCAAAAAAAGGAAAAATGTACAAAATGTCTGTACTGGAAAGAATGATTTCAATCGAAAAGGACAGGAAAAAATTGAGAATTTAGTTAATGCAAATATACCTTCTGCAACTAAAAAGATAAACTTAAACAGAAAAACAGCGTTTAAAGAGATACGTAGAAAAATGTTTCAGAGGAGAGTTATGTCCAATTTGATAAAGGATGTGAAGAAATATAAGCAAAAGGCAAAGTTTTATAAGAGAAAAAAGAAATTGAAGCCATTGCAGCAAAGGCATTAGAATTAAAAAGGAAACTATTCATTTTAATTTTGAATAGGATGCGTACATTAGACAAAATGGTTAATGTACTGAAATCACATAGCAAAAGGAAAAGAGTAGTGAACAGAACAAACTTTTGTAAAGTGTTTTTAGGAAAATGGATGCATAGTTCAAGTAGTGAACCTTTTTTTAATGAAGAGAGTTATTTTCAAAGTAATAGTTTGCTGCATGCAGTTGACACCAGAGGTCGTGCTTATGAAGTGAAAAATGGTTGCATAATGGAGAAGGAGATAATGGTTCCAAGAGATGAGGTACAAGTGATGGCGGATGAGGCTATGGGGAGACGTCCTAAAGCCCCAGTGTACACTTGGAATTGTAGTAGTATTTGCACTGTGCGTCAGGAATCTATTGATAAATTTCGTGAGTTTCTAAGAGAATATAGCAAAAAAAGTGTGAAACAGAAGATTAAGGTGCTTCAAAGTCTAGATCCATGCAGTTTGAGAGAGAATACTGGTTTGCAGGGTCATTCTCTGGCTTGTCTATCTAGAAAAGTGTGTAATAGTGTTTTCCATCATTTTAGGATGCTGGCTGTTCATCATACTGAAATGAGAAAGTTTGTGAGACGGTTGTATTTTGCTAAAAGTCCAGCAATAAAGTTAGATGAATTGAATAGGGCTCTGTTCCGTGGAACGGTATCAGATGTAGAGAAGGTTGTTGATGAAATTCAGTTTTGTTACTTTGGTCCTGAACAAAACAGTGCAGAGAAGGACACAGTAAATGAGGAAGAAGTGGAAGAAAATGTAGAACCCTCTGTAAGTAAGACATTTAATGATCACATAACAACATTTGCAATAATCTCTAATGAAAGACCAAATATTACTTGTATTTGTTGCCGCAGAACTCATTATAGAAAACAAACCAGGTATGTTGATCTCTACAGAAAGAGTGAAAATGAAGATAATTATAAGTGGAAGGATTTTGCCACCTATATATTTCTTGAAAATTGTTTTGAATTGGGTGAAGTTCAGCGTATTTGTAAATACTGTTACAACAAGTTAGAGGAAAATAGAATGCCGACCAGAGCTGTACATAATAATTTAGAATTGGATGCTATTCCTGCAGAACTTTCTGAATTAAATACATATGAGTCTATACTCATTCAATGTGTTCATCCGTTGCAGACCATAGTACGTATGGAGCCCAAAACTGGTAAATTACCTCCTTCAGATTTACTGAGAGGTTTAAAAGGTAGAGTGGTGTATTTGCCCTTGGATTTGAAAAAAAATATGGAAACTATTGATGCGGATACTTTGGAAACTGAACCATTAATTATTCTGGTTAATGGTGTACCTACAAAGAATAAGAAGATTTGGCAGGAGCTGGTAGATGTACGGAAAGTACAAAGAGCAAATTTGTATTTGAAAAGGAATAACAAATGGTATGAATCAATTTATATAGAAGAAGAAGAAGAAGAAGAAGATTTACAAGAAGACACAGAAACACCAACTGGACAAATTGAAAAAGTGGACAAGTCAAAGGAAGAAGAAATTTATGAACATTTTAGCATACATCCTCTTCATTCAAAAGAAGTTATGGGAGACAATATTGATCTATTTCAGATGAAGAAAGCAAAAGGAACTCCCGTGAGTGTATGGGAGGAGAGCTTGGAAGCTCGATGTTTTCCCCAGCTGTTTCCTAAAGGAAAAGGAGGACGATACGATGAACGTCCGGAACAGATTCCAGCTTCTGAGTATCGGACTACAAGACTATATGCTGAAGATCCCAGATTTCGACAAAGTATTCCTTATTTGTTCCATCTTTTATTTGAAAGCGACTTGTCTGCACTGTCTTATGCAGTAAATCACATTTTAAAAAGTGGAGTACATTTACAAAATGTGTCTGCTAAGGATTTTATGGAGAAAGTGCAGCACCGAGATGATCATTTGGAAACACAACTGATCAATCTGATGGCTTGTCAGCGTGGGACAAATGAATATTGGTACCGACGCCATGGTGAATTAAAATGCATGTTACGGAATTTAGGAACTCCAACATGGTTCCTTACCCTAAGCTGTGCCGAGTACGCTTGGGATGATTTACTGGATTTTCTACGAGAGGCAAATTCAAACATTAAAAACATCGAATACAAGACAGCAGGAGACCTGTGCTCATTGGATCCGGTTAATGTTTGCAGATATTTCAATCATAGATTTGAGGCTATGATGTCCTTCATCTGCAATAAAAAAAATCCACCTCTAGGAGAAGTAGTGGATTTCTTTTGGAGAAAAGAGTACCAGGCAAGAGGTGCTCCTCATATTCATATGCTGTTGTGGATCAAGGATGCCCCAAAGTTTGGAACAGATACTGATGAAGCAGTGTTATCTTACATTGAAGAATATGCAACATGTGCTATACCAAAAAGCACAGAAGAGAAAAAGTTAAAGGAGCAAGTTTTACGTTTCCAAAGTCATCGGTGTGGAAAATACTGTCGACGGAAATACAAGAGCAAAGATAAATACTACACTAAATGTCGATTTGGATTTCCTAGACCTGTTCTTTCAAATGGAAGAGTTAACAGTTTTATGTCATCTGTGAGACATACTATCACAAGAAAATCACCTAAGAATACCTACAACCTTAAAAGAAAAGAAGAATCAAAAAATATAAATGACTACAACCCAGTGATTTTATCCATGTGGAACGCTAACATGGATATACAGTATGTAGCTGACAATTCCATTGCTGTTGCTCGATATGTAACGTCTTACATTACGAAATCAGAAAAAACAGAATTGAAGGAAATGTGGGAAGAGATTTCTCACGAGAAAACTGTCAGTAAGAAGCTGTACAGTTTCAGTTTGAAGATGTTATCGCATCGAGAAATTGGATCCTACGAATGTTCAGATAGGTTATCTTCTGCAAGTCTCTACTCGAAATCAAGAAGAATAATTTGGGCAAGTTTAGGCCTTGCAGCAATGAGAAATCGGGTACTGAAATCTGTTGGAGAAATTGAATAGTTGGCCGAGAATGACCCAGAAAGTACAGATATTTTGAAATCAAACATGTTGGACACATATTACCCAAAGAGAAGTCATCATCTGGAGAACATGTGTCTCTATGAAGTGCTGCAGAACTACATTTATTCACGGAAAGCCACAGAAGACATCAACAATGGAAAATATAAAGTCATTGGTGAGGAAGGATGTTTGGTGAAGCAAACAAAAGGAAGTTTGATAAATCACCGGAAGCTGAGTTGCGACACTACTGACAAAAAGGAATTTTACTACTTGGCTCTTTTACAGCTGTTTAAACCATGGCGTACAGAGGATGAACTACTGGGAGAATTTCAAAGCTATGAAGATTCTTTTAATGCTTGCAAAGACAGCATACAATGCAATACATTCACAACTTATCTGCAAATGTTAAATGAAGAAATTGAACAGGAAACTACAATTGCAGCAGAAATAGCTAGAGACAGTTCTCAGGACAGCCAAAGTTCAGGAACACTCAGTCAAGATCCCCTAGGACAACCAATCGTTGAAAATGAAGCATCAATAGCCATGAATGAAGTGGAAACGGCTATGAATCAAGCTCAAGGAGAATTTATAGACTTACAAAATTTGGAAAGACAACTGAACGAAGAGCAGCAACAAATTTATGAAGAGATCAGAAACAAAATTGATCACGGATTTCTACATGAAAAAAAAGAGTGCTCATGCACATGATTTCATCCAATCAGGATGTATGTAAGCGGACAAGCTGGAACTGGAAAAAGTTTCCTAATAAAAGTCATCAGAAGCTACCTACAGCAAAAAACGGATTCTACTTTGTCTTGTGTGGTTACTGCTCCAACTGGGTTAGCAGCATATAACATAAAAGGAATCACTTTACATCGTTTGCTAATGTTACCAGTGGAGCATGAGAACAAAATACAATACAACAAGCTAACTGGAGAAGCATGCTTGGAAGTTTCAAGAGTATTGAAGAAGATGCAAGTTCTCATTATTGATGAGGTGAGCATGGTATCGAACTTAATGCTTGCCTTTGTGCATTTAAGAATGCAGCAAATTCTGAAGTCAGACTATGACGTGTTATTTGGAGGAAAACACGTCATAGTTTTTGGAGATCTTTTGCAACTTACTCCAGTTAAAGGACAACCAGTGTTTAATACTGTGACACATGAAGACACGAAGAAGTCATTGGGAAGCATCGGTAATACAAATATTTGGTCCTTCTTTGAGTACAAGGAACTTACAACTAATATGAGGCAAGCAAACGATGAAGAATATGGAAGTATTCTGAAAGATATCAGGATTGGACTACTCACAGAAGCTGGCAAAAAAGCATTACAGACTCGGCTGCTACATAATTTATTTCCAAAGGAAGAAATAGTTGCAGAGAAGATATACAAGAACATTGCAGAAAACAAAAGTGTCATCTGCTTAATGCCAACTCTACGTGAATGCTCAATATTCAATGAGGAGCTTTTGAAATTGGAAAAGGAAGATATCAGGAAATTGGAAGCAGTGGACAAAATTGAGGATGGAAGAATTACTGTCACATTAACAGGCACACTGAAAAATAAATTGGATTCACTAGAGAAGAAGATTTCCAAAACAGCTGGATTAGAAAAAAATCTATATGTTTGCATGAACTGTAGAGTATTTTTAAGGAGAAATTTGGATGTTGAAAAAGGTTTAGTTAATGGAGCTATGGGAAGAGTTGTGGGTTTTATTAATTATCAGAAAAAAGATGGAATTGAATGTTTAAAAATAAAATTTTATCAGATAGAAGAAGTTAAAGACATTTGTCGTTGTACAGTTCGTTTCATGCTTGTGAAAGACTTATATGTACGTAGGAAGCAGTTTCCGTTTTCGCTAGCATATGCTGTAACTATTCACAAGTCTCAAGGATTGACTGTAGATTGTGCATTTGTGAACATTGGTTCAACTGTGTTCAAAGAAGGTATGGCATATGTTGCTTTGTCACGAGTGAAAACATTATCAGGTTTATTCATGATAGACTTTGATGATTCAAAAGTTAGTGCTGATACAAATTGTGTAAAGGAGTATAATAGATTAAGAAGAAGCTATGCTCCTCATTTAGGTCAGTATCCTGTGTTGGAGAAACGTGTAGTTTCACGTAAAAGGAGAAATGAGAATATCTGTAATGAAGATGTAGAGAGGAGGAAAAAAAAGAGGAGTGATGTAATTGCAAGCAAAAAGAATAAGGAAAATGAAGAACAGGTTGTAGGATGTTATTTTGAAAATAGCTCTGGTGTCAACTGCTACGCTAATGTAGTGCTGAATGTTGCATTTTATCTGGAAAGTTTGCAAGAGCAGATAATAGTAAATCAGGGAAAAAGATTCTGTACTGTGCTGAGTCTCCTTTTTGAAAAGCTGAGTAATGATAAAACTCAAATAGAAAGTGCTACTGAAATTAGAAAAGTTTTAGATGTATGTTCAGGACGAACACAGTTTTCTCAAAATGTACAGCAAGACGCACAGGAATTCTTGATTTATTTTCTTCAGGTACTGGAAGAAGAAGGGGTTAACATTGAAAATTTATTTGGTCTCTCTTATAAATGGGAACATAGTTGTGAAAACTGTTATAATATATGTGGCTCTAATGTTGATTCTGAAAGGTTTATTTATTTAACATTGCCAGAGAGTAAAACAGTCACTTTTGCTAAATTAGTTAAAGATGCTAATCATAGCATGCAATGCGGTGAGTGTAAATCTGACATGTTTTCAACATTAATTTTAAAGGAATACAGACAGTATGTAATTTTAATGATGCAACGATGTAGAGCTGATGGTTCAAAATTGGATACTTTAATAAAGAAGTTTACAGGACAGCAATTATCAATTTCAGGAAAAACTTTTGTAACAGTTGCAATAATTTTCCATGATGGACCTACTGTAACTTCTGGTCATTACACAGTTTATCTTAAATGTGAAAAAGGCTGGACACTGTGTAATGATTCCCAATTGATTTTTAAGCAACGTTTGCCTTTTGATTTAGCAAATTCCTATCTAATCTTCCTCAAACCTAAATTTTAGAGAGATTTGACAACATCTGGACAAAACAATTTTACCATTTTATTGGATTACCATTTGGAATTTACAAATAAAAAGATTTAACAAATTATCATTTGGCCTAATGGAAAGGTAACCAATTGTAATGTGGAATTTTTCCATTTTTTAAGGAAACTTTGGAAAACCAAAAATTTAGAAAAAATCGGTAACATCTGCACAATTTAAATTTTGGAATGTTATTGGATTGCCATTGGAAATTTTTTCAAAAAAGATTTTTAAAATTACTATTTGGCCATGCGGAAAAGTAAACAATTCTATTGTGGACTTATTTAATTATTAATTAATCTTTCGGAAACCAAAATGTTACAGAGAATCGGTGACATCTGTACAATTTAAACTTTTGTTTTTTATTGGATTACCATTGGAAATTAAACAAAAAAAGAATTTTAAAATTACTATTTGGCCTAAAGGAAATGGAACCAGATGTATTGTGGAGTTATTTGACATATATTATTGTGATTATACTTCTGAAACAAAAATATCAGACGGTATTTTAAAGAAATAAGTATTGATATTAGATGATATTTTTTAAGAATATTATGCATTTCTATAAAGTTATGTTTATGCAAAAAGAGATCGTGGGCTTTTTTAAAAACAATCTTTGAGATTGTTAATTTTTTTTTGCCTGCTGTTAAATGATGAATGCAAATGCTTTCACAATTTATAGTGAAATGCAATATTTTCTGAAAACAGCAAAAAAAAGGCAAAAATATTTTTTGAAAAATATGCAAATATGTGTACTGTATTATTAAATGTTTTATTAAATATTAATACTTTTTTCTTTTTTTTCAGATTGAGATAGAAAATTTTCGAAAACTAGAACCATTTTAAAAGCAATTAAAAATAAATTAAATGAATAAATCTTTTTTTGAGTGGGTATGGTAAGTCAATAATGTCATGGTCCCTTTTTTCCACTTCTCTACAATCACATTTGCAGTTTTTAATTGTAGTCTCTCAAGGACCTTGTAATGTGATAATTGATTTTTAGTGTTTTTTTTAAAAAAAAAAAAAAATTACGCGTACCGTACGCGTACGGTAAAAAAAAAAAAAAAAAGTTTTAAAAAACATATATAAAAAATAGATGAAAGGTAAGGTTGGCTCTTAAAAGAGCCGTTGTGTTCATGCAGGGACAGAGGAAAGAAAGAATGGGAATATTAGATGGTACGACAAGTGTGCTGATCTATTTTATTGTTCACTAGGGACATACTGGTCTGCCTATAAGTAATTAGATCGTGACAATTGGCGCACCGTACTTCAACCCTCGCAAACCGAGGGTTAATTTCCAGAGGACCAGAAAAAGGAGATGCTCCCCCCACAGATGAAGGGCTCACCTGACCTGCAGAAGAAGGACTCGGCTCTGCAGATGATGGTCCAGGCTGAGCTGCTGTGGATGTGCTTGGTTGACTTACTGGAGGGTTACCTTCAGTAAGTCGAGCATGTGTCCTTCTGTGTACATCCTTAAGGTGTCTCATCATGGTGTGATTCCCAAAGGAATACTTCCTGTCAGGATTACCTCTTGAAAGTACACGCTTACACAGCTTGCAAGTCACTAAGGGTGCATTTACCTTTTGCTGGCCTTCTGGAAAAGTAAAATACTCCCACACGTAAGAGGTCTTTTGTTTCCTCGCTCTCTGCCTCAAGGTAGTGCTGCTAGCCTCACTCTCAGAAGAGCTCTGCTGTTCTGCCATCGTATCACAAAGACAACCCAGCTCCTTCTCCTAAGGGATCACAAGCAGAAATGAGAGGAATGGGTGTGGTGTAGGAGAGTTCTAGAACTGAAAGTAGTTTCAACCAATCAAAAGTTGTGTTTCATGATCACATGACCTACCGTACGCTTACGGTACGCTTACGGCAAAAGTACGCATGCGCGTAAAAAAGACACGCGCTTGCGCGCATGCGCATAACAGTCACTCCCCGACACTTCCGCGTAACGTGCGCGTGTAGCGTACACGCGTACGCGCCCCACGCGGAGTACGCACGGCTACGCAAACTGCGTAACTATACGCAAACAGCGTAGATAAATTACGGACATTGCGTAAACCGTACGCTTACCGTAAGCTTACGGTACGCGTACTAAAAAAAAATAAAAAAAAAAGGAAAAAATGTATTGCTAATAAATTTTACCTGTTTATTTTATAAAATATGTTAAAAAAAACATATTGTAGAATTTTAAAAATTTAACCATAGTCTTTAAGAAAGGATAGAAAATTAAAATAAAAATATGTAAAAAAAAAAAGAAGAAAAAAAAAGAAATTAGCATTTAAAAAACCTTGCAAATTCACTGAAAAAACCATGGGTTTCACACACGTTATAGTTAGGAATTAGCATTTAAAAAACCTTTGAAATTCACTGAAAAAACCATGGGTTTCACACACGTTATAGTTAGGAATTAGCTTTTAAAAAACCTTAGAAATTCAATGAAAAAACCAAAGGTTTCACACATGTTATAGTTAGCTGGACATTTCACTCGTAAAAAACCAATGAAATTCCCCCGTTATAGTTAGTTCAGCTAACTATAACTCGCGCGCCCGCAATGCACTACTGATGACGTCACATATTACATCACTCATGACATGGTCAGTGACATCACTCATGACATCACTGATGACATCTCAAATGACATCACTGATGACATTATCCTTGTGACAGAGTTGTAGACCTCCTCTCACCCTAATATAACCTTTGATACAAACATTCAAAAATAGAGACTAAAATTTTCAAAACAATGGACATACCAATAACAGTTACAACAACCTATTCAGTAATTCACATACACATCCACTCATCCACCAACAATCCTATACAGTCACTCATACATGTACTCACACATCATATGTACTCATACACCTAAACATCCTGTAACACAATCCCACTCATCCATAGAGTTACTCACACACATAGTCACTCATGCTAATAAAGAATCAAACATCCATTTACTTGCATATACAGTTATACACACACCAGCACACTTACTTTTACAGAAACTTACACATACTTAGTCTTTTTAACAATCACTTATAGAAACACATACTTATTCATACAGGAACTCTTCCAATCTCTCACTCTCACATATACTCACTTATAAACACCAATAGTCACATATACTAGATTAAAACATATGTAGTTACTTATGAAGACACTATTGAGACAGTCATTCACTCACTAACACACCCATGCACACACTCATCCACCCATACAGTCCTGCACACATGCTGTCTTCAACACATACAAACAGTGAGTCACTCATTCATGCATCTATGCACTACGTAATACCCCCCACCGCACCATGAAGACACTCAGACACTCATACTGATACTCAAAAAACCAACTATTAACCTATATAGACACTCATGTAGCTACTCACCAACCCATGCAGCCACTTATATACAAAGTGAGAGACTGATACAGGTATTTACACATTTAAACATTACTCACTAAGCCATGTATTCAAAAAGATACACTTAATCAGTCAGTTATACAATCAATTTTTCAGAAACAAATCATCAATTTAGACACTTATATACTCATTTATTCTTCCATCGACCTTGAGATATACATATATAAAATATATTTAATTTTCAGAAAAACACACATTCACTGGATGATGTCATCAGTGATGTCATTTGAGATGTCATCAGTGATGTCATGAGTGATGTCACTGACCATGTCATGAGTGATGTAATATGTGACGTCATCAGTAGTGCATTGCGGGCGCGCGAGTTATAGTTAGCTGAACTAACTATAACGGGGGAATTTCATTGGTTTTTTACGAGTGAAATGTCCAGCTAACTATAACATGTGTGAAACCTTTGGTTTTTTCATTGAATATATATATATATATATATCCTCAGGGGATCCGATAGTCCCCGTGCTCAAATCTGATTGGCAGCCAATATTTGAACCAGGAAGTGTCGATAGCCATCTTGGGACTCGACATCAGCTGAGTCCCACAAAAAACATTTAAAAAAAGATAAGGGGACAGGATAGAAATACCCTGACTCCTTAGTTCTGGTCATGAGCCCCCCCTTTTAGGCTGTTGGAGCCACGGGGACCACCACTTCCCCAGGTTTGATTTGCCAAAAAGGAGGGGGGGCATAAGGGCCCCCTTCTTGAGGGTCTATAAGCCCCATGGACCACCACCTACCGGGGCTAAAGAAATATTGTTGGGGGGCACGTGGATCCCCCGAGCCCCGAGGACCACCACGTCCCTGGGGCTAAATAACACCAAATGAGGGGCCCCGTGGCTCCTTGAGAAACGGGGACCACCACCTCCCCGGGGCCAAAAATTTGTAACAAATGGGAGAGGGACCACACAGCTCCTCTCCTGGGCCATACATGGCCCTGGGGACCACCACCCCCAGGGCTGGCTCCTTCAGACCCGGGACATAACTGTTTGTGTTTGCTTGGCGGGAGCGGACAGCTCACACCAAACAAAAGCAAACACTCCGGTTCAGGCGGGCGGGAGCTGTCAAAGTGCTCCCGCCCACTAGAACTGGAGGTTTCATCTCTTTCCCTGCCTGCTCCTGTACAGAGGGAGCTGCCTTTTCAGCAGCTCCCTCCGTGCACCAGCAATGCTGGCTCCCACAAGAGATGGGAAGCTGGCTGCGACTATTTTGGCTGGGCCCTGGGGGATGAGGTCCCTGAGGCCTGGGGCTGAAATCGGTCCGTGGAGGGGTTGTAACCCCCTTGCTTAGTCAATGAAGGTGCAGAGCCCTCCCCTTTAATATAATAAAGCCAGTCCCTGGAATTGGCCCAGGGAGAGGGGCCACAAGGGAAAAAGAAAAGGAAGCAGAAAAAGACAAAACAGAGGGCAGAAAAACGAGTAGAAAAGGAAAACCAGTGGGCAGAAAAACGAGCAGGTAAGGCAAAACAGAGGCAGACAAACGAGCAGGAAAGGCGAAATAGAGGACATCAGTGATGTCACTGACCATGTCTTGAATTATGTACTACATGAGGTCATAAGCAGTGCATTGCAGGGGGCATAAGTTATAGTTAGCTCAGGTAACTAACACTGCTGAATTTCACTGGTTTTGTATGGGTGAAATCTTAGCCTAAGTATAACGTTCCTATAACCTTTTGTTTTTGTGTATGTATGTCTGTATATATATATATATTCACTGAAAAAACCATAGGTTTCACACACGTTATAGTTAGGAATTAGCATTTAAAAAACCATAGAAATTCAGTGAAAAAACCATAGGTTTCACACATGTTATAGTTAGCTGGACATTTTACTCGTAAAAAACCAATGAAATTGCCCCGTTATAGTTAGTTCAGCTAACTATAACTCGCGCGCCCGCAATGCACTGCTGATGACGTCACATATTACATCACTCATGACATGGTCAGTGACATCACTCATGACATCACTGATGACATCTCAAATGACATCACTGATGACATCATCCAGTGAATGTGTGTTTTTCTGAAAATTACATATGTTTTATATATGTATATCTCAAGGTCGATGGAAGAATAAATGGGTATATAAGTGTCTAAATGGATGATTTGTTTTTGAAAAATTGATTGTGTAACTGACTGATTAAGTGTATCTCTCACTTTGTGTATAAGTGGCTGCATGGGTTGGTGAGTAGCTACATGGGTGTCTATATAGGTTATTAGTTGTTTTTTTGAGTATCAGTCTGAGTGTCTGTATGGTTCGGTGGGGGGTATTACGTAGTGCATAGGTGCATGAATGAGTGACTCACTGTTTGTATGTGTTGAAGACAGCATGTGTGCAGGACTGTATGGGTGGATGAGTGTGTGTATGGGTGTGTTAGTGAGTGAATGACTGTCTCAATAGTGTCTTCAGGAGTATCTACATATGTTTTAAACTAGTATATGTGACTATTGGTGTATATATGTGAGTATATGTGAGAGGGAGAGATTGAAAGAGTTCCTGTATGAATAAGTATGTGTTTCTATAAGTGATTGTTTAAAAGACTAAGTATGTGTAAGTTTCCGTAGAAGTAAGTGTGGTGGTGTGTGTATAACTGTATATGCAGGTGAATGTATGTTTGATTCTTTATTAGCATGAGTGACTATGTGTGTGAATAACTCTATGGATGAGTGGCATTATGTAACAGGATGTATAGGTGTATGAGTACATATGATGAGTGAGTACATGTATGAGTGACTGTATAGGACTGTTGGTGAATGAGTGGATGTGTATGTGGATCTTAGAATTACTGAAGAGGTTGTTGTAACTGGTATTGGTATGTCCATTGTTTTGAAAATTTTAGTCTCTATTTTTGAATGTGTGTATCAAAGCTTATATTAAGGTGAGAGGAGGTCTGCCACTCTATCACAAGGATGATGTCATCAGTGATGTCATCAGTGATGTCATTTGAGATGTCATCAGTGATGTCATGAGTGATGTCACTGACCATGTCATGAGTGATGTAATATGTGACGTCATCAGCAGTGCATTGCGGGCGCGCGAGTTATAGTTAGCTGAACTAACTATAACGGGGCAATTTCATTGGTTTTTTACGAGTAAAATGTCCAGCTAACTATAACATGTGTGAAACCTATGGTTTTTTCACTGAATTTCTATGGTTTTTTAAATGCTAATTCCTAACTATAACGTGTGTGAAACCTATGGTTTTTTCAGTGAATTTCTAAGGTTTTTTAAATGCTAATTCCTAACTATAACGTGTGTGAAACCCATGGTTTTTTCAGTGAATTTGCAAGGTTTTTTAAATGCTAATTCCTAACTATAACGTGTGTGAAACCCATGGTTTTTTCAGTGAATTTGCAAGGTTTTTTAAATGCTAATTTTTTTTTTTATTCTTCATTTTTTTCAAACATATTTTTAATTTAATTTTCTTTCCTTTTATAAAGACTATGCTTAAATTTTTAAAATCCTTAAATATTTTTTTTTTAATATATTTTTTAAAATAAACATGTAAAATTTATTTCCAGATTATTTTTTTTTTTTTTTTTTTTTTTTTAGTACGCATACCGTAAGCTCACGGTAAACGTACGGTTTACGCAACGTCCGTAATCTATCTACGCTGCTTGCGTATAGTTACGCAATTTGCGTAGCCGCGCGTACTGCGCGTGGGACGCGTGCGCGCTTACGCCACACGCGCACGTTACGCGGAAGTGCCGGGAGTGACTGTTATGCGCATGCGCGCAAGCGAGTGTCTTTTTTACGCGCACGCGTACTTTTGCCGTAAGCGTACCGTAAGCGTACCGTAAGCGTACGGTAGGTCATGTGATCATGAAACACAACTTTTGATTGGTTGAAACTACTTTCAGTTCTAGAACTCTCCTACACCACACCCATTCCCCTCATTTCTGCTTGTGATCCCTTGGGAGAAGGAGCTGGTTTGTCTTTGGGATACGATGGCAGAACAGCAGAGCTCTTCTGAGAGTGAGCCTAGCACCAGCAGCACTGTCTTGAGGCAGAGATCGAGGAAACAAAAGCCTTCTTATGTTTGGGATTATTTTACTTTTCCAGAAGGCCAGCAAAAGGTGAATGCACCCTTAGTTACTTGCTGTCTGTGTAAGCGTGTACTTTCTAGAGGTAATCCTAACAGGAAGTATTCCTTTGGGAATCACACCATGAAGAGGCACCTCCAGGATGTACACGGAAGGACACATGGTCATCTTTTTGGAGGTAACTCTTCAGAAAGACGAGCCAGTACATCCACAGCAGCTCAGCCTGGACCATCATCTGCAGGGCTTACTCCTTCTTCTGCAGGTCAGGTGAGCCCTTCATCTGTGGGGGGAGAATCTCCTTTTGCTGGCCCTCTGGAAATGAACCTTCGATTTCGGAAGGTTGATATTCATTGCACATTTTGTAAAGGTCTAATTTGCCATAGGGAGACCAGTGTTTCCCTAGTGAACAACAAAATAGATCAGCACATTTGTAGCTTTGAATGATTTTCCCATGCTTCCTTTCCTCTGTCCCTGCATGAACACAACGGTTCTTTTAAGAGCCAACCTTATCTTTCATCTTTTTTTTACAAATGTTTTTAAAAACTTTTTTTTATTTTTTTTTACCGTACGCGTACGGTGCGCGTACCTTTTTTTTATTTTTTTAAAAAAACACTAAAAATCATTTATCACATTACATTGTCCTTGAGAGACTACAATTATTATTATTGACTTACCATACTCACTGAAAAAATATTTATTCATTTCTTTTTTTAAAAAATAGTTTTAAAAATGTTTGTAGTTTTCGAAAATTTTCTAAATCTATCTGGAAAAAAAGAAAAAAGTATTAATATTTTTTAAACATTTTATAATACAGTACACATATTTACATTTTTTACCCAAAAATATTTTTGCCTTATTTTTGCTGTTTTCAGAATATATTGCATTTCACTATAAATTGTGAAAGCAATTGCATTCATCATTTTACAGCGGGCAAAAAAAAAAACCAATCACAAAGATTGTATTAAAAAAGCCCTGATTCTTTTTTTACTTAAACTTTACATTATAGAAATGCATAATATTGTAAAAAAATATCATCTAATACCAATACTTATTTCTTTAAAATACCGTCTGATATGTTTGTTTGAGAAGTATAATCACAATATTATATCTCAAATAACTCCAAAATACATCTGATTTCATGCTTCTTCCCCCAAAAATTCGCTCCCCCTTTCCATCTAATGCAACTGTGAAATCACCAGAGCAAGACGCAATAAATCTCTGCCTATAATTCCTCTATGCACACAGAGTCATGTTTTCACATTAGTCCCAAAACGAAATTTCTTTGCCATTTTGAAAGCACACTTACTGCTCTTTTTTTTTCGGGCCAAGTGAAAATCACTTTTACAGACTGACACATTATGAAACCTTTTTTTAAAATTTATTTAATTGCACATGTCCAAGCGTTTTTTTTTTCAGACCACCACCATGTGTATTCTCTGTGACTGCCTACACTCCAGCAAGGGCAACCAGCCTTAGTGATGCTGAATGTATTTGCATTACAGACTTAAACCTGAAAACCCCACTGGCTTCTAAATACTGTGCATGACTATACACGGCAAGCACATTTGTGTGTGCTAAGACTCTGCTTCTTCCCCCAAAAATTCGCTCCCCCTTTCCATCTAATGCAACTGTGAAATCACCAGAGCAAGACGCATTAAATCTCTGCCTATAATTCCTCTATGCACACAGAGTCATGTTTTCACATTAGTCCCAAAACGAAATTTCTTTGCCATTTTGAAAGCACACTTACTGCTCTTTTTTTTTCGGGCCAAGTGAAAAACACTTTTTACAATTGGAAATCACTTTTACAGACTGACACATTATGAAACCACTTTTTTTGATTTTTTTAAATGCACATGTCCAAGCTGTTTTTTCAGACCACCACCATGTGTATTCTCTGTGACTGCCTACACTCCAGCAAGGGCAACCAGCCTTAGTGATGCTGAATGTATTTGCATTACAGACTTAAACCTGAAAACCCCACTCGCTTCTAAATACTGTGCATGACTATACATGGCAAGCACATGGGTGTGTGCTAAGACTATGCTTCTTCCCCCAAAAATTCACTCCCCCTTTCCATCTAATGCAACTGTGAAATCACCAGAGCAAGACACATTAAATCTCGGCCTATAATTCCTCTATGCACACAGAGTCATGTTTTCACATTAGTCCCAAAACAAAATTTCTTTGCCATTTTTAAAGCACACTTACTGCTCTTTTTTTTTCGGGCCAAGTGAAAATCACTTTTACAGACTGACACATTATGAAACCTTTTTTTAAAATGTATTTAATTGCACATGTCCAAGCTGTTTTTTTTTCAGACCACCACCATGTGCATTCTCTGTGACTGCCTACACTCCAGCAAGGGCAACCAGCCTTAGTGATGCTGAATGTATTTGCATTACAGACTTAAACCTGAAAACCCCACTCGCTTCTAAATACTGTGCATGACTATACATGGCAAGCACATGGGTGTGTGCTAAGACTCTGCTTCTTCCCCCAAAAATTCGCTCCCCCTTTCCATCTAATGCAACTGTGAAATCACCAGAGCAAGACGCAATAAATCTCTGCCTATAATTCTTCTATGCACACAGAGTCATGTTTTCACATTAGTCCCAAAACGAAATTTCTTTGCCAATTTGAAAGCACACTTACTGCTCTTTTTTTTTTCGGGGCAAGTGTAAATCACTTTTACAGACTGACACATTATGACACCATATGAAACCTTTTTTTAAAATGTATTTAATTGCACATGTCCAAGCTGTTTTTTTTTCAGACCACCACCATGTGTATTCTCTGTGACTGCCTACACTCCAGCAAGGGCAACCAGCCTTAGTGATGCTGAATGTATTTGCATTACAGACTTAAACCTGAAAACCCCACTCGCTTCTAAATACTGTGCATGACTATACGTGGCAAGCACATGGGTGTGTGCTAAGCCTCTGCTTCTTCCCCCAAAAATTTGCTCCCCCTTTCCATCTAATGCAACTGTGAAATCACCAGAGCAAGACGCAATAAATCTCTGCCTATAATTCTTCTATGCACACAGAGTCATGTTTTCACATTAGTCCCAAAACGAAATTTCTTTGCCAATTTGAAAGCACACTTACTGCTCTTTTTTTTTTCGGGGCAAGTGTAAATCACTTTTACACACTGACACATTATGAAACCACCATGTGTAACTACAACAAAAACAATTCCCATTTCTATTATTCATTTCTTAAGTTACCACATACATACCCTCTCAAACTGTAAACTCACCTTTAAAATTAGTTAGTTGTGAAAGAAATGTGACACTCAAACAGCAGATTATCAGAGCCAGGATCTCTGTTGTGTTCACCTCTCTCCTCTCAGCAGAACCAGATAATGGCAAACTTTCCCTCTATTTTTCCACACATATACATGTAAGTTTCAAATCTCAGTGCTTCCCCCTTTTTTTCACATGTAATCACACATTTCTATTGGTTGAAAACGAACCCTTTTCCAAAAGTACCCTTCCCCCAACTTGACTTCTGCCTAGTACCCTTCCCCCAACTTGACTTCTGCCTGCTACCATAGCAACAGCTCATGGAACACTGCTGTGTGCAGTTAGGTCAGAAGTTCGACACACAATGTTTCAATTCCACAGAGCAAGAGTGCTTGACTTTTCAAACCTAACAGCAAATCCATAGTACTGTTCTTTGGTTACACATTTTTTTGTACCAATACAAAACATGCTTCTATTAATTTTCACATACAGCCTAGTTTTTATTCTAGAATGGTATGAAACAGCCAATCAGTTCTTTTTGTTTTAAAAAAATATGTATGCCTCCATTTCCAAACTGTCTTTCTTTTCATATTGCCATTCTACTGAAAGACACCTCCTGAGTGCATCCAGTTCTCCTTTGAAGATGTTCACAGTGTGGATTGTAGGGCACAGCTATGTCTTCTGGAGTGAAAAGTATGCAGAGAAAACAGATATGGTGAGAGACCTTGCTTTGCCAAATGTAGACATTAAATGGATTGGTCAGAGAGGGTTAAAGTGGCACCAATTGATGCCATTGGTGAAATCCTTCATTCAAATCCAACACCCTGACCTCATAATAGTGCACTGTGGTGGCAATGACCTAGGCACTTTGACTGGGGTAGGTCTGGAAATGCTTATGAAGGACACCTTTGCACAACTGTTTTCACTTTTCCCTAAAACTGCCTTTGTGTTTTCCAACATATGCCAAAGGCAAAAATGGAACTGGTCCAATCATTTCTGTCCACAGATTGACAAAGCAAGAAAGCACGTCAACAAATCTGTTTCTGCTTTCCTCCGTGACTATGGTATGGGTGCCATTTACCACAACAACTTGCGTTATGACATGCAAGACATTTATAGAGGAGATGGTGTGCACTTCAATGATGAAGGGAACAGAGTCTTCCTCTTGAACCTTAGACTCTGCATCGGTACTTACTTGTAGGTACCACTAAAAAAATGACTTCATAAACACAACAGCTCTTTTTAGAGCTCCCTAATTTCTAAACTCTTAAATCTGCTTTTCATTTATCTATTTTTATTTTTTTACCGTACGCTTACCGTAAGCTTACCGTACGCGTACCCCGTGATTTTTTTTAAAATCAATAAATGTTTTTTTTGTACTTTTCTGTCCTTCTTTGACCCCCTTACAAATGTTAGGGGGTCTGTAACTCTCCTCATTGCCCCCTTTCCTTGTTTTCACTCTTTTTTTTCAGAGTGAAATACACAAAATGGCGGCCGCCGCTTCCTGGTTTCGGCCGATTCGAATGTTTACTAAGATCTAACAGCCAATCAGAATCGCGCTCGCGCACGCCGCCGTACGCTTACCGTAAGCGTACGGTAAGCGTACCGTAAGCGGGCTCAGATATATATATTGATTTAAAGGCTATTTTCTCAGAATCTACTGAACAGATTTACACCAAACCTACAAAAGGCACTTCCTTGACCTAGGGACTACCTCTCTGCCAAATTTTGAGTAATTCTGTTCAGCCGTTCGGGCTGTAGCTCGTTCTAAAGGTCCTATGGAAAAATGCATGGGGAAAACGCGTTTTGGGACCCCCCTTTTATCTCAGCCCCCGCTTGACGGATCCCCCCGAGACTTTCAGGGTAGGAGCGGAGCGTAGCGCCCCACCTATTTTGAGAAATTCGCGAGGATTCGTCGACCGGCGCCAAAGTTATTCAAAATAGAATGTTGAGGTTTTCCTATGGAAACGTGGTCCTAACTATAACTACCTACTGGCGACCGCCAGTAGGTAATATATATATATATATATATATTCACTTAAAAATCCATAGGTTTCACACATATTATAGTTAGCTGGACATTTCCCTATATTGTAATATCTGACGTCATCAGCAGAGGATTGCGGTCGCGTGAGTTATAGTTGCCTGCACTAACTATAACGGGGGAATTTCATTGGTTTTTTACGAGGGAAATGTCCAGCTAACTATAACATGTGTGAAACCTATGGTTTTTTAAGTGAATATATATATATATATATATATGTATATATATATATCTCCTTTTTTTAAAGGTTAAAGTGCTGCTATAGTTAGGTGCTCAAATAAGATAAAAACTAATGTTTAAGAACCGAAAATAAAAATGAAATTCATTGTAAATTGAGTCAGCGATAAATCCTTCAGGACAATGTTCACCAACAAAAAAAAAAACAAGATTTGTGATATACAGGGTATCTAAGAATGATGAAAATAGATCTAAATTGCCTAACAAAACAACTTTTTAGGCATGGTACAACTTCAACAAAATTAGTTTTCAACAAGTTATATAGAAGAATATATAAAAGACTGTAGGAGAAAAAACAATAGGTTTAGTAATAAGATAAAAATAACCATTGCAATATTCGATATTGAAGCCTACGCTTTTTCTCACTTTTTATTGGACAAATTAGAAGATTGAGTGACCAGCTTAATCATTCTATAGGTTTGTCAAACCAGCTTAAGGAAAGGTTCTGAGACACTTGACGATATTATGACCATCAACTTATGGGCAGGAAAAGACCTGGTGCAAGGAAAATCACTATGGGGCATATTTTCAAGATACGGCGTTAACATTATCGCCGCTTTAGCAGCAGAAAACTGCAGTTAAAGCGGCGATAATAGGCTTGATAATATGCCTGTGAGAATTCCCATAGAAGCCCATGTTCTGGTGTCAACATGGGCTTCTATTGGAATTCTCTGCTTGATAATATGCCCCTATATTCCTAATTCCTGGGCTACAGTTTTGAATCTGATAGAGTGAACTAAGCAACTTTGTGGAAACATCAGGGGCGTAACACAGGCCCCCGCAGTCCCTGCGGTGCGGGGGGGTCCCAAGTTCCAGGGGGCCCCCTCGGCACTGCACTCTGGCCAGAGAGCTCCTGATTGAGCCTGGAGGGGGCCCCTCTTCGTACCGTGCAGGGAGGCCCCCTCAATTTTCGTTACGCCAGTAGGAAACATTCATATGCCTGGGACATTCTGGCTTCTCTGTTTAAAGCTATTCGTTTGCTACACTCAAACACCTGATTGAGAAGAAAGGTGGAAAGGGAACCACCGTTTCAAGAAAATACCAACTGATCGGGGGCTCAGGAAAGTCATATCTTTTTATATGCGGATACTCCGCAGTCATAAAGGTACTAACAGCAGAATACCTTTGTGAATGGTAAACAATTATTAACTTACACTAAAGTGTTAAGTTTTCCTTTGTGAATCAGGCCCTGAGAGTTTACTCCTCTTCTTCTTAATTTATACATGCTTAACCCGTTGTGTGCCCATGACGAGCTGGTCTCGTCATGGAGCACCGTCGCGCTGTGCCCATGACGAGTCCAGCTCGACATGAGGCATTTCCTGGGGAATACCTCTGGTGCGGGCACCAGAGGGATTCCCTTTAATTAAAAATAGCCTCAGGAGCTGGGGAAGAGCTTCCCCAGCTCCCGAGGACCCCCCTTTCACTGTAATGACGATCGGTGCGCACGTTGCGCCGACGTCATTACAGTGAAAGTGAAACTGAAATGAGCCAAGAGGCTCATTTCAGTTTCACTTTCTATGTGCTCAGGGGGCTATCTCAGCCCCCTGAGCACGTAGAAAGACGGGAGAGGTATCGTTGGAAAGGGGAGAATCTCCACTTTCCAATGGTACCATTCCCCAGTGGATCTCCGCTTGGGGATCGCCACAGGAGGGCGATCCCCAAGCAGGGATCCACCCACTAGACACCAGGGATGGGGGTGCGGACCCTTGGGCAAGGGCCTTTGCTCCCCCAACTAACGTTGGCACCATTTAGTCTTTTTGCCCCCCCATGGGGGGCAGATGGGGCATCAGCCCCCAATCTGCCCCCCCGGGGGGTCAAAAAGCCCACTAGACACCAGGGAATAAAAAAAAAAAATAGAGGTGGGGGCTGCCCAAAACGGGCAGGCCCATGCCCCCACCCCGCCCCCCAATTACTAAGGTATCTCTGCCCTCCGGGGGGCAGATGGGGCATTGGCCCCTAATCTTCCGCTTCGGGGGGGCAGAAAGCCCACTAAATACCAGGGATTCGTTTTTAGGTTTTTTTTTAGGGTGGGGGCTGCCCGAAATGGGCACGCCAATGCCCCCACCCACCTGCCACCATTACAGCCCTTCTGTCCCCCCTGGGGGGCAGATGGGGCATTGGCCCCCAATCTGCCCCCATGGGGGGGCAAAAATCCCACTTGACACCAGGGAATTAAAAAAAAAATAGGGGTGGGGGCTGCCCAAAACGGGCAGGCCCATGCCCCCCCCGCAATTATTACAGTCTTTCTGCCCCCCGTGGGGCAGATGGGGCATTGGCCCCTAATCTGCCCCTTCGGTGGGGCAGAAAGCCCACTAAACACCAGGGATTTATTTTTAGATTTTTTTTAGGGTGGGGGCTGCCCGAAATGGGCACACCAATGCCCCCACCAACCCGCCATCATTACAGCCTTTCTACCCCCCCTGGGGGGCAGATGGGGCATTGGCCCCTAATCTTCCCCTTCGGGGGGGCTCGGAAATCCCTCTTGACGCCAGGGATTTTTTTCGCGCAATTTTCTTTAGGGTGATGGATTTTATTTAGGGTGGAGGCTGCCCGAAACGGGCACGCCAATGCCCCCACCCCCACCACCATTACAGCCTTTCTGCCCCCCCGGGGGGCAGATGGGGCAGTAGCCCCAAATCTGCCCCCCCCAGAGGGGCAGAAAGCCCACTATCCACCAGGTATTTTTTATGCGCAATTGTTTCTAGGGTGTGGGCTGCCCGAAACGGGCACGCCAATGCCCCCACCCTCCCCCCCACAAAAATTACAGTCTTTCTGCCCCCCAGGAGGCAGATGGGAGCTGTAGCCCCCAATCTGGCCCCCCTGGGGGGCGCCGAAAGTCCCCTATAAACCATGGATTTTTTTGTTTTATTAGTGTAGGGGTAGGGGCTCCCCAAAATGGGCATGACAATACCCCCACCCCACCCCCAGAGAAACTCCAGTCTTTCCACCCCCCTGGGAGGGTAGTTGGCGGCAGTGGCCCCTGATCAGCCGAGTACGCAGGCTTTTTTAATGCATGGGGGTGGGGGCTGCCCAAAATGGTCATACCAATGCCCCCACCCCCACAAAAAATAGCCACAGTCTTTCTGCCCCTTTAGGGGCATTTCGGGATGAAACCCCGTTCCCCGATTCCCCCCCAGGGCGGCAGAAAGCCCACTGGGCTCCGGCTTTTTTTTAGCAATATGTATACCTGTGGATTTTGGGCCCTAGCACAGTTGGCACGTAGGCAAACCTAGCAAACCTGTACATTTTTTAAAACTAGACACCGAGGGGAATCCAGGATGGGGTGACTTGACTGGCTCTCACCAGGTTCTGTTACCCAGAATCCATTGCAAACCTAAAAATGTGTCCAAAATAAAAAAAATCCTCACATTTCTGTGGTGGAAAGTTCTGGAATCTGCGTGGGTCCACAAAATTCCACCCACCCCGCGTTCCCCAAAGTCTTCCGAGAAAAATGGTACCTCACTTGGGTGGGTAGGCCTAGTGCCCGTGTCAGGCAAGGGCCCAAAACCAATTGAGGAGACATCAAAATTACCTATCACAAAACAACCTGGTTTTGCAAAGGGGGTCACTTGGGTTTTTGGCCCGATGCTCTGCGGCCACCTAGGGAAACCTACCAAACCCACACATTTCTGAAAACTAGACACCCCGGGATTCCAGGGAGGTATGGCTTGCGTGAATCCCCCAACGTTTCCTTACCCAGAATGCCCTGCAAACCTCAAATTTAGCTGAAAAAATCACTTTTTTCACACATTTTTGTGTGGGAAAGTTGTGGCATCACTGGGCTGACACAAATTTCCTACCACCCAGCGTTCCCCCGGGTCTCCCGCTTAAAACGGTGCCTCACTCGTGTGGGAGGCCCAAGTACCCGCGACAGGCAAGGGCCCACAACGTAGTGAGGCGACATGAAAATTGCCTATCTCAAAACGACCTGGTTTTGCAAAGGGGGTCACTTGGGTTTTTGGCCCGGTGCTCGGCAGCCACCTAGGGAAACATACCAAACCCACACATTTCTGAAAACTAGACACCTGGGGGATTCCAGGGAGGCATGGCTTGCATGGATCCCTCAACGTTTCCTTACCCAGAATGCCCTGCAAACCTCAAATTTAGCTGAAAAAATCACCTTTTCACAGATTTTTGTGTGGGAAAGTTGTGGCATCACCGGGCTGACACAAATTTCCTACCACCCAGCGTTCCCCCGGGTCTCCCGATAAAAACGGTGCCTCACTCGTGTGGGAGGCCTAAGGACCCGCCACGGGCAAGGGTCCAAAATTTAGAGCTTTAGAGACTACAGGGCGTCGCTTTGTCCCAGAAGGTGTTTGCTTCTCTATCTCAAAAAGAACTCAAACTATGTCCAGTACAATTTTCTACCACAGCTTTGACGACTGTAGGAAGCTTTGTGTTGTGAGATGTATATGTGAGTATGAAAGGAGGACTGAAACAGTGAAACTAAGTTGGTTATTTCTTTCAAACCCCCACATAAGGCAGTCTTCGCTCCTACCCTGGCTCGTTGGGTCAAGGAGGTCATGCATAGAGCGGGGATTGGCTTGAATAAGTTTGGCGCACACTCTGCTAGAAGGGCTATGGCTTCTAAGGTTTTATCCTGGGTGGTGGTTTATCAGCCATCTTAGCTGCGGCTGATTGGTCTTCTGACTCTGTGTTTAAGAAGTTTTATTTTAAGCCTGTGGATTGTCCAGTAGGGAATATGATGGCAAGGCTTTGAACATGCATAATATTGGCCTCCGTGCCTTGCCATAAAATTCAGATTTTCCACAGCCTGTGTGGGAAGAAAATCATGATTTTATTAAAGACACAGAGGCTGATATTATCCCTTCCTGTTGTTCCCACCCAATAATATTTTGGTTTTGACTCTTTCAGGTGGAGACATCAAGAAATGATCTATACTGGAGAAGCCTCTTTGGGTCTTTGGAGTTTTTCATTTGAGTTACAGTTTTTTTATATGGATCAAATGTATGTTTGAAGCATTAAGAAGGAATATGGCTGCCTCTCACAGGATTTTGGGGACTTTGGAATGGTAAAGTAATGTTCTAATTCTTTACATTGTTTGGTGTTGCTGCTGTGAGTTAGCAATTAAAGAAACATGCATAATATTGTCCTCCGTGTCTTTAATAAAATCATGATTGTCTACCCACCCAGGCTGTGAAAAATCTGAATTCTCCAGCTGCCCTGGTCTACTCTCGTTTGGGGCTACAGGGCCGCAAAGCAAGCTTCATCCAAAGTGCTTTACTGGCCTTTCAAAAGCCATTTACTGGATTATGAGGCTTTGTGTTGTTTTTCATTTGCTGACCGGGCACCCTACTGCCCCCGCTCTCACTGCCTATTCAGTCACCTTGAAAGGTATTCATCAGGTCTACCTGAAGGGCATCTGGAAAGAACAGCAGGGGTTATAGTCACTGTTAACACCCCCCCTAATCTACACACACATAGAAGGGGCCCACTTTCTGCAGTAGGAGACATAAAATGGAAAATGTCATTAATATGTAATCAATAGAGGGCCAGACTTAGCTTAATAAGGAATTTGCCATCAAAGTAAAAAAAAAAAAATGTGTATAAATTAGAACTTCATTGTTAATAATGATTTTACTTTCAGTGCTTTGAAGAGGCAATGTGAGAGACTGATGACATCATAAATACAATTTTCCGAACTATAAAAGAAATGTCTGACCAATCCAAGCTGTATAGATTTACTTAGGGCATGTGGTATACATGGGAATTATTTTACTATTTGCACATATCAGTATAATATGCCAGAAACACTAATTTCCTGGTTACTTCACAGTAATTTTCATTACGCCTAATCCTAATGGTCGTCATTACAATCATCATTTGTGAGGTAAGCCTATTTCCAGAGAGCAAGAAATCAGGAGCACGTTGAAAAGACAACCACATCTACTCTACTGGGTGCTACAAGAGCTGGCTTCCCAGCACATGCCTTGACACATTCCAACTAAATCGAAAGATGACAACAATAAATAGTGGGCTTTTTGTAATGTCTGTGATAAGGATGAGTAGGATTAGGAATAATGAAGCATCCTAGTAAGTAATTGAACCATTACCTCTATATCCCTTATCCTCATCATTACAGGAGGTAAACCAAAGCCAAAAACCAGCCTTCAACCTATAACATTAGATAATATGCACACAGTGTGTTACTTACTAACGAAACACCCAGTGAATAATTTATTGGTGACATACAAAATTTAAAGCAGGACAGAACTATGTACGTCCTGTTCAAAAGAGCAACCATCAAATATTAGATTTTGTAGCCTGCACTGTTGTACAAGAGTGCGTGAAGAGGCCAAAGTAGCGCTCTTCAAATTTCAGATTAAGGAAAACCCTGGAGTTTTACCAAGGAGGTAGCCACACCCCTTCTGTATCTATCCTAGAGCTGCTCTGGGAAAGGGAGAACAAGCCAAGGAGTAGGCTAAAGAAATTGTGAAAGAAATCAAAGGATTATTGGCAAATAAAGAATCCTTTCACCCCTTTCAAACTCCTATAAAAGTTACAAAACAATGCTCAGATAAACACTTCTAGAACACTCAAAATAAATCAAACTTGACCAATTTACACCAATTGAATGTTGCGCTTTCCCACCCAGAGAAAGAGGGGGAAGGGAAAATGATGACCAAATCAATCTCTGTATCTATATGAGCTAAGGTGCTACCTTGGGGAGAACTTCAAGATTTGGACAAAGCACAATACCTTCCTCAAGAATTTTCAGGAACGGAAATCTGCACAATAAAGAAAACCGAGCTCATCCATTCCGACAAGCTGAAGAGATGAAAATCTAGAAAAACAATCTTCATTGTCAGAAATTTAAGATAAACAGAAGATAATGGTTCAAAAGGGGATACTAGAAATGATTTTAAGACCAGATGCAAGACCTAAGGAGAAGAAGAAAGCCTGAACATAAACAACTGAAGAAAAAACTTTCAGGACATGGGAAACTAGAACCTCCTCATCACCCAAACTGACCCAAGGATCTTGAAATGGTCAAATTACTTCCCATTGTCAATCAATCAATCAATCAATCAATCAATCAATCAGGATTTATAATCCGCGGCTAACTACCAGAGAGGGTATCCATGGTATCCTTAGGATGGGGAAAGCAAGATTTTCCTGAAAACCTTCCAAGCAAAACAGTAATACAGAAAGGAGTTTACATTGAGTAGAGGAGAGAGAAAGTAGCACAGCAAAATTGGAAAGATTTCCAGTGCCAAGAATATTTTAAAGTGAAGGTGCATCTATATTTCAGATTGTAGTTGCTCTGTTAGGATGTTTTGTGAGTCTGCTGGTCTGCAAACTGATTCTTGCAAGCTCCACACTCAGAAAGAGAGGCAGACACCCTACTCCAAAACACACCTGGAAGCTGGGGACAAAGGGAAACAGAGGGAGTTTCCAAACTGAAAGAATGGACATGGACAAAAAAGGGGAACTAGAACTGGGACCTGCATAGCCAGAATGGAAGCACCAGACAACATCCAATGCCTCGTCTCAATTTCAAAGAAGTGTCTGAGGGATCAACAATAAAGGAGGAAAGGCACAGAGTAGATGACGAAGATTAAAGGAAAACTAGAAGCATCTACCATCCAAGGCACTGTGGTGTGAGATAGTGAGAACAAAACATGGGCAGTTGGGCATTTTCAGGGGAGGCATACAGATCTACAAAAGTCCCCTAAAACGTCAGCATAATCTTCTGAAGATTGATGGACATATGCGCGGGTCTTGAGAGGTGGCAATGTTCTGTTTAGTCTGTTCATCTGCTCATCTGTCTGTCTGTCTGTCTGTCTGTCTGACCCCGATGTGAGAAACCCTTAAGGAGAGAAGATGAGATTATGGCCAAACTTCCTAATGTAGGGTTACTAGACAAAGAAAGCTTGATTGAGGTCCGATTTGTCAGTTCAAATTAGGACAGTCACTGTATTGCCTGTACTAGAACATTTTGTCGCTTCATTTGATGTTGGAAGTGACAGAGATTGATATACTGCAGACAGATCCCTTTAGTTTGAAGAGTGCTTGTCTCATCCTTTTGCTGACAGTGTGTCTAAGGAGGCACCCAATCCTTAGGAACTGCATGAAGTGGAAAACCTCTCCTTAAGGATTCTGGGATAATCTACCAGTGCAGAGGATGACATAACATGCAACATGAATCAGCAGGTCAGAGTAACGAGGCTCCAGATTCCAATGATATGAGGTTGAACTGGGTGAAGATGCAAATGCATCCAAAAAACTGCAAATATGCATGAGACCATATGTCCCTGAGCTTTCAAGAACAGTCTGGTTGGAGCTTGAATGAGAGACAGTAAATATATTAGTGTGGTCCTTCCTCTTTCTGCTCCAAATGCAGGCAGATAAAACATGTCTATATCTGTGCAGAACAAAACTCCAATTGACGTTATGTTTCGAGATGGCTCTCTCTGACTTTAAGAAACAGGGTTACTGGTTGGCTAGCATATGCACCTAAGCTAAGCAGAACCCACCACTCGGTTCAGTGCAAGGGGGTTACACACCCAAGATAACCCCTGCTCACCTCCTTGGAAGCTCAGTAGAGCAGTCAGACTTATCCCAGAGGCAATGTTTAAAGTGTTTGTGCAACACACACACACTCACCAGTGGCACAATAAATACACCACAAAAGAGACTCCACACCAGGTTGTATAAACAATTGACTTATATTGTATATAAACACATAGACCACAATCATTTAAATCACAAATCACTTTGCCAACTAGTCAATTGTCATAACATCTCAGGTAGTGCAATAAAGTAAGTACTTATAAGTTGCACATGTCATAAACAACACCACTGTAAATAACAGGCAGATATATACTTGTTATTTTGTCTTCACAAGGATTCACATGACATATCACATAACATCAGGGCATGAAATGCAACAGTAAGGTTAAACATAAATCACCACATATTACCATGAACCTATAGGGTGCAGCTTCCCTGCACTCCTACAAGACTTTATATGGTAATCCCACATTAACCCGGAGGGTACCGGAACTCCTCTGTGCCTTTTAGGGCGATTACGCTACTTTCTTTTGCTTAGGAAATGCTCATGTAAGAATTGAGTATGGCTCCTCGGAACCGGGCAGGCAGTGAGAAATGCTGCCACTTGGATTGGGGCCTCCGTCATGGCTCTGTACCACCAGACTGCACAAGGGCCCACACAAGGTATATTGCAGCTGGGTGAGGGAGTCACACACACAGCACCACAGTCAGAGAGGTGACCCTGCTGGGAGACCACCCCCTTCATGAAAGGAAAGGCAGCTTCCCACATTTGTGTGGTGCAGCTGCAAAACAAGCCCCTGCTCCATGTGCTGAAAGGCAGCTGCCCGCGTTCATGCGATGCAGCTGCAAGACCATCCTCCGCTTTGTCTGGGAGGTGCGAGTTACCTGCTGATTCCCCCGGGGCCCGACTCACCCTCGAGTCTTTCAGCCTGCTCAAACAGGGGTAGCCCCACATACTCTCGGGAACCTCAACAGAGGGCCCACTTTCTTCAGGAGCCCGTCCCGTTTCACCAGAGAAACGAAGGCGGGGCTTCTCTGAGGGGTTTTCAATGTGCGGTGTGGCCTAGGAACCAGCCCTACAGGCCCCCCTGAGAGTTTCTTTCACAGAGCGGCCAGTGCTTCTCCAGCAAGGAGGGCTTGGCGCACTGCGAGGAAAACACAGGATAAATCACTCGGGACTGCATACTGCCTTGTGCAAAATGCTCCTTCTCAGAAGGGGACACTCTTCCCAGTGGCTCTACTCCTCGGGCAAAAAGAGTGGGGAAGCAAGCCACACGTTTTTGTCAACATTGAAGTGCTCACCGCTCTAATGATGCAGGATTAGCTGAACACACATGCTGGTCACATGGAGAGACACAGAGCAGAAAAAGATCTCTCACAGGCTTGCTTTCTCAAAGAGGTGAAGAACAGTCCAGTGCTTCTCCTGCTCCAGTCAGGAGCAGCAACTTCAGGCTGACCCACCCCACGCACAGCAGGGGCAGCGGTCCTCACACAGCTCTACCAGCTCTCCTTCCAGGCAGGTTCCTTTTAGACCCAGCAGGGATCCGGTGAAGTCTTTTATTTCCCTGAGACTTCCAACAGGGGGAACACACACACAAATCCTTGTATACCTTCTCATGCAGGTTACCACAGCAGGGCAAAAAGAGTCCGGTATTTTCCTCTGTCCACAGATTGAACCAACAACTGCAGGCCAACCCATTCCTCACACAGAAAAGGCAACGCTCCACACACAGCTCTTCGGCTCTTCTTCTTGCCTCTTGTTTCCAGAAGTGATCTAAAGTCCTGGGGTTTAAGGTCTCATACTTACACCCATTTTCTCATTGTTCCCTTTGCTTCAGAGTCTCTGAGCTCAGTACAAACCAGTTCTGTTGTCCCTAGTCCAGCTTGACCACAGGGGGTGGGGACAGCATTGTGCAAAGGAGACACAGCCTATTCAGCTGTGGTCTATTCAGCATTGCACTAAATCACCCAGGAAAGGCAGGACTCACCTCAAGCCCGTTTCTGACTGTCTAGAGTGAATGCACATCCCGAGCTCCTGTCACTTCAAAACCAGACAGCGAATACACAAACAGGCAGAGGCACACAGAATGGTAAAGCAACAAAATACCCATTTTCAAACACACAATTTAAAAAACACCTTCACTATAAGGCGTGTCATTAACTTCGGAGTTCAGAGAGCCTAAACTCCATTTCTCTATCTTGTCCCAGTGGCAGGTTACACTTGTAAGATATTACAAGGTACCTCCCATGTTACCCTATGGGACAGACAGCCTTTCAATAGTGAAAAACGAAATGCACAGTATTTTACTATCAGGACATTCAACACTCACTAGTGCATGTCCTACCTTTCACATACACTGCACCCTACCCACAGGATACCTTAGGCGTACCTGAGGGGTGCCTTCCATGTAAGAAAAGGGAAGGTTAGGGCCTGGCAAGTGGGTGTAATCGATTCAGATATTGAATTTGTTGCGCACTCCTTGGTTTCTGCATTATATTGTTTAGCCTCTTGTTTATGTACTGTAATCAGTTTAGCATGCTGGTCAGGAATGAGGTTGCCTGCCTCATGAAAACTAACAAAATTATTGCAGGTGTAACTGTACACTTGACACCTATCCACACAGCTGTATGACTTATTTACTCAGAATCACACAATTAAATGTATATTTGAATATTGTTGTATGTACTTTCACATACTCTGTTTATCCTGTTGCATTGTTTACATTTTCTATTCTGCGGATCCTTCTCTGCTGTCACAAATTTCAAGTGAGTTTTTCAAGAAATTAACATCGATCGCCAATAATATAAACAAGAAAACAGCATGTAAATGTTGACTGTTTCTTTGTAAACAATGTGAGTCTTCCCTTAACAATGGTCCCAATGCATTTCGGGATCCATGATCCCTTCTTCAGGGGTACTAGAATAAGCAAAAACAATTATAGATACAGAATTAAAGTACACACAATCGACAAAGCAATGACAGCGATTCCTGCAAGGTACCAATCTTCAACTGATGTATATGCTGATAAAAAATCTGACCCTATCATTTACACAACTACAGAAAGGTGAGGGAGTACTCCCTTCGACCTTCCACACAGAAAAATGTAGCTAACCTCTTTGCCACCGTAGAGTAAGGAATCTTAATTAGTTTTGGTAGCACTACCCGTCTTGCGTATGTGGAGACGCCACACGTCTTGTACATCTTGTGACACATTTGTGCAGCTGAGGGTGGTGATGATGATCTAAACTGTTAGTAGTTCGCTGTCAGACAAAAAATGTTTTCAAACTTTGTCTCACGGAAGAAAGTGAGCTGTTTTTATTGATAGTGTGCAAATATCAGAATTTTTTAGAGGTGTAATTGCGAACTTTAACTGATTGTCTTGCTAATAATAATCTTTGTTTTCCGAGTTCCGTATTTTGGCATCAGATTTATTAGTGATCATTGTTCAATTAAGGCCGCTGTTATGGGACAACATTTATCCTTGTTTGATTGTTTTGAGAAGGATGTGGGTTTTGCACAGAGGATATTAAACATATGGGGCCACATGTATCAAGCTTTTTTGTCTTCGTGCGAATCGTCCCATTTGCAAACGCAAAAAATGCTTTTCAGATGTAGCAAACCCTATTTTGCGATTCAGTAACCTGTTGCCCAATCGCAAAATGGGTTTGTAATTCTGTATTCGGAAGGGGCGTGCTTTGGGCATCCCTTTTTAATACTGAATCGCATCGGTATGTATGAATGTTTTGCGACTGAAATGGGGTCACAAAACATTCACATTTTACCACCTACTTCAAATAGGTGGTAACCCATTTGCAAATGGGAAGGGGTCCCCTACCCCTTTGTGAATGTTTGTAAAATCATTTTTTAAGAGCAGGCAGTGGTCTCACGGACAACTGACTACTCTTAAAAAATTAAAGGAAAATTTTTCATTATTATTTTTGTAAAGTTTAAAGAAAACGGACTGCTCTACAAAAAAAAGATTACTTTATTTAAATGCAATCATGGACATGGTGGTCTGCTGACCCTAGGGGGTCGCAAATTGTAACCTAGATCATTAATATTCATGAGGTAAGTCATTTGCAATCCCCTCGGAATCGCAGAAAGTGTTCTACACACTTTCATGGATGCCGTTTTGCAATTCCCTAATTGCGAATCGCAATGATTCGCAATTAAAGAATCTCAAAATGGTGTATTGATGCATATGGCCCATTGCAGATGGTATTTATTTATTATGCATGATTAATTAAAACCATTGCATGTACAACAATAAAATTCCGCTCATTCCATGATAAAATCACTACATACAAAAACTTGTTTGTCACAGACAATAAAATTATTGACACAATTTGCAAAAATTAGCTGATGTTGTTGTTTTAACTATGGCTGAAAAATGTTTAAATCTGGATTTCGTATATACGTTGGTCTTTCAGCGACTCAATCCAGGTTTTTTAGTCTCTTTGCGGTAATGTCAAGGAATTTAATCAACCTACAGTTAAGCTGTACCCGGTCTGGGTTAAAGCACAACATTAATGCTTGTCTGCATGATTTGACACCATATTGTTTGAAGGCGGGTTTTAAAAGGGTACTCCTGATGTCTTTTAATTTCTTGCAAATACATATAATATGGATTGCGTCTTCTGTACCACTACTACATAGCCGGCATTGATCGTTTTCATCTTTTCTCTCCCAGGGAGGCAGGAATTGATTGAAGGGGCCTGCCCCCAGTCTTAGTCTGAGGAATTTTTCCTTTATAATAATTTTTAAGCCCACTTTCAGGTAGGGTTGAGGTGTTAGTTTATTGTAGGTGTGTAAGACCATCAAGCCATGAGATCTGTTAGCTAGGGTTTTTTTATCCTCTATTGCAGATAGAGTTCGGGTTACCTTTGTGACTGTTTTTTTAAAGATTTGATGGTTATTCTGAGTTTCCCACAGTTCTGATAACCCCAGCTGTTTGATCGCTTCTTGGAAGTATGCGTTTGCCGGTGTATTTCTTGGGAAGGAGAGTTCTGTCCAGGGTAGCTCGTTCAGGGTTCCCTTGTCATCATGTTTAATTTTATGCAAGCATTTCACATAGGCTCCCATACGTTCTAAGTACTGTTTTTGGAGTCCGAATTCTAATCGAATTTGGGCGGGAGAGGCCGTTCTAGGGAGATGGAAAATTGCGCAGTATGCCTTAGATATTATGTTATCAAGAGTTACGGCGTCTTTTCCCTTCAGCGCATAATCCTAAGCAAGGGGTCGAGTGACATGTCCGGCAAAAGCTTCTTAAGGGGTTTAATTGTTAGATATGTTGTTACCTCCTTTCTCCGCACGGCTTCTATTTGTGGTTTTCTTGAGTTATTTTGATCCAGTATGACCCCTAAGTATTTATAGCTGGTACCTTGATCCAGGCGGTGTCCTTCTAGGAACCAGCTAAGGTCTTTTCTCTTGTAGTAATTAACCGCCATGGTTTTTGTTTTGTTGAAATTTATTTTTAAAGCGTTTTCTTGCGAGAATTTTAAAGTGGCATTCAGTAGGTGTTGTAGGCCAACGGGGGTCCTGCTTATCAAAACCAAGTCGTCCGTGTATAACAGGCAAGGTAGAGGAACGTTTCCTAGTTTGGGTACGTGGCCTGCACTACTGCTCAGTATCTCTGGTAGGTCTGCAAGAAACAAGTTGAATAGCATGGGCGCTAAAACGCATCCTTGTTTGAGTCCTTTTGAGGTGGGAATTCTTCTTGATATTTTACCACCGTTTGCAAGTTTTATCTTAACCCATGTGTTAGTATGCAGATTCCTTATTTGGGAAAGTAAATTGGGAGGAATGCCCCGGTTGTCAAGTTTTTGCCAAAGCTTGGTACGATCGACGTTGTCGAAAGCTGGTATTTTCCCTGTTTAGCAGCGTCCATGAGCAGGGTCAGTGCTATTATGTTGGTTATAGTTCCTTGCCTTTTCCGGAAGCCAGTTTGGGTCAGGGGTATTACCTTATTTTCTTCAGTCCAGGTAGATATTTCTGTTAAGAGGAGCCCTGCAAAGTATTTGGCCTCTGTATCAATCAGGGTTATTAGGCGATAATTTTTTGGTTTAGCCCTAGCCCCTTGTTTGTAAATTGGGCTTATAATTGAGCCTCTCCATGAGTCTGGAATTGTGGAATTTGTAACTGCATATTGAAAGATGGGCTCCAATGCTTTGCTCCAGAAGTCTGGGTCACTTTTAAACAGTATTGGAGGTATCCCGTTAGGGCCCGGGGCACCTGATGGTCGGCCCTTTGCTATTTGGGTCATTATCAATTTGGTGGTTTGGGCCGTATTCTCTCCGTTTGTGGACGGTTCTGCTAAGGGTTCTGTAGAATGCTCTTTGTATTGATCTGGAGCTATTCTCATATAGTTATCTGGTGGTGCTGATTGATTTATAACCTTGCTGCTACTCCCGGAAATTTGATGTTTGGGGCGGCTTATTGATTCCTCGTTATTGAAATGGTCGAAAAGAAAGTTTGCCCAAGCCTCTTCAGAAATGTTGGAATTAATTCCGCAATGCTGTGGTTGCTGTAATTTATTTATTGATTGCCAAAATTTAGCACTGTTTTTTTGTTTGGCGTCATAAATCAATTTGACCCAGAAATCGTTGTTCTTTATTGTTTTTCTTAGCCAGCTTCTATTTTTTAGGAGGGCTTTAGTTTCGCGTAGCGACTTTCGCAGGTTTTGGTTATCAGGTTGTCTCCGTATCTTTCGTAGTGTGTGGTTTATTGTTGTTTTCAATTTCTTCGAGTCAGGACTAATATTTTTCAGATTTGGCGGAACATTTGTGTGCTTTTTTGAGCTTTTATTTACAGGAAGTCTTTTTCTGAGAGAGACAATGAAGGTCTCCCATATTTCCAATGGATGAACAAGATTGTCTTGTGCTTCCTTCAGCGCGTCTTTAGCCTGTGCTGTTACATTTTCTATGTTTGTTGAATTGCACCTAATGGGGTGGAGGTTTATTGTTCCCTCTGGGACAATAGATGTTTCAGCCTCCTGATGTGATATAGCATCTGGCCCATTGTGTATATTGAAGGTTACCTTGTTGGATGAATATTAACTTGAAAAATAATATTTGAACAAAAAAGATATTATCTTTAGTGACAGCCAAAGGGTTTTGGGGCAGGTGGAGGAAGCACGGGAAAGGGAAGCATGGGGGTGGGTGGATTAATAATAAATAATAAACATACTTAAGGTGCCGGTCTCCTCCCACGTTGTGTTTCCTCTTCTCTTCCTCGTCCCGGCAGCCCATGGGACAGACTTCCATCCAATCCCAATGCTGCTTTCCTGATAGGAGAGCAGTGCAGGGATTGGACTGAGCGGGCTGAAAAAGATGCTCCGCTCAGGCCAGGGAGTCTGTGGGGGTTTCTCCAGTCCAGCTGTTCAATGCAGCCGGGCTGGAGAAACCTGAGTCGGCATGTGTGTTTTGGTCGGTCTGAGACGGCTAGCTAAACACATATGCGTACTTAGGAAGTGCACATGGCACTCCTCCTCCTATGCCGTGACCTGCATGAGCTGGCTCAGGGTCGGAAAAAGAAAAATAGAACAATGCTAGAATTCTATTTTTCATTTGCTGTCTCCGAGCCAGACAGTGGGGCGATGCTCCTCCTCCATTGCGGAGGAGCCACTGCTGATTAGCTTATCTTAAAAAAGTAACAGTGGCATTTAAGTTCATGCACGAGGGTCACTTTTAATACCTCTGATCTTGGTTGAAGTGAGTTCTGAAACAATAATTTAGTTGCCTAATACACCACAGAAACAGACAGAATATTACACCTACAATTATTTTGGAGATACAGAAATACACATGACCAATGCTACTTTGAAAAACTACAGTTATTTTGTAAACATATATTTATATCCTCTACGACAGTATTATAAAAATTAAGAAGAGTGAACATGAGCAAAAAGAAAAATTACAACCTTCTAAACGTGTCATTTTCAAAGTAGTAATATAAAATCTGACTTGACCATTAGGTTAGATTTTCAATTATTGTTAAAATTAGTCAATTTTTCTAACTACTCACATAATGAAGTTAATCCTTATAACGAGGTATAACGTAACTCAGTGCTTTCCAATGGAAGAGCCAGCCTTGATACAGTAAGAAACGACTTTGGAAGTTTTTCATTGCCAGAACATGTAAAACACAGAATATACCTGTCCTAGTTGTTAAGTGCTAGGTGGATCGACACTCACGTATTGATCTTTTTTATATGTTTTTTAAAGAATTTTAGTCTGATAGATAGTTGGATTCAAGCTCCAGCTCCAGAAAGAAGGATTCAGCAGCTCCAAACTAAATCGTCTTGCCCTTGGTATAACCATTCACTCAAAAAAATAAATTTAGAATGTAAACATAAAGAGAGGCAATGGAGGGCAACCTACTGCCCTAAAGAAAGCAAAAGCAGAGTACAAAGCAGCTCTAGAGAACTATCATAAAAAAATCAAATTAGCAAAATGTACATGCGGGAATCCATTCCAGGGAACTGTTTTAAATTGTTAAATATTTTACCTCTCCGGAAGTAGGTGCTAGCCATAAATCCCCTCCCAGGATTGTAGTGAACAACTCGCTCTTTTCTTTCATGAGAAAAATAGCTACTATCCAGGCTAGCCTCCCTCCACTTGGAGTTCAAAGTGGCACTTTGGGCCGTGGCGCGAGAATATGGTAGTGCTTAGTCCAGATTTTGCTTCATCAGCCTCTGCCACTAAAGATAAAGCTAGCTTCCATGATTTCTTTACTCCAATCCCCATTAAAGACTCACTTTTAGCATTAAGTCGCCTCAAATCAGGTTTCCCCTCAGATCCAGGACCCACCTTTATATTATCCTGCTGGGCAGAGGCTATTAACCTGCTGGTGAACAGCTACTTAACACCTCCCTCTCTTTAGCTACTGCGCCCAAAAAATGGAATTAGGCGAAAATTGTACCGCTTCTAAAAAAGCAGGCAGACCCCACTGATCTGGCCAATTACAGATCAATCTCTCTCCTCCCAGTTCTTTCGAGAGTGTTGGAGAATCAAGTTAACCAACAGATATCCTCTCACCTAGAAAGCAGTAACTTGCTAAATGCTAGTCAATCAGGTATTCGATTCCATCAGACTCAGCCTGGATGTTGGTGACAGGGTGCTGCTGGCTCTGTTAAGACCTATCAGCTGCATTTAACACGATCTCTCACCACATCCTGTTAGCCCATCTCAGCTCAGTGGGAATTAGATGGCAGGCCTGGAATTGGTTTGCATCTTTTCTTGAGGAGAGAGAACAAGAGGTGTGGTGCCACCCTTTTTCTGCCAACTTTCCGTAAACTTAGTGTAGGAGTGCCAACGGGGCTCTGCTTTGAGTCCTACTCTATTTAATATATATCTCACTCCCTTGGGTACTCTGGCAGAATTATTAGGAGCCAAAATTGTGTCAAATGCGAATGACACCCAACTGCTCTTCTCCTGGAAGAATAGAGAGCCTTTCCCAGGCGATAAAATCCGAAACTGCCTCACGGCTGTGTTTAGGTGGCTCTCCATGAATCAACCTAAATGTAATGCTGGGAAGACCGAGCTCCTCTTCTGTGGGTCAGATGCCGAGGTATCGTGGAAGTCTTTCTGGCCATCTGATGTCCTCCACGTTGACCCAAAATCTTACCGTGAAAAACTTGGGCTTTAAATTTGATGTGCAACTGCTGTTTCGGACCCAAGTCAGCTCGATGGTGGGTACTTGTTTTGCTATACTTCGCTTGTTGCAAAAGTTCCTGTATTTCTTGCCCTTTATGGCTAGACAACAAGTGATCCAAGCCCTGATAACATCACAGTTAGACTATGGGAATGGACTCTACATAGGCCTGCCCAAATACCTGATTGATAGGCTGCAGATGGTCCAGAATGCAGCGGCTCAAACTATTTTTGGGCTACCTCGTAACTCCCATGCTACATGTCTTCTTCAGAGTCTTCACTGGCTCCTGGTCAGAAAGAGGATCATCTTTAGGACATTGCTCGTTACCCAGAAAGATCTACACAGAACTGGCCCAGGCTATCTATAAGATAGAATTAGGTTCTATACCCACAAGACAAAACTTCGCTCTGCAAATCTCTGTCTTGCCAAAGTCCAGTGGGCCAGGAAGGCAAGGTCTCTCTCCTTCCTGTGTCCCTCTCTGTGGAACAAATTTCCGTTGACACTCAGATGCATCAAGACTACACCTATGTTTTAGAAAAAGCGTACAAACTTTCTAGTTCCTAAGCCTTCCCCTCCTACTTCCAGCTGATTGCTCTTTCTGCATTAGCGCCTGGACACCCCTTGGAGTAACAGTAGCGCTCTACACATACTATACATAGACAAAGACAGAAATACCATGCACCCTGCCCTATGGGCAATAAGGCCTACCTTAGGCTGACTTATATGTATCAAAATGGAAGGTATATGCCTGGCAAAAGGTTTATTTTGCTATGTCAGATTGGAAGTTTTAAAGTTGCATACCCAGGCTGCAAGGGCAGGTCTGGAGACATGAGTGCATTGTCACTTTAGTGGCGGCACGATATGTGTTGCAGTCAATGAATGACATTTAACTTACACACCCTGCATACACTTTGTACCATATACTGGGGACTTACAGGAAAATTAAATATGCCAATAAGCAGCAGAATCAATTTAACATGTCTATAGAGGTCAGAACACATATTTTGGGGACTGGGCAGTAGAGTCTCAGTGTGCAGAGTCCAGAACCCAGCAGAAAAATCTATCAAAATGGGTCATCTTTTTAAAGATGTCATAAAAATCCTCACCAAATCAAGGTTTGTTTTTTACCTATCAAGTTCTGTGGTGTGCATTTCTGCATACTGCAGCAGTCCATCTGTGAAATAGACATGGAATCAGAGATGCTTGTAATGGCTACTAAGTTGATAGAACATTTGATTTCTCACTGCAGAAAACATAATCTCACAAGAAGAGTTGCCACTGCTACTTCACTCAATTTAAGGGATGAGAGCAATATTGCACAAGGTAGGCATTTCCAAGGACTCTTGATTTTCCAGATATATGGACTTTGGAAGGAAAAGCATTTTTGGACCTTAAAACAATGCAGTGGTAGCATTTTGACTTCTGGATTTAACTAGTTATGTAATGTTTATGAGGATGTCATGCATTCCTCGGTACATCTATAAAAACTGATTTTTTTCAACTGATGCCACACATTTCTCTTTGGATAATGGCTGCATGTTTACATTGGACTGTTTACATGAGGAGCAGTGTCAAAATTGATTTACATATGGCTGGGTATAAACTGGGGTGGCATGCTGAGTAAAGGAACAATGCATTTAACGCAGATCTCTTGACTGGGGGTGAATGTTTGATTTGTTCCACATTCGGTCAATCATTTGTGTCTTTTGCAAAATGTGACAGAACAGCAAGCTAATACCTCAAGAGTGTTCACCCAAACAAGTAAATTTGTGAAGAGTGCTTTCTTCAATCCACTTTTTGTATGTTGTGTTTTGTGTTGTGTGTGTGGTGTGCACTTCATGTTGTCAATAGATCTTGCCAGACAATTCAAGCCTTATTTAGCCTGACCTAAAAATGAAAAAAATACGAAAACAACCCTAAAACGTTGGCAGGTTTACTTTTGAGAATATGCAATGTGTAAATCAAGATCATTGCATAAGATGCTATGCTTGATTGGGATGAGGCATGGCCTGCATGCAAAATGGCTGCACACTAAAGAGCTCGCAGCCTGCTACCCGTAATCCCTCATCATCTGGTCGTGTGTGACATGGCCCTGCAGGCGTGGACACTGATTTCATCTGGCTGCCCTTATACCTGCTCTGTCAGGGAGGTGCTCTTTGGTAACTTCTGGCCCCCTTGTTGTGGCATGACTGTGCCCATACGAGCACCAGGCCTAGCGAGTGGAGAAGGCTTATGCCGGTGACCCTTTGCACCGCTGTGGGGCTGGAGCTGGGCTCTCTTTTTCCTAACGCACCAAATCTGCTGCAGAGCAGATGAGTCAACTGCCAGGCCTAGAGAGACGGTGGTGGTGAAAAGATACTGATGCTGGATTCCCAGTGAAGGTGAGCAGAGCCAAGGTACTGCTGCTCAGTAGAGCCCCGGAGGATCTGGATAAGGGGCAGTGGTAGTTTCCGGGAGGACACTGCCTCAGTGGTGGTGTCAGTGGCGCATTCACACAACGGCTATATAGCCCCGAGGGGGTGTTTTGCTTGGTGAGGGATGGGGGGGCTTGACCATCCTGAAACCCACAGGGTACTGCCACTCCTTCTGAGGAACAATCCACATGATAGTTGAGATCTTGACGCTGATGGAGCCCCCCCCAGGATTGAAGAGGAGATGGTCCCGGATGCATACTAGAGGTGACAAGAGAGACAAGCCTTTGTGGTGTGAAACGTGTAGAGAATGTCCATCTCAGAGGCTTCGTTCTCTTTCCAGGTGATGTGCCCAAGCCCAGGGGGAAGCTTGCGGTTGAAAACAGACGTGACCTGGGCACGAGAGGGACATGGATGTATCCTTGGAGCTTGTGATATTGGGGCAAAAGCTGACCATTGTATGCCTCACCGGCGATGGATGAAACAGCACAATTGGGAGGAGCAGAAGCATGAAAGATACTCCTGGAGGTCACAGGTCAAAACTGGATGATACTCCGCCCCTTGTGGAGACCAGTGAGCACTTGGAGCTTGCCGCCACCTATTGGACTAAGGCCCCGGGAGCAAGCTAGACCAAATCCTTACTGCAGTTAACACCTTCAGAGAGGTCATGGAGGCCAAGATCAATAAGATCTCTTTGGACCTGGGCATTTTGCAGGATGACCATAAATGCTTGGCTGATAGGGTCAAGGGTTATGAAGACGAACTGGAGGAGATGGGCTCTTCCATAGCTCTTCTTCAGACTCAAATGACAATTCTCACAGAAAAAGTGGACCTTTTGGACTGTAGGACTGAGGACACTGAATTACATAACAGAAGGAATATTAACTGAGTGGTGGGCCTGATGGAAGGCACTGAGGGAACCGGCATGCTGATGTTTTTAGAGACAAGGTTGTCATCAGGGGTATCTCCATAGGGCTTGAATCTCTTCCTTGTGCAGGAGGAAGGGCACAGGATATCGGCCCGATGCCTGCTGCCTGGGAGCCAACCCCATCCCATGGTAGCGCACCTCCTTCATTTCCGAGACAGAGGCTTGAAACTGCAATGAACAAGTGCCCAGGGAAATTTCCAGGTTGAAAACTGTGAAGTAACTATCTTTCTGGATTACACACTAGTGGTACAATGACAACAAGCCTCCTTTATTGCATTAAAAAAAAAGAACTGCATGATGAGGACCTCAAATATATGCAAATATATGCTGATTGTCACTGCTAAACTCAAAGTGATGGTTGATATCTCAGCATTGCCCCAGTACAGGAGTTGCAGGAAATGCAACAGATCTGGAACTTTGAAGCCAATTAAATGGCAAGTTGAAAAGAAACAGACAGCAGTGATAGAGATAGTGAGCGTGCTGTATGCACTGACACAATAGGCACTAGATAGACAATAGTGAAAATGTAACACAAGCATTCTAGGAAGATGCAGGCTCAGTCCCTTCACAAAGGGAGTCTGCAAGAGGCTTCCATGTGACACCTCACACTGCAGACATTCTGTGCTGACCAGGTCAGAACATGGCACCCTGAGACCACGGGTGCCATTTGAAGCTTTAAACTGGCTTTCCAAATGAGCCCCTGGTTTATGCCCTACCGTGATGCGGCAGGACTCCCTGGTGTGAACTTACAGATATAAAAAGTATGCAAGAGTCTCCCACTCTACAGCTCATATACCTAGAGCGAATATGGGAGCCCAGACTGAATTATTTTCCACTGATTTGATTTTTGGATGGATGGCGGTAGCCAACCTGACCTAGGGTGCAGGAGTAAGGGAATGTTTTGTGCTTCTATGTTCTACATCTTCTAATGATTAAAGCTTTACTCTATTAATTGTAGGGGTGAGAGAACTTTGTGCTGCCCAATCTATCTCGCTAGATAACTCACTGCATACATATGATATGGCAATGATTAAAAACAGGTACACTATCCTCAAATGCAAAGTAGAGGGAAGGAATGTTGGCTGAGAGGTACAAGGTCCATGCTTTCCTCAAACAAAGGGGGTAGACATAGCGCTGTTCCAAGAAATTAAACTAGTTGCTAGAGAAGTAGTGCAGCTGAAGTTATAATGGAGGGGGCAGGTATATGCCGCTTTTTACTTTTCAAATGCATGTGGTTCTTTGGTGTTGGTGACACCTAGGGTCCCATTTAAAGTGAGCATGGTGCATATAGACAGGGAGGGTAGGTACATCCTTTTGTTTGGAAAGTTAAACAGGACCCAGCTAATGCTGGGAAGTTTGTATGCCGCAAACATGGGTCAGGCACAATTACTGGCCTCCCTGGCACCTCTACTCACGGGGGAACGCATTACCCTGGTTACATGCTGGAGAGTATAACTGAATTGCAAATGTGACTCTGAACCGATCAACACCACCACCGCTAAACTCTCCTGTGGTCAAGCTGGCACAAGACTTTAAAACCTGGGCTGAATACTGGGGGCAGATAGGAGCATGGTGGGCTAGTCATGCTACCAGTAAGAAGTACTCCTTCTGCTATCTGGTATATGATTTGCATGTCCAATGGGACATCTTATTTGCTCCCTGAGTCTCCTTAACACAACCACAAATATTGAATACTGAATGGTTATAATATCTGACTATAACCCTCTACTGATGACACTGCAGATGGGTAGGTTGATGACATTCCTACATGGACGCTTGTGGTCCATTTGCTGCAACACCCACTATTTGTGTAACTGTTAGGGGATGCTATCTGGGGATTCTCTGAGGTTAACAGGCACACCACTTGCAGCTTTGGTCCCGAATGGGAGGCCTTCAATGTAGTGGTTAGATGCTGCTGTATCATTCAGTCTATCGGGGTCAAAATAATAACACTGGAAAATGAGCGCATCCTTGAGGGCAGCTTGCCTACTTCTCCACAAAATAGACTTTATCTAGTGGCAGAGAGAGAGAATTTGTTTTAAACTTTATTTTCATTTTATATGGATTAGCAATTTGACATCAGAGAAAGTAAACATCTGACTCAGACCAGATGCATTAGACAACATTACTGATGTTTGTCAGGCACAATAGGTAGGCACAGCAGGTTTTGTCATCACCAATAACTCCCAATCAGTATACATAATCATAAATTCCTGAATGAGTCTTCTGGCAAAATCTATACACTAGAGCACTCAACACAGGAAGATGAGAACTGTAATCCAATTCTACCTCGCCCCCATACACTGCAACTCAGGCCTCTTACTTCCAATAAGGGTCCGAGTATTTCCTGCACTTCAGAGCCCTCACTCACCTCCTGTCGGGTCTCCCCCGTCATCAGCTTTGTACCGCCAGCGGATCAAATGCTCCTGATATGGTCCACATATTTCTCTTGGGTGACTATGGGGTGGCATAAGAGTGTGATAGGCATCAGATTGTGTACTGCAATATGGTGTCTCAGCATGCCACTCTGCTACTGTTGGGATAGGTCCTTTCATCCAACGAATAGCAATCCTACGTCACATCAACAAAAGACCTAGTGACCCTAGTGACCCAGATAAGTGGGGTTGTCTCAGCGAGTTTCTTCCTCCTCAGAATCCTAAGGAAAATAAAGTTTTTTCTTCCGAAAGACAGCCTTATGACAGCGGTCACGGCGCTCTTCATGTCACGGTTAGACTATTGTAATAGTCTCTATTTGAACATCCAAACTAAAACACCTAAATAGAATTCAAATTGTGCAAAACGTGGCAGCCATGTTGTTGACGGGGACACCCAGGTTTGTCTCGGTTAAGAAAGAACTGAAGCAACTTCACTGGCTCCCTGTTAAGCAGCGGGCACAATTTAAAGCCTAAATTTAAAGGTTTTTAAGGCCCTCATGAGAGTGGACCCGACTTCCTAAAACGTTTCCAATGGTAGGTTCCCAGAAGGACCCTTCGTTCTACGGGAGCAAAAAAGGTGATAGCACCCCTGGTCAAAAAAGCAAGTTGGGGTGGTGGGAGCTTCATCACATGTGCCTCAGAGGCCTGGAACAATCTACCCGTCCACCTTAGAAACTCAACTGAGCTTCTTTCATTTAGGAAGGGGCTGGAAATCTGGTTATTTACTTTATAGTCACCCTACATCACAGCCATCCATTAGGCAGTGCTCAGCGCCAGGACACCCCAGGGTAACCGTTGTGCTTTAGAAGTTGAATTAACATACCATAACATAACATACCTACCGTCAGCTAGTCCTCAGAACCTCATGATCATAACCTAGTAGATCCATCAGCGGCATGCAGACTAATACCTCCTCTGTTTTTTCTCCCAAAATTCTGAAGATCATAACTCACAATTGCTGTACACCAGGGCAGTGCCATGCTATATGTGCAAAGACTGCGTCATTTATGTCGCAACATTGGCATTGTGAGCCTTCTCCCAGACCGTATCTGAGTAATCGGACTGGAGTGTAATATCCCCAATAAAAATATTTAAAATGCAGACATTGTGATGGTCATTCAGTAAAATGGTGTATATTACATAGGCCTGGGCGGTAAATTCCGTTCCGCTCGCGGAATTTGCGGAATTTCGGTAATTTCGCGTTCCGCGGAGAACGCGAAATTGCCCAAAATTCTGCTTTCCGCGACTTCGCGAAATTTTTTCTTGTTCGCGTTCTCAAAATGCGTGTTCGCGAGATATTTCTCCCCGAGCACACAAACAGCAACTGTGAACAGGAAAAAAAGCATCGCGAACAAGCAATTCCGCGTGTTCGCGGAATTTCTGCGTGTTCGCGGAGATTTTTTACCGTTTCGCGGAGATTTGCGTAACGCGATTACGCGAATTCCGCCCACCCCTAATATTAGAAACTCCATTGTTTTTCAGTGATATCTAAGCCCAGGTCACCTTGCCAATCTCGTCAAGCATTAAGGATTCCAAGTCCCCTGGCCTCCTGCGAAAAAGCATATAATGTTGCCACGGCTCGTGCTGTCGTCATCACTTGTATGAGATAGTTAAGGCCGAGCACCTCTGCTGGAACCGCCTGGTTGTGTTCCATCAGACTCTTCATTGCATGACATGCCCAATAGTAATAAAATTGTGCTAGCATGTAGTGTGTCATTCTGTACCCTAACCTGGGCCCAGTCATATGTTATTATGTAAAAAGTAATCCATAATACGTATCATAAGCTCAGATAAAGCTGCTGCCGCTGTCCGTTCCTGCCTCAACAGGAACCACCCACATCCCTCTAGAGGCAGCCATGGGGTAGTAAAAAAAAGTTATCTGCTGCTTCGCCATCGATTATTTCAATAGGTAACTAGTGGTGCCTACCAGATCTGTTTTGTGAAAGCGGCATGCTGGTTTCCTAAGTAAAAAGAGGGGCAGTGATTGAGGAAATGCTCCATCATGCTCTAGCCATAGATGTGGTACATCTAGGGGATGGTGCAGCCAGTAATGTGCAAACATGCTTTGTACCACCTCATAGTAAGCCTCAAGGTCTGGTGCATTAAGGCCATCTGCATTATAAGGAAAATAAGCTTTTCCCATTGCACTTGAGGCAAGCGTGCCATCAAGGAGTGCATGGTCCGAAACCCCGTAACAATATCAGGATTTTTGCGAATAACAATAAAAGGTGTGGAATATTACATCTTCATAATGGCTACACAATGACAGAGAAGGGGAGGCAAATCCAGCAGTTCACCGCCTTGGTGAGGTGATGCCCAGCCTTCCCATTGTTTTCTTGTATCACTACCATGTGGACCTGGATGCCCAGATAGCAAACTGGCTCTGTGGTCCCTGCAAGAGGGAACTCTGCCTGTATTGAAGTCATAGCAGTGGTAAGGGGAACCATGAGGGACTTGTCCCAATTAATACGTGTTGGAAATGGCCCTTTTTGCAGGGTTATCCCCAAACTTTTTGCTTCTTCCTCCTTTATTTTTTCTGACCCGTGGTTGTTGGCAATAGGACTCTCGGCACTTTACCACTGCTGATCAGTGCTAAAGTGCATATGCTCTCTGTATAAATTGTTATATTGATTGGTTATCCATGATTGGTATATTTGTTTCACCTGTCAGCCCCTAGTAAAGTGCACTGAGTGTGCCAGGGCTGGTGATTCAAATGCTACTAGTGGGCTGCAGCACTGATTGTGCCACCCACAGGAGTAGCCCTAAAATGATGTCTTAGGCCTGCTTGCAGTGCCTATATGCAGTCCAGCGGTACAAAAGGGGGTGGTGATGGACGGAGCATCAGAACCAATCAAACACTCACACCCAGTCAACAGATCTGGGTTTGATCCATCACCGTTCTTTAGCCCACTCTGCCACCCCAGTTCAGACATGGCCATATGCAAATCAGTCTGACCCTGTGCCTCATGGGAACAGTCCAGCCCGAACTGCCAAGCCATGCCTTCCCTGGACCGGAAACAAGCTTCCTAGGACCGGTTTCTGGCATTTCAGCCGTCTTCAGCCAGGCTTGCTTGAATCCAGTGACAAAGTGAGCAAGGGACTCACGTCTGAGCATACCCTGCCAACTTATGGCGAACAAAGCGGTACAAAAGGGGGTGGTGATGGACGGAGCATCAGAACCAATCAAACACTCACACCCAGTCAACAGATCTGGGTTTGATCCATCACCGTTCTTTAGCCCACTCTGCCACCCCAGTTCAGACATGGCCATATGCAAATCAGTCTGACCCTGTGCCTCATGGGAACAGTCCAGCCCGAACTGCCAAGCCATGCCTTCCCTGGACCGGAAACAAGCTTCCTAGGACCGGTTTCTGGCATTTCAGCCGTCTTCAGCCAGGCTTGCTTGAATCCAGTGACAAAGTGAGCAAGGGACTCACGTCTGAGCATACCCTGCCAACTTATGGCGAACAAAGCGGTACAAAAGGGGGTGGTGATGGACGGAGCATCAGAACCAATCAAACACTCACACCCAGTCAACAGATCTGGGTTTGATCCATCACCGTTCTTTAGCCCACTCTGCCACCCCAGTTCAGACATGGCCATATGCAAATCAGTCTGACCCTGTGCCTCATGGGAACAGTCCAGCCCGAACTGCCAAGCCATGCCTTCCCTGGACCGGAAACAAGCTTCCTAGGACCGGTTTCTGGCATTTCAGCCGTCTTCAGCCAGGCTTGCTTGAATCCAGTGACAAAGTGAGCAAGGGACTCACGTCTGAGCATACCCTGCCAACTTATGGCGAACAAAGCGGTACAAAAGGGGGTGGTGATGGACGGAGCATCAGAACCAATCAAACACTCACACCCAGTCAACAGATCTGGGTTTGATCCATCACCGTTCTTTAGCCCACTCTGCCACCCCAGTTCAGACATGGCCATATGCAAATCTGTTGACTGGGTGTGAGTGTTTGATTGGTTCTGATGCTCTGTCCATCACCACCCCCTTTTGTACCGCTTTGTTTGCCATAAGTTGGGAGGGTATGCTCAGACGTTGAGTCCCTTGCTCACTTTGCCACTGGATTCAAGCAAGCCTGGCTGAAGACGGCTGAAATGCCAGAAACCGGTCCTAGGAAGCTTGTTTCTGGTCCAGGGAAGGCATGGCTTGGCAATTTGGGCTGGACTGTTCCCATGAGGCACAGGGTCAGACTGATTTGCATATGGCCATGTCTGAACTGGGGTGGCAGAGTGGGCTAAAGAACGGTGATGGATCAAACCCAGATCTGTTGACTGGGTGTGAGTGTTTGATTGGTTCTGATGCTCCGTCCATCACCACCCCCTTTTGGACCGCTTTGTTTGCCATAAATTGGCAAGGTATGCTGAGACGTTGAGTCCCTTGCTCACTTTGCCACTGGATTCAAGCAAGCCTGGCTGAAGATGGCTGAAATGCCAGAAACAGGTCCTAGAAAGCTTGTTTCCGGTCCAGGGAAGGCATGGTTTGGCAATTCGGGCTGGACTGTTCCCATGAGGCACAGGGTCAGACTGATTTGCATATGGCCATGTCTGAACTGGGGTGGCAGAGTGGGCTAAAGAACGGTGATGGATCAAACCCAGATCTGTTGACTGGGTGTGAGTGTTTGATTGGTTCTGATGCTCCGTCCATCACCACCCCCTTTTGTACCGCTTTGTTCGCCATACGTTGGCAGGGTATGCTCAGACGTTGAGTCCCTTGCTCACTTTGCCACTGGATTCAAGCAAGCCTGGCTGAAGACGGCTGAAATGCCAGAAACCTGTCCTAGGAAGCTTGTTTCCGGTCCAGGGAAGGCATGGCTTGGCAGTTCAGGCTGGACTGTTCCCATGAGGCACAGGGTCAGACTGATTTGCAAATGGCCATGTCTGAACTGGGGTGGCAGAGTGGGCTAAAGAACGGTGATGGATCAAACCCAGATCTGTTGACTGAGTGTGAGTGTTTGATTGGTTCTGATGCGCCGTCCATCACCACCCCCTTTTGTACCGCTTTGTTCGCCATAAGTTGGCGGAGTATGCTCAGACGTTGGGTCCCTGGCTCACTTAGCCACTGGATTCAAGCAAGCCTGGCTGAAGACGGCTGAAATGCCAGAAACCGGTCCTAGGAAGCTTGTTTCCGGTCCAGGGAAGGCATGGCTTGGCAGTTCGGGCTGGACTGTCCCATGAGGCACAGGGTCAGACTGATTTGCATATGGCCATGTCTGAACTGGGGTGGCAGAGTGGGCTAAAGAACGGTGATGGATCAAACCCAGATCTGTTGACTGGGTGTGAGTGTTTGATTGGTTCTGATGCTCCGTCCATCACCACCCCCTTTTGTACCGCTTTGTTCGCCATAAGTTGGCAGGGTATGCTCAGACGTGAGTCCCTTGCTCACTTTGCCACTGGATTCAAGCAAGCCTGGCTGAAGACGGCTGAAATGCCAGAAACCGGTCCTAGGAAGCTTGTTTCCGGTCCAGGGAAGGCATGGCTTGGCAGTTCGGGCTGGACTGTCCCATGAGGCACAGGGTCAGACTGATTTGCATATGGCCATGTCTGAACTGGGGTGGCAGAGTGGGCTAAAGAACGGTGATGGATCAAACCCAGATCTGTTGACTGGGTGTGAGTGTTTGATTGGTTCTGATGCTCCGTCCATCACCACCCCCTTTTGTACCGCTTTGTTCGCCATAAGTTGGCAGGGTATGCTCAGACGTGAGTCCCTTGCTCACTTTGCCACTGGATTCAAGGAAGCCTGGCTGAAGACGGCTGAAATGCCAGAAACCGGTCCTAGGAAGCTTGTTTCCGGTCCAGGGAAGGCATGGCTTGGCAGTTCGGGCTGGACTGTCCCATGAGGCACAGGGTCAGACTGATTTGCATATGGCCATGTCTGAACTGGGGTGGCAGAGTGGGCTAAAGAACGGTGATGGATCAAACCCAGATCTGTTGACTGGGTGTGAGTGTTTGATTGGTTCTGATGCTCCGTCCATCACCACCCCCTTTTGTACCGCTTTGTTCGCCATAAGTTGGCAGGGTATGCTCAGACGTGAGTCCCTTGCTCACTTTGCCACTGGATTCAAGCAAGCCTGGCTGAAGACGGCTGAAATGCCAGAAACCGGTCCTAGGAAGCTTGTTTCCGGTCCAGGGAAGGCATGGCTTGGCAGTTCGGGCTGGACTGTCCCATGAGGCACAGGGTCAGACTGATTTGCATATGGCCATGTCTGAACTGGGGTGGCAGAGTGGGCTAAAGAACGGTGATGGATCAAACCCAGATCTGTTGACTGGGTGTGAGTGTTTGATTGGTTCTGATGCTCCGTCCATCACCACCCCCTTTTGTACCGCTTTGTTCGCCATAAGTTGGCAGGGTATGCTCAGACGTGAGTCCCTTGCTCACTTTGCCACTGGATTCAAGCAAGCCTGGCTGAAGACGGCTGAAATGCCAGAAACCGGTCCTAGGAAGCTTGTTTCCGGTCCAGGGAAGGCATGGCTTGGCAGTTCGGGCTGGACTGTCCCATGAGGCACAGGGTCAGACTGATTTGCATATGGCCATGTCTGAACTGGGGTGGCAGAGTGGGCTAAAGAACGGTGATGGATCAAACCCAGATCTGTTGACTGGGTGTGAGTGTTTGATTGGTTCTGATGCTCCGTCCATCACCACCCCCTTTTGTACCGCTTTGTTCGCCATAAGTTGGCAGGGTATGCTCAGACGTGAGTCCCTTGCTCACTTTGCCACTGGATTCAAGCAAGCCTGGCTGAAGACGGCTGAAATGCCAGAAACCGGTCCTAGGAAGCTTGTTTCCGGTCCAGGGAAGGCATGGCTTGGCAGTTCGGGCTGGACTGTCCCATGAGGCACAGGGTCAGACTGATTTGCATATGGCCATGTCTGAACTGGGGTGGCAGAGTGGGCTAAAGAACGGTGATGGATCAAACCCAGATCTGTTGACTGGGTGTGAGTGTTTGATTGGTTCTGATGCTCCGTCCATCACCACCCCCTTTTGTACCGCTTTGTTCGCCATAAGTTGGCAGGGTATGCTCAGACGTGAGTCCCTTGCTCACTTTGCCACTGGATTCAAGCAAGCCTGGCTGAAGACGGCTGAAATGCCAGAAACCGGTCCTAGGAAGCTTGTTTCCGGTCCAGGGAAGGCATGGCTTGGCAGTTCGGGCTGGACTGTCCCATGAGGCACAGGGTCAGACTGATTTGCATATGGCCATGTCTGAACTGGGGTGGCAGAGTGGGCTAAAGAACGGTGATGGATCAAACCCAGATCTGTTGACTGGGTGTGAGTGTTTGATTGGTTCTGATGCTCCGTCCATCACCACCCCCTTTTGTACCGCTTTGTTCGCCATAAGTTGGCAGGGTATGCTCAGACGTGAGTCCCTTGCTCACTTTGCCACTGGATTCAAGCAAGCCTGGCTGAAGACGGCTGAAATGCCAGAAACCGGTCCTAGGAAGCTTGTTTCCGGTCCAGGGAAGGCATGGCTTGGCAGTTCGGGCTGGACTGTCCCATGAGGCACAGGGTCAGACTGATTTGCATATGGCCATGTCTGAACTGGGGTGGCAGAGTGGGCTAAAGAACGGTGATGGATCAAACCCAGATCTGTTGACTGGGTGTGAGTGTTTGATTGGTTCTGATGCTCCGTCCATCACCACCCCCTTTTGTACCGCTTTGTTCGCCATAAGTTGGCAGGGTATGCTCAGACGTGAGTCCCTTGCTCACTTTGCCACTGGATTCAAGCAAGCCTGGCTGAAGACGGCTGAAATGCCAGAAACCGGTCCTAGGAAGCTTGTTTCCGGTCCAGGGAAGGCATGGCTTGGCAGTTCGGGCTGGACTGTCCCATGAGGCACAGGGTCAGACTGATTTGCATATGGCCATGTCTGAACTGGGGTGGCAGAGTGGGCTAAAGAACGGTGATGGATCAAACCCAGATCTGTTGACTGGGTGTGAGTGTTTGATTGGTTCTGATGCTCCGTCCATCACCACCCCCTTTTGTACCGCTTTGTTCGCCATAAGTTGGCAGGGTATGCTCAGACGTGAGTCCCTTGCTCACTTTGCCACTGGATTCAAGCAAGCCTGGCTGAAGACGGCTGAAATGCCAGAAACCGGTCCTAGGAAGCTTGTTTCCGGTCCAGGGAAGGCATGGCTTGGCAGTTCGGGCTGGACTGTCCCATGAGGCACAGGGTCAGACTGATTTGCATATGGCCATGTCTGAACTGGGGTGGCAGAGTGGGCTAAAGAACGGTGATGGATCAAACCCAGATCTGTTGACTGGGTGTGAGTGTTTGATTGGTTCTGATGCTCCGTCCATCACCACCCCCTTTTGTACCGCTTTGTTCGCCATAAGTTGGCAGGGTATGCTCAGACGTGAGTCCCTTGCTCACTTTGCCACTGGATTCAAGCAAGCCTGGCTGAAGACGGCTGAAATGCCAGAAACCGGTCCTAGGAAGCTTGTTTCCGGTCCAGGGAAGGCATGGCTTGGCAGTTCGGGCTGGACTGTCCCATGAGGCACAGGGTCAGACTGATTTGCATATGGCCATGTCTGAACTGGGGTGGCAGAGTGGGCTAAAGAACGGTGATGGATCAAACCCAGATCTGTTGACTGGGTGTGAGTGTTTGATTGGTTCTGATGCTCCGTCCATCACCACCCCCTTTTGTACCGCTTTGTTCGCCATAAGTTGGCAGGGTATGCTCAGACGTGAGTCCCTTGCTCACTTTGCCACTGGATTCAAGCAAGCCTGGCTGAAGACGGCTGAAATGCCAGAAACCGGTCCTAGGAAGCTTGTTTCCGGTCCAGGGAAGGCATGGCTTGGCAGTTCGGGCTGGACTGTCCCATGAGGCACAGGGTCAGACTGATTTGCATATGGCCATGTCTGAACTGGGGTGGCAGAGTGGGCTAAAGAACGGTGATGGATCAAACCCAGATCTGTTGACTGGGTGTGAGTGTTTGATTGGTTCTGATGCTCCGTCCATCACCACCCCCTTTTGTACCGCTTTGTTCGCCATAAGTTGGCAGGGTATGCTCAGACGTGAGTCCCTTGCTCACTTTGCCACTGGATTCAAGCAAGCCTGGCTGAAGACGGCTGAAATGCCAGAAACCGGTCCTAGGAAGCTTGTTTCCGGTCCAGGGAAGGCATGGCTTGGCAGTTCGGGCTGGACTGTCCCATGAGGCACAGGGTCAGACTGATTTGCATATGGCCATGTCTGAACTGGGGTGGCAGAGTGGGCTAAAGAACGGTGATGGATCAAACCCAGATCTGTTGACTGGGTGTGAGTGTTTGATTGGTTCTGATGCTCCGTCCATCACCACCCCCTTTTGTACCGCTTTGTTCGCCATAAGTTGGCAGGGTATGCTCAGACGTGAGTCCCTTGCTCACTTTGCCACTGGATTCAAGCAAGCCTGGCTGAAGACGGCTGAAATGCCAGAAACCGGTCCTAGGAAGCTTGTTTCCGGTCCAGGGAAGGCATGGCTTGGCAGTTCGGGCTGGACTGTCCCATGAGGCACAGGGTCAGACTGATTTGCATATGGCCATGTCTGAACTGGGGTGGCAGAGTGGGCTAAAGAACGGTGATGGATCAAACCCAGATCTGTTGACTGGGTGTGAGTGTTTGATTGGTTCTGATGCTCCGTCCATCACCACCCCCTTTTGTACCGCTTTGTTCGCCATAAGTTGGCAGGGTATGCTCAGACGTGAGTCCCTTGCTCACTTTGCCACTGGATTCAAGCAAGCCTGGCTGAAGACGGCTGAAATGCCAGAAACCGGTCCTAGGAAGCTTGTTTCCGGTCCAGGGAAGGCATGGCTTGGCAGTTCGGGCTGGACTGTCCCATGAGGCACAGGGTCAGACTGATTTGCATATGGCCATGTCTGAACTGGGGTGGCAGAGTGGGCTAAAGAACGGTGATGGATCAAACCCAGATCTGTTGACTGGGTGTGAGTGTTTGATTGGTTCTGATGCTCCGTCCATCACCACCCCCTTTTGTACCGCTTTGTTCGCCATAAGTTGGCAGGGTATGCTCAGACGTGAGTCCCTTGCTCACTTTGCCACTGGATTCAAGCAAGCCTGGCTGAAGACGGCTGAAATGCCAGAAACCGGTCCTAGGAAGCTTGTTTCCGGTCCAGGGAAGGCATGGCTTGGCAGTTCGGGCTGGACTGTCCCATGAGGCACAGGGTCAGACTGATTTGCATATGGCCATGTCTGAACTGGGGTGGCAGAGTGGGCTAAAGAACGGTGATGGATCAAACCCAGATCTGTTGACTGGGTGTGAGTGTTTGATTGGTTCTGATGCTCCGTCCATCACCACCCCCTTTTGTACCGCTTTGTTCGCCATAAGTTGGCAGGGTATGCTCAGACGTGAGTCCCTTGCTCACTTTGCCACTGGATTCAAGCAAGCCTGGCTGAAGACGGCTGAAATGCCAGAAACCGGTCCTAGGAAGCTTGTTTCCGGTCCAGGGAAGGCATGGCTTGGCAGTTCGGGCTGGACTGTCCCATGAGGCACAGGGTCAGACTGATTTGCATATGGCCATGTCTGAACTGGGGTGGCAGAGTGGGCTAAAGAACGGTGATGGATCAAACCCAGATCTGTTGACTGGGTGTGAGTGTTTGATTGGTTCTGATGCTCCGTCCATCACCACCCCCTTTTGTACCGCTATATGCAGTCCAGGACTGCCATATCGACCTGGCCAGTGCAACCACTGACCAGGCCTTATCCTTCCCTTTCTGTACATGTCTGGCATCCCTATGGTGGCCCTAGCTACCCCACTGGGCTGGGTGCAGTGTATCTGAAAGGTAGGGCATGTACTGAGGTGGGTAACATGCCCTGGTAGTGAATTACAGCCATTTTCGTTTGTCACTGCTGAGAGACTATCTTGCCCATAGGGCAGAATGGGGGAGGCTGTTTACATGCCTATCTTCCCCTAAAGACAAGATAGAAAATCCAAGTTTGGTATCTTTGTGTTCAGAATTTAATTATACATCTTTTTAGCAAGATTGTTTTTAAATTCACTGTGTGAGAATAGCACTTTTTAGAAAGTAGCTATTCTCCTGTTTAACCTTCCTGATTGGCTGACTGGTGTCATGTGATGGGCTAGGTGGCTCCAGGAGTCTGGTTGAGTCAGCAGCAAGGTGAATAGGGAGATCTGGTCTAGATGGGTGGGAGGAGTAGCCCCTGGGTTTGAGTAGGCTGCCTCTGCCAGCACAATGCTGGCTCCACCCCCTGCTGGCCAGGCTGAGGACTCTGCCTCTGCCAGCACAAAGAAGGCTCCACCTCCTGCTGAGCGTCTAACGACCCTCCCCCTCACTCTGAAAGGAACCAGGTGCTCCAGGGCAGAGCACACCCAGGAACCGGTTTGAGCAGGGGAATCCCCCCACTGAAACAAAGAGAGACAAAGACTTGGAGGGGTATAAGAAGAGGACCCCAGACACATAAACTTTAGATCACTGTGGAACTAAGAAGGAACCTCTGCCAAGGAGAAAGCAGGAAGGAACTGAAGAGGAGAAGACTGCCTGCTTGTTGTTTTGCTTTGCTGCCAAGGAGAGGGGAAGGACTTTGCTGTGTCCCCTTCTTTTGATTCTGATCTCCAAGGGCCTGAGAAGAGCTGGCTCCCTGTTAAGAAGTCCCAGGAACAAAAGGACTTCACCACCAGCTCCCCTGGAACTCTGCTGAGGGAGTTCTGACCTGCCTTGAAGTGCTTGCCTAGTCTTGGGGCCTCAGGAGGTTGTTTTGCTGTGTTTGGGAGCTGGAAAGTAGAAGCGTGAAAAAGAGTAACTGGTACCCAACGCATCATCCGATTGCGAGTCGCAAGAGCGAGAGTGCGAGGAGAATTTCATCACGGCGTCATCGCAGCACCCGGAGTCCCCGCATTGCCGAGTGCGTCGAGCATCGTCCCGGTGCGTGAAGATTCCTGATGCTGCGAGGGTCGTCGCAGAACCAGTTTGCGGGCCGCACCACTGCCGGTGCGTGAAAGTATCCAGTCGCTGCGTGTGTCGACGCAGAGTCCCGTCCCGTGACGCATCGAGGGTTGCAGCGCCAGAAGTCAACGCAGCGCCGCGCACCGCGACGCATCGAGGGTTGCAGCGCCAGAAGTCAGCGTTGCGCCGCGCATCGCGCCGCATCGGAGATCGTCGCATCGTACCTGTGCGTGAAGCTTCCCCCTAAGAAACCTACGCAACGAAAGCCAAAGTCATCGCATCCTCCCCCTACAGATCGGAGCCAGGGCATCCACCTCTGCTGCGTGAAGCAGGGCTGCTGCAAAGCCTCCCCAAGATCTCAGGAGTATCGCATCGCCTTGGCCATCTTCCTTGTTATAGCTTTTGGGAACCTTAACGCAACTACAGGTACTGTTGGGCACGTGAGTGTCGCATTCTGTGCATTGAGAGTCACATTGTGCAAGACACTGATTTTTACATCCTGGAGTACTTTCTGCAAACTCTTGATCTTTAAAGTAACCCCTTTAATTGTATGTTGGTTTATCTGTAGTATTTGGTCTTGTGAAGTTTTTAGAAAAGATACCTTATTTTTCTAAAACTGGTGTAAATCTGTGGTGTTTTCACTGTGTTACTGTGAATGTTGGTACAAATACTTTACACATTGCCTTTGATAAGCCTGTCTGCTCGTGCCAAGCTACCAAGGGGGTGAGCAGGAGTTATCTAAAGAGTGTATCCCCCTTACCCTGACTAGAAGCAAGGGTCCCTATTTGGACAGTGGTACCTACCTCTGCCAACTAGAGACCCCCAGATCTAACAATACGCATTCCAGAATGGCCTCCAAAAAGTACTACCTCCCAGAGCACTAGAGAGAGGCTTTGCTCAGGGTCTCTAAAATATAGAAGTGTTTTGTCATCATATACAGATAGTATGAGGTTGTAATGCAGAAAGCAAATGCTTCAGTGGGAATTATATTCCCAAAGTGCACAGGCCAAGGGCTCTGCAACAAGGGCGAACAAAAGCGGAGATAAGGGACAACCCTGATGAGTGCCCCTTCTGATGGTTATTGGGTCAGACACCAGACCATTAATATGCATTTGCACGGTTGATTTCGTCTAAAGAACACGGACTAGCTTCAAAAACATGTCTCCCACTGCCCCCCACTCCAACTCGATGCAGCACAAATAACATAAATTCACATTTGACGGAATCAAAAGCTACCGAGGACCTCGGGGTCAATGCACAAGATAATTCCAAAGAGGATTTGAAGCTTGTAAAAATGGGAGCAACTGTGCATAAAGCAGGATTGTTCAGGCACAATTATTCCAGTTAGCAGAGGTGCCAGTCGATTACCTAAAACATTTGCGAAGAGTTTTGCGTTTGTATTTGAAAGTATCAATAGGACGAGCAATGATTGGCTGGTTTGCCTGGTTTGAACAAGGTGATCATTAAAAGCTTCACACATTGTTGGGGGCTTGAAACCACCCTGCACCCCTTCCTTGAAGAGCTTGACTAGATGTGGAATAAGTTTGTTCTGCTAAGCTTTGTAAAAGGCCACTGTCAGCCTATCGGAGGCCAGTGCCTTGCTCCCGGGCATATCTTTTAATGCCTCTGCAATCTTTGCAGGATGCAGCGGTTCCATTAGCCACTCCCTATGTGTATCCGACAGCCACTTCATGGAGATATGTGAAAGTTATTCAGCAGTAGCCATTTCAGCCATTTCATCACATGTAAAGCGTAAGGTATATAGTTCAGTATAATACAGGCAGAACCGCTCTGCCACTTGTGCCTACCCATGTATTTGTTCCCTCTGCTCATCTAAACTAGATAGCAGCTCATTGTCTCCATGACTAACTGCAAGAGTGGCACTAGGTAGCTCTCCGTCACCATTTATTCCAGCCAAGGAGTACTTACCGATGTGTTTAACCTCACTCTGAGCTAGCTTGTTGTATTCATCTAGCTTTGTTTTAATATTGCCTAATAACCCCTGCTCAACAATCTCTCAATGTGCACATTCTAGGTCAGCTAAGTCTTCTTCCAGCCTCTATAGACGGTCTTACATGGAATGGTGCACCCCTGCATGTTTTGAGATAATAACCCCACAAATGTAGACCTTGAAAGCTCCCAAATAGTACCAAATTTTCTAAGGAACCCAGTTTGTTGCACAAATATTCATCAATTGCCTGTGCTATTTCCTGGTGGTTAGCCAAAATATCGAGTTTTAAATTTCGACCTACAATAATATCGTGTTTTTAATATCGTAGGTACAGAATATCGAAGTCAAGAATATCGATGGACAGAATATCGATCCCAAGGTAAGTAATATCGAAGTAAATAATATCGAAGTAATTAATATCGATGTAAGTAATATCGTAAGTAAAAATTTCGATGTCAATAATATCGATATTTATTTAGTGTAATGTCATTTAATATGTATTTTATTTGCATGTTAAAGATTATTGTAATGTATTTTAATACATTTAAAAATAAATGTTTAGAGATTTATAATTATTTTACATTTAATTTAGCGTTTTAGTATCAGAGCGGGTTGTGGGTTTATAGGGGAATAGGGTGGGAAGTAATTTAATTATAATTAATGAATTAATATGTATTGTTTAATTGGTATTTATGATTAATTAATTGGTAATTAATTAATAATTGGTAATTAATTGATTAATTAATTGTTAATTAATTATTAATTGTACAATTATTTTATTAATTGGTTAAATATATACATTATAATTAGTTTATTATTAATATTTATTTATTGTTAATTAATTAATTGTTAATTAGTAATTAATTGGTAATTTAATTTTATTAAGTGATTAATTGATAATTAAATTAATTATGTGAATTTTAATGTGTAGTGGGTTGTGGGTTTATAGGGGAATAGGGTGGGAAGTAATGTAATTATAATTAATGAATTAATATGTATTGTTTCATTGGTATTTATGATTAATTAATTTGTAATCAATTAATAATTGGTAAATAATGTGATTAATAGATTAATTAATTTTTAATTAATTATTAATTGTAAAATTACTTTATTATTTTGTTAATTATATAAATTATAATTAGTTTATTAATAATATTTCTTTATTGTTATAGTTAATTAATTAATTGTTAATTAGTAATTAATTGGTGATTTAATTTTATTAAGTGATTAATTCATAATTAAATTAATTATGTGAATTTTTATGTGTAGTGTGTTGTGTGTTAAAGGGGGAATAGTGTGGGATGTAATTAAAATTTATTTATTTAAATATTTATTTTACATAATTGGTATTTAATAATATTTTTTTTTTTAAAACATTGTTAACATGCAATTTTTTTATAAGAAATTATTAAATTGGTTATAATGTTAATAGAATCACTATGATATCTAGTGCTTTCCCAACTGTTTTACTATCTGGAGTGGGAATAGTAATTTTTACCCCTACGCTATCCAGCGCTTTCCCTACTGTTGCACTCTCTGGAGTTGGAATAGTAATTTTTACCCCTACGCTATCCAGCGCTTTCCCTACTGTTGCACTCTTTGGAGTTGGAATAGTAATTTTTACCCCTACGCTATCCAACCTTTTCTCTACTGTTGCACTGTCTGGAGTGGGAATAGTAATTTTTACCCTTACGCTATCCAACACTTTCCCTACTATTGCACTCTCTGGAGTGGGAATAGTAATTTTTACCCCTACGCTATCCAACGTTTTCCCTACTGTTGCACTCTCTGGAGTTGGAATAGTAATTTTTACCCTTACGCTATCCAACACTTTCCCTACTATTGCATTCTCTGGAGTGGGAATAGTAAATTTGACCCTTACGCTATCCAACACTTTCCCTACTATTGCACTCTCTGGAGTTGGAATAGTAATTTTTACCCCTACGCTATCCAATGTTTTCCCTACTGTTGCACTCTTTGGAGTTGGAATAGTTATTTTTACCCCTACGCTATCCAACGTTTTCTATACTGTTGCACTCTCTGGAGTGGGAATAGTAAATGTTACCCTTACGCTATCCAACACTTTCCCTACTATTGCACTCTCTGGAGTGGGAATAGTAAATTTTACGCTTACGCTATCCAACACTTTCCCTACTATTGCACTCTCTGGAGTTGGAATAGTAATTTTTACCCCTATGCTATCCAACGTTTTCCCTACTGTTGCACTCTTTGGAGTTGGAATAGTTATTTGTACCCCTACGCTATCCAACGTTTTCCCTACTGTTGCACTGTCTGGAGTGGGAATAGTAATTTTTACCCTTACGCTATCCAACACTTTCCCTACTATTGCACTCTCTGGAGTGGGAATAGTAATTTTTACCATTACGCTATCCAACATTTTCCCTACTATTGCACTCTCTGGAGTTGGAATAGTAATTTTTACCCCTACGCTATCCAACACTTTCCCTACTGTTGCACTCTTTGGAGTTGGAATAGTAATTTTTACTCCTACGCTATCCAATGTTTTCCCTACTGTTGCACTCTCGGGAGTTGGAATAGATATTTTTACCCCTACGCTATCCAACATTTTCCTTACTGTTGTTTTTGTTGAAGTTGGACTAGTAGTTTTATTGTGTCTGATATTAAATATGTTTTGTAATATTTTAGCTATTGTAATATATAATTAATAATAAAAATTATTCAAATTAAAATTATTGATTATTATTTGCTATATGTAATTATTTAATATTTATTAATGTTATTGTTTTATGTGTATAGATGTATTGGTAATTTAAATAAATATTTAATAATTTATATGTTATAGAAATTATTATTAAAAGTAATTATTAAGTAAGTGTATATATTATATATTATATATATGTTTAATTAAAGTTTCATTTAATTATATATATTTATTATAAATTTTACATATTATACAATATATTTAATTATGTTTCTTTGATTTATAAGTATTATTTGGTTTATTTTACATATATTTTTAAACTAAAAAAAAACCGATATTTTTGAATTACGATATTTTTGACATCGATATTAAATTATCGATATTTTTGTACTTACCATGTTGTAGATAGGATGTCGATATTCTTGACCACGATATTTTTGTTGCGATATTTTTGTAGGTCGAATTTTTGTCTTTCGAAATTATGTCATACAATCCTATTTCCTCACAGAACAATGCGTCCAACAAAGAGTAATGAGGGAATCGCCAAGAGAACGCTCTCGAGCGTGGGCTCTCTAGCTCTAGAACAAGGCTTACTGGGGAATGGTGTGAGGTAGATGTTCACACAGTTGAACCATGGATAGCAAACTACGCAATATAAGCCAATAGTAAATGTGCGTGTGTATATCATGGGTGGTGGAATTATGAGTGTACTCCCTACCTTGTGGTGTGCTATAACGCCAGACATCTACTAGACCACAGCTTTCCGATATTGCTGCAGTAGCATGGACCACCACGGAGGTTCTTCGAGGAGGGCCCTGAGAATGGTCCAGCTCCGGCCCCAAAAACACTATTGAAGTCGCCTGCCCACATCTGCAGCATAGTACCATAGGTGGCACCCACCTCCTCTATCGTAATCCTAGAGCCATGACAGACCCAAACTAAAACACCGCACCCACGAGTGGTGAACCCCACAGCACAGCATTCTCCTCTCAATTGTCTTGAAGTGAGCAGCACAAAATTAGGGGCAAAATGCATTTCCTGCAAAATAGCCCCATTTATCTGATGTTGTTGAAGATACAATACCATTTTACTCATTTTATGACAATTAGTCAATCCTCCAATATTCCACATCAACAAGTTTCATCATGACGCATGCCTAAGAGATTTATTAATATCTTCTTTCCCGTTAAGATCTGTCATACCAAGCATTGCAATCCAATACTTGCCCAATTTGCTGTTCCAATATGAGCTGTGCGAGCATTTGAATATATTCCTCACCATCCCCCACCCTCAGCATGTCCCCCAACAATTGGCACAGTCAGACATTTTCCACTCTAACCCCTTCTGTACCATTAAGCATTATACCCCAACAATAACAGTGTGGTACACACATGGAGGCGATAATGCTCGCTGAGCACTCCCATAATATAAAGTCACAGGAGGGCCGCTTCAGGAATATAAAACACTCCCATCCTGCGTTAGGCAGTCAAGTATGCACACCTCTGCACCGCATCCACTTACACGGATCACACCCCACAATGGGCACCCGAGCCCCAGACAGCATCTACTGGAGGGCCACCCCAACAATCCACTCAAAACATTCCCTACCCAGGGGCAATTCACAGCAAGACAGACCCAAACAAAATATAAAAAAATATGATAATAACAAGCATTCATTGAGCAAATCATTAAAGAAAAATCGCACTTAGTCTTAAAGGACATGGCCCAATCAATAGGCAGGTGGAGATCAGGCAGGGCCCTCAGCTTCGTGAGAGGAACCCTGCTCACTCTCCTCCATTCTTGGGGATCATCGTCTACTGCTCACTGTATCATGCTACTTGAGTAACCTGCAGCTTCTATTTTAGAGGCAGGAATTGTCTCCTCGTCTTATGCTTGTGCAGGTGAAATCAGGAAAAAATGGAAAGCTCTGTGACCTCATATCGGAGAGTCTGTAGCTCCCTAGATCAGTGCAAGGCTGCAACACTCACTGTCTCTGTAGTTGAGCAATCTCACTATTATAGGGAAAAGACGGGCTCCCGGTATCAGCCTCAGCTCCAATGAGGGATAAGTATGCTCCACACGAACATATCTAAAATAGTCTCACGCCCAAGCAATTCAATGAGAAGGTATTCCACAGAAGTCTCCATGTTACCAACATTTGTAGTCTCTGCCAGTCCAACTATACGTAGATAAATTCCGCCACAAATGGGCCTCTAGATCTTCAGTCTTGGCCTGTAGTATTGATAGCTCCTTCTCTAGTTGTTTCTATACCCCTTCTGTTTGTCGTTAACCTCCAATACATGTATTTCCACCGTATTGAGGTGTTCCACATGTTTATCTATCCGTTCTGACATTCTATCTTTCTGTAGGAGAGAGAGTCTATCTTCCTGTCAAGTGTGGTGAGGTTAAGTCTCATAGACGTAAGGATTTGGTGCAACTAACTCCCCATCTCCAGTCCCGAAGCCTCAGCGTCAGGCTCGTGCGTCGAGGCTTCCCCCTCATGGGTCCTTTTGCACTTTTGCTCAAATTACAGTTTAGGTTGTTTTCTGTCAGTTTTCCCCATTGTGAACAGTGTTACAGAGATCGTAGCAACAGTAATGACCAGAATGTGTGTGCCACTGGGTCCCAAGCCGACAGCTCAGATGACTAAGGGCTCCGAGAGGCACATCTGGTGCGCGCGGCAGCCAGGAGAAAATTATGGGCAGTCACCTCAAATTGGGTACACCTCAAAACTTTGTTATCTCAGGCACCAATGCATGCTGGATAATCCTGGCCCGTGCCCACTGTTGTGTCTCCAGCAGCTAATGACTCAGTAGCCCCCTAGTAGTATGCCATCACACCAATCAGCAACACTTCAGAAGTTCAGGGGTTACATTTATATGCATGGCATGGTCAAATGGTCCCAAATGACATCGACAAATGGTGGTGTCTTATAAAAGTATATACAGTTACTGGCACCTCCCAGCAATGAGACAGACACAGTCTCCACATTCAATTCAGGATGGGCCTAATGCAGCCCAGGACGCCAGGCAGCAAGTAAGGAACAGTCCATGCAGCGCACTTCAGCAGCACACCTTCTTCAGTACAGGGCTTGAAGGAGACACCGCATCTAACAGTAGCAGGCTGTAAGCATAGTCAGCCTCCCGGGCCACTGTTGCAAGCTCACCTGACAGTGCCAAGTAGCGCTGGGAGGCGTTGGACTGATGTAGTTCACCCAGCCCTCGCGGTCCAGCCCCCAGCAGGGCAAAGATGTCAGGCCAAAGGTCTCTGGGACCTGGGGGTGTCATCAATGCACGCAGGTAACAGGGGCTCCACCAAGCACCAAGAGCGGATCGCAGCAAGGTAGCCACCTGAGCCAGGCCCAGTGTACGTCATGTCCCAATCAGAGGGTAGGCTGCAGTGGCCGCTGCAGACCACCGGGAGCCCCTCCTCTGTGGAAATTGAGGGCACCATGCACACAGCAGTGCACGGGCAGCACAGAGTAACGGTTGAAGAAACGCTCTAATCTCAATGGAGCAGGATATTGTCGGAAGAACGAAGCTCTGAAGGAGCTCGCCTAGCAGGCAGCCATCTTTGGGCCAGGCAAGGTCCGCCCTCTGCAGAGAGGGAGAATTATGCAAGACCGGCACTCGCCTAGAACATATAGCTCTAAACTATACAGAAGGGGGTCGAGGGGATGCTGGTAGCTTGGCTTGTACAGCTGTAACTGAAGACTCCCTATCATTAGGATGAGAAAACAAGAGGCCTCAGTAACACAAAGGCAGATTAAAATTCATGAGGAATTTACACGATTCTATAAGGGCCTTTACAGGCGGCACCCACAAAGCACTCTAGCAGAAATAGACATGTTCTTAGACAGTGCGGCTCTCTTGTGCTTATTGGCAGATGTAAGCAAGGCAATTGCTGTGCTGATCACAGAGGTAGAGATTATAGGGACAAGCATGCAGTATTTGTCCTAAAACTGGGAAGGGAACCAGTTGATGTATCCTCCTACAGGTCTCTATCCATGCTAAACCTAGACCATAAAACCATGAAATAAAATTCTGGCAGACCCTCAGTCCCCTTACCTCATGACTCTAACATACGACACCAGAATGGTTTTGCCCCTGGGTGCAGTAACTTCCTCAATATTCTAGGGCTTTTTCAGGTGCTTGAGGAAGCCCGAGCAGACAAGTGCTATGACGCAATTATTCTCTCTGTGGACTTACAAAAGGCATTTGACATGGTACAGTAGGACCACCAATGTGCAACAATGGAGCGTAAGGCACTGGGTGAGAGGTGAATTCAATAGGGCATCCTACTTTATGCAGCAGTGAGTGCTAGAGTGCATACGGGTCAATGCATCTCTGATCCCTGTTGTGGATACTTTTGCACAAGTGATAAAACAGTTTGCTTGCATAGTGGGAACACAAGCATAGGGAAGTGGCATTCCTTTATGGGAAGGAGTAACATTATTGCACTTTATGTGGTTGACATCCTTTTGTTCCTGTGAAACATTGTGTATGCCAAAGGGAAAAAGTATGCAGACTGTCAAGTTAGTAGAAGTGTGATTGGCTTTAGTGAATTAGAGTTAATGTCCGCTCCCGGCAAAAGACTAAGAAAGTAAACAGGGCGCACGGCTGGATAAAGGTTCCGGTTAGGTCACTAAGCGTATGTGAGGGATGACATATTGCAGGCTCATAGTGTAGTAACGTCAGTTTTCCCAAGCGTAGTGTGGAGATAGGGGTCCCCCACTAGTGTCATAAAAGTAGACTACTGGTCAGTGTGTAGAGGAGGGATATGACATACACAGTCCTCCCCTAGAGCTTGTGGGAGGGCTGCCATGGTGTGAAATGGTAAGCCCACCAAGAATTATAAAGTTAGACAATGTTTACTTTCATATTTCCGGAGTCCTGATGAAGCGCCACGGATCCTTGTGACCAATGAGGTGCGAAACATGTCGACATTTTAGTTACCTGGGCACATTGCGCCCATTGGAGTAATGCACGACCTCTGGGTTTTTTACTTTGACAAGGGTACCTCCACAATAAATGTACCGTTCTTTGGTAACCCTGAGCCAGTTTTAACATTATCACACACATTTGCACTCTTCACATAGGACTCGCCCCACACACCCACACTCATCAAACAGCTGTTTTCTTTTCTCTCCTTTTGGTGAGTGGGTGACCCTTAACACCCCGACCTCTGGAACAGTGACCCCCCGTTTCTGTCTGATGACTAGCTTTAGGAGTACGGGCACTTGTCCTTTCTTAGCTCTTGGGCCCCCCTTACTTTTTCTTGAGATAGCTCCCTTAAATTGCTCTTATTGGCCCGCATCACACTGTCAAAAATGTTGATGCTTCTGTGCCTATTATTGCATTTAGCAAACATCCCAATTTGGCTACCCCAATCTTGGTTAAAAGCGCTGGACACATTAATATGAGAACTGATTTGGGATATGGGCAGCCAAAGGGTGTGGCCATTCTGAAGCTCCCAGTGCAACTGCATACTAGGAGCCCCAGACTGTACTTTCTTGCCACACAACTGGAGTGACTGGCCGGATATTGGAACGGTCAAGGGAGAGTGGAGCTAGGAGACATAGTCAAAGAGAGGTGGGAGGACATATTGTTAGCCCTGCTGCTGTGCCTTAAAGTGCATGCCTCAAAACATCCTACTTTTCTCAGAATAGCAGAGCGATGCTGGAAGAGGGTCGCTGGGCAAATGCCAGGTGCTGCAATGTATCGGCTGGTGCTTCCTCTTGTGGGTTTCTCTAGTGCCAGAGGCGAGCATTTCATGGCTGGGCAAATGAAGAAATGGACAGAGAATTCAAAAGTCTAGTGGAATCTGATGCGTTACCGGAGTCCCCGTTACTAACATTGGTCACTTTTTGACGATGACTGGGGGTCGTATTGGGAGAGTCCCACAGCAATCCACCAATGCGCAAGACATTCCTGACTTTACTTATCCTTGGCAGTTGGCTGCAAATTGATATCATGGCTTTACAAATTCCTACAGTCTATGACTAAGATTGTATTTCTGAAGCTAAAAGCCTACTGGAAGGGCGAATACGGAGGGAATTAATGGGAAAGGAATGGACTGTGTTTCTGGAGAATCCACATAGAGTATCCTAGAACACCAAATTCAAATACACGCAGTTTAATTTCCTGCACACTGCTTACCTCATGCCACATAGACTGAACATTATAGCTGGGACTGGTGACAGGCACTGCCCTAGATTTGCATTGCTGGATGCAAACTTTGTACATATGATGTGGACGTATCCAATCATAACATTTTGGCACCTGATCATGGCTGAACTAGAAAAGACAATAGGCAGGACCGAGCTCTGCACCCTAATGACATACCTGCAAGGCTTGTATAAGCATCCTGAGGCATTAAGGCTGAAGGCTAGATTCCTGGAATTGGCCCTGAAGTTTGCCTGGAGAGCTATAACAATGCAATGGAAGTCCATTTAGGGACATTCTCATTGTAAATGGAGGAGGGAAGTCGGATATTGGGCAACAGCGAATGGCACGACCTGATAGGCAGAGGAAAGGATGGTATTGCACAAGCAGCCAATAGGAGGCAGTGAGGCAGACTTGGTGACCTCATTCACCAATCACCTTGGATGAGCAGGTCTGTTTTACGCCTGTACCTCTCACTTATAGGGCAGCACCTGACCTCTAACTATTGAAATCAGCTTGTACAGCAGAAGGGGGGGGGGGATAGCACAGCCACTGAAACACTTGCAATATGAAGAGCATATTTACACATCCACCCAGGAAACACCATGCATGTACACAAAAACCTTTGTGAAGATCTAGAAAGTATGGTTGCAGTTCATTTGTTTTCTTCCTTTTCAACTATATATTCACACGTTCGACTTTGCATGAGATCCTCTTATTCTTTCGATGTATGCATGACTACTCAGATCAACTTCTGCACAAACATATATACAGTAATTAGCATCTTGCCCTTGAGCATACTTTGTTACCTATGCAGATGGCTGAGAAACGGATGCATGTATGACTCATGTGCCATAACTACTATCCTGAAATTAACTGTAATGGAATACAATGAAACTATTGCTAAAATGCAATAAAAAATAAGTTTAAAAAAAAAGATGATAAGCATGATCACAGCCGACTTTTGGCAGCATACGGCGTTACGATCCACCTCCGGAGGGGCAAAGTGTCGGGTATCTCCTGGTGTTCAACACTGCTTCTCTCGTGTCGTGGGAGGCCTGATTTGCTGTGATCCGGTGGCTCCTTGCTGTTACGGTCATTGAGTCGTGCATTCTCCCGCTCCCGGTGGTTGTTGCCCCTGGGTCCCTGTGATTTACCCTCCTACTAACTTCTGCATTTGTCGTGATCATGGATGTGAGACATGATGTTGGGGTCAGGGAACTCTGCGGAGTTTGACTGAGAAAACCACCTTGGTTGTGACCCGCTAGCTTTGAATCCCACTGGGGCTGTTGAGTTTACCCTGACGTCCATTTTGTCTATTCTCTTATGTTATTTTGGGAATTCAGGTTTCCATTTTGTCCCCCTGCCTCTACCTTTTGTGAACTCACTCCCTACCTCCGTACTTGTTGCTCCACAGGACATGGAAACAAAAAAAGGACTTTACCTGTTTCTCACTTTGGGTGGCCATTTTGCAGCAGTCCCTCCTCTCTTTTATTGTACCACCCTACTCGAGTTCTCAATCAAGATTGTATTTTTTGTTCATATATTGATATAGACATATGTGTTTATATGTGTATATATTTGTATATTTTCATGCTTGATACATATATATTGAATTAATATTATTTTATTTTATATTTACCATCATTTGTTCATACATACTGGTAGACATATTTGTGTAAATGTATATATATACATATGTTATACATATATTTTGAATCAATAACATTTTATTTTTTACTCTATCTTTGACAGTGTTAAAAAGTTTTTTAAATAAGCGACTGTCGGTCTTTGTGAGTCTAATGTTTTTTGCTTGCCCTTATTCTGTCCTACCTCATCTGGTTGTTTTGTATATTTGATTGTTACTTGGCATACAGCCTGTCTGTCATCTGATTTTTGCACACAGCACTTACCACTCCTCATGCTCAACTGAATTGCCTAATCTATATCCTTTAGCTATCTGCTCTTTCTGCCCCCCCCTCCTCACTGCTTCTCTCTCTATTGTTTTTACGCTACAACTGATGTTAGGCTCCCCTACTTAACCCCATCTTTGACCGCTTCTTTATTTTGCTTACCCTCAGTCCTGAGCCACCACTACTCTCGCTAATTCTTTTCCCTCTAATCTCCTACCTTCCAGTGCCCCATCTTAGCACAACCCTTCTCCCTGTTCTGGTGATTTCTCACTCTATATTCACCATAGACCTTCCCTCTTCCACTACTCTTTGTCCTCCTCCACTCTGCGCTCCATCCTTATTTCCCTCCCTCACACCTTTCCCCCTACCGGGACTGCCTTAATCCAATTCATCATGCCTCCTCGCACTGACCCCACCATAGCACATGATTCACCCCTCACTAGACATGGTCCCAACTCCTGGACCATCCTCTACCTTCATAACCTTTCCAAAAACGCTGAGAAAAACTTTAAGCACAAACTTTTAATACGTCACCAAGAAACCTTATTCGTGGACAATTACATCAACCTCTCTTGCATTATTAAAACTAACTACATCTTCTACTCCAAACACCCCTCTAAATGGAGAAGTGTCTTCCTCCACCACCTCCCTATCACGAATTCTTGCAAAATCCCATATGGACTGAAACTATCTACTACCCCTTCCCCTGCTTTCCCAGGAGATATTGACATCTCCATCTTCAAATCGGGTAATATCCTCATTCAAGCATCAGATAACCACCTCACCATCTTTGAACAACATTTCAGTACCTTATCTCACTTAGTATCTAAACCTCCCTCAATCCCCTCATCCCCATCTCCAGATGCCCCCTCGCTCTCTCTCCCCCACACTCCAACTCTCCCCCTCCCTGACTCTGCAACCTCCTTAGATCTCCCCCAATAACAGCCCTCCAACCCCCTCCATCGTTTGCGCTCCACCGTCCTCCAGCCATCCCAACTGGATTCTGAGTCCCCCAATCTCCCTCCCCCTCTGGATTCATTCATTCTCAACATCAAATCCATCCCACTCCCCTCGATCTTCTGCCAATCCTCTCTCCCCAATCCCCCAACTGATCTCCCATCAACTCCAATTTCCCCTCCATACCTGATTGCTCTCCGCATAGCCTGACTGCCTTCCCACCCCACTGTCCCCCGGCCCTGATACCTTCGCCTTTAACTACTCCGGTTCTTGTTAATGCCCTCTCTCACCCTGAAATCCCCCTGTCAACCTCTATCCTCAACCCCCCCTCCAACCCCCCCGGGTTCCCACCCCTCCTTCATCCCAACCCTTCCTCCCGGACTAACTTGGAACATATTCTTCTCCCCCCTGACCTCCCAGTCTCCATCCCCCTCTCTCTTATAATCCTGACTCTTTCCAACATAGAACAGCATCTCTCTACCCGGTCATCAGAACTCTCTGCACTCAGGAAAGACTTTAACACCCTCCCTTCACTTAATATCCCCAATTGGTCCTTTCCCCACAAATCTGACCCTCCTAGGATCTGCTAAGTCCAAGTATAAAAAACACATTCTGAACGATAAGGCCTCCTTGTTCCGTTCACAACTGGATCGGGCCAAAAATAGACTCAGAGAACTGTTCAGCATTGTTAAAAACCAAACAGCTTCTGCTCCCCCCAAGTTACTGACCTCATCCGAGAAATGTGAGGAAATTGCCAACTTCTTCACTAAAAAAATTTGACCAATCATCCATCTTAACCCCCCTCCCCCTCAATACCTTACCCCCCTTTGACATTTCCCACAAAGATTTCCCTGTTTCTTATATTCCTCCCGACACCTCTCTCCTCCCCCACGTCATTCTCCCACCTGAACTCTACCCCACCTACCCCCTGCTAATAAATATTGGATCCTGGCATCATTTCCACCCTGTTACTGAACGTGATGTCCTTAACATCATTACTAGACTCAAACCTTCCTCTCACACCAAAGACCCGCTCCCTGCTAATCTTGTCCAAGATTTAAAACACATCATTGCTCCCTATTGGACCACTATCCTTAACTCTTCATTGGCTACGGGTTGTGCCCCTATCTCCCTCCAACTTGAACAAATTACCCCCATCCTCAAAAATCCTCAAGCAGATCCAAACAACCTTAACAATCTCCGTCCTATCTCTAACCTCCCACTTCTCTCTAAAGCCCACGAAAAATGCGTCCTACTTCAATTAGACAAACATATTTTCACTTCAATCAGGCTTTAGAAAGGGCTGCAGTACTGAAACAGCCATGATTAACGTAATTGATGACATTCACCAATCCCTTGACAAGGGCGAGTCCTCCTTTCTCATCCTCCGTGACCTCGCTGCGGCGTTCGATACTGTCAACCACTCTGACCTTCTTAGCACTCTCAAAGACCGTTTTGGCCTTAATGGTTCAGTCCTCAAGTGGTTCTCTTTCTTCTTCCAACACAGAACCCAACTAATTAAAATTATCGATTGTCTATCTAAACCTAGGCCTATCTCCCTTGGTGTCCCCCAGTGATCTATACTCTCTCCCTCTCTTTTCACCCTCTTCATGGAACCTCTAACAATCATTCTTAAGCAATCGGGAATCAATTAACACCTTATCGCCGATGACACCCAAACCTACTGCAAGATTAAATCACGCTCTGATATCTTACACCTCAATGACACCCTGATTAATATGCAATCCTGTTTCCATTGCAACCACCTCAAACTCAACCCTAAAAAAAACGAAATCATCCTCTTCTCGCCAAAAAACAACCTGTTTCCCATCCAGGCCTGGATCTCGGACCTTAATGCTCTCAACTGTTCTCTCACCTTTTCCGGCTCAGTTAAATCTCTCGGGATCAACATTGACCAGAACTTTAGTCCTATTTCCCACATAAAAAATTCAGCAAAGGGTGCTCTCTTCACGCTACATCACCTCAAGAAAATAAAACCCTTCATCCCTGCTGAGGACTTTAAATCTGTTGTCCAATCACTGGTCCTGTCTAAAATCGACTATGGTAACGCCATGCTCACTGGAACACCTAAAATCCACTTAGCCCCAATCAAATCTCTTCTCAACCTTGCTGCTAGGCTTATTACAGATTGCAAACGATTCGATCACATCTCTCCTGCCCTCAAATCCCTCAAATGGCTCCCCGTTAAAGGCAGATCCACCTACAAAACCGCTTGCATCACGCATAAAGCCCTCCATCAAAACACCCCTCAGTAACTATCGGAGAAACTCCACAAAGCTGGCAGCTCCAGAGAGTTGAGGAGCACCGACACACTCGCTCTCAGTCCCCCTCTGTTAAATAAGAAATCCACACAATCACGCTCCTTCTCTGGAAATGTGCCAACCATCTGGAATTCACACCCCATGGAATTACGCTGCAACCCCTCCTAGTACAACTTCAAAAATGCCCTGAAATTACACTTTCTCAACTACTACTGGGGTCCTTAATCCCTACACTGGACTAATGTCCCAATCCAGCGTCTTACTGTTTTGTTTCACACTCATCGATCCGCTGACTTCCTCCTCCCCCCCTGTTAGACCTGTCCGCCCTAGGGTGATCTTTCCTGGGTTTTTTTTTCTTCGCCCTTGCCTCATTTTTTTCCACCCTCTTTTTGGTTGGCTCTAGGTCTCCGGGCACCTTACCATTGCTAGTCAATGCTAAGGTGCAGGTGCTCTCTACCATCAAGATGGCTGCCACAGACCCCTGCTACTGCGGAGCGGTCTTTCATGTAGCGCCCTAGTTGTCAGGAGCTGTCTAGAACCCTTAGGTATTGTGACATCACTAGCCTGGTTCCCCTGTCCATCCCTAGAATGTAGAAGGCCCTGGAACCTTCCGGAATAGAGAGAGGTCACCTGACCTGGGGGTATAAATAGAAAGGGCGGGAAACTTTCTAGTCAGTTGTTGAGGTACCACTGACCTGGGGGGGACCCTGTGCTGGAGTTTAGGCGGAAGGGGGAGGGGGCACCTATACCACTAGGGGTGACTAGGTCTAGGCCTTGCCCGCTAAGCTGCGTGAGGAATCCTGACCAAACCCACTGACCTGGCCCAGTGTGAGGGAATCCCCTAGGGACCATCAGGAGAGGCCTAACTGGCAGCAGCCTCCAACTCAAAACCCCCATCCCCCGAACTGTCTAACCAACCCCTTGTCAGGAGAAAGGGCCGTGTACCATCAGCGCCACAAGGAATCACCATCTGTGAAGAACTGCTGAAGACTCAGCCAAGAATCCTCCCCAGAGCCCCCACTGGTTCTGTCAGCACTAATCTGGTAGTGCGCTATCCTGCCCTAGTCCTGAAGCGCTGTGGTGGCGAAGCGCTAATTGATCTCAAACTCACCGCCGCTGCCCTAGTCCTGAAGCGCTGTGGAGGCGAAGCGCTAATTGATCTCAAACTCACCGCCGCTGCCCTAGTCCTGAAGCGCTGTGGTGGCGAAGCGCTAATTGATCTCAAACTCACCACCGCTGCCCGGGGTAACTGCCATTGCACTTGTCAGGGGGCCGGACGTCCTTTTCGTGACCCCCATCACGTGACGGAGCGTCGGCCGTGTCAGAGGCCTCGCCCCCGCCCACGTCCAGCCTCCCCCGAGCTCTGTCATCGCCTCACGCCAGCGGCGCTGCTCCCAGCGGGAGTGGATGGACTCGCGCCTTCCCCGGAAGCCTCTCTCAGTGACGGCGGCTTGAAGAGACCAGCGCAAGGGCCCCGGAGGGCCGAAGAACGCAGGTAACTTTCCCGGGGGAGGGGCGCGGAGACCCGAGTAGCGCAGAGGGGCTGCCGAGAAGTGTTCACCCCTCGAGAGGCAGCCCCGCATCCGCCCCTCCCCGGGAGAGACTGGGACGGGGCCTCTTGAGCCTGGTGGGTCGTCGGGAGGCTCGGGACATATACAGAAGATGCAGAAACTGAGCATGTGAGGGTGCGGAGGGCCATTGAGCAAGCGGGTCAGCCCCATTGGGAACCCTTCCTTTGTTTTTCCTAATTGTAGAACCGGGAAGCCCCACACCAGATTGCTCCCACTACACAGGAATATGTTCCCAGTTATCGTGACACTTCCAGGGCGAGAGGATTGCTGATACTCAATGAATTCAAGCTAATGTAATGCTGATGTTATGACTAGACCTTAATGAATTCAAGCTAATGTAATGCTGATGTTATGTCTAGACCTTAATGAATTCAAGCTAATGTAATGCTGATGTTATGTCCAGACCTTAATGAATTCGTGCTAGAGTATTGCTAATGTTATGTCCAGACTTTAAAGAATTCGTGCTAATGTATTGCTAATGTTGTGTCCAGACCGTAATGAATTCATGTTAATTTATTGTGATCGTTATACTCAGTCCTCAAAGATCTTATGCTAAATTCCTGCACATGTTATTTACCGTCATTAAGGAATTCAGGCTAAATTACTTCTTGCTGCAAAATACTACATAAAGAAGTCTTGTTTTTAAATACAAGTGTTGTGAAGTCCTATCATTGCGTGCGTTACTCTGCTGAGGTGGGTGTGTGTGCTGCACGGCTACTGTATACAGAATGCCTTTGGGAGCCTTCCTGCCACGAGCCAGGCTACCCTTGTGAATTGGCAACCCCAGTTCCAACATAATTTGGTGCTCAGCGGTGGGGTGCGATCCTGTAGTTGTGCAGCACCCTTCAGTGAAGCAGAGTACGCCGCAATTGGACACCTAGTGTTTAAGCAAGCATAGCCAGGTGGCCCCTACTGTCTAACGGTGTGCCCAGAGGATTGCCCTAGTTGTAACCTACGTCCTGATATTCACTCATATTGTCTGGGTCCCCACCTGTCAGAATGGAGTTCCAGCTAGCCAACATAGAGGAATACTCGGTGGTTCAGCTGAGGAGTTTCTGTCAGGGGATGGGGGTGGCAGTTGGGAAGAGAGCCAAAGGAGAAGAGCTCCGTAAAGCCTTACAAGCATGGGTAATAGCCCACCCAGAGAGGAAAGCGGACGAGGAGCCAGAGGGGCAAGGGGCATTAGGGGAGGCGGGCACGTCAGGAGAACTAGACCTGCTGCACGTTGATGTCAGTGAAAACTTGTCGCCAGGGAGACGTTCTGGGGCAGGCAGTAGCGTGTCTAGAAGGAGTGCCTCGCCGGAGGAGTATGAGGACAGGAGGGAGGAGAGGTTACTGAGATGGGAGCTTGCAAAGTTGGAAAAAGAAAAGGAAGATAAGAGGCTAGCAATGGAAGAAAGGAAGCTTGCGCATGAGCTCCAGCTCAAAGAATTGGAGTTGAGAGCATTACAGATCAGTGCGCAAGGGAATGTAAATGGTGGCAGCGTACCAGAGGTTCCACGGGAGCCTAAATTCTACCTCCCAAAGGATGTGATTGCTAGTTACGGGGTAGGGGATGACATCAACCGGTGGTTGGAGGCGTACGAAGTATCCCTGAAGGTCCATGGGGTGCCCACAAGCTACTGGGGGGGTGGCCTGTACCGATATATACCTCCCGTAGTGAGGGACACCCTCTTGTATCTAGAGAAGGTAGACCAAACCAACTATCCGGTGATGAAGGAGGCCCTGCTTAAAAAGTTTGGCCTCACCCCTGAGAGATACCGTCAGAGATTCCGTAGCAGTCACAAGTTGACCACGCAGAACTGGGTGGATTTCTATGATTATGCCCGGAAGGCTTTAGATGGATGGGTGCGTGGCAGCGAGGTGCAGGATTTTGAGGGTCTGTACAACTTAGTTCTGAGAGAGCACCTCTTGGATAGATGTTTTCCGGAGCTGCGCCAACACTTGGTGGACCGCAAGCTGACCGACCCCCGGACACTTGCGGAAGAGGCGGACACTTGGGTTAGCACCCGAGTGACCCTCAAGGGACCCAGGGGAGATGGCCCGAAGGGTGGACAGAGCGCCCCCCAGAAGAAAGAGGGGGGAGATAAAAAGAAGGAGCTCTTCCGAGGCCCACCAAACAGGCAGTTTGGGAAAAGTGTAGGGACTCCCTCTCAGTCCAGTTTCCCAAGGTCCACTCACCCTGACAAGGGTCAACCGCCAAGAACAGTCAAGTGTTATGAATGTGGGGAGGTGGGACACTATAAAGGGGATGTCCAGTGCCGCAAAAGAACTCCTGCCCCCGCAGGAGGTAAGCCCCCCGGGGTGGCTAGTATAGCGCTTGGGGTGGAGTTGCCCCTAGATCGGGAGGGGGAGTGGACAGGCCTGACCCTCGTCTCACTGGGAGATAGGGAAGAGGTTCCAGTGATTTCCTTACCATCGAATACTGCCAAATACCGGCAGAGGGTGCAGGTGAATGGACAGGAGGTGGAGGCTTTGAGGGACACAGGTGCCAGCATGACCACCGTAGTAAGGCGGCTGGTGTCCCCGGAGCAGTTGATCCCTGACGTGTTCCATCCGGCCGTATTGGCTGATGGTAGCCTGAGTCATTACCCAGTGGCTCGGGTTCCATTTGAGTGGGAAGGAGTTAAAGGCCCCTTGAAAGTTGCCGTGAGCCCCGCCTTGCCAGTGGACTGTCTGCTCGGGAACGATTTGGAGACCAACATCTGGAAGGAAGTGGAGCTACGAGCCCACACCGAAATGCTGGGGTTACCAGGATGGGCCTGTGTGGTTACAAGGTCCATGGCTGCCTGGCCAAGAACTCACACCGAGTTGGAGCCGGAAATAACAGCCCAACCCGAAGTTGGACCAGTAGAGGAGGTGGATACCCCCGTGGGATGGAAGAGGAGCCGGCGGTTGTGGCTCCAGAGTCCGCGGAGGTGGATGTTGTTCCTGTGGGGGACCTGCCTATCCCGGCCGGTTGGTGCGTGGAAGGAGGGCCTACCCGGGAGGAATTTCGCCGGGGCCAGAGAGAGTGCCCCACGCTTGAAGGCATGCGGCGACAGGCCACAGCTCAAGCGGCCAATAAGGAATCCGGTAATTACCACGTTTACTGGGAGGATGGCCTCCTGTATAGCGAGCCGAAGGTTCCGGTGCATGGATCTTCAAGGGCCTTAGTAGTGCCCCAATGCTACCGGACCTTTTTGCTGGAGTTAGCCCATGAGATACCTCTAGCTGGACACCTGGGCCAGGACAAGACTTTCGCGCGGTTAGTCCCGCATTTTTATTGGCCCAGGATGAGAGTTGCCTCTGACACCTATTGCAAGACCTGCAAGACATGCCAGGCAAGTGGCAAGACAGGAACCAAGGTGAAGGTCCCCTTGGAACCGCTTCCGGTGGTCGGGACCCCTTTTGAGCGGGTCGGGATCGACATTGTGGGACCATTGGACCCTCCGACCTCTTCGGGACACCGGTTCATCCTGGTGTTAGTGGACCACGCCACCCGGTACCCTGAGGCCATTCCTCTGAGGACCATCACTGCACCCGTGGTGGCGCGGGCCCTAATGGGAATTTTTACCCGAGTGGGATTCCCTAAGGTCGTGGTGTCGGATAGGGGCACAAATTTTATGTCAGCCTATATGCAGGCCATGTGGAAGGAGTGCGGGGTGACCTATCGGTTCTCCACTCCTTATCACCCCCAGACTAACGGACTCGTAGAGCGTTTTAACAAGACCTTAAAGGGGATGATCCGGAGCCTGCCAGAGGACTTGAGGCGGAAATGGGACATCCTCCTCCCTTGCTTGCTATTTTCGTACCGCGAGGTACCGCAGAAGGGAGTCGGGTTCAGCCCTTTTGAGTTGCTCTACGGCCATCCCGTTAGGGGGCCCCTCAGCCTTGTCAAAGAGGGATGGGAGAAGACTTCAATGAAGCTTCCCCGGGATGTTGTCAGCTATATGCTGGCATTCCGCAGCCAGATGGCCAAGCTGTGGAAGGAGGCCTCAGCCAATTTGGAGGCCAGTCAAGCCGTCATGAAGGAGTGGTATGACCGCAACGCTCGGACGGTGGAGTTGGATGCTGGACAGAAGGTGTGGGTCATGGAGCCTGGGGAGCTTAGTGCCCTCCAGGACCGGTGGACTGGTCCGTTCGAGATTGTGGAGCGACGAGGCCAGAACACCTATATAGTAGACTTGAAGACCCCCCGGCAGCCCCATCGGGTGTTCCACGCCAACCGCCTGAAGCCGCACCATGAGAGATCGGAGATGACCCTCCTTATGGTGACAGATGGGAGCGAGGAGGAAGAGAGCGAGCCTCTTCCTGACCTTCTGGCGGCTCAAGAGAAGGATGGTTCGGTAGAGGGAGTGGTCCTCTCCCCATCCTTGACCCCGGAACAACGGAGGGACTGCCGCCAGGTACTGGAGCAGTATGCCTCATTGTTCTCCCTCACGCCTGGACTCACGCAACTGTGTACCCATGATGTGGACACAGGGGACAGCCCACTGGTTAAAGCCAAGTCTTATCGGCTGTCCGACAAAGTGAAGAATAGTATCCAGGGTGAGGTGACCAAGATGCTGGAGCTAGGAGTTATTGAGCCCTCCAGCAGCCCTTGGGCAAGTCCGGTAGTGTTGGTGCCGAAAGCGGCCCCACCGGGCACCACACCAGAACTTCGGTTCTGTGTGGATTATCGGGGTTTGAATTCCGTCACCAAGACGGACGCTCATCCGATCCCTAGGGCGGATGAGCTGATTGACCGGCTGGGAGCAGCCCGGTATCTTAGTACCATTGACTTGACGTCAGGGTACTGGCAGATTGCCATGGCAGACGGAGCACGGGAGAAAACGGCGTTCTCCACCCCCGAGGGCCACTTTCAATTTAAAGTGATGCCCTTTGGGCTCAAGAATGCTCCGGCCACGTTCCAGCGGTTGGTGAACCAGGTGCTATCTGGCATGGAGTCCTTCTCAGCGGCCTACCTGGATGACATAGCTGTCTTCAGTAGCGGCTGGGAGGACCATCTGCAGCATCTCCAGGAGGTGCTGCGGGCTCTGCAACGGGCTGGTCTAACCATCAAGGCCAGCAAGTGCCAGATCGGACAGGGATCTGTCGTTTACCTGGGACACCTGGTGGGCGGGGGTAAGGTGCAGCCCCTCCAGGCCAAGATTGAGGCCATATTGGCCTGGGAGCCCCCCAAGACTCAGACTGAGGTCCGAGCTTTTCTCGGCCTCACTGGATATTACCGCCGGTTTGTCAGGGGGTATGGAACCATCGTTGCCCCCCTGACTGAATTGACATCTAAAAAGCAACCACGGAAAGTCAACTGGACAGCTGCTTGCCAGGAGGCATTTGACACCTTGAAGCATGCGATGTGCACCGCCCCGGTGCTTAGGACTCCTGATTACACCAAGGAATTCATCGTGCAGACAGACGCCTCTGAGCATGGCATAGGCGCTGTGCTCTCGCAACTGAACCAGGATGGCCAAGACCAACCGGTGGCCTTTATATCTAGAAGGCTCCTTCCCAGGGAACAACGGTGGAGCACCATTGAACGTGAAGCCTTTGCGGTGGTCTGGGCTCTGAAAAAGTTGAGACCATATCTCTTTGGTTCTCACTTCCTCATACAGACCGACCACCGCCCCCTTCGCTGGCTCATGCAAATGAGAGGCGAGAACCCAAAGTTACTAAGGTGGTCCATTTCCCTACAGGGGATGGACTTTCGGGTGGAACATCGGCCCGGGGTTGACCACGCCAACGCGGACGGTCTCTCCCGGTTTTTCCGCCTTAGCGAGGAGAGCTCCCTAGAGGTTGGGTAGGTCTCCCCACTTTCGGCTGGGGGGGACGCCTGTTAGACCTGTCCGCCCTAGGGTGATCTTTCCTGGGTTTTTTTTTTCTTCGCCCTTGCCTCATTTTTTTCCACCCTCTTTTTGGTTGGCTCTAGGTCTCCGGGCACCTTACCATTGCTAGTCAATGCTAAGGTGCAGGTGCTCTCTACCATCAAGATGGCTGCCACAGACCCCTGCTACTGCGGAGCGGTCTTTCATGTAGCGCCCTAGTTGTCAGGAGCTGTCTAGAACCCTTAGGTATTGTGACATCACTAGCCTGGTTCCCCTGTCCATCCCTAGAATGTAGAAGGCCCTGGAACCTTCCGGAATAGAGAGAGGTCACCTGACCTGGGGGTATAAATAGAAAGGGCGGGAAACTTTCTAGTCAGTTGTTGAGGTACCACTGACCTGGGGGGGACCCTGTGCTGGAGTTTAGGCGGAAGGGGGAGGGGGCACCTATACCACTAGGGGTGACTAGGTCTAGGCCTTGCCCGCTAAGCTGCGTGAGGAATCCTGACCAAACCCACTGACCTGGCCCAGTGTGAGGGAATCCCCTAGGGACCATCAGGAGAGGCCTAACTGGCAGCAGCCTCCAACTCAAAACCCCCATCCCCCGAACTGTCTAACCAACCCCTTGTCAGGAGAAAGGGCCGTGTACCATCAGCGCCACAAGGAATCACCATCTGTGAAGAACTGCTGAAGACTCAGCCAAGAATCCTCCCCAGAGCCCCCACTGGTTCTGTCAGCACTAATCTGGTAGTGCGCTATCCTGCCCTAGTCCTGAAGCGCTGTGGTGGCGAAGCGCTAATTGATCTCAAACTCACCGCCGCTGCCCTAGTCCTGAAGCGCTGTGGAGGCGAAGCGCTAATTGATCTCAAACTCACCGCCGCTGCCCTAGTCCTGAAGCGCTGTGGTGGCGAAGCGCTAATTGATCTCAAACTCACCGCCGCTGCCCGGGGTAACTGCCATTGCACTTGTCAGGGGGCCGGACGTCCTTTTCGTGACCCCCATCACGTGACGGAGCGTCGGCCGTGTCAGAGGCCTCGCCCCCGCCCACGTCCAGCCTCCCCCGAGCTCTGTCATCACCTCACGCCAGCGGCGCTGCTCCCAGCGGGAGTGGATGGACTCGCGCCTTCCCCGGAAGCCTCTCTCAGTGACGGCGGCTTGAAGAGACCAGCGCAAGGGCCCCGGAGGGCCGAAGAACGCAGGTAACTTTCCCGGGGGAGGGGCGCGGAGACCCGAGTAGCGCAGAGGGGCTGCCGAGAAGTGTTCACCCCTCGAGAGGCAGCCCCGCATCCGCCCCTCCCCGGGAGAGACTGGGACGGGGCCTCTTGAGCCTGGTGGGTCGTCGGGAGGCTCGGGACATATACAGAAGATGCGGAAACTGAGCATGTGAGGGTGCGGAGGACCATTGAGCAAGCGGGTCAGCCCCATTGGGAACCCTTCCTTTGTTTTTCCTAATTGTAGAACCGGGAAGCCCCACACCAGATTGCTCCCACTACACAGGAATATGTTCCCAGTTATCGTGACACTTCCAGGGCGAGAGGATTGCTGATACTCAATGAATTCAAGCTAATGTAATGCTGATGTTATGACTAGACCTTAATGAATTCAAGCTAATGTAATGCTGATGTTATGTCTAGACCTTAATGAATTCAAGCTAATGTAATGCTGATGTTATGTCCAGACCTTAATGAATTCGTGCTAGAGTATTGCTAATGTTATGTCCAGACTTTAAAGAATTCGTGCTAATGTATTGCTAATGTTGTGTCCAGACCGTAATGAATTCATGTTAATTTATTGTGAACGTTATACTCAGTCCTCAAAGATCTTATGCTAAATTCCTGCACATGTTATTTACCGTCATTAAGGAATTCAGGCTAAATTACTTCTTGCTGCAAAATACTACATAAAGAAGTCTTGTTTTTAAATACAAGTGTTGTGAAGTCCTATCATTGCGTGCGTTACTCTGCTGAGGTGGGTGTGTGTGCTGCACGGCTACTGTATACAGAATGCCTTTGGGAGCCTTCCTGCCACGAGCCAGGCTACCCTTGTGAATTGGCAACCCCAGTTCCAACACCCCCCTTTTCTCATAATCTACCCTATCCTACTTCCTTGCCCTACCATTTCACTAAGTCCTCTTACCGTCTCAGTCCGCGTCTCTGTTCAGGCCTCTCCCTACTAATCTCCTGACTTCCTCGTCCCCCCTCATCCAACAGCCACCCCATTTAATCTACATTCCCCTCTTATCCAACCTAAACCCCGTTTTTTTAGCCCCAGCCCTCACTGACCCATTGCTTCCTCACCTTTCCCCCTTTTAATGTCTCCCCCATCCATGCTTACCCCGCTCCCTTTTTCAGCCTGCCCAACCACACTTGCTGTTTTCACTCATGACCCGCTATATTGTATTGTAAATCCGGATGTCATTAGTCTTTGGTAATCATTTCTGTCAGCTTTTCTATTGATCTTATTGGTTTGTATTTTTTACCTTTATACAAATGTTACCTCACCTCTCTTGCATTACTACTCATGACTCGCTGTATCCTAATGCTAATCTTGATGTAACCATGTAAAGCGCTCTGATACCCTAGGGTCCAGCCAATGCTATGTAAATCCTTTTAAATAAATAAATAAATTAATTAATTAATGATTGACTAAGTCAAAACTCTACCTTTAGCCTAAAAGTTCTCTTTGGCAGTTATGGCTTTGTCCTGGGACCTGCATCCCTATTACCTTGAAGGGTTCAATGCAGCTCGACCTGTAAGTGACCGATTGTCACTAATGATTTTCTCATTGACCACAATGTTAAATTTTCACTGTATTATTTTGTAATGATTTTATATCACTTCAAAAATCTATAATTCTGGTTATATGTAGGCTGTTCCATTTGTTTTGGTGTCTAATTAAGACACTCGATTTTTATAAATTGGTCTCAGATTTCTCTTGAGTCGTGTCAATTACTTATTGTCCATGTTAGTGCCCTGAAATGCTTAACACGTTTCTCTAGCAAAGCCTGACTGCTCTTTGCTGCACTTCCAGGACTGAGCTAAGGATTTATTAGGGTGAATCTAAGGACCATCTTAGGGGTTTGTGACAGGGGTGCTTGTAAAGTCTAACCAGCATTATCACAAAATACTCCACCTTCCTATACATAGCACCTGAATCTCATATTCTATATTGCAGCTGCAGGAGCATGATCCATAAAGTGAAGGTCTTTCTCCTGGTCAACCATCAGTTCCTCTCCCATCTTGACTGAAGATGTGCTCTACTCCATGGCATCCAGGAAACATATCTGAGTCCCCTAAAGTGTGTCCTCCATGCCAGGGCCCGCTGGATGAAACGTATACTTACTTACATGGGTATCCCAGAATGTTTCATTCTGTAAATAAATCCTACACTTGTCCCTTTAATATAACTTCTTTTGTGCTGTGGATGAACTGCCACCTGCCCTTGATATGAATTCAATGAGTAAACTAACTGCTGCTGGACGGAGTCCTGTTACACACTACCTTTTATAGGCAGAAACCCCTACAAAAACCTGTTTTCAGCTCTTTTAACTCACAGCATCAATCAACAAAATGCTGCCTTCAAATCATTCAGCTACAAAGAGCAAAGTAACTTAATGTAACTTGAGATTCAAACATAAGGATACATGCAAGTTTATATTAAATATATAAAAAAAATTAAAGCTTTGAAGTTTTAATGTTTTTTGATTGGATTATAAATACAATGAAGAATAATATTCAAATTACTAGAGATGTAAATGCAATACATTATTTGCCTGTGATAGATAGTGCTTGAAGAGTCACCCTACGAGAGAAGGCCGCTTATACACCTTTTGATTAAAGACCTAAGGAAATATCACAAGACCTCTTCCAATGTAGATGATTGAATTTGATGGGATCATATCGATGTTACTCAGTATCAAAAGTCATAATATCGTAGGCTCCATAATATTTTTAAGGATTGATGGGATGTTTATTGTTTTTCTTTTTTTACAACATAGCCTTATAGCCTGCCATAGAGGGCTATACCGGCCATTATAGGCCTTCTCCAACGTTAAAGACCAGAACCAAAGGCGAGGGCCCGTAACAAGGTGTCAGGAAACTGCAAGCTTGTGGCCTTTATGGTTTCCCAAATTGCGTAATTTGTGCTTCTCAGAAGATGCACCATAGTAATCATGTACTTCTCCATCAAATGTAGAAATGGTCAAATACTGCTTTTTATTGCTTTTATTGTGTTTCAATACTTGAAGAATTGTGAATAATGCCTTCTGTGTTCACACCTTTACATGACGATATGCTCGTTGTTTAAGCTGCCTGTAAGCTGCCTGTATTTTCCACGTTCCTTCTTGTGTACACATGCAGAAACAATCTTAATCCTTTGTTTCGTTCTGCACGCATGGGTTTTTACACGTGAAGAAAAGACGCTTTTGCTGGTTGCCAGGAGACCAGCGTTGTACACGTGTTAATCCAGGAAACGCCTTAACGCGGCTATAAATAACCGCGAGGCTGAAACTTTATTGCTTGACTTCGTCGCAGTCATCCCCGGTATGCTGAGGAGGTTTCCACGGAGGTGGAGGACGGCGCCTGAAGGGAATCCCTCCTCTTTATGCAGCAGCAAGCTATCGTTCAGATAAGTCCCGAGTGAACATCGGGTTTGTAATTTTTGTTTCCGAATGCGAGAATCACTCGCGAACTGTCGTTTTGAGTATTTCGGAGCGCTCAGCTGCATACAAAGACGCTTTTGCTTAAGACTCCGTTTTTTGAAGACTTTGAAGTTTATTTCTCTATCGGACAGAGACTAGTGGCCCAAAGAAATCTGAGAAGCGTGCAGAGGGAGGTTTTCCTTTAGCGCTTGGATTTTTTTATGTGATGCACTTAATGTAGTGAATTTCTTATGTTAATAACATGCGCTTGGGGTTTAGTTTAAAAGAAAAGAAAAAACAATGTATCATTTGTTGTCAAAGTCATGCGCTCATTTGTAATCACAAGAAATGTAGTATTGATCTAAGAATTTACATAGTGGTTGTATGAAGGTCTCATTTTCCCGAAAGCAATTTTAAAGGGAATAACAAGAGGTGAAATTAAGCATTGAGCAGCACAGCAAAAACGAAAGGTGAGCAGTAGGTTTTAAGAGTGTAATAGAAATATTCTGAGTTGGGAAAAACAATACCTTGTAAAATTCTTTGCCTTTGTTTTCGCTACAGCCGTGCAAGCAATAAGTAGACACATGTATTCGCGCACAGAAAGACAGTATCTCGAGGGCTGATCACTTCTCTTAAGGTGAATTGCTATGTGAATATTCAAAGGGAATTAGAGCTAAACCTTAATTAAGTGATGAGAATATTTAGTATTGTTCCTTGTGTATCCCTTCAGCCCTAAAGAACGCAAGCAACCTTCCAATGTAAGAACCCGGCTGGTCCTGGAGAAGAGTTGCAGTGTCTTATTTCTTTGCGTGTTGTTCGTTGTCCCTATCCCCTTCCCTTTTGGAGTGTTTGCCAACGTCACTGTACTACCAGTGAGGTTGAGAAATAGTCCAGACGGGTTTGGGAGCATTCTTCAACGTCGCCCCTGCCAACTACCTGGGTTTCAGGTGAGTGGTTGGACATATACGACAGAAAGTCAAGCCATAACATTTACAGTTGGCCTGGGCGATGGATTCACCCGTAGATGATACTACCCTGTCTGTGCAGGATTTATCAAAGGTGCTAGAGGACCTGCGACAAGAAGTATCTAATTTAAAATTGGAAAATTCCCAGTTAAGGGTTGATTTACAACGTTATAAGCCCCGAGACAATCCTTTGGATCGTTCAGTTCATCCCAAAGTAGCGTTACAACCACCTCGTTTCACGCTACAGTCCTCTACTGCTGAGACTCCTTCAGTTCCACCAATTAATGTTTCTGTCACCACTCCGACATCTGTTCCTTTGGCTCCCCCAGAGCGTTTCCTTGGTGATCATACTAAATTTGATATTTTTCTTAACCAGTGCCAGTTACACTTTTTGTGTCGTCCGACTTCCTTTCCAAATGATGAAGCTAAGGTAGCTTTTGTATTGTCTTATTTGGGTGGGGTCGCAGCTAATTGGTCAATTCCCTTCGTAGATAGGGATGATCCTATTTTACATAATTTTTCACGTTTTAGATCTGAACTGCGCAAACTGTTTGCCAGACATCAGTTCATTCAGGCCAGCGATAATGAACTCTTGAACTTACGGCAGGGGTCAAAGGATTTATTGACGTATATGACCTCCTTCAATCGTCTTATCGCTGAGACTGAATGGCCTGAAGAAAAAAGAACATCACTGTTCTATCGTGGGCTTAGAGATGAGCTCAAAGATGTTCTGGCTCAAATTGTTGACCTACCTACTGATTGTTCTGAGTTCATGGATCTAGTGGTCCGACTAGACCACCGGTTAGGTGAGCGAAAAGGGGAAAAAACACGAACTGATAATCCCAGAGTCCTAGTGTTTAAACAAGAGAGAAAGGAACCTAATCATACCATCTCGGATGGTGTAGAGCCCATGCAAATCGGTGGAGTCAGAGGTCCTTTATCTAAAGAAGAAAAGGATCGGAGACGTAGGTTGAAACTCTGCTTGTACTGTGGTAAGCCAGGGCATTTTGCTCGTGAATGCTCTTCTAAGCCAACCACGCCTAGAAAACTACTTGGTTGCAGTGAGTCCCCTTCGACTACAGATGAACTTCCGGGAAACGTCCTGGCCCGATAAAGAACGAGACCCCCCTATCGAGCATTTCTGATTCCAGGGTCTCCTCTCAACACTTGGCTAACACTAGCACTACTGTCTCTCGACATTTGACACTCATAGTCACCTTGCTTTTGTCAAATCAAGTTAGGAAGGTGATTCCTATCTTGCTTGATTCCAGAGCTACTGGTAATTTTTTGGATATTGGACTTGCAACAACTTTGGGTATTGCGACGTCCAAAAAGTCAGTTCCCGAACCAGTGCGAGCTGTAGATGGTTCAGAACTAACCTCTGGTCTGATCCAATTCCAGACTCAACCGTTAACCATGATTTGCGCTGATGGGCATTCTGAGGAGATACAATTTGATTTGATTGATACTCCGGTTTTTGGTGCTATTTTAGTAATACCTTGGCTTCAGACTCACAATCCCAAGATTGACTGTGTTAAACGAACAATTACCTTGGATTCTTCTTTTTGTGCTCACTCTTGTTATTCAAATAAGAGGATGCCTATTACTCCTTTACATTGTGCTTCGGTTAGTATACCTGGTATTGAACAGGACCCTACAGTACCTCACCATTACAAAGATTTTTCTGATGTTTTTTCCGAGATTCAGGCTACTCAACTTCCACCACATTGGTCGTTTGATTGCCGAATAGACCTCATTCCCGGTGCTACCTTACCGTGTAGCAGGATCTATGCTCTTTCAGATCCAGAGACACGCTATTTACGAGAATATTTGGACGACTTACTCCTTAAGGGGTTTATACGTCACTCCACCTCCCCAGTAAGTTCTCCTTTATTCTTCGTGCCAAACAAAAACAAAGAACTCCGCGCCTGCATTGACTACCGCGCTCTTAACAAGGTCACAGTTAAAAATCGGTACCCTCTTCCACTCATTCCTGTTCTCTTGGATCAGGTCGGTAAGTCCACCATCTTTACCAAGCTTGATCTTAGGGGTGCTTATCACCTTATTCGTGTTAAAGAAGGAGATGAGTGGAAGACGGCTTTCCGAACTAAGTTCGGATTGTTTGAATACACTGTAATGCCCTTTGGGCTGTGTAATGCTCCTCCTGCATTTCAGTTTTTTATTAATGAGGTGTTACAGGACTTTTTGGATGTTTGTGCCATTTGTTATATAGATGACATTTTGATTTACTCAACTTCTACTGACGAACACATACATCATGTCAGGGCAGTGTTGCAACGTTTAAGGGAACATCTTTTGTTCGTTAAGCTAGAAAAATGTATGTTTCATGTGTCCTCCGTTGAATTCCTTGGTTATGTGCTCTCCCCTCAGGGTATAGCCATGGATCATTCCAAGGTTCAGGCTATTTTGCGTTGGGAATCCCCTAGGTCAGTAAAGGATATCCAACGTTTTCTGGGGTTTGCCAACTTTTGCCGACGCTTCATTCCAGGGTTTTCTTCTTTGGTGACCCCTATCACACAGTTATTAAAAAAGGGGGTTCGCTTTACTTGGACTGACTTGGCTGAGAGAGCTTTTCAAGATCTTAAAAAGGCCTTTACTGAAGCACCGGTGTTACAACATCCTGATCCCACTCAACCTTTTTACGTCGAAGCGGATGCTTCACAAGTGGCTGTGGGAGCCATTCTGTCGCAGAGAAATCCCTCTACCGGTCATCTTCACCCTGTGGCTTACTTTTCAAAAAAAATGTTACCAGCTGAACAAAACTATACCGTGGCCGAACGAGAATTGCTCGCCATAAAATTAGCCTTCCAAGAATGGCGTCATCATTTGTTAGGGGCACGTCATACTTTCACTATTTATTCTGATCACCGCAATTTGCAGTTTTATCAGAATGTCAAGGCTTTAACCCCGAGGCAGCTGCGCTGGCTTCTTTTTTTTAATGAGTATGATTTTGTCATCACCTATAAACCTGGGAAAGAACAACAGAAGGCTGATACCTTATCACGACTTGGTTTCCAAGGTACTGAGGTGGACCAAGAAGATTGTAAACCAGTTATTGCTGATGATAAAATTGTTGCTCTATGTTGCCCACAGGACTTTTGGGCACAAATACAGATGGCTCAGCAAGAAAACAAAATGTTATGAGACTTAAAAAAAAAAAAAAGATTTGTGGTGCCATGGCGATCAAATTTATGTTCCAACTAAAGAACTTCAACAAACAATTTTATCTTGGACACATGATTCCATTTTTTCTGGTCACCCTGGGTGTAGGAAAAATGTTGAGCTGGTGGAGCGGCACCTTTGGTGGCCTACTCTTGTGGAAGATGTTAAAGCTTATGTTCAAACTTGTTCTATTTGTACACAATCCAAAAGCTTGCATGTGGCCCCTGCAGGGTATCTCCATCCATTGCCTATACCTCCAGCACCTTGGCACTCGCTAAGTATGGATTTTGTCACGGATCTGCCTGTTTCCAATGGTTATCATGTAATTTGGGTGGTGGTGTATTATTTGACCAAAATGGCTCATTTTGTCCCTCTAAAAAAAATGCCAACTGCCAAGGAACTTACTGAATTGTTCATTCAGCTTATTGTTAAATTACATGGTTTGCCAAGTGCCATTATTTCTGACCGGGGCCCTCAATTTGTTTCTCGGTTCTGGCGTTCTTTCTGTTCCTCTATGAATATGGATGTTCGGCTGTCCTCAGCCTATCATCCTCAGACAGATGGACAAACTGAACGACTTAATCAAACCATGGAACAATTTTTGCGTTGTTTTTCCTCTATGTGGTCCACAGAATGGGATAAGGCCTTACCCTTGGTTGAATTTGTCTATAATAATTCACTGCACACAGCAACTGGGGTTTCCCCTTTTTATTGTTTATTAGGTTATCATCCTCGTATGCTGCCTATGCCTCAGTTAGATCGTGATTCCCCTGTCCCAGCGGTCTCCGCTCGTCACTCACACTTGCATTCCATACAAAAGAGGGTGATTGAGCATTTGTTGTCATATCAACTACAGGTAAAAACACAGGCAGATAAACACAGAAGAGAGGCTCCACAATATTCTGAGGGAGATCTTGTCTGGTTATCCTCCAAAAATCTGAAGTTAACTGGTTCCCGAAAACTTCAGCCTCGGTTTTTAGGACCTTTTCCGATTAAAAGAATCATTAATTCCGTTACTATGGAATTATCTCTACCTGAAGAGTACCAAATCCATCCGGTTTTCCATGTGTCGTTACTTCGACCATATGTTTCCCATACCAGATTAGGACCACCTCCTCCTCCAATTAAGATTGATGGTCATTGGGAGTTCGAGGTAGCAAAGGTATTAGATTCCAAAAGAAAAGACGGGGTTCTGTATTATTTGATAAACTGGAAGGGCTACTCTCCCGAAGAGAATTCCTGGGAACCCGCTTCTTCCGTACACGCCCCTCGGTTGGTTAAACTGTTTCACCTACAAAATCCCACCAAGCCACGCCCTGTGTTAGGAGTTTTGAGAGGGAGGACTGTCAGGAAACTGCAAGCTTGTGGCCTTTATGGTTTCCCAAATTGCGTAATTTGTGCTTCTCAGAAGATGCACCATAGTAATCATGTACTTCTCCCTCAAATGTAGAAATGGTCAAATACTGCTTTTTATTGCTTTTATTGTGTTTTAATACTTGAAGAATTGTGAATAATGCCTTCTGTGTTCACACCTTTACATGACGATATGCTCGTTGTTTAAGCTGCCTGTAAGCTGCCTGTATTTTCCACGTCCCTTCTTGTGTACACGTGCAGAAACAATCTTAATCCTTTGTTTCGTTCTGCAAGCATGGGTTTTTACACGTGAAGAAAAGACGCTTTTGCTGGTTGCCAGGAGACCAGCGTTGTACACGTGTTAATCCAGGAAACGCCTTAACGCGGCTATAAATAACCGCGAGGCTTAAACTTTATTGCTTGACTTCGTCGCAGTCATCCCCGGTATGCTGAGGAGATTTCCACGGAGGTGGAGGACGGCGCCTGAAGGGAATCCCTCATCTTTATGCAGCAGCAAGCTATCGTTCAGATAAGTCCCGAGTGAACATCGGGTTAGTCATTTTTGTTTCCGAATGCGAGGTTCACTCGCGAACTGTCGTTTTGAGTATTTCGGAGCGCTCAGCTGCATACAAAGACGCTTTTGCTTAAGACTCCGTTTTTTGAAGACTTTGAAGTTTATTTCTCTATCGGACAGAGACTAGTGGCCCAAAGAAATCTGAGAAGTGTGCAGAGGGAGGTTTTCCTTTAGCGCTTGGAGTTTTTTATGTGATGCACTTAATGTAGTGAATTTCTTATGTTAATAACATGCGCTTGGGGTTTAGTTTAAAAGAAAAGAAAAAACAATGTATCATTTGTTGTCAAAGTCATGCGCTCGTTTGTAATCACAAGAAATGTAGTATTGATCTAAGAATTTACATAGTGGTTGTATGAAGGTCTCATTTTCCCGAAAGCACTTTTAAAGGGAATAACAAGAGGTGAAATTAAGCATTGAGCAGCACAGCAAAAACGAAAGGTGAGCAGTATGTTTTAAGAGTGTAATAGAAATATTCTGAGTTGGGAAAAACAATACCTTGTAAAACTCTTTGCCTTTGTTTTCGCTACAGCCGTGCAAACAATAAGTAGACACATGTATTCGCGCACAGAAAGACAGTATCTCGAGGGCTGATCACTTCTCTTAAGGTGAATTGCTATGTGAATATTCAAAGGGAATTAGAGCTAAACCTTAATTAAGTGATGAGAATATTTAGTATTGTTCCTTGTGTATCCCTTCAGCCCTAAAGAACGCAAGCAACCTTCCAATGTAAGAACCCGGCTGGTCCTGGAGAAGAGTTGCAGTGTCTTATTTCTTTGCGTGTTGTTCGTTGTCCCTATCCCCTTCCCTTTTGGAGTGTTTGCCAACGTCACTGTACTACCGGTGAGGTTGAGAAATAGTCCAGACGGGTTTGGGAGCATTCTTCAACGTCGCCCCTGCCAACTACCTGGGTTTCAGGTGAGTGGTTGGACATATACGACACAAGGGAGAAAGACATTAATGCCAGTATAGCCAAGCTATGGAGGGCTATAAGGATATTAGAACATTCTGAAACTAGAGGGCAGAATTTTCTGACAAATGAAAACAAGGCCTCACGGAGTCTAAAGCGATTGAAATCAACTCAGGCTCTGTGAGGCTTTTGTTCACATCAACAGCTGTGAAGAACAACATTGGACTGTTGGAACTCCGGGCTTCAAATGTGTTTTCAATGAAGCTACCAACATTCCAATGTTCTTAAGATATTTAAGTTTTAGATACTTATTTCTTTAACATTGTAGTTTTTATTATTGATTGTATGTGTTTTTGTTCATAATGTTTAATTTAGTATATTATTGTTTTTAAATTATCTTCATTTTTTAATGTCTTTTATTGGGGTGTTTTTAAAAGACTAGGCTAATATTTTTATTTCCTATTTCAAGGAATTGTAATCATAATGCTTTTTGAGTTATTAGATTTTATATGGGTTTGGGTGGATAGGGTTTTAAATTACTGTTTTCGGTTTATGTTTTTAGTACAATATTTCGTTATTTTTATTTCAATTAAAAAATATTTATTTTTAGGGATTTGGGGTTGATGTGCCTTTTTTAATTTTAAAATGTATAGATTTAATTTTTGTTTGAAAAATATGTGCATTTGTTTGTAAAACATTATCAAACTGTTTTATTGTTTTAATAAATGTATGTGTTTCTGGACAGGTTTGTGTTTATTTTTTTAAATATTTTTATTTTTGTCTCAGTTATTCAGTGGTAGTAAAAAATTTTATATAGTGTTTAGATCTGGATTGAGAATGCAGTTGTCGCTATACCTTGTGTTTTGAAGTGAAAAAAGACCTTTAAAAAGCACTAATGACAGAAAGTCCTTGGCCAAGCCCAGATGTTTGTTTTCCTGAACACATATTTTACCATGGGCAGAAGATATGTGCTTCTGTTGGAAAATAGTTCTTGTAATGCACTTTATGCCTTGTGGGAAAGCTAATGCATAACACAGCAGGGCTGAGTTGGTTATGGCAACAACCCATTGATCAAGGCTATAGGCCTAAAATCTTTTCTATGAAAAGTAATATTAAGGTCAGTAGGCTTGACTTCATTATTGTGAAAAAGCATATGCTAGAGTCAAGAGGCCCTAAAGGGTGGCTTGTCATTGCATGTTGTTAATGTTTTAAGGCAGTTTTTTAGTTGCAGTGAATTTTACAGTTTATCAAAGTAGGAAAGGGTTTTGATGTCATTTACCTCCTGTGACCAACCTTTGGGGTAGAAGAGTTTTACTTTGACAATCCTGGTTATGCTTTTTTAGGAAGGATTGTATATTGTTTTGATAAATTTAATTTAGTATGTTTGCAATTTTTTTACTACAGAGAAGAGGAGCTTTTCCTTCGCTCAACTGTTGATTCTTTTAAGTATAGATTGTGATTGGGAAGAAGTTGCGGGCTTCCAGTAAGAGTGGTTGTTTTGCACATTTTGTGTTGGAGGAAAGCTTGTGGTTAGTACGGTAGAACTGAGTTGGTTATCGTGACATGCCATTGATAAAGACTATAGCCCTGACCTATTTATTATAAAACATTATGATAATGGCAGTATGCCAATTTTATATATTGTGAAAGGCATATATTAAAGCCAAAATCCCCACCATTACAGTGTGTTTAAGCTTGTACACAGGTATTTTGGGATTCTCACATAATACTATAATGAGCGTGCGTTTTGGTATTGATTGCTTCCATGGCAAAGTCTTAGGGTAGATGATTTGCCCATTGATTATTATTGATATGCCATTTTAGGGAGGTCTTACATTGTTTTACCAACTTTAATTGTATGCATTTTGTAATCTTATGGCTGTATACTGAATGCTGCCCTGTAGGAAATATGCAAAATTCAGTAGGCCTGAGTTGGTTATAGTGACAAGCCAGTGATAAAGGCTAATAAAAGCTATAGGCTGATTGGTTCATTAGAAAAATGTATGTCAGAAGACATAGGTCTAATCTTAATATCAAGAACACAATGGGCCTGGTTTATTTATTGTAAAGATTTTATGTTAAAGTCAATAGGTGTTTACGGGTGAATTGTTATTGCACTGTGTTAAAGCTGTAGACAGGTATTGTGTTTCATGAATACTCACAGATTACAGTAGGCAAGGGTTTGTTGTTGGTTCCCCTCATAGCAAATCCTGAGGATAGAAGATTGGCATTTTGATAATCCTTGTTAAATCTATAAAGAAGGGTTGAATATTGTTTTACCAACTGTACATATCTATATATTTATAATTTTCTGCCTCTACACCTCAAAGTTGTCTTGTGGAAAATCTTATTCAGAACTCAGTAGGTCTAAGTTGGATAGGGCAATTATACGGACTATGGGCCCAAATGGTTCTTTGGAAAAATGTATGTCAGATGCCATATAACTGGCATGTTTCCTATCAAACGGTGCAATGAACGCAGTAAGCCTATTGTGAGGAGCATTTCTTTTAAGTAAGCCGGACTTTTCTACTGAAACAAATAAATTAAAGCCAACATGCCTTTAGATGTTGATTGCTACTACACTGTGCGAAGGCTGTAGACTTATATTGTATTAGATGGAATCTCACAGATTACCATAACAGGCATAGGATTTGGTGCTGGTTAACCTCTCTGTGACGGGGCTTCGCTGTGTGATATTCCTTGTTAGACACCCTTCATAGAGGCAATATATTGTTTTTTAAACTGTAATTTTGCATACATTTGTAATATTATCACTGAGTGCATGATGGTTGACAGCTAATGTGCAATACAGAAGAACTTGGCTATGGTGACAAGCCAAGGATGAAAGCTATAGGCTTCATTGGTTCAGTGTGAAAAGTAATGTCAGAAGCCAAAAGTCACATCTGTTTATAATGAAAGATTACAGCAAAGGTCGGCCTACTGTGAAATGCAATTTTGAAAGGCAATAATCAATCAAGGATGGATTGTTATTACATGGTATTGAAGGTAGACTGATATTTTGTTCCATTGAATCTCACAGATTGAGTTATTTAAAGAGGGTGTTTACTCTCTCAGATAAACTCTTGGGGTAGAGGGTTTAAACTGTAATCAACCTTGTTAGACCTCCTTATGTGAGCGTGTATATTGTTTTGCCAACTGTAATTTTATAGGCATGCATTGCTAATGCTCTGTATATCAGGAACGAGTTGTTGACAAGCCATATATAAGGGTTTTAGGCCATTAGGGAAAGTCAAGTCAGATTTCATAGGACAGGTGTTTATTATGAAAAGGTTTGACAAAAACTGTAGGCCTGACCTATTTATTGTGAAAAACACGTAATGTTTATATAACAGCTTCGATATTAAGTACTCTTTACAGAACATACATACAAGATTTTACACTGAAATCTCAACATATACTTTATACACGTTGATGAAAACATCATAGAAACAGAGAAAACGTTGAATTATCAAGCCTGTTGAAGCGTGCTTGATTAGCTACAATCAGTAGGATTAAACAAATAATAAAAATAAGATGTGTAGTAATTATTTACCTTATAATGATAACAAGGGTGTCATGAAAACTAGGCCTGGGCGAAAATTTCGTTCCGTTCACGGAAATTGCGATAATTTGACATTTTCGCGTTCCGTGGAGAGCGCGAAAATGTCAAAATTTCCGCATTCCGCAGCTTGGCGATAATTTGTTTCTTGCTCGCGCTGTAAAATAATACATTCTCGCGCGTGCGCGATCGCCTTACCTGAATCCCTTCGTTCGCCGACAAGTTTTCTTGATCCGGTCGCGTTCTCCATGAGATGTTGTATTGTTTTTAGCCATTTACGCTATCTCGCGACAGTTCGCGCCCGCAGTGACGTCATGCGTCGCGCGATCACGTCTTTCTTCTCGCGATCATGCACCGCGAGACAACTGAAAACAAGATGGCCGCGCCCGCGAGCAACCACATGGGTAAGTTGGCGAGCCGCAACCGTGCAGAAAATCTCGCGAACATGCGGGAAAAAAACTTCCGCATCTTCGCGATATTTCCGCGTGTTTGCGATAATTTTTAACATTTTCACGATAATTTGCTAAAGTGGATTTCGCAAATTCCGCCCACCCCTAATGAAAACTAATGAGAAGCTCAGTATTTCTATTGATTTCAATTGCAGAGTGTTCCAACAAACACATCAGGGGTACAAATCAATGTTGATAAGGGTTGCATGTTTGGAATTTTCAGAATGAGCACATAACACCTAAAATACATATATTCATGAAAATTATTTGTTTTAATTATTTTTAGAATTAGTTTACATGTTGCTACTTTTGAAAATCATATGAGTAGGCCATATTTAGGATTGTTTATTTTTTTGTACCATAATCACTGACAATACTAATATTATTTATTCATATGAATTGTTTGATTTACTTTAATATGTTTTGAATATTAATAATTAGTTGATTACTAAAAGAAAGATGACTTTAAAGCTTTGAAATTCTCTTGCTTAGGCTGCATTATTTCATGGCCTTAGGGAAATTTACTTTGGCATATTTCCATCAAATGTTGCTTTAACTGTTACTGCCTAATGTAGCAAATTAACTGAGAATGAAGCCTTATTCCTTGTGTGTATGAATTGGTGGGAACCGATCCTTGGACAGTACCCATGAAGGGGCAACAAATACAGTTTTCCTTTTGTAACTAACCTGTGAGGATGACAAAGGCTGCAGTTTCTCATGACAAGCTTGGAAAACAATGTTGGAGTAGCAAATTGTGCCTGACAAACAGAAGATGACCGATGGACAGACCACTGTGGTCCGATCGCTGATGTCACAACTGCATCATCTATATTATAAAGACAAACTCCTCAAAGGAGAGGTAGAATCACAACGAAAGAGCTTTATTATTTGTCCCTTTTTGCCTGTCTGCCTTGGGAAGTGTTTGCAATTGCTGCTGTAATTGCTGATCGATTTAAACTCCTTTCTTTGCTGACTACCTGAACTAAATAATTTGATTTTTCTTTTACAATGAGCTTGCTTTCTGAACTCTTTTGGACTATTTGGTGAGATAACATATCTGAACTTTCCTGATCTTGCTCAATTTCCCTTTTTTCCATGTTCATGACCACTTCCTCAGTGGACCTTAACATGATCCCTTTGTCCCTTTTCTGAATGAGGGTTTCCCACTTTCAAACCATCCTCTTGCCTTTTTTTAATTTTTTTTTATTTGTATTTAATTTTAGTAGGTTGCATAGGAAATTTTAAAAAAGGAAAGACATTTCAAGCTTCACAGTTAAGCAAAAAAAGCAAACCGTCACATAGTATATATCATTGAGATTCCACATCTATACATTCAAAACATGAAAGAAAAATAATGCAAGCCTTTTTATAACAAACTGTAGCCACAGCGAAGTTATTCAATGCACATTACAAGCACAGTATGTATCTTCAATGATACAGAGTGTGGGCCAGGTTGGTTACATAGAGCAGTCTCTGATATGTGCACCACATTTATTAGGAGAAATAACAGTTACCCTGAGTTGCCCTCCTCAGCAGGGAGCGGATTTGTGGTCGGCTGAGCCTGTCCATCCAAATACGTTTGATACAAACCCCAAAAATATTTAGGTCGGCTACGAGGGGGAAGTAGTTCACTATACAGTTCCGATTGTGTGTTGCAATACAATATGTCACGTGACCACTCCTGTATTGAGGGAGGAGGGCCACGTGCCCAGCGAAAAGCTAATCTGCGCTTTACAAATTACAATGAGCATTGCCATGTCCACTAATCTCCTAAATCCCTTTTTAATTTTCTTGGTGTACCCCAGCAAGGCAATAATCAGGCCAGGGAGCATGCACACCCCCGTAATGTCGCTCAGTGTCTGAAATACATGTTCCTAATAATTAGCAATTATAGGGCATGCCCAAGCTACATGTAGAAAGTCCGCAGGACATACTCCACATCTCTCCCACTCAGTTGTCTCACGCAGTCCATATCGAAAAAGCCACTCTGGGGTATAGTAAACTCTCTGTAGGTATTTAAAATGAATTAGGCGATGCCGACCATTTAAGGACACTCGGCGAGTCACTTCGCAGCAGTACCTCCAAGTATCATCGTCTATATTTAAACCCAGGTCCCTTTGCCAATCCAGTCTAGCTTTCGTATAGAAGTTCTTGCGGTAAGCCTGTGCGGCCCCATAGAACCTGGACACCAGCTTGGCAGGCAATTCAGCCTGCAGTTTAAATGTGAGAGGAGTCACCTCAGGACGTTCCGCCATATCTTCACCTAGAACCTCACGCATGGCGGTCTCACCCTGTGATATTGGAACTGCACTAGTGGAGTGGGTGCTGTGCCTTCCTGTATGATCTCGTCCCACGTGTGTACTTTCCCTTCCAGAAAGAGGTCACCCACCACCACTACCTTCAGAGTCTGCAAAGCTGCTCACACTTGCGATCCCCGCTCAACGGTAACCATGCGCACCAATGGAACCGAAGGGGAATATAGATTATTACAGTCCTGTCTTTTAACCAAATCCCACCATGCATGCACCATAGAGTTTATGGAATCAAGAATTCCTGTGCTGCGATCTGGAGAACAAAATAGACTAGTGGGAAAATCAGAAGGGGCGACTGCCACCTTCGTGATGTGCAAATGCGGAGGGTCTAATGTCTGGTGTAACCAATGAAACGCGTGAGAACTTTGGGCCACTCTGTAGCACAAGTCCAAATCTGTGTGGTGAGAATAGTGGTATTAGTTTTTTTTTAAAGTGCTGGGACAACCATAGGGATATTTAAAAATAAGAATAGAAACCTCGGAAAGATCACTATTTTCATCAACGGAATTCGCACCAGGAGCGATATAGGCATCTTCCTCTAATTTAGTAACCAACCTCTCATAGTTTTCCTTGAAAAGAGTCTCCGGGTCAGTATGGAGTTGTATAGCCAAATAACGCATGGGCTCAGTGGTCCAGGTCAATGGGAAATTTAGCGCAATAGGAGTGGTGGAAGACCTCAATGGGAAGATAAGGGACTTAGTCCAGTTGATTTTTAAGCCGAAAATTACTCCAAAGCGAACAACTTCTCTAAGTACAGGGGACAGATTGGTCGCAGGGTTCCTAATATAAAGCAACGTATCATCAGCATAGGAGGACACTATTAAATTATAAGCCGGGAATCAGAGCCCCCAGAAGCCATGATATTCCCTGAGGGCAAAGGCCAGGGGTTCTGCTACTATAACATAAAGAAGGGGGAGACAGCGGGCATCCTTGTCTAGTATCTCTGGAAATTCATACTGGGGCAGTGACAATATCACCCTTCAACTTCAACTTCAAACAATCTTTATTCGGTATATAAGTATATAACCATAAAAGCATTCTATAGATAAAAACATTTCATCATAAGATTTAAAAAATACAATTGATATCACAGATTTTCACTGGAGCGCATTTCATCCCAAGTGTAGACAAGAGTATCCTTAAATGTTTGAGAGTGTACACAGTATGGATTACTAATCTTCACAGGTCTCAAGAAAATACATACAAATTTCGTTTAGACCTCAAGAAATAGCAGCACATTATCTATAAAAAGCTTTATATCAAATATATATAATAATAAGATATATAAAAATTCAATCTTATCAAGTTCATAATTTAGCATTTCCAAATATTAAGATCCTTTCTCCCTTTAAATGCCATCTGAGTAAAAAGCATTACATATCGATGCATATTCCAAATTACAGACGTGATAAAAAGCAGACTTACAAGAATACAATTTATTAGTAATAAAAAGGGGTCGTAAAATTGATTTTCTGATGTCCCTGTAAAAAATTTTTTAAAGTATAAAATGCAAAGTACTCTGGAAGCTTTTACCATCACACGGGCACATAGGTTTGATTTCGGCTCCACTTAACCATCTCTGAAAAAGCTACTTGAAAGTGGAGTGTGCCCAACCTTAGTCTTGTCAAGTAAAATCTATGCTGTACATTTCTAGTAAAAATTAGGTACGGTTGTGTGCCAAGAAAGATCGGTCCTTCACAATAGCATTTGACACCTGATTTTATACTAAGTTCAGCTACCCTCTTAGTTTCTCTGCATTTCAGGAATCTCCTCTTGAGCTCCATTTTACTATAGGTCTGGCTGCTCACGGGATCTTTAAAATTTGTTTCCATGTTGCACTCAGCTAAAAGGCTGCGGATATAACGCAACCATGGTATATTCCTATGATAATCTAGTTTGAGGCAGTCCAACATTATTTCTTTAGTAAAGTGGGCTTCTTCTTTAGTCCAGATTAGATGTCACAATACGAGGTCAGCTGCATTATTCAGGTCACTCATATATGGTGCGTCTAACTCCTTGTTAACTACATAGGTAGCTGTTGAATTTGGGACTGATAAAACCCGTCTCAAGAATTTATTCTCAAGGGTTTGTAATGGGGAGATGTCTGTCATACCCCAAAGTGCTCCACCATAGCATACCCCTGTGATGCACTTACTCCCGTATAACTTTAATATCTCACGTATAGGCTTATTCCCTATTTTCTGCGAGAATCTAAAAAGAGCCTCACTTGATCTCACAAATTTTAGTTTACAGGAATTTAAGTGTGCAGCCCATGGTCCTTTGCTATTAAAAAGTAACCCCAGATAAGAAAAGGTAGATGTCCTTTCAATAGGGGTTCCCCCAAACATTATGGTTTCTACTCTTTGGTTTCATTTTCCCACGTCAAGACTAGTGTTTTGCTCAGGTTTATTTTTAGATCCTTTTTAGTCATGAAGGTTGTGAAATTATCAATCAATAGTTGGAGGCCATTTGCAGTCCTAGATATTAGGACTGCATCATCTGCATATAGTAAAACTGGGGTAACTTGTTTACCAATCATAGTGGCATCAGCTTGCAGACTCAGTAATAAAAAATCAATACTGTTAATGTAGAGGGAGAATAAGAGAGGGGCGAGGACGCAGCCTTGTCTAAATCCTCTGGTAGCTCTAAAGTGCATAGTGCATTCCCCCTTCTGGCCATAGCGTATTTTTGAAGTTAGATGGGCATATATCTGTGATAAAAAATGTATAATGTCGCCAGGGGCACCCATCTCTGCTAAAGTTTGCCATAACTTGGCATGATTTACTAAGTCGAACGCACTAGAGAGGTCGACAAAACAAAGGTGGAGTGATTCTTCTTTGGCCAGTGTGTATTCCCGATAAGCAACTCCAGGTTTACGCATTGCTCCACTGTTCCAATCCCCCTTCTAAAACCGTACTGGGCGTCTGTTAAGATGTTTTTATCTTTTATTCAGCTTTCCAACCTAGCTAACAGAACCCTATCCATAAGTTTGGAGGTGGAATCCAGAATTGGCCGGTAGCATTTTGAGCTACCTCTCTCGCCTTTTTTAAAAATAGGAACAATCACACTTTCAGCCCAAGTTAATGGTAGCACCCCGTTAACAATAGCATTAAACAAGTTGACTAGGATGGGGGACCAAAGTTCTTCATCATGTTTAAAAACATCAATAGGGACCCGATCCGGTCCTGCTGCCTTCCAACTTGCATTATTTTTTAAAGCAGTTTTTATCTCTTGTATGGTGAGTAGTTCTATCTTGGGAGTGTTTGTTAAAATAATATAGCGGGTTTCTTCAATTACCATCAGCCTGTCTTGAGAGATTAAAAATATTTTCAAAGTGAAATAACCATTCTGCTTGCGTAACTAATGTGTCAACCCTTGCCGAAGAATATTTAAACAGTGGCTGGTCAATAGTATTCCAGAATAGGATAGGGTTCTTTGTTTTGGCTGCTTGGACCAAATTATCCCAAGCATTCTCCCTGATTTCAGTTTTTCTCAACTTTAAAACTTGCTTATAGCTCTTTCAAAGAGAGCAAATTTTTTCTCTATTCCTTGGTTTACTTTTTAATTCTTCCTTTAAGTCCCTATTTAATCTGGAACAATGATGGTTAAACCAACGCGGAAAATCATTGCTATTTTTCTTATTTTTGACTTTCAATTCCTTGGAAATTGCGCAGAGATATTTTGGAAGGCCGAAACAATATCTATGTTACTAGATGGGTTATCCAAACATGTTTTAATGTAATGGTTATTTTTTTGCAGTATGTTCTCCACAGAAATTGTGGGATCTACACCTGCCCACTTTATCAATATCCCATTTTCACCTTGGGTTTTAATGTTAGTTGCAAGTGGGGTTATCTTCGTTCTGTGATATAATTTAGAGTTTAATATTAGCAGGACAGGGTGATGGTCACTTAGCAGACTAGGTTGTATAAAACATTTTTCAACCAGACACCCGCAGTTTCTGAATATTAAAATATGGTCTATACATGAAGACAATCTATCCCCTTCATATGTGTGTTTAACATGTACTCCCTCACAGGGTCATACGAAGTCTGGCAGTAGGTGAGTAATAGAGCACAGCAACTAGCTTTAGAAATACACCACCTACCCTCATCCTTTCTAAGACAGCACGCATAAAGGGCCATTCAACCGAATCAAATGATTTTTCTACGTCTAAAAAATACCGCAGTAGCTTTGACCTCTGGGTTGACATGCTGGAACACCCCAAAAAAAGTTCTTAAGTTGTATGTTAGATTGCGACCCAGAACGAACCCTGCCTGTTCTGTACTTGCCAGATTCGGGACCAAGATAGCCAGACGATTTGCCAGTACTTTAGCATAAATTTTAGTGTCCACATTTAGCAACGACAATGGGCAGTAGGAGAAACATACCTTAGGTGGCTTACCAGGTTTGGGGATAGTAACTATCATGGCTTCACACATTGTGGGAGGGAGGTTCCCAGTTTCGTAAAGCTCTTTGAAGAGCATCACTAAATGCGGAGTGAGTAGATCCTTGAATTCCTTATAGAAGGTCACCATTAAGCCATCCTGCCCTGGTGTGCTGCTAGAGTGCATATGGTGTAATGCTGTGTGTATCTCCCAGGCCTCTAGAGGCCTCATCAGGTACTCTCACTGGTCGTTTGTGAGCCAGGGTAATTTAATGTGCTCTAAGTAATCGTGAATTGTGCTGTCATTTGCTTGGGAACGGGAACAATAGAGAGTTTCATAATATTGCATAAACCGGTTGGCTATGCTCATTGGTTCTGCTAGCATCTCACCGTCCTTTGACCGTATTGGCGTGATCGTAGATGCTTCTCTGTTACGCCTCAACAAAGATGCAAGCCTAGCCCCCAGCCTTTCTCCCTCCCCATAGCTTCTAGCTAACGCGTACTTCCCATGTGTTGGACCTCATTGTCAGCAGCTTCCTGATACTCAACAAGATTTTCTTGCAGTTTATCGTCTCCCTCCCCCGCCCCAATTTCATTTCTAAATCTATCAGACCCTTCTCTAAAGAGTCCAGGCAACTCCTAATCGCGTGGAGCACTTCAGAATGCTTGGATATGACAACACCTCTGATATATATTTGAAGGTTTCCCAGATGATGGAGAACTGTGAAACAGACCCTATGTTGTTTGCAAAGAAATATTCAATGGCCTCAGCCATCTCAGCTTTGAAAACAGGATCTAGCAACGAATAAGGGAAACCTCCAGGTAAACGGAGTGGGTAGTTTCTGGGGGCTCTTCAGGTCTAAAATTATAGGAGCATGATCTGACAAGGTGCGTGGATGAACCTTACAGTCACGAACTTCCATATATATTTCACAAGACAATAACCAGTAATCTATTCTCGAATAGAGAGCATGCAGAGCAGAATAGTGTGCGTATCCCCCCAACTCTGGGAACCGTGTCTGCCACACGTCCACCATGTCAAGTCTTACGGTCATGTCTCTAATTTTTTTGCAGAGGCAGAAATTCGATTTTCAGGACCCATTGAGCGATCCAATGCTGGGTCCAGTACACAATTAAGGTCGCCTCCCACTAGCAACAGAAGTGTTGTGTCAACACCTGGGGATGTGAATAGTGATTGGTTAAACTGTGGATTATCGTAATTAGGGCCATTCACATTAATAACCAATAGATCTAGTCCCTTCCCTCTACACCTGGAGATAGTGTACTGCCCCTCTGCATCTGTAGCACCCGGATCAATTTGAAGTCCTGATTTAGGGTTTACCCACGTGAGCACCCCTCTGGCATGGGAAGTGAACCCCGAGGCGTGAAACGAGCCCTGCAGTACCCTCTGCGATAACATCATACTATCCATGGGAAAATTAGTTTCTTGCAATAGGGCTATATCAACGGAGTGACGTTTAAGATAAGCAATTCGATGATTATTAAGGCCTCTGACATTCCATGTTAAGAATCTAATAATCTGACCCGTCTGCTGTGTCATCCCAAGGAATGATTGGGCACAATAGGAAACCATATTGGACTTATACTGGCCACCTCTGCCTTCTGATCAAAATATCTGAAATATGCCACATGCTTGTGTCTTCCGCTGTGACAAAGAAGAACACCCAACAAACACCCCCCCATGCTGCGTCAACCCCAACTTGACACAATCGGTTGTCCCTCCCTCCTTGCAACACAAAAAAAAGACATAGTGCCAACAGGTGGAGCACACACAGGGGCGGATGTTGCCTCTCCGCCATTGCACTCCCGGCTACAGCCAAGAGTACCAAACCGCTATGTAAGAACTATTATGGCAGATTGTTGTATCTCCCTATTTGATCATGCCCTCCCAGACCACCCAGGAGTCAGAAGCCCAAAGGCATCCTGAAGTCTCACTCCTCACTATGACAGAAAAAGATTCACTGGAGGACCAATGCCTCTCTTGGTATGGAGTAATGTGTGAACAGTAGAAATTCAATTGAAAAGGACTATATAGTTCTTATAGGTCCAGTGCGGATGCTGAAGTAAGAGAAGTGAGAAAAAGTCTACCGTTGCATCACTGACCAGCCTTTCAGGGTGTTTTTATGACAATGTATTTATGCCTGCAGATAAGCATTTTGGTACATGGAATTTCACAAGTTATGGTACTAAGCAAGAAATATGGTGTTGGTTATCTCCTTTGACAAACCCTGGGGGAAGATGTGTACCATGATAATCATCACCCTACCAGCATCCTTAGGAGGGTGCTGGTAGCTATAGCTTTCTTCCAGGCACATGCAATAAAAAGAACTTTAAAAAACTCTTCTGTCTGCCTGCCATTTATATTGCTTTCTTTAATGACTGGACTCTTCCCATGAGGCACAGGGTCAGACGGATTTGCATATGGCCATGTCTGAACTGGGGTGGCAGAGTGGGCTAAAGAACGGTGATGGATCAAACCCAGATCTGTTGACTTCGTGTGAGTGTTTGATTGGTTCTGATGCTCCGTCCATCACCACCCCCTTTTGTACCGCTTTGTTCGCCATAAGTTGGCAGAGTATGCTCAGACGTTGAGTCCCTTGCTCACCTTGCCACTGGATTCAAGCAAGCCTGGCTGAAGATGGCTGAAATGCCAGAAACAGGTCCTAGAAAGCTTGTTTCCGGTCCAGGGAAGGCATGGCTTGGCAATTCGGGCTGGACTGTTCCCATGAGACACAGGGTCAGACTGATTTGCATATGGCCATGTCTGAACTGGGGTGGCAGAGTGGGCTAAAGAACGGTGATGGATCAAACCCAGATCTGTTGACTGGGTGTGAGTGTTTGATTGGTTCTGATGCTCTGTCCATCACCACCCCCTTTTGTACCGCTTTGTTTGCCATAAGTTGGGAGGGTATGCTCAGACGTTGAGTCCCTTGCTCACTTTGCCACTGGATTCAAGCAAGCCTGGCTGAAGACGGCTGAAATGCCAGAAACCGGTCCTAGGAAGCTTGTTTCTGGTCCAGGGAAGGCATGGCTTGGCAATTTGGGCTGGACTGTTCCCATGAGGCACAGGGTCAGACTGATTTGCATATGGCCATGTCTGAACTGGGGTGGCAGAGTGGGCTAAAGAACGGTGATGGATCAAACCCAGATCTGTTGACTGGGTGTGAGTGTTTGATTGGTTCTGATGCTCCGTCCATCACCACCCCCTTTTGGACCGCTTTGTTTGCCATAAATTGGCAAGGTATGCTGAGACGTTGAGTCCCTTGCTCACTTTGCCACTGGATTCAAGCAAGCCTGGCTGAAGATGGCTGAAATGCCAGAAACAGGTCCTAGAAAGCTTGTTTCCGGTCCAGGGAAGGCATGGCTTGGCAATTCGGGCTGGACTGTTCCCATGAGGCACAGGGTCAGACTGATTTGCATATGGCCATGTCTGAACTGGGGTGGCAGAGTGGGCTAAAGAACGGTGATGGATCAAACCCAGATCTGTTGACTGGGTGTGAGTGTTTGATTGGTTCTGATGCTCCGTCCATCACCACCCCCTTTTGTACCGCTTTGTTCGCCATACGTTGGCAGGGTATGCTCAGACGTTGAGTCCCTTGCTCACTTTGCCACTGGATTCAAGCAAGCCTGGCTGAAGACGGCTGAAATGCCAGAAACCTGTCCTAGGAAGCTTGTTTCCGGTCCAGGGAAGGCATGGCTTGGCAGTTCAGGCTGGACTGTTCCCATGAGGCACAGGGTCAGACTGATTTGCAAATGGCCATGTCTGAACTGGGGTGGCAGAGTGGGCTAAAGAACGGTGATGGATCAAACCCAGATCTGTTGACTGAGTGTGAGTGTTTGATTGGTTCTGATGCGCCGTCCATCACCACCCCCTTTTGTACCGCTTTGTTCGCCATAAGTTGGCGGAGTATGCTCAGACGTTGGGTCCCTGGCTCACTTAGCCACTGGATTCAAGCAAGCCTGGCTGAAGACGGCTGAAATGCCAGAAACCGGTCCTAGGAAGCTTGTTTCCGGTCCAGGAAAGGCATGGCTTGGCAATTCGGGCTGGACTGTTCCCATGAGGCACAGGGTCAGACTGATTTGCATATGGCCATGTCTGAACTGGGGTGGCAGCGTGGGCTAAAGAACGGTGATGGATCAAACCCAGATCTGTTGACTGGTTGTGAGTGTTTGATTGGTTCTGATGCTCCGTCCATCACCACCCCCTTTTGTACCGCTTCTTTAAATGACAGCATACTGCTTGGAACAATGGGTCAGCCAATTTCTGCAAGTGGATTTATTGGTCTTTAAGTAACGCCATTGCTTGATCACAAGTGCAAATCTGCCCTAAATGAATGTGCTTCATTTTCTGGGCTGATGACCAGTTTAGCTTCTCCTTTTATTGATTCCCTTTCATTACTTTCCTTCTCTTTTTAGAGCATTCTGCAGCCCCCCAAACAGTCTTAACAAACTGCTTGCGTGTCACTCATATCATCTGCAGTGTGCTACACCCTGTGCAGCAACTATTTCTAAACTGGGTGGCCAAATTGGATTATTTTTGTCCATTGTGTATCATTGTCTATCATTCCAAATTCGCCACCCTAGATCAGTACAACAACATTATACACTGTAGCATTAAAAAATTGGCAACCGTTGGTAGGTTTACTGAGTGGTAATCTTGCAATGGTATTTATTATTCAGTGTATTATTGTTTTTCCTGCTCTAAGATGGACAACACGTTGCTGCTAAATGCTGTAGGCATGTTGGAAATTTAGAGTAATGCTACATTAAGCACTATACCACTGCAAGACGGCCACAAGATAATAAGTTGCATTTTATTTTTGTATTGCAGAAGCCAGTAAATGAGGCTGCATGCTTTCTTTTTCTACTTTTGCTTCTTTCATTTATCGTTGATATGCTTGTTGATATGCTTGTTGAGAACCCACCGGTCAGGACAACGGACCCTAACACAGCAGCCCTCGACCTCACGCAATGGCTGACCTCCTGTGCCAACGACCTCGCCCCACTGAAGAACCCACTCACCAGGCCCGGAAGCAAGAAGGCCCCCTGGTTCACCGACGAGCTCAAGGACTCCAAGAAGGCCTGCCGCACCCTCGAGAAGGCCTGGCTCCTCGACAAGACCACCGACAACATGACCGCCCTCAAACTCGCCACCCGCAGACATCACCAGCTCATCCGCACCACCAAGAAGAAATCTTTGAAGGAACGACTGGACAAGAACGCCCATGACAGCAAGGAGCTCTTCAACATCGTCAAGGAGTTCTCCAACCCCAGCACCAGCAACAACGACATCACTCCCTCGCAGGACCTCTGCGACTCCCTCGCCTCGTACTTCCACCGCAAGATCGCCGACATCCACAACAGTTTCGGCGCTCCACCCCCGCACCCATCGACCGAACCTACGCACCTCGCCGCTATCCTCCAGACATGGACCAAAGTGACCCTCGAAGACACGACACGCATGATGAACACCATCCACTCCGGATCTCCGACCGACCCATGCCCCCACCATGTCTTCAACAAGGCCGCCTCTACCATCGCACCCCACCTCCGAGACATCATCAACGCCTCCTTCGACACAGCCACCTTCCCAGAGAGCTGGAAGCACGCCGAGCTCAGCGCACTACTGAAGAAACCAACTGCGGACCCGACCGACCTCAAGAACTTCCGCCCTATCTCGCTCCTTCCTTTCCCTGCCAAAGTCATCGAGAAGGTCGTCAACAAGCAGCTGGCCGCCTTCCTCGAGACGAACGGATCCCTCGACCCATCGCAATCCGGATTCAGAGCCAACCACAGCACAGAGACCGCCCTCATCGCAGCCACCGACGACATCCGAGCCCTGCTCGACAAAGGTGAAACAGCGGCACTCATCCTCCTTGACCTCTCCGCAGCATTTGACACTGTCTGCCACCGCACCCTAGTCCAACGCCTCAACGACACCGGCATCCAGGGGATTGCTCTGGAATGGATCATCTCATACCTCTCCGGCAGAACACAGAGAGTACGCCTCCCTCCGTTCCGCTCTGAGGCCACCGAAGTCATCTGCGGCGTCCCGCAAGGATCATCGCTCAGCCCCACTCTCTTCAACATCTACATGAAACCCCTCGCTGCCATCGCACGCCAACACAACCTCAACATCATCTCCTACGCCGATGACACCCAGCTGATTCTCTCCCTGACCAGAGACCCCGACACCGCCAAAGCCGACCTACACGAAGGGATGAAAGATGTCGCCGAATGGATGAACATCAGCCGCCTGAAGTTGAACACGGACAAGACAGAAGTCCTCATCCTGGGACCATCGCCCTCTGCATGGGACGACTCCTGGTGGCCCCCGGCCCTGGGCACCGCACCCAAGTCAACGGACCACGCATGCAACTTGGGCGTCATCCTGGACTCCTCCCTATCGATGACCAGACAAGTCAACGCCGTCTCCTCATCTTGCTTCCACAACCTCCGCATGCTCCGCAAGATCTTCAGATGGATCCCGACTGAGACCAGGAAGACTGTCACCCAGGCCCTCATCACCAGCAGACTAGACTACGGAAACACCCTCTACGCCGGTACAACAGCCAAGCTTCAGAAAAGACTTCAGCGTATCCAGAACGCCTCCGCCCGTCTCATCCTGGACGCCCCCCGACGCAGCCACATCTCGAGCCACCTAAGAGACCTGCACTGGCTCCCTGTCAACAAGAGGATCACGTTCAGGCTCCTCACCCACGCACACAAATCCCTCCACGACCTTGGCCCAAGGTACCTCAACGACCGCCTGACCTTCTACACGCCCACCCGACAGCTACGATCCGCGTACCTCGCCCTCGCCGTCGTCCCTCGCATCCAGAGAGCCACCGCCGGAGGAAGATCCTTCTCCTACCTGGCGGCTAAGACATGGAACTCCCTGCCCGTCCACCTGCGGCTGACCCAGGACCACCTCGCCTTCAGGAAACAGCTCAAGACCTGGCTGTTCGAGCAGTAGCAGACCCCCTCCCCCAAGCGCCTTGAGACCCTTCCGGGTGAGTAGTGCGCGATATAAATTCCTTGATTGATTGATTGATTGATTGTGTGTGTTTGTTGTTTTGTGGATGGGTAAGTGGACAAAAGCAAGAACAAGCCAGGGGGTGGATGGATGGAAGTTTAAGCTCAGGAATGAGTGAGTGCATCTAGAATGGCTCGTTGAGTTCCTACACTCATTCTTGACTGAAGAGGCTCTTTCAAATAAAAGCTAGACCTACTGGTATGCAAATTCTTGTTGAGATTGCACTCCATCAAACTAGGTCAAGCCTTGTACTTGTCTAATGTGGATGTGGATGTGGAAGTTCACAGCATGTATTTAGGTAATATTTCACGGTAACGCTTATAATATTTTATTTTTCATGTGTATAACTAATACTTAAATGCTTGTGTAGACAAAACCACTATTCAAAGAAATTTCATTGTAAAAATATCGAAATCTAAAATAAATAAAATATGTATTTTGGGATAATTAAACTCTCCTTATGATTTCACATTAGAGTAAAAAAAGGTGATTTACATAACACACTAGGGACTATGGGGCAGATTTATGTTGCCTGGCGCATCCCTGCAAATCAGCATGGATGCGCCAGGAAATATGCGTCACGCAAGTTTACCCTTGCGCCACCACAGATGCGCCGCATTTACAATGCAGCGCATCGTGGCGCAAGGATAAACAGATGCGTGACACATCTGATGGCGTAAGGCGGCGCATTGCTGGAGTTGTGTCGTAAGCAATGTTTAGGGGCTGCCCATACCTATCATGCTGCATCATGCCTTACGCCTGCTTCAAGCAGGCGCAGGGTTTTGACGCAGCAGCGTCGGAAAAGTGACTCAGTGAAATCTTATAGATTTCACTGAATCACTTTTCCGAGGCTTTTTCCGATGGAACGCCCACCCTGCACACATTAAATGTAAAGGTACTTATAGAGCGCACTGTCACCTGACTGCCACCTTGCGGTGTCACCTTTGCGGTTTCCTGGCGCTGATACTCATACCGCTGTGGAACCCCTCCTGGCTTTCCCTGTGTCCACTCCTGGGCACCCCCAGGGTGAAGCCAGGCATCCTTAGCGCTGTTGGGGCCAGTGTGGAGGGTAAGCAAGCTATTGCCCAGAGTTGCAGCGTGTGGCCCGTGATTAGAATAGGCACCGAGGCGAGAATAGACAGGTCCGAGGAAATTGTGCCAGAGCCCCGCCGAGGCGGGAATCGAACCCTGGTCCCTGGCCAGAACTCTGCTTCAGGGTCTGCCGCTCTAACCATTGAGCCACACTCTTACACCATGACGCATCTCCATAGATGCGTCACAATGTAAATAGGGCGCAACGTGGCGCAGGGTTTCCGCCGCCGCTGCGTAACAAAAGTGATGCAACGGCGGCGTACAAGTGGCGCTAGTCTGATATAAATCTGCCCCTATATTTATGGCAAAGTAACGCAGCACCACAAGTCACCTTGCTGTGCTGCGTTACAGGGAAAGGGCAGGAATGTGCTGTTTAAAAGAATACAATGCATTTCTGTCCTTGCGCTGGTGCTGTTTTGGCTGCCTGCTGCCAATGCAGGCACCGCCTACGTTACAGAGAGGATTGTCTTTGTGCAGGATGGAACACCTTCCTGCACAAAAACAATAAGGAAAGGCAAATTCCTCATTCTATGTGTGCTGCATTCTGCAGCAAACATAGAAAGAGGAAATGACAAGGAGAAATAAAGATATTTCCCCTTGTTATGCCTCACCTGGGGAGGCAAATCTTTTTGGCAAATTTACCAGTTCTGGTAAATCTGGGAATGTGTGAAAAACCATGGGAGTTGCTTGGAAACAACCACGCAATGCCCATGGAACTCCTCCCTGAAGCGGATTAAGGCAATGCATCAATTTGCGGTGCATTGCCTTACTCAATATCTATGAAGCCACTCAGGGTCAAGCAAGGTGGTCTTGCGTGGCTTCATAAATCTCTTTTTTGAGTTGCGTCGCTCTTGTACCACGTTGCGTGCAGCAAGAGTGATGCAACAGGGCTACTAAATATGCCTCTAGATATTGTGCTTTACATTATTAGTGCTCCGATCCTGTACCAGTCCCACCATCCTCTACTCGATTATGGAATGGATGCAGGCAGTGGTAGTGGGATTGGGGACATGACTAGATATGGTGTGGGGAACGGTACATAATTAGATCAACGTCTAGTGATGAAATGTGCCTTTTTCACGGGAAATAGCCTTTACCATGCAGTTGGAACCCCACATGCTTTTACCACTCTGGCATAACCATGCAGGCGACATTAAAACACAAGTCTTTACCACACAGGTTTTTACACCGATAATGTCTTAAACACGCATGCCATTACAACGAATTTCGTTGTAAAGGCATGATTGGTAAAGGCATATTTGTTGCACAAGTTTAAAGGTGAGTATATGTAAGTATTAAAAGCTTTACGTTTTAAGTGTTTCTATATATAATGGAATGTTTTCTTTTTAGGGTTTAGGGTAGGGGTGGGCGGAATTTGCGAAGTCCACTTTCGCAAATTATCGCGAAAATGTTAAAAATTATCGCAAACATGCGGAAATATCGCGAAGATGCTGAAGTTTTTTTCCCGCATGTTCGCGAGATTTTCTGCATGGTTGCGGCTCGCCAACTTACCCATGTGGTTGCTCGCGGGCGCGGCCATCTTGTTTTCAGTTATCTCGCGGTGCATGATCACGAGAAGAAAGCAAGAACGCGCGACGCATGACGTCACTGCGGGCGCGAACTGTCACGAGACAGCGCAAATGGCTAAAAACAATATAACATCTCATGGAGAACGCAACCGGATCAAGAAAACTTGTCGGCGAACGCAGGGATTCAGGTAAGGCGATCGCGCGCGCGTGAAAATGTATTATTTTACAGCGCGAGCAAGAAACACATTATCGCCAAGCTGCGGAATGCGGAAACTTTGACATTTTCGCGCTCTCCGCGGAACGCGAAAATGTCAAATTATCGCAATTTCCGCGAACGGAACAAATTTTCGCCCAGGCCTAGTTTAGGGTGGGCTTGGGGTTTTGGATGGTATGTGAATTTTTGGGGTTTAATGTGGGTTTGGGGGTTTTAGGTGGGAAGGTTTTTTTTAAGGGTTTAGGGTGGGAATGGGTTTTTGGGCACTAGTTCTTTTTTAGGTTTTAGGGGGGTATGGGTTTTGGGTAGCAAGGGTATTTTTAGGGTTCTGGGCATGTATGGGTTTTTCGGTGCTAAGGGTTTTTTAGAGTTTAGGGTAGATATGGGTTTTTGGTGGCAAGTGACATTTTAGGGTTTAGGGTGGGTATTTATTTTTGCGTGTTAAGGGGTGTTTAGGGTTTAGGGTGGGTATGGCTTTTTGGATGGACAGTTAATTTTGGGGTTTAGGAAGGGTATGGTTTTTTGGATGGCAAGGTTATTTTTATGGTTTAGGGTAGGTGTGGATTGTTGGATGATAAGGAGTTTTTAGGATGTGTTTCTGAGTGGTAAGGGACATTTTAGGATTCAGGGTTTTAGGTGGTAAGGGGTGTTTAGGGTTTCGGGTGTGTATGGGTCTTTGAGTGGCAAAGGGTTTTTAGGGTTTAGGGCTGGTAGGGGTTTTTGGATTGTATTGGTTTTTAGTGGGTATTGTTTTGGTGTGGGAAGGCTCTATGCATGTGTATGTATGTGTTATATATATGTAGATTTAGTTATACACATATATGTAAACATTTTATAAAATATATATAGATACATATATAATTATGTATACATATTTAAGTATATGTATATTTGTGTACTTTTAAAATGCAAAATATATATCCATCTATATATCTATATTTATATATATATTATCTACTGGCGGTCGCCAGTAGATAGGTATAGTTAGGACCGAGTTCCCATAGGAAATCTGAAAATTCTATTTTGAATAACTTTGGCGGCGGTTGACTTATCTTCATGAAATTTTCAAAACTAATGGGGCGCTCCGCTCAGCTCCTACCCTGAAAGACTCGGGGGGATTCGTCAAGCGGGGGCTGAGAAAAAAGGGGGCATGTATGGGTTTTTCGGTGCTAAGGGTTTTTTAGAGTTTAGGGTAGATATGGGTTTTTGGTGGCAAATGACATTTTAGGGTTTAGGGTGGGTATTTATTTTTGCGTGTTAAGGGGTGTTTAGGGTTTAGGGTGGGTATGGCTTTTTGAATGGAAAGTTAATTTTGGGGTTTAGGATGGGTATGGTTTTTTGGATGGCAAGGTTATTTTTATGGTTTAGGGTAGGTGTGGATTGTTGGATGATAAGGAGTTTTTAGGATGTGTTTCTGAGTGGTGAGGGACATTTTAGGATTCAGGGTTTTGGGTGGTAAGGGGTGTTTAGGGTTTCGGGTGTGTAGGGGTCTTTGAGTGGCAAAGGGTTTTTAGGGTTTAGGGCTGGTAGGGGTTTTTGGATTGTATTGGTTTTTAGTGGGTATTGTTTTGGTGTGGGAAGGCTCTATGCATGTGTATGTATGTGTTATATATATGTAGATTTAGTTATACACATATTCACTGAAAAAACCAAAGGTTTCACACATGTTATAGTTAGCTGGACATTTTACTGATAAAAAACCAATGAAATTCCCCCGTTATAGTTAGTGCAGGCAACTATAACTCACGCGACCGCAATCCTCTGCTGATGCTAATACTGTATTTAGACACTTATTTGCCCATGTCTTCTTCCATTAAATTTTAGCTATACATATATTACAAATATTTTTTTTTCATAAAGACACATATGTCATCAGCAGAGGATTGCGGTCGCGTGAGTTATAGTTGCCTGCACTAACTATAACGGGGGAATTTCATTGGTTTTTTATCAGTAAAATGTCCAGCTAACTATAACATGTGTGAAACCTTTGGTTTTTTCAGTGAATTTGCAAGGTTTTTTAAATGCTAATTCCTAACTATAACGTGTGTGAAACCTATGGTTTTTTCAGTGAATTTGTACGGTTTTTTAAATGCTAAGTTACTTTACGCCATTCGTGGCGTGCGCGCCCACTTAACGCAGTTTTTTCAGTGAATTTGTACGGTTTTTTAAATGCTAAGTTACTTTACGCCATTCGTGGCGTGCGCGCCCACTTAACGCAGTTCGTACCGTGCGCGCACGGTGCGCTTCGCGCACCGTGCGCGCACAGTGAGCACGCGGTGCGCTTTGCGCACCACGCGCCCACTTTACGCAGTTAGTGCCGTGCACGCACGGTGGGCACGCGGTGCGCTACGCGCACCGCGTGCCCACGTTACGCTGGATGGGCCATGCACGCACGATGCGCTTCGCTCACCGTGCGCACATGGAGGACATATTATGCGCTTCGTTGTAAAAGGTAATTTTGGATTATTTATGGAGATAAATATGCCATGTACAAATGTTGCACTTCGGGCACCATTTGCACACGGGGTATGGAGAGTGTGGATATTTTTTTTAGTTTTTTTTTCCGTACGCGTACGGTAATCGTAATCGGCGATTTTTCGAAAAAAAATAAAATTGAATTTTTTGCCGTGGGGGTTCTTTGGGGACACCTTCATCAAGGCTAGGTGGTTGGGAGCAGTCTAAACAGCCCCTTTACATCTTTTTTGCCTTTGTATTTCCTCCCCCCCTCAGAGTGCGAGATAGAAAATGGCGGCCGCCGCTTCCTGGTTTCGACCGATTCGAATGTTTACTAAGATCTAACAGCTAATCAGAATCGCGCTCGCGCACGGCACCGTACGCGTACTGTAAGCTTACCGTAAGCGCACGGTAAGCGCAACGTAAGCTGCCACAGATATATATATTGATTTAAAGGCTATTTTCTCAGGATCTCCTGAACAGATTTACACCAAACCTACAAAAGGCACTTCCTTGACCTGTAGACTACCTCTCTGCCAAATTTCAAGTAACTCTGTTCAGCCGTTCGGTCTGTAGCTGTGTCTAAAGGTCCTATGGAAAAATGCATGGGAAAAACGCGTTTTGGGACCCCCCTTTTTTCTCAGCCCCCGCTTGACGAATCCCCCCGAGACTTTCAGGGTAGGAGCGGAGCATAGCGCCCCACCTATTTTGAAAATTTCGCGAGGATTCGTCGACCGCCGCCAAAGTTATTCCAAATAGAATGTTGCGGATTTCCTATGGAAACGTGGTCCTAACTATAACTATCTACTGGCGACCGCCAGTAGATAATATGTAAACATTTTATAAAATATATATAGATACATATATAATTATGTATATATATTTAAGTGTATGTATATTTGTGTACTTTTAAAATGCGAAATATATATCCATCTATATATCTATATCTATATATATATTATCTACTGGCGGTCGCCAGTAGATAGTTATAGTTAGGACCGAGTTCCCATAGGAAATCTGAAAATTCTATTTTGAATAACTTTGGTGGCGGTTGACTTATCTTCATGAAATTTTCAAAACTAATGGGGCGCTCCGCTCAGCTCCTACCCTGAAAGTCTCGGGGTGATTCGTCAAGCGGGGGCTGAGAAAAAAGGGGGCATGTATGGGTTTTTCGGTGCTAAGGGTTTTTTAGAGTTTAGGGTAGATATGGGTTTTTGGTGGCAAGTGACATTTTAGGGTTTAGGGTGGGTATTTATTTTTGCGTGTTAAGGGGTGTTTAGGGTTTAGGGTGGGTATGGCTTTTTGGATGGAAAGTTAATTTTGGGGTTTAGGATGGGTATGGTTTTTGGGATGGCAAGGTTATTTTTATGGTTTAGGGTAGGTGTGGATTGTTGGATGATAAGGAGTTTTTAGGATGTGTTTCTGAGTGGTAAGGGACATTTTAGGATTCAGGGTTTTAGGTGGTAAGGGGTGTTTAGGTTTTCGGGTGTGCATGGGTCTTTGAGTGGCAAAGGGTTTTTAGGGTTTAGGGCTGGTAGGGGTTTTTGGATTGTATTGGTTTTTAGTGGGTATTGTTTTGGTGTGGGAAGGCTCTATGCATGTGTATGTATGTGTTATATATATGTAGATTTAGTTATACACATATATGTAAACATTTTATAAAATATATATAGATACATATATAATTATGTATATATATTTAAGTATATGTATATTTGTGTACTTTTAAAATGCGAAATATATATCCATCTATATATCTATATCTATATATATATTATCTACTGGCGGTCACCAGTAGATAGTTATAGATAGGACCGAGTTCCCATAGGAAATCTGAAAATTCTATTTTGAATAACTTTGGCGGCGGTTGACTTATCTTCATGAAATTTTCAAAACTAATGGGGCGCTCCGCTCAGCTCCTAACCTGAAAGTCTCAGGGTGATTCGTCAAGCGGGGGCTGAGAAAAAAGGGGGGTCCCAAAACGCGTTTTTCCCATGCATTTTCCCATAGGACATTTAGTCGAAGGTGCAGCCCGAACGGCTGAACAGAATTACTTAAAATTTGGCAAAGAGGTAGTCCTCAGGTCAGGCATGTGCCATTTGCTTAAATGGTGTAAATCCGTTCAGTAGTTCCTGGGAAAATCAAAAGTAAAATCACATATATATCTGGGCGGAGCCTAACCACACATCTCATCGTGAGATCTGATTGGCTGTCAGCACTTCATCCAAGAAGTGTTGGCAGCCATCTTGGGACCAATATACATGATAGCACCTCATTAAAAAGCATTGCAGGTAATAGAAGGTTTTAAGACGTTAATTACATTATAAATCATTTGTTGGTTGGTACCATACTCATTTTAGGAATTGTGGTGTGTTCTAAGGTGATTTTACCATGTGAAAAAGCCTTCTGCTGTGATATCATGAATCATGTTTGAGAGAAAACTATTTTCTCATGCTTTTCCCACAGAGGTTTGGAAGGTGATCTATAAGCTAACTGAGAGCATATTTTCTGTAAATTCACATTATCTTTCTCAGTCATGTGAAAATAAAGTCTGACATTCTCAGTAAAACATGTACATCCAACAAGGGCAGAGACTGTCAGTTGATTCCTTTGTGTTCTACTGCAGCTTCCCAGAGTGTTCTAAAGAACAACTAGAGCGCTAACAGTCCTACTTATGACAAACGTATGGCACACCTGAAGCTATCTTGGTTGGAATAAAGTGGTAATTCTTAAAACATTTAATTTAAAAAGGAACAAAATGAGGGGATTCATTTTGCCACAGAAAGTATGATTAGTGCTGCAGAAAGAAAAATTAGGGCACATTTGAGTGACTTCTCAAATCCTCTTCTATTTCATTAAAAAATTCTGACATGCAGACTGAAACATGCACTTTCAATACCAGCAGCAGACTTCCCTGGTGAGCAGTAGCTTTACTACAGTGATCTAATAAGCAACTAGAGTGCTAACATTCTGAATTTATGGCGAATTTGTGACACATCTGAATGCCTTCTTGATGGAACCAAGTAAAAAACTGAAAGTATTTCCTACTGAGGAGACTGCAGTAAATGAGGAAATTAGGAAACTTCATAACAAATAAATCTCCCAAGATGGCCACCAGAGACAAGAGAGCCCAAATGTAGCCCAAATATCACCCAGACGTAGCCCAAGTATAGCCTAATGACAGAATGTCCCAGAGTGTTCTTAAGAACAACTAGAGCGCTTACTGTCTTACTTATGACAAAAGTATGGCACACCTGAAGCCATCTTGATTGGAATAAACTGGTAACACTTAAAACATTTAATTTGAAAAGGAACACAATGAGGGGGTTTATTTTGCCATAGAAATTATGATTAGTGCTGAAGAAAGAAAAATTAGGGCACATTTTGAGTGACTTCTCAAATCCTCTTCTATTTCATTAAAAAATTCTGATATGCAGACTGAAACAAGCACTTTTAATACAAGCAGCAGACTTCCCTGGTGAGCAGTAGCTTTACTACAGTGATCTAATGAGCAACTAGAGTGCTAACATTCAGAATTTATGGCAAATGTGTGACATATCTGAATGCCTTCTTGATGGAACCAAAGTAGAAATTGAAAGTATTTCCTACTGAGGAGACTCAGGAAATTAGGAAACTAGGAAACTTCATAACAAATAAATCTCCCAAGATGGCCACCAGAGACAAAAGAGCCCAAATGTAGCCCAAATATCACCCAGATGTTGCCCAAGTATAGCCCAATGACAGAATGTCCCAGAGTGTTCTAACGAACAACTAGAGCGCTAACAGTCTTACTTATGACAAAAGTAGGGCACACCTGAAGCCATCTTGATTGGAATAAAGTGGTAACACTTAAAACATTTAATTTACAAAGGAACAAAATGAGGGGGTTCATTTTGCCATAGAATATATGATTAGTTCTGCAGAAAGAAAAATTAGGGCACATTTTGACTTCTCAAATCCTCTTCCATTTCATAAAAAAATTCTGACATGCAGACTGAAACATGCACTTTGAATACCAGCAGCAGACTTCCCTGGTGAGCCGTAGTTTTACTATAGTGATCTAAAGAGCAACTAGAGTGCTAACATTCAGAATTTATGGCAAATGTGTGACACATCTGAATGCCTTCTTGATTGGACCAAAATAAAAAACTGAAAGTATTCCCACTGAGGAGACTGCAGTAAATGAGGAAATTAGGATACTTCATAACAAATAAATCTCCCAAGATGGCCACCAGAGACAAAAGAGCCAAAATGTAGCCCAAATATCACCCAGATGTAGCCCAAGTATAGCCCAATGACAGAATGCCCCAGAGTGTTCTTAAGAACAACTAGAGCGCTTACTGTCTTACTTATGACAAAAGTATGGCACACCTGAAGCCATCTTGATTGGAAAAAACTGGTAACACTTAAAACATTTAATTTAAAAAGGAACACAATGAGGGGGTTCATTTTGCCATAGAAATTATGATTCGTGCTGAAGAAAGAAAAATTAGGGCACATTTTGAGTGACTTCTCAAATCCTCTTCTATTTCATTAAAAACTTCTGATATGCAGACTGAAACATGCACTTTTAATACCAGCAGCAGACTTCCGTGGTGAGCAGTAGCTTTACTACAGTGATCTAATGAGCAACTAGAGTGCTAACATTCAGAATTGATGGCAAATGTGTGACATATCTGAATACCTTCTTGATGGAATCAAAGTAAAAAACTGAAAGCATTTCCTACTGAGGAGACTGCAGTAAATGAGGAAATTAGGAAACTTCATAACAAATAAATCTCCCAAGATGGCCACCAGAGACAAAAGAGCCCAAATGCAGCAGAAATATCACCCAGATGTAGCCCACTTGTAGCCCAATGACAGAAGTGTGCAAAACACTTATTTTTTGAGTATTTGCAGTTTTATATAGTGCAGACTTGTCAGGTATTGGAGTGCTTTACATGAGCATTGGTTACATCACACAAGACCAAATTCATTTTGGTTGTAGACATGGGGAGATTAAGTGATTTGACCAGAATCACAGAATGTTGAGCTGAAGCAGAAACTCCAACCTGGTTCCCCAGTTGCAAAGTCTGCAGCTCTGGAAGTAACACCACATCCTCTCCCCTAGGGGCAATATTTAATCAAGTTGTCAACCGGATAAAAAAACATAAAGAATACAAATAATGTTAAAGTTCTTTGTCGCTATTTGAAAACTCAGAAAATATGTCCTCATTTTAGTTTTTTAGAGCACTAACCATAATTTTGATGCAAATAAGACCCTCTCATATATGTAATTTCTAAAGGAAATACTCTAGGTATTACAGTTTTGATTACATCAAGATGATGTCAGGCGTTCCACACTTTTGTAATAAATATAGAATGTTAGCAATTTAGTTGTTCATTGGGATACTGTTGAGAGGCAGAGGCCAGGGGCACAGACTCTGAAAATTGAAGGCAGCTAGGAGAGTGCAGATGCAACAATTTGACCACACTGGGCAGGCAGGAAGGGCAGTGGCAGCACAACAGACTATGGAGGGCAGTGGAAAGGGGGGCAGGGGCAACAAACCAACAATACAGGACTGGCAAGAGAGGCTGTGGCAATATAATACTCCATTGTGGGCAGAAGGAAGAGGCAGTGGTAGTACAACGATACATGCCAACAGACGCGTTTCAGCCAGGAAACGTCCAATGTTTTTAAGCTCAAATGTGCTTTATTTGATCTCTCTCTTGTCTACAATCTCCTCTTTTTCAATGTAACTCAAAGGGGAAATTCAATACCCCAGTTTTTTTTCCAAATCTCCCTCTCACCAAGTTCAAAATGTTCGCAAGTATGGTACATTGGATCATGGTAGGCAGGAGGAATTGGGGTAGGGACATGGACTCGGATAACAGAGGACAGGAGGGACATGGAGAGGTGCACCAAACTGACCCTACAGGGCAGGCATCAGGGTTTGCAGCAGCACAATACACCACACAGCGCATGCGGGACAGGAGTGCAGCACAACAATCCATAGAAAGCAATAGGGAGGGGACAGGACCATGCACATGGACAACAGAGAACAGAGGGGAATGGTAGCTAGCTGACCATAATGGGCAGACTGGAGAGAAAGCTGCAGCATAACAGACCATAAAGGGCAGAAGGGACGGATCAGGGGCATTACAATGGAACAGACAAGCCAGGAGGGAGGGAATAGGGGTCTGCACATGGAAACAGAGGGATGGGGGCAAGGGGGCAAGGCAGGAGCAGCAAGATGACCATGGAGGTCAGGCAGGTTGGGCACTAGAAACAAAACACACCATGGAGAGCAACAATGAGACTATGATGGCATACACACAGACCATGGAGGGAAGGTGGGAGGGGGTCAGGGGCAGCTAGCTGACCACACAGGGAAGGTGGGAGGGGCCATGGCAGCACTGAAGACCATGCATGGCAAGCGGGAGGGTTAGTGGCAGCACAATGGCTATGATGGGCAAGAAGGAGGGTGCAGGGGCATGCACAAAGGACCATGGAGGATAGAAGGGAGGGTCAGGACCTGGGCACAGACAAGAGAGTTCAGGGGAAGGGGCCTCACAACAGACCGCGTGGGCAGGCAGGAGGAGCAGTTGCAGCACAACAGACCAGGGAGGGCCGAAGGGTGTGGCAGTAAAATGGATCATGGAGGACAGGAGGAAGGGGATAGGGGCATGGCATGTGGACAGGCAGGGTGGAGGTGGAGGTGGCAGGGACAGGTTACAGTCATCTGACAATGCTAGGCAGGTGGGAGGGGAGTGGCAGCTCAACAGAACACTCAGAGTAGATAGGAGTGGCAGGTCCATGGAACATAGTGGGCAAAAAGGATGGAGCAGTGGCATGCACAAAGACATCGGAGGGCAGGGGGAAGGAGAATAGGGGAAGCAAGCTAAGCACAGAGGCTAATCAGGAGGTCAATGATGGGCCATAGAATTGGGAAATGGAGGGCAGGAGGAGTGGACTGGTACATCATGCTAAATGGAGGGCAGTGGCAGTGCTCCAGCGCGGAGTGCAAAATCCCTCCCTACCGTTGCGGACCAAAAGATCTCACACACGCACACTATCCATACATTCGCTGGTGGGGCCCATAACACCAACACACACTCACCATCAGTCCGTACGAGAGGCGATTATCCTTCCAAGTGCCGGATAATGAGTGAGGAAGATATCACTTTACCCTAATGAGCAACAAACCCTGCTTATACTCATTAGGCCCTAGATTCTACATTTGGTATTCCCCTCATGACCGGGATGGATCTGTTAGTTGTAGATTTAAGTGAATTTCTAATACTCTAATTGACCTTTTCATTAACACATTTCAATGAATAAACAACCCAACTCATTTCTGTAGATGTTCAAATCAAAATGTATATTAATATTGCAGATTAAATCATTCATTTGATCAAGTTGCCATTCATATTTACCTATTCTGGCTAAAGTCGTCCTCTATGTCAAATCTGGCAATCTCGCAAATCTATGCCCATCAATTTAGCAGGTTAAGCTCATTCAGGATTTTGGGCATTAATTCAGTCCGTCAAAGATTCAGGCTAACAGCTGTCCTGCAGTGTCACCGTCCTCTTCGTCAGCATATCATCAGGAAATCGAAGGAGCGACCCTCCAACCTCTCTATTCTATGGGTTTAAAATAATTTCAATAGCAAAATGTAACAATATTGAGTTTTAAACTGTTCTGATTGGCTGATCAGGGGTCAACCTCTCCGTTCCCATAAGGTTTAGTCCATGTTGTCAGCATACTTGCTGGTTCCGGTTCTTTAATAAAGCCTTTTGTCTGTAGCGCTGGCACCTTTCCCAGTGGCCTTGATAAGTACAGCTTGCCTGGGGTCAAGACAGGGCCATTGCTGCTCATCTTTTAGCGCAGGCGCACTTCACCCAAGCCTGGTTCAGCGTCGGCAGTTGGGTTAGGCACCAAAAGCAGCCATCATTTGATAGGACAGAATAGTCAACTTAAGCAAAGAAACACAAAAACGTAATTAATACATAGAAATGACTAATTAAATGTTATTCCCTCGCTAATACCCATATGTGTGTGTATTTATCTAGCCAAAAGCAACACTCAATGCGGTTTATACTTACTAAATAAAGCACGAATCACAATTTCATCACCAAAGCGACATATATCATGCAATGTTCTAATTATCTATCATTAATATGTGTACGAAATTTAGTGCACGTCATTAATTAGGCCATGCAGATGCAAATCCCACGTGTATTTCGGTCATTAATAAGGTTGATTAGTTATTTCCACATCACTCCAAACCATTAGTAAGATTATGATTAATTAATTAATCTAATTAATAAAACGACATGCAAAATGGGATGGGTATACAAAAATTTTGCATAACCCGCTCCAGCAGCAGCACATCAGACCATGCATGGCAGGAGGGAGGAGGCTAGTCCATGGATTCAGACAACAGAGGATAGGGAGGAGGTGGATGGGGCACCAAGCTAACTGTTCAGAGAAGGTGGGTATTAGGAACTTTATTGTTTTTAAAATGTGTGTCTGCGCAAACTACTTAAAATATGAACAAGTATGCAGCATAGTCTCACTTTTATTCAGGAAGAAGAGGACGTTTGTGACTGTGACTCCGAGCTCACTTGGCAGAAACACCCCCTGAACCTTCACTCCCCATTGCAAAATGTAAGGCGCGTGAAAAGGGTAGGTGGACGCAGTGTTATATAGAACATAGTCCTGAGAGCACGATTGAAAATGAAAACTAGATATAGTATATGGTATAAACTATGCACCAAAAAGTGTGATATAAGATGAACCAGGGCGTAAAATATAATATGCAATACATTGTGCGCAATGACAGATTCATTGGAGAGCGCGAGATAGCACAGGCACTAGCGCATGCTATGCGATATGCGCCTTGGAGTGTAATATGCACAGGGCAGCGTTGTGTAACCTAACTAGTCTCTAAAGCTGTAATATAAAATATGTGCTGGGAAGTGTAACGTTGCATATGCACTGTGACAAAGAGATGGATCCCAGATTGTAATATGTATGGCATAGCGCTGTGCGTTATAACATAGGCATCGAGGAAGGCACGTTAGATGGGGCAATATAACCCGTGCGAAGGCAAGTGTGGCATGACATATTGACGGGGTGGTGTTACAGTGCACATGGGCTAGAGAGTGTCATAGCATACACACTAGCTGGTGGAATACAACACAGAGGTGTGAGGCATTCGGCGGGCACTGGTGGGTGTAACATAGCATTGTGCTCAGCCAGGAGCACACTGTGACTCTCAAGTGAGGTTTGTCTCCTTTCCAGAGAGTAAAATAAAAAGTATTACACATCCGGCGGTGGATGTGTGTTTTATTAACCGTGAGGGGGATTTCTTGCATAGTTTGGTCGAATTTTTGTCGATTCCCCTTTAAATGGCTTGGTGTATTAAATGTGCCAGTCAATAGCTACCCATGTTTGTATAAATAAACGACAAGGGTGTCTACTTGGAGAGTACCCACCGGCGGGGGTGCCGAGAATAGGCACGTTAGGGCATCAGACACGTCAGAGCTTCACTAGCGGTGTAAATACATTCCATGTGGATTCATTCTATGCATAGTCGCCTTTTAATGAATATCACGCAAATCGTCATGGTGATAGGTACATACGGTTGGTCCAGCATGTCCTAGGTGTTTCTATAAATATATATTTTTTTAAAATATTTAAAAAAAAAGGCTGGCCCTGGGGGATGGGGTCCCCGGGGCCATAAGTGGCCTGAGGAGGGGGGCAACGCAGCCCCCTCCTAAAGATTTTTTTTTTAAAAAGGTCATGACCCGGGGGGTTGGGGTCCCCAGGGCTGATTAAGGTCTTGAGAGGGCCAAATTTATTTTTCTCAACAAAAAAAATTAGGATGCAGGCCCTGGGGGATGGGGTCCCCAGGACCAGTAAATTAGAAAAAGAAAGGGGACCACACAGCCCTCCTTCATAAAAAGATAAAATAAATAAAAGACCGGCATCGCACCGGAGGCCACGCCCCCTCCTTGCAGCACTCTGCAAACGCACCCCCTGGCCAGTTGTAAGTTGGGGAATTAATTCCCCTTCAATACTGAGGGTCCATGAGGGCCAACTAGCCCAGCAGGTATCTCCAGTATGCACCAGGGAGCTGCGTTGCAGACAGGTGTTCTGAGGCCACGCCCCTTTTTACACCTCTATGCAACGCAGCTCTGTGGCGCTTACTGGAGGTACCTAGTGGGCTAGTTTGACCTAGGGACCCTTAGGGCTCAAGGTGACTTAATCTCTCAACTTAGAACGGCCACAGGGCACATATACACAGTGGTAAAGGGAGGGGATGAGGCCTGAGGGGACGTTTGCAAACACGCCCTGTGGCGTGTTTTAAGTTGGGGAAATAATTCCCTTTCAATCCTGAGGGACCCTGGGGGCCAACTAGCCCACCAGGTGCTTCCAGTAAGCGCCACTGCTCTGCGTTGCAGAGAGGTGGTGCAGGCCGTGCCCCTTTTTACACCTCTCTGCAATGGCGCTTACTGGACGTACCTAGTGGGCTATTTTGCCCCTAGGGATCCTCAGGATTCAAGGGGACTCAATCTCCCAACTTAAAAAACGGCCACAGGGCGTGTTTACACAGTGGGGAAGGGAGGGGACGGGGCCTGAGGTGACGTGTGCAAACACGCCCTATGGCGCGTTTTAAGTTGGGGAAATAATTCCCCTTCAATCCTGAGGGCCCCTGGGGGCTAACTAGCCCACCAGGTGCTTCCAGTAAGCGCCACTGAGCTGTGTTGCAGAGAGGTGGTCCAGGCCGTGCCACTTTTTACACCTATCTGCAACCCAGCTCTGTGGCGCTTACTGGTGGTACCTAGTTGGCTAGTTGGACCGTAGGGACCCTCAGGATTCAAATGAACTTAATCTCCTAACTAAAAACGGCCACAGGGCGTGTTTACACAGTGGTGAAGAGAGGGGACGGGGCCTGAGTTAACATGTGCAAACAAGCCCTGTGGCGCGTTTTAAGTTGGGGAAATAATTCCCCTTTAATCCTGAGGTACCCTGGGGGCCAACTAGCCCACCAGGTGCTTCCAGTAAGCGCCACTGCGCTGCGTTGCAGAGAGGTGGTCTATACCGTGCCCCTTTTTGTAGGTGTTTTCACTATTCTGAGTGTCTTTTAACATAGCACTGGCTCTAGGACTGGTTAGTCAGACTCAGTTACCACCAGTATCCGTCTGAAAAAGTTGAGGGTACAGGATGATTTTGCAACAAGGCTTCTTACTGCTCTTCTGTTTGTTCTTTCTGCACGTTATCCTTCTTCCTGCACTTTTCTTCGTCTTTGAGGACTTCTGTTGCTTCTTTCTGCATTTTTTTTTCTTTCTGTGCGTTTTTTCTTCTTTCTTCACATGTCCTATCTCTGTAGGCATAGTTAGAAATTAGCATTTAAAAAAACTTTGAAATTCACTGAAAAAACCATAGGTTTCAGGCATGTGATAGTTAGGAATTAGCATTTTAAAAACCTTAGAAATTCACTGAAAAAACCATAGGTTTCAGGGGCGTTATAGTTAGCTGGACTTTTCACTCGTACAAAACCATTGAAATTCCCCCGTTATAGTTATTTCAGCTAACTATAACTCGCACGCCCGCAATGCACTGCTGATGACGTCACATATTACATCACTCATGACATGATCAGTGACATCACTCATGACATCTCAAATGACATCACTGATGACATCATCCTTGTGATAGAGTGGCAGACCTCCTCTCCCCCTAATATAACATTTGATACACACATTCAAAAATAGAAACTAACATTTTCAAAACAATGGACATACCAATATCAGTTACAACAACCTATTCAGTAATTCTAAGATCCACATACACATCCACTCATTCACCAACAGTCCTATACAGTCACTCATACATGTACTCACTCATCATATGTACTCATACACCTATACATCCTGTTACTCACACACATAGTCACTCATGCTAATAAAGAATCAAACATCCATTTACTTGCATATACAGTTATACACACACCACCACACTTACTTCTACAGAAACTTACACATACTTAGTCTTTTAAACAATCATTTATAGAAACACATACTTATTCATACAGGAACTCTTTCAATCTCTCACTCTCACATTTACTCACTTATATACACCAATAGTCACATATACTAGTTTAAAACATATGTAGTTACTCATAAAGACACTATTGAGACAGTCATTCACTCACTAACACACCCATGCACACACTCATCCACCCATACAGTCCTGCACACATGTTGTCTTCAACACATACAAACAGTGAGTCACTCATACATGCACCTATGCACTACGTAATACCCCCCACCGAACCATACACTCATACTGATACTCAAAAAACAACTAATAACCTATATAGACACTCATGTAGCTACTCACCAACCCATGCAGCCACTTATACACAAAGTGAGAGACTGATACAGAAATTTACACATTTAAAATTACTCACTAAGCCATATATTCACTAAGATACACTTAATCAGTCAGTTATACAATCAATTTTTAAAAAACAAATCATCCATTTAGACACATATTCTTCCATCGACCTTGAGATATACATATATAAAACATATGTAATTTTCAGAAAAACACACATTCACTGGATGATGTCATCAGTGATCTCATCAGTGATGTCATTTGAGAGGTCATCAGTGATGTCATGACTGATGTTACTGATCATGTCATGAGTGATGTAATATGTGACGTCATCAGCAGTGCATTGCGGGAGCGCGAGTTATAGTTAGCTGAACTAACTATAACGGGGGAATTTCAATGGTTTTGTACGAGTGAAAAGTCCAACTAACTATAACGCCCCTGAAACCTATGGTTTTTTTCAGTGAATTTCTAAGGTTTTTTTAAATGCTAATTCCTAACTATAACATGCCTGAAACCTATGTTTTTTTCAGTGAATATACATATATATATTACCTACTAGAGGTCACACTACTAGGAATTGAAGGCCAATTTGAAGGTTGGGAGTTAGTTTGTATGGGTGGGAATAGATATTGCCACAGGAAGCTATTATGTTTAAAACAGTAAGGACATGCGGTATGCCAGCTCATAATCCGTAGGAGTGTATGTTATTGAGAAGCAGATAACTGTCGTTAGAAAGCTGTGTGAATGTTGGTGTGATTGTGGGAGTTGGCATCCTTTTAAGAAAGGACGTAAGATTGGTGGCTGTAAGCTTAGAAGCACTGTGTAGTTGGACATTCTTGGATAGTAATGAATGACTGCCATTGTGGTCACACCATTCACCTGTGAGAAAAAATGTTGTATGCTCTTTAAGACAGCGATATGTAAATGGAATAAGCCACTGCTCATGAATATACGCGCTACCTTATATAATGACATTCAACATGACAACATGTGCACGTAGCAGACTCAATGACACTACATACTGTGGGAACCGTGGCTAGCCATGTATACAAACTAAACATGGCATGGCACCTCTGCCTCACTATGCCGAATGCGGGGAGAGATGAGAGCAAAGTATGTGCAAAGGTGGCAATAATTCTCGATTATAAAAGTATACAATGCAAAGTCTTGAGGGAATGTGCCGGACAGACTTGAGTATGCAGAGCACAGACATGTACATGTCAACATACACTGATGGTCTATTGAGTGAAGTGGACAGTGGACGCAACCATGATAGTACAGTCAGTAGGGAAGATTATGGAATGGAAGGCGTACGTGCTTCCCCCCCAAATGTTTAGGGAATTGGGCTGGCTTGCCGTACGCAAGGCTAGCGTAGGGGTATGAACAAAAGGCACGTTTCGTTGGGTGTGGTTCACTTCCGGATTGGTGAATGTGTCTGCCAGGTCTGCGCATCTTACACCGCCACAAGGCTGACGCTGTGAGCGAAGGTGGGTGCGTGAATGATGCTCTCAGCCTGCTGGTACTCAGAAACCGTCATGGCCGCTGTGACGCATATACGCCCCACAGTTCACCTTTCGACACCGCTGTATGTGAAAGAGGGCCGACCACGTGCCAGCGGAAGGTCCTGGGCCGAGGTCTGCGAGCTCAGAAGGCTCCTGAGATTAACGCTGGCTACCGCGACACAGGCACACAAAGCCCTGCCTAAGGCCCAGGAGCATGGATTGCTCTGAATAATAGTAACACATTAGTCCGACAGGTACCGACAGTGGAACGGTGTTATGATACCAAAGTGGACGATGTTAGAACTGTATCTGAGAGTGGAGATGAAGGTACTCCCTTCGACGAGCTGCAACCAACTCTGGGTCCCAACAGTGGAACGGTGTCTTGATCCCATAATGGATGATGTCCGATATTACCAGCTGCTGAATTTTCAGAGAACTCCCTCCATTGAGGTGCATCAGACTCTGTGCTTCCGTAGCTAATTGCTGCACATGATTATTGGGCTTGGTTGACTGCAGTTGGTGGAGTACACCGTGGTACAGCAGGTCAGAACAGTGAAACAACGCCTTGATTCTATGATTGAGGATGTCAGAAGTTAAAGTCTGTGATGATTTTGGTGTACCCCCTCCAATCAGGTGCAACCAACTCAGGGTCCCAACAGTGGAACGGTGTCTTGATGCCATAATAGATGATGTTAGAACTGCATCTGAGAGTGGAGATGAAGGTACTCCCTTTGACCAGGTGGAACCAAATCTAGGTTGCAACAGTGGAACGTTGTCTTGATTCCACAATGGAAGATGTCCGATATTACATTCTGCTTAATTTTTACAGAACTCCTTCCGTTGAGGTGGATTAGATTCTGTGCTTCTGTAGTTAACTGCTGCACATGAATATTTGGCATGGTTTATTGCAGTTGCTGGAGTACACAGCGGTACAGCATGTTCGAACAGTGAAACAAGGTCTTAATTCTATGATTCAGGATGTCATAATTTAAAGTGTGTGATTATTTTTGTGTATAGCTTCTGATGTGGCGCAACCAACTCTAGGTACCAACAGTGGAATGGTGTCTTGATCACACAATGGACGATGTCCGATATTACCTTTTGCTGGTTTTTCACATAACTCCATCTGTTGAGGTGCATCAGATTCTGTGCTTCTGTAGTTAAGTGCTGCACATGGTTATTGGGCTTAGTTGAATGGTATTGCTGGAATACACCGGGGTTGAGCAGGTCCAAACAGTGAAATGGGGTCTTAATTATATGATTGAAGATGTTAGAAGTTACAGTTTGTGATGATTTCTGTGTACCCCCTCCGATTAGGTGCAAACAACTCTAGGTCACAACGTTGGAATGGTGTGTTGATTCCACAATGGATGATGTTGGAACTGTATCTGAGAGTGGAGATGGAGGTATTTCCTTCTACCAGCTGCAACCAACTCTAGGTTTTAAAAGTAGAACGGTGTGTTGACTCCACAATGGACGATATTAGAACTGCATTTGAGAGTGGAGATGAAGGTACTCTCTTCGATCAGGTTCATCCAACTTTAGGTCCCAACTGTTGAACGGTGTCTTGATCCCACAATGGATGATGTCCGAAATTACCTGCTGCTTGTTTTTTTCAGAAGTTCGTGTGTTGAGGTGCATCACAGTCTGTGATTCCATAGCTAACTGCTGCACATGATTATTGGGCTCGGTTGACAGTAGTCGGTGGAGTAGACTTTGGTACAGCAGGTGCAAACAGTGACATGGGGTCTTGATTCTATGATTGAGGATGTCATAAGTTAAAGTCTGTGATGATTTTGGTGTACCCCCTCTGATCAGGTGCAACCAACTCTGTGCTTCCGAATCCAATGGTATGTGGCTGTGAGTTGTGAATGACCACTGGATTTGGTGTAGACTGCAGTTCGCAGGGTTAACAATTTAGATTGCATGGTGATTGCTTAATTACAGAAACCAGTAGTTAAGTAATTAGAACGTCTATTGAAACATACACAATATTGTTTTAGTATATTTGCTTTAGGAAGTTTTTTTTATATCAGTGATAGGTTTAGTTAAATGACCAAATTTTTCTTGAAAGTCCAAAGGAACAGTGAACAGTGTTGACTGTGGAGAAATGAAATCCCAATTCGAATTGTTTTGCTTTATTCATTGTAGAGTTCTCTGTAATTTATGTTGTTTTATTTTGTAAAGAGGGAGTGAGAAAAAGTATTGATGGTTGTGTGTGTGAGTACTGCTTTTAATTAACAATGCAGACAGTAGTGTTCACAATTCAGATCGAGTTGCTATTGTAGATGATGCAGTCCTGTAAGAGAAGAGATTGCTGTAGTGTGCTCTGTCTGCACCACTCATACGCACCATTGCAGGCTCCGCACACGTTTCCTTTGCTTCGTGTATTGCAAACTGTAGAGCTCAAGTCAATGCTAATTGACTGTGGGCCCTTGCTGAACGCTCTCTCTGGCCTATAATGCAGGCTTCAGTGTTCACATTTGATATTGAGTCGATATTGTAGATGATGCAGTCCTGTAAGAGAAGAGATTGCTGTAGTGTGCTCTGTCTGCACCACTCATACGCACCATTGCAGGCACCGCACACGTTTTTTTTGCTTCGTGTATTGCAAACTGTAGAGCTCAAGTCAATGCCACCTGGCTGTGGGCCCTTGCTAAATGCTCTCTCTGGCCTATACTGCAGACTGCAGTGTCCACATTTGACATTGAGTTTTTATTATAGATGATGCAGTCCTGTAGGAAAATAAATTGCTCGAGTGCGCTCTGTCTGCACCACTGATATGCATCATTGCAGGATCTGCAAGTGTTTTTTTCTTCGTGTATTGCAAACTGTAGAGCTCAAGTGAATGCCAGGTGGCTGTGGGCTCTTGCTGACTGCTCTCTCTGGCCTAAACTGCAGACAGCAGTGTTCCCAATTCAGATGGAGTCACTACTGTAGATTAGGTAGTTCTGTAGGAAAAGACATTCCTCCAGTGTGCTCTGTTTGCAGCACTCATACGCATCATTGTAGGCTCTGTACCTGTTTTTTGCTTCGTGTATTGCAAACTGTAGAGGTCAAGTCAATGCCACGTGGCTGTGGGCCCTTGCTGAATGCTCTCTCTGGCCTATACTACAGGCTTCTGTGTCCACATTTCACATTGAGTCGGTATTGTAGATGATGCAGTCCTTTAGGAAAAGATATTGCTCCAGTGTGCTCTGTGTGCACCACTCATATGCATCATTGAAGGCTCTGCACACGTTTTTTTTTAGTTTGTGTATTGCAAACTGTAGAGCTCAAGTGGATGCCATGTGGCTGTGGGCCCTTGTGACCGCTCACTCTGGCCTGCACTGCAGACAACAGAGTTCACAATTGAGATTGAGTCGCTATTGTAAATGAGGTAGTCCTGTAGGAAAAGACATTGCTCCAGTGTGTACTGTCTGCACCATGCATATGTATCATTGCCGGCTTTGCACACTCTTTTTTGTTGCTTTGCTGATGACAAACTGGGTAGGTGAAGTCACTTTACATATCTGTGAGTTCTTTGTGACCGCTCTCTATGGCCTACACTGCAGACAGCAGTATTCATAATTCAGACTGAGTCGGTATTACAGATGATGCAGTGTTGATGGCAACAGATATTGCTCCTAGTACGGCCTGTCTACAGCACGCATTACCGGTGGCTGTGCACATGCTGAAGGCTTTTGATGTGGTTATGTGAGTGCACTAGAACTGATAGAGAGTTTATGATATAATCTTTTTGTGTATTATTTCAGATCTTTTGATTGTGTGTCAGTATACTACAAGTTGTTGTTCTTTTATAATGGAATTATTTCTGTATTATTTCACATCTACTGTCCCTACCTTACTGCAGCATAAATTATTGATGCTTTTAATATTGAATCTCTGTGTGTGATCCAATGATTACTGTTGTAGTTGATTCTAGCAGCAACCATTGTCTGAAGGCTGGTTTAGACTTACCGCACACACATCCAGCACAGACGTCACTGGATATGTCACCATGGTAATAAAAAGGAGTCGAGTCTCCGCGCCCGTATCCACTTCCACTATCTATCTGTGTCTGTGTTTTCATTATCTAAGCATGATACTGTCTCTGGGCCGTACTATATTACGTTGTGTTGTGGACAGCGTATGCAACCATGTTACCTGTGGTATTGGAGAAAATTTTGGTAATGTAACTTTTAGGTGTATGGGTATCATAGGTGGAAGGCTACTTTACAGAGCATGAATATTGATGAAAATGATGGTTGCATGTTGTGTGTAGTGTAAGATATGTGTATATTGCAAAACGTTTTGAACAAAGCTCTCTAAGCAGAAGAAGTGTGTCTCATAAAATGCAGTACAGATATTGACTAAAATAGGTGGCGTTTTCGAACTGTTACAATGGGAAATGTTATGAACTAATGACATGCTTTTTTATATGGTTACATGGCAATCGCGCAGCCAGTGCGCAATGAGACCGCACCCGATGTGATTTTGAGAAAATATATTTATTATAATATAAGTTTATTAGATTCAGAAATATATCACTATTTAAAATATTTTTAATTGTCGCTTTCTCTCATATACACTTGAAAGTTTTTTAGATATAGTTTTAAGACAAAAAAATGAGGGAATGCCGTATGCGGCGGTACATCGTACGTCTATGACGTAACACAGGGCGTGGCAGCGTACACTTGTCGCATACGCAACACGCAGCAGGCATGACCCTATACATACATGACATAATGCGCGGCTTGGTAGTGCGTACCCGTCGCATACCAAAGTAGCAGCTGGTACGACCTCATATGTACATGTTGTTATGCGGGATGCGTGGCGGATAGGATTCGCGTGTTGATCGAGCTTGGTAGACTACCGGTATGGGGCTGTAGTTTTCTCAAAAAAAATAAATAAAGATATACATATTTTGTGGGGAAGATATAAAATATTATATAATTTGTAAAGTTTAAAAAAGGATGATAGAGTTGCAAAATATTAAAGAACTATTTGAAAAATATAGGTTTTATAAATATTAAATTATGAAATTAACATTTAAAAAACCTTCAAAATTCACTGAAAAAAACCATAGGTTTTACAGATGTTATAGTTAGTAATTAGCATTTAAAAAACCTTAGAAATTTGCTGAAAAAACCATAGGTTTCAGGGACGTTATAGTTAGTTGGACATTTGACTCACATAAAACCAGAGAAATTCACCTGTTATAGTTAGTTCAGCTAACTATAACTCGCGCGCCTGCAATGCACTGCTGATGATGTCACATATTACATCACTCATGACATGGTCAGTGACATCACTCATGACATCACTGATGACATCTCAAATGACATCACTCATGACATCACTCATGACATCATCCATGTGATAGTCTGACACACCTCTTCACACTGTAATATAACCTTTGATAGACACACTCCAAAATACAGACTACCGTTTTGAAAAGCATAGACACACCAATACCAGATACTATATATCCATCCACTGATTCCTATCTATATATTGTGAGCCAGCTATACACTGATAGTCACTTATACATGGTGTCACTCATCATTACATCAATATAATATCCACTCACACACGTATATATACATTTACACAGTGCTACTGATCCATAGAGTTAATCACACATCTATTCAGTCATGCCTTATTTATGCACACATCACTTTCCTTATTTATATAGATACTATCACATACTTACTCTCTTATACAATCACTAAGACATGTACACATGTGTGTATGTCGACACTCTTGCAATCATTGTCTTTCACATAGTCAATTATATACCCCAACACTCACATATAGTGTGTAAAAACATATATAGTTACTCACATATATACAACTGAGACATCAATTCACTAATGAACACACCTGTTCACACAGTCAGCTATCTACACAGCCCTTCTGAGATGCACTTTGGAATCTATAGAACCAGTGAATCGGCCTTTCAGACATGTATGCACAGAGTCAGGCAGCACCCACACACCCACATAGACAGTCAGACCCCCATACAGATACTCATACAATCAATAAAAAACACATATACACACTGATGTAGCTACTCACCAAGCCATGCACCTGCTTACACACCAAGCGAGAGACTAAGAGAGACATTCACATAGTCTAGTTACTAATCCATGCATTCAGTAACATGCATTTAATCAGTGACTTATAGAGTCAGTCATGCATCTACTAAATAATGTATTCAGGCACTTTTACATCGACTTATTCTTGAATAGATCTTGGCATAGATATATATGAAAAATATTTAAACTTTACAGAAACACACATTCACTGGATGATGTCATCAGTGATGTCATTTGAGATGTCATCAGTGATGTCATGAGGGATGTCACTGACCATGTCATGAGTGATGTAATATGTGACATCATCAGCAGTGCATTGCAGGCACGCGAGTTATAGTTAGCTCAACTAACTATAACAGGCAAAATTCCATGGTTTTATATGAGTCAAATGTCCAACTAACTATAACGTCCCTGAAACCTATGTTTTTTTCAGTGAATTTCTAAGGTTTTTTAAATGCTAATTCCTAACTATAAAGTCTGTAAAACCTATGTTTTTTTCTGTAAATATATATATATATATATATATAATTTGGGGCTATACTTACCTGGTAAGCTTTTACCACGCATATGCCTTTACTATACATGCCTTAACAACGCAAATTTTGCTGTAAAGGCATGTGTTGTAAAGGCAAATGCGTGGTAAAGGCTTGCGAGGTAGTATCAAGGTCGTTGTAAGGACCCCATTGTAAAGACATGCATAGTAAAGGGTTGCGTGGTTTTCTTGTAGACCGGTGCATGACAAATATGACAAACCAAACCACCAGAGTGGAGCAGTGATGTCTCGAATAAGAGACTTTAAAGTTCAAAATTCATTCATTTATGATGACCATTCAAAGAAAAGTTTCATTATTTTTCTAAAGTCAATGCTAAATAAGATGAATGTTGTGTTCGAATGTTATTCTGCTGGATTTGCAAACTGACTCAAAAGCAGAAAAAAATTAAACAAAGAACTGAATCGTGATCTACTGTTTAATCATTTGATTTGTTGTTGATTTCACAATTCATAAATGTCAGAAAATGACATATCATGTTCGACATTCATATATATATTTTTATCCATTTCATGCCTTTGCATGGTACGCTGCTGCTTGTCTCTGCTTTGATGGAAATGTTTTGAGCTGACATATACCATTTCCAGCAATTATTACTCTGTTGAGTTTGTGTCATGTTTTCTCAGTAAAAACTCTGGGCAATTTTACTGTACATATTTTTTATTTTCCAGTAAATGGTTAAGGAATTAGTTCAGTGGAGGGCCAAATTCAACAAGGAGGTGACACAGATATGTTCAATGGAAAAACAAATTGGACATGGCAAAATCTGTAAATGATAAATCACTTGGATTACTAATTACACCTGTGAAAGGATTTTGTATTACGAAATAATATGCCAGAATAGTGTAATATACAGAATGAGAGTAAACCTGGGTGAGGCATGGGTGTTCCAGAGAAGCAATGCCTTGAACATTTGGTGAACAACTAAAAACATGTATTTGTCAATATCTTCAAACTATGTGGAGTCACAATGTAAGCATGGTCAGAGATGTACTCCTGCCAAGGGCAGAAGCCAGTGTGACAATGGGCAGAGAACTCCCACAATAAGGAATGCATTGCTGGGAAAGGGGTTCTCTGGAAAGAAAATTATTATATTCCCATTGTGAGATTTTGGATTATTATTTTGGGATGGGCTACCTGTGAGAAAGTGCCATCCTTTGCGTGAACACCCCTATATTTTGTGGACTGGTGCTGTTGGTTTGAACACTGAAGAACTACTGTCCTGTCCATTGTATGTGCTCTGACCCCTAAAATGTGATAAAATTGGATAACTCCTAATCAGCAGATTTAACTTTTCAATAAGGCCATAGTATATGGTACAGGAAATACACCAATGACATGGAAAGTTAAATGTCACCCGTGGAATGCAGTACATGTACTGCCATCCACTAGGCTCACAAAGAAAAAGACTTCAAGCCTAGCTGTGTAGAATACATTCTCCAGCTTTTAATGCTGCAGGCAAACCAGTTAAACTAATCCTTTTTGACAGGAAAGAACCCTACATTGATATATGAAATTAGTAAATCTTGTTGCTCACTAGATATGGTTCCTGGCATTTAAAAGTGGTGTATGCCATCTGGCTAGTTCACATGGTTGAAAAAAATGTAATGCTATCGAGAAACAGATACCAGCAATGTTGGACTCTAAGTGCAGAGAAAGAATTGAACTGGAATTTTATGAGATTGGTCTTGGAGGTGGAATATCTATGACCATAGGCAACTATACTGCATCTAAGGCTAGAATAACACTAAATGGTCACTTTTCCTATATTCCCTGTGCTATTTGCGCTTAGATAGAACACTTGGTATCCCACATTAGAGGGGTATAGATGGATATATAGAGAGAGGTATAGAGGGAACTTAATTTGGGGTGGGAACACATAGATTGGCCTTGTTTATGAACAACATTATTTTAACACTAGTTGACCTGTCTTGTACACTAAAGGAAGCTCTTAAATATCTAACAGCTTTAAACAGATAGCGGGTTACAAAACAATGATTCTAACTGGAAATCTTGAATTTAAACCTTTCCCGTGCTCACATGGAAGACATGTGGGATAGATTCCCACATGACTGCATCCTCTGCCAAATGCGGGGAGTTAGGGTTAAAATCACACCCAATGGACAAGACTTACATAGGGCAAACTCGCCCTCCTTTCTAACTGAAATGTGTTGTAACCTGACTCGATGGTCATTGCTTTTTCTTTCTTGGATGGGTAGCATTAAAGTGGTAAAAATCTACATCTTGGCCATTGCATTGTTGCATCAAAGCAAAAATCAAGGAGGTCTAGCTTTCCCTGATTTTGAATTTTGTACATGACAACATAGTTGTGAATCATATTAGAGTGGTCTAAGGATGAGAGAGAGAGCCAATGGGCAATATGGAATGGGCAATCTTGATGTGACCCTCATGCAATGTAATGCGGCTATGTAAATCTCAAAGTGCTTTTAACGTCTGTTTAACCCCTTCAGTGCCCATGACGAGCTGGACTCGTCATGGGCTGCGGTGGCGCTGTGCCCATGACGAGTCCAGCTCGTCATGAACTCCGCCCGCTAATAAAAAGCGCGGCACTGGGCGGGGAAAGGGGCGGGCATGCAAGGGGTTAAAGAGTCCTGTTAACACATTACTTAGGAGCCAATTACAATGTCACTTGGATAGGCTTTCGGCTTGTCAGGATCTGACTTGGAACCCATGCTTCCAACCGACTCTGAAACACATCCGACTGACCGTTTACGATAGTCGGAACCCATTCGGTCGTTTTGACTCGGTTCCCATAGACATTTGGAGAAACTGAGTGGGTCGGAGCCGAATCGTGCAAGTCTATGGACCGCGTTTCCGGCTGACGCATTATGATGTCGGATTCAGACAGTCTTTCTGAATTGGTTTGTTCGACACGGATCAGCTGTCAGAATATGAATTTGGGGACCCGTAGCAGGCCCCCCTTCACCCGGAGACCTCCAGTTGGGGTCCGTGGGGGTACAAATGGGTCTCCTCTTTCGAGCCAAGCACGGCGTGGAAGGCACCAAGGGGTGCCCACCACAGGGTCCAAGGTTTTCCGCGACCTCCCCTTTTGTCAATGGGAGGCTGTGTTGTCGGTTTAAAAACAGGCTCCCATTGAAGTCAATGGGACTCTGACCGAACATTGTTCGGAAACATCGTAATCGTCTGATCAGACTCCCCGAATCTGATTTGGTCTGAAACCATTCTGACAGCGAGTCAGTCAGAATGCTTTCCGACAGACATCTAAATGAAGCCCTTAACGTATGGGACTCTTCGGCCAGGAGAGGACCCCTGACCGAATATCCGTCACTGTATACCCCAATATAGGCCAACTCGATATCCTGTCCAGAGCTAAACAGAGGGCCGTTTGACAGACAGTGGCTCCAGCCATTTTTCTACCCGAAACCCTGGGGCATCACATATAACACTTGCTTCCCTAAACATTTATAACCTAGTCGTCTTAACCCAATATCATAACCGCTGAGTCTTCTGGCACAGGATATCATATTGTCTGCTGCACAATTTTCAGCACTTCCCCCCAAAATGGGTTTACCATCAGGCATTCTCACCATATATGCAGGGTTGTACCCTGGGTGCTGCAACCTTTCCACCACGGGGTTCTCCCCTAGGATAATTTAGTTTCAAGCACACAGGGTTGAAATATCGCACATACATTATTTTATAGTGTACTTCTTTACTTTTAGTGTTCACAAAGCATTTATGCAGCTCTATCCTTAATCTTTCCCATTGTTGCTGAACAATCTCTTTACTCACAGCTTCTCCCATTCTCTTAAGCAGGACCACATTGGCTGTTCAGATGTTGTCTGAAGTATCTTATAAAGGAGAGAGATGGTTCCCAAAAAACTAATCAATTTTGATAGCAATGCTTCAAAAGCACAATCTCTAGTCCCTGCTAATTTTAATTGTGTGTTGTAAGACCCAATGTTGCATTTGGGCATGCTGCAGTCTTTCCCATTAGTCTACCTTAATATCTATTTTACATTAGTTAAAGGATTGAACCGCCCCTGTTAGCAACATTTTAGATGTTTTACTTCATCTCTCATTCATTCATTTTTGAAATCTCACATCATCTAATCACCGGGTGACATGAGGATTAAAATAAATCACAGTGTATGATGAGAGGCATGTCATTAGTTTCTTTTGTCTTGCCACTTTATCCACACTGTCCATGCTGTGGCCATCAGTGTACTCAAATATCTGATAGGTGGCCTATTTGATTTTCCTAGCCATACAATGTTTAAAACATGTACCCAAATTCTGGGCCTCATTTATATCTTGGTGGATGGCCTGCCGTTCCACCTTGGGGATGGAGTAAAAACCTCCGTACCCATGACATAGGGACAAGATATCAAATTTATAACTGAGCGCAAAGCAGGTGGCCAATTCATTTAAAAATCATTGGCAGGAACTGCCTTCATGGAGGTTCCTATCAATGCAATCCGCAGTTTGGTGCAGTGCTGTGTCAGCATCACTCAACCCTATACCAAACAGTATGCCGAAATGGGATTTTCTTTTTGAAAATAAAAAAAGTAATGCTCCCCTATGTATGGGAGTCATGGGTATGGGAGCATTAATTAATTTTTACTGTCCCTCCTTGGCGGTGATGCAAAGTAAAAAAAGTCTACATGACCACCAATTCTGATTGGGTGGGTGGACACGTAGCCATATTTCCCATGGCTCTTTCAGGCATTCGAAGAGGTATGGCTGTGGTGGTGATGGATTAGTCACCAACGAAGCCAAAATGAAGGTCCAACCACATTTAACTCGATTGGCAAGACTTTCATTTTGGCAGTATGTGTACTCAGTTGCCGTTGAGATTAAATATACATACTATCAACATATAAACGAGGCCCTCTATCTGAATACCCCTTCAATCGAACCATGAAGATGACCCTAGGTGTATGTCTGGTCCTCTATGCTAGATAGTTGTAATAGTTTTGTGGAGAACTTAGACCTGGATATGTGCCATACAAATATTGCAACTCGTTTCTGCATTTGTTGCAGGAACTTGTTGCCTAATGTAGTAGGCATTGCTTGGCAAAGGAATAAATATTTTGCCATGGCATTCATTTTAATTACATTTATTCAGCCCAGCAAGGATATGCATAATGGTGCCCATCCAGGCAAATCTTCTTTAGCTGAGACAGTCAGTGGCATGTAATTCACTTTGAACAGGTCTGTAATGGACCTTGATAAGGAGATATTTAAAATGCTTTCATGCAATTGGGTGTCTCTATTGTTTTTCAAAGATAGGTTCAAAGTCTCAAATTTGTATATGTTTTTCTTATAGCCTGATACCTCTTCAAACTCTTCTAGCTTTCTGCCTGTAATGATTTCAAGCCCAGTATAAAAAGAACATCATCTGCATATAGAATAATTTTGTGAACATTATCCCTTCAATAAATGTGGAATTTCTAACCTTGCATTGCAGTGGTTCTATCCTGAGGACAAAAAGTAGTGGGGATAAAGGGCATGCTTGATGAGTGCCCCTTTCCAAATATATTGGTTACAATTAATTGTGGAAAGTCCCTGCCCTGGGCTGTTTGCAATCAGCCATCACCATCTGCACATATCTGAGACTCAGTACCATCCTGAGCATCACTCCTCACAAAAAGATCCAGTTCACCGGTTGAAAGACTTCTCTGTCTCTAAGGTGAGCAGTATTACCAGTATATGTTTCCTATTTACCTTTACGACCAGGTGGACCACCCTGTGCAAATTGGCATGGGTTTATTGTCCTTCCACAAAGCCACTTTGAAGGGATAGCCAGACTCATAATCGCGGCGATTTGTACTTGCTAGCGCTTACGCCTGCTGCAAAGGAATTTATCAGCGTTTTTAAACAATATTCCCTGGTTTTTGTATCTTAGTTAGTTGCTTTATTCGTACCTTGCTTTTAACTGTACTTTAATCCGCCCACACTCCCGCACTTTAAACTGTGTCCTCACCGCTGTTTTAGCGGACTGTATCACCCAGCCAGTGAGCTTTCGCCGCCATCTTGGGGGACTGGAATAGCTGGTGGCGCCATTGCACTGAGCGCTCTAGTGCTCAGGTGAACGTGAGGGGAGATACTATTTAAGCTGACCGTTTAATGTTGTGCCCTAAGGGATAGCCAGACTCATAATCGCGGCGCTTTGTACTTGCTAGCGCTTCCGCCTGCTGCAAAGGAATTTATCAGCGTTTTTAAACAATATTCCCTGGTTTTTGTATCTTAGTTAGTTGCTTTATTCGTACCTTGCTTTTAACTATACTTTAATCCGCCCACACTCCCGCACTTTAAACTGTGTCCTCACCGCTGTTTTAGCGGACTGTATCACCCAGCCAGTGAGCTTCGCCGCCATCTTGGGGGACTGGAATAGCTGGTGGCGCCATTGCACTGAGCGCTCTAGTGCTCAGGTGAACGTGAGGGGAGATACTATTTAACCCTCCCTCTGCTCGCGCAGCGGTAACGCGCAGCGGTCGTGCCTGACTCCTTAGCGCTGAGTCGGGCCAGAGTCCTGCCCGTCTGCGCCCGTCAGCGCTAAGGAGGCGCTGAAGCGGAACCCCTGACGTAAGTTACCACGGTCTATTACTGCTTACATGGATATGTTGCCTAGGGCTGATTTGCCATGTCCCATACCCTGTCTGCTGTGTCGCAAGACATCCGCCAACTCCATAGCACTACGAGGAGGCCTTATAAATGCCCGCTCGATTTGCAAAAATGCTCAGAACATTTATGATCTGATCTCTGACAACTCGCTCGACTGGCTTTTGGTTACTGAAACCTGGCTTAAGCCGTGGTGTAATCCTGATCTAGCCATAGACCTACCGCAGGACTATTCTATTCAGCGGCTAGATAGACCCATACAACGGGGAGGAGGCGTCGCTATTATTCATCGCAATTCCTTAAAATGCTCTTCTCATGATCTGTTAGACATTAAAGGAGCCGAAGCATTAGCTTTTTCTCTGGTTATTCACGAGTCTTTCACCTTTTCTGGTGTACTGCTTTATCGCCCTCCAGGCCCCTCGAAGGAATTTCTGAATAATGTGGGAGATGTACTAAGTGATCTAGTGCTTAGATTTGCCAACTTTACTATTCTAGGAGATCTAAACTTGCATCTTGATTCTCCTTCGGCTCCAGGAGTTGACCATTTCATGGAGATCATTAATGTTCTGGGACTTACTCTTTTGACCCATGAAAGTACACATTCAGGAGGTCACCTTTTGGATTGTATTTGCTCCAACTTTAATGGAATTGCTGTAAAATCACCTTGTCCCCAGATCTGGTCTGATCACTTCTTTATACCCTTTCACATCTCACTAAATCACAAAAATATGACATCTAATACCAATAACAAATTCACTCCCAAACCCATACGTAAACCGAAGTGGAAGAAATTATCCAGTAGACCTGATGTGATTGAATTTCTCACATCTAGTGCACCAATGATAACAGGTAATACTTCTGCAGACAATCAAAGTTTCTGCGATTGGTTAACTAAGGCAGGTCACCGACTAGATCCTATTAGGTCTCAGACCCCAAGTTCTAGTACAAGAACTACAAAGAGGAGGGCCCCTTGGTTTTCATCTGCCTTGAGATTAGAACTGACAGAGCTAAAAAAATTGGAAAGGAGATGGCGCAGGTCATATGAAGCCTCTGCTCGTGACATTTATAAACGAGCGAGAAGAAATTATCATGCAAGTATAAAGTCAGCCAAGAAAGCCTATTACCTACAGGCCATCTCCATGGCAGCTCAAGGTAAAAAAGAAAAAGAAATCTTTAAAATAGTCAAGGACTTTATTAATCCTTCAGTCCTCCCGCAGGAAATCCCCCCTTCTCAGAAACTCTGTAATGAAATTTCAGATTACTTTGAGAACAAAATTCTTGATATTGTAAAGATCTTCCCCCCAACATCTATCACTTTAGAAATCTCTGAAAACACAGAGAGCAAGACATGTTCAAGTATTTTGGAAACATTTTCTTATGTCTCTCTGGAAGATTCTTTTAAAGCTATTTTTGCCTGCAAATCTGGATCTCCTTTTGATTCCTGCCCCCCTTCAGTCCTACAGACCTTAGCAATAGTAATGAACCCCATTATTAATGGGATAATTAACTCATCTCTAGCTACAGCTGATGTTCCAAATGACTGGAAACTTGCTGCTGTTAAGCCCCTTCATAAAAAGGCATTAGCTGACCCGACCACCCTCTCCAACTTACGGCCAATCTCCCTGCTCCCGGCCTTATCAAAAATGACTGAGAAGTTCGTGAATTACCAACTCACGAGCTTCTTGGAAGAAAATAATATTCTGCATCCTAATCAGTCAGGGTTTCGGTCTAATCACTCTACCGAATCTGCCCTGCTGTTTACAGCAGAGACCCTTCGGATGGCCCTAGACCAGGGCAAGAAAGCTGTATTAATCCTACTCGACCTGTCGGCAGCCTTTGATACGGTGTCACATAACATCCTTGTGAACCATTTGGCTGCCGCAGGAGTAGGCGGGGTGGTTCTGGCCTGGCTTAAAAATGTCCTCACAGATAGATGACAAATTACAGTGCTAGGTGGTTTTCAATCGGAGGCTAAGCCCCTCAGCTCTGGAGTTCCTCAGGGATCAAGCCTGAGTCCTCTGCTCTTCAATCTGTACATGGTTCCCCTGATAAAACTGATCACAAGTTTTCAGATCAATACTGTCTCGTATGCTGATGATACTCAGCTTATTTTAGTTCTGGACAGTGATCAGTCGGGTACCGAGGAAAATCTTAGACAGTGCCTAGCAGCTACCTTTCACTGGATGTCTGACAATCACCTTAAATGCAACGCTGGCAAAACTGAAATCATCCCTTTTGGAAAACAACATTTGTTTTCTCCAACAACTTGCTGGCCGTATGACGCAGAAGCTCCTCCTATGACCATTACCTCTGCTCGAAATCTGGGCATTAAGTTTGATTGCCAGCTATCCTTCAAACAACAAGCGCTGACTGTGGCGGGCTCATGCTTTCACATAATAAAAACTTTAAGGAAGTTTTTCGATCTCCTTCCCTTGCCAGCTAGAAAGACAGTCGCAGTTGCTTTGATTGCCTCCAGGCTGGACTATTGTAATAGTCTATATGCTGGAGCTACTAAATCAGTATTACATAGACTACAAATGGTCCAGCATGCGGCGGCTCGTTTAGTGCTACGTTGGCCTCGTAAATCATCAGCATCAGCAGCACTGAATGCGCTCCATTGGCTTCCTATTTGCAAAAGGATTCTTTTTAAGATCCTTTTGCTTACTTTTAGGGCCGTTCACCATCAAGGCCCTAAATATTTATGCAATGGCTTTAAACGCTACCATCCGGCACGGTGTCTAAGATCTTCAGGTCTGAACCTGCTTACAATCCCTAGATTCAGGCTAGCCACAAAAGGTGGCAAATCTCTTTTTGTTTTGGGCACTAAGGCCTGGAATAAGCTTCCGTTGTCCATACGATCCCTGTTTCAGGAGACTCAGTTTAGGAAGGCTTTGAAGACATGGATTTTCTCCCTTACCGATGCAGCTTGCTTAGCAATGGTGTAGTTATTAGTGTTAGCGTGAAATTTGTCTGCCTCCCCCAACCATTCCTCCTGGTTGGCCTAGCGCCAAGATACTCCTTGGAGTGGTAGTTGCGCTTTATATATTCACTTTTACATTACATTACATTACATTACTTTGGTTGGGATACATCAATTTCAAGAGAACCCTCTCCTACCTCATTGCTAAAATCTCTGTATATAATATAGTTTCTACTTTAAGGAGTACTATTGATCTTTAGGAGTAACATAATCACCCCTGTTTTGGGAAGAACCATAATGGCTGACTCTATCAATGAGGGGGTTACTGTTTACTCTTTTGTGGAACAATCATAAAGTGATTAGTCTAGGAACTAGTCTCTTAGCAAAGATTTTGTATAAGACTCCAAGAAACCTGTCTGGGTCTGGATCTTTATTGTTCTTAAGCACCTTCATTAATTTGTCCACTTCTTTCTCCCCAATGGAGGCCTCCAGTTCTATCCTTTGGTGAGCTGTAATTTGAGGCAAACTGGCCTCTTTCAGATAGCTCTGGCATTGTTCTGGGGGCACTTATTCCCTCCTATGTAACAGGGTATAAAATATCCAAAATTCTTCTAATTTAATCATTTTCAAACATCAGAGCTGCCCCAGTGACTGATGTTATTTCTTGTATATAGTTCCTCTCTAGACGTTTCTCAAGTGAAATTCCTGTCTTATCCTCCCATAACATATGTTCTTTGTTTCATCTATATGTTTTGTTCATGTAGGCAACCCTCAGTTGCCTTCTAAGCATCACCACCCCAAGCGCAAAGGTATTGAGGGCATGTGCTCTGTAGAACTTCTGCCTCCCTTCATTTCTCCTATAGTTTCCAGAATTTTGAGGCCCGAAGTTATCTCCGATGTGCCGAGAAGGCTGTTAATTTCTCCTGTATTACTGCTTTGAAAGTATCCCATGCTCCCTTCCTCCCCAGTTCACCGTTATCAATATCTGTGAAATATCCCTCTAGCTGTAGCCCTAGTTCTCCCTTAAAAAGTATATACCTCAGGATAGATGACTGCATCCGCCACATCCTATGTTTAATTTTTGGACCCATATATATATCTACCTGGAAAGGAGCATGATCTGAGATCGGACATCATCTTTATGTCTGCTGTGTTTAATGCTGAAACTAGGTTGTTGCTCACTAATGGTTAATCAATATGTGAATATGCGTTAAGTACATGTGAGTAGCATGAAGTCTTCCTCATATATAGACAGTACCCTCCACATATCCCTCAGCCCAAGTTTCCTCAGTTCTCTTTTAAGGGTTTTAGAAAAGGTTCTTGCTTATCTCATGCCCTTGCTTCATCTATCCCTGTGTAACTCACATACTGCATTAAAGTCCTCTGCTATAAAGATGGCTATGATTTCTAGAAAATGGGAATGTATCTTGTATCGAATTCGGTGTATATATTGAGCAATACTAATCCCCCAGAAATATATTGTGTCCCTAAAAATGAAATACCCATCCTCCTAGTCCATCTTCTTGTCTTTTAAAGTGAAAAGATGTCTTATTTCATAATTGTGATTCCCCCACTATATTTTTGACCCTGCTGCAGAGGAGTAATATCCATAATATATAGTATGTGTTTCATCATATGTTGATCGGTTTCCGCAAGTGTGTCACTTGGAGACATACGATATCAGGCTGAAGTATAGTCGTACATTTCCACAGCACCTCTTTTTACAAGGCCATTAGGCCCCTTCACATTATATAATATCACACTCAGTAGTGTATTGCCTTTTGTGCATTCTCGCTGTAAAAATTTGGGTTACTGGTTGAGAGGGTAAAAACCTACTTAAGTGGTAACCACAATCCTTGTCATGATGAAGTCACAAGCAAACCCCCAAATTAACCTGTGCTCAGCCCTCTGGTAGCTTGGCATCAAGCAGTCAGGCTTAACTTACAGGCAATTGGTAAAGTATTTATGCAGTACTTCAAACAGTAATAAATCAACATGTAATAAAAAAACTTGATATTAAAAAGACAAAAAATTCATTAGTAGAACCAGAGTTATTCATTTTTAAAGATTTAAGTGAAAATAGTGCCAAAAAATAAAAAGATCCTCTCTCAACTGTCTAGTCACGCGAGACTGAAAGAAACCCATAAGTTCAGTCCAACATCGATGGAGCGTGGGTTGGATATAGGGACCCTGTTAGTCCCACTTAGTTAAAGTCTCAGTCCAATGCCAAGAGTGCCGTTCACGATGAAAGCAGCCATGGGGAAAAGGGAGAGTGTCACGGGTGTCCATCAGAGTAGCACAAAGAGCCGGCTGGGCATCATGGAGTTCATTGTTGTAGCACGAAGATCCTGTTGTCATTTTGGATGGTCAGGGCTTGAGCTTCATGTTGGCAGTCACCGCAGCGGTCGATGCGGTAACTCAAAGAGTTGGTTTGCTGGAACTTCACATTGATGATGAGCGCAGGTGGCAAGGTTTCTGCACTATTAGGCCAGTTCGTGTTTGCCAACAGCCAGAACACCTCTGAGGAGTTCAACTGAGCCACACAAAGGGACCTGAGGGGCACCACTTGGGGGTTAGGAACTCACTCCAGCAGGGGGTAGCCTGGCTCAGGCACATCAAGTTGCAGGCCTAGGCAAAAGGTCAGCTGGGCAGTTGCAGGGAGTCTCTAGAGCTTGTTATGTCCCTGTAGCTCAGAACAGGAGGTCAGCTGGCTGATCCTTGGAGTCACTTCAGCCTGGCATGAAGGGTGCAGGTCCGATCTTCCTTCTCAGCAAGCACGGAAGCAGGCATCAGAGCAGCAGAGTAGCAGGGCAGAAGAGTGGCAGTCCTTCTGGCAGCAAAGCAGCAGGAGTGTAGTGTTGGTGTCTGAGGTCCAATAATTATACCTGATGCCTCATTTGAAGTGGGCAGAAGCTTCTGGATGTTCCCTTTGAAGTGTGCATGCTTCCTGCCTTCCCTGGATCCAGACTAACTGCATGGAGTATGCAAACCTTTGTGTGAAGGCAGGACACTGCCTATTACGGTGTCAGTGGGGCAGTGCCTATCTCTGCCCTTCCATCTTGTCAGCGATGGCCCATTCAGGCAAATGTCTATTGTGTGTGGTTGTCCAGGAGGAATACACAAAGACCAACTTCCAACTACACCCAGTCATGTGACTTACAGAGAGTTCTAAGGCAGTGAAAAAGAAAGTGGGCTGGTAACGCTACCTACCCTCTGAAATGCAAGCATGCCACAATTACATTCTACAATATATATGCAGTGCTTTAAATGGAAAAAAATAACTGCAGGTACTCACCAAATAGAGCCGTGGACTAGGTGTGCTGTTTGGGGCTGAGGATAAGAGCGGAGCAAGGGGGGCTAGGTTGTTTAACTTCTTCAAGCTTTGAATTCAATAAATCTGCATGCTTTGAAAGAATTTTGGATGAGATGTGGAAAAGAAGGAATCATCTCAGTAACTCAACCTGACAATACATATGGCTGACTCCATACATACAGGCACAAAGACACTCAATTTCTGGGCACAGTGGGGATTCCAAACCTAATTGAAGCATTCTGAAAAATTTTGACAAGCCCATAAATGAAGCTAGAAATTTAGAGAGGGACCAGGTTCCTGAATCAAATAAATACCAACATTCTAATGAATACTTGCTCTCACTTTTGACTTTGTTGCCATTTTTTGGGGGGTTGAGTTTAATAAAAAAGAATGTATACATTGACTGATAGACTCTGCTCTTCGTGACTTTGTCTACTTTCTGCTGCTAACTTTTAATCCCAATTTATGGGATTTCAAGATAATATTTCCAATTTTTAACACTCATTTGGGACATTCCTGATTAATAAAACTGGTGTTGTCCATTTTTAAAATACGTTTGGCTCCACTATGGTAAACCTGCTGCATCATTTGCTCACAAAGCTGAAGACATTGTGTTGAGGAAATTATCTTACAATGTCAACAGCTCCCCAACAGTCAATTCAATTTCGTTGGCCAAGATAAGAAGAAACAGCACTTTCTGCACCCAGGCTTAAAGGTTTCTGTAGTCTGAAATGCTGCACAAATACCTTCTTTCGAATCTACACTACTGAATTAATTGCTTATGCTGAATACGTAAAAACTGTAATTTGGCTGGTTTACTGTTAAAGACTTGTGTACTCGCTCACTCATACATGTCAGAAATATAGCCTCCCACATGTGCACACACACACTCAAACACACCTGTTCACTAATTTAAACTTCCCTTTCATACTGTTCAAACATTCTGTCACTTGCACACACATCGCTTACCCTGTACTACTTTCCTTTCTCAGGTCATACACACACACACACCCATACACACATTTTTGCTTTTACTTTGTCTCACACATGCCTTTACACGTGCTCTCTTTTTCACACACATGTACACACCTACACAGAGTGCAATTGCAGTTGTTCTTTTTGGTGGCAGAATTTGGGTCTGCCCATGCCTATTGCTTTTAGGCAGCATTCCTGAATTAAAGAAAGTTTATCATTTTACTAGGTCTGGGCCTTAGTTTATCAGAAGCTGATGGTGTTATTAATCGTTCTGTCTCCTCCTGGGGTTCGATTGAGAGTCCTGAACTGTGTTCTGAATGCAACCAGTGCCCATACCAATCTATTTCGTTTGGTGAAATGTCCAGGGTTTGATGTAATTGTAGTGATGACATAAGTGGCGGTGATAAAAGCCAGTATCAAAGAGGTTATTCAAAGCAGGCTTTATTTAAATGCAACCACCAACATAAACAGGTCTGTCCTCCAGCATTTCCAAGTCAGAATCCCACAACACACACGATGAGGTAATGAGATTCTAATTCCATTACCAAGACACGTAAGAGTTCTATCTGTTCTATGGTAAAGCATGCAAGTAAATTACAACACATCCCCTTTACAAAAAATAAAGGAGTTAACAGAACAGCAAACATCTCCTAGCAATGATGAAGACATAAAAGAAAAAAAAAAAGAAGCAAAAGAATAATGAGAGAATTCAACAAAGTAGTATCTATAAAAAAATACATAAGAAAAATTCGGAAGACACTAAATTGTAATATAAAACATAATCCTTGAACTTCACAGGTACATGTCTGAGTCTAGTTGAATAGTGTTGTTTGCACCTCTATCCAAAGAAACAGAACTATGGCCACTGACTGTACGATGAGTTGTTTCAACAAATTTAACCAACCTAGACATACTCCAAGTACAACCAATGTCCAAAGTCATGACATTCTTCTTAATTGCTGTGATGACAAAAGACCAAGAAAATTATACAACCCTTTATGACCATGCTTGGTTTTCTTTACCAAAACACGATAACCCAGATTCCATTTCTTCTCCCTCACTGACATTTTGTCATCATACCGCAATTTGTATTCCTGCTGATATTCAGCAAGTTTACCTCTTCTCACTTCTTCAGTCACAACATTGTTTTTCCATCCAGGAAGCCATACTGGATTTAACTTAGAAGTCGCTAACCTCCCTCTCAAGGCTTCAAAAGGCGATTTTTGAGAAATAGCATTGGGAACTCTGCGGTGTGCCCACCAAGTCTCTCTTAAAACACTGCTGAAGGAAACTCCAGAATCATGTGTCCGTTGAGCACATCTCTTTACGACCCTATTCATCCTTTCTGTGAGTCCATTAGCCTGTGGAGAATATAAGGCCGTCTTTTGATGGATTAGGCACGATTATTAAGAAAAACATGCATCTCATGGGAAGTGAACTGCACCCCATTGTAGGTGACTAAATACTTAGGAATGCCTTCTGAGGCAAAAACATCTTTTAAAAATTCAATCACTGACTTCGAATTAACAGTACTCATGCACTTGGAAACTACCCACTTTGAGGTGTAGTCCACTAAGAGAACAACAAATCTCTCATGAGAAGGCCTTAATTCAAAAGAGCCCATAATATCCAACCCCAGCGTGGTCCAAACTGCATCCGGTACTTCTACAGGTGATAGAGGAACCTGGCTGGTCACATGAGACTTATCATTAATGGCACATAAATGACAGTCTTTGACAACACTCTCTACCATCTGATCCATTCCTGGTCACCAGTACCTCTCTCTGACCCGTGCTTTTGTAAGAATCCTCCCAAATGTCCTTTACGGGCTAAATTAATTACCTCATCCTTGAGTTCATTAGGCGGAACCACCCTATCACCCCTCATCAGATTTCCGTGGCAAAAGGTTAGATCATCCATTACAGTCCAAAATGGCTTCAAAGCTGAATAAAGATCTTTGTAATTTGGCCAACCGTTAGAAATAATCTCTTTAAGGGAGGTGAACACTTTATCATTAGAAGTGCAAGATGACCACTCTTCCTTTAAAAATGAATTCTCCATCAACCAATTTACACACTCAAACTCCTCCCTCACATGTTCAGAGTCCACCGGCAACCTAGACAAACAGTCGGCTGATTTATTACTTAGGCCTGAAATATAATGTACACGGAAGTTAAACTCCTGCAAACCTTCGCTCCATCTCCTAAGTCTAGGAGTCATGTGATCACTGTGATGACTCGAGAAAATCTGAACAAGGGGACGATGGTCAGACTTCACCGTAAACGGAATCCCCCATAAATAAAACTTAAAGTGTTGTATCGCCCAATACACACTTAGCGCCTCTCTCTCAATACAAGAGTAGTTGACTGCAGCTTCTCTAAGGGCTCTGGAGGCAAAGGCCACTACTTTCTCTTCCCCGTCCACCACTTGGGAAAGCACTGCTCCCAGTCCTTTGAGACTGGCATCAGTTGTAAGGATAGTTTTCAATTTGGTATCAAAGTGACCCAATGTTGGCATCTTTCCAATTTCAGACTTGACCAAATTGAAAGCCATCTCAGAATCTGGTGTCCAGATAAAACGTGTTCCCTTTTTCAATAAAACTCTGATTGGCTCAACTACACTTGCAAACCCTCTCACAAATTTAGAGTAGAACTCTGCCATTCCCAGAAAGGATCTAACTTGCTCTTTGTCCTCGGTTGCAGGGGCTCTGACTATGCTCTCTGCAACTTGTAACTTAGGCTGTATACCCTCACCTGAAATGATGTGACCAAGATAAGTCACAGACTTAAGTCCAATGCGGCATTTATCCTTTTTAACTGTGAGTCCCCTTTCCTTCAACTTACTCAAAACAGACCTCAAGACATTCTCATGTTCACTCTCACTCTTACCAAAAGCTAAAATATCGTCTTGAAAAAACAAGACATTGGGAAGATTTCCAAGAATCATTTTCATTATTCTCTAGAAACATGCTGCCGCTGAGGCTAGCCCAAAAGGCATTCTCAAAAATTGATATGCACCCAAAGGAGGGACAAAGGATGTTAAATGTCTGGAATCTTTGTGAAGCCTTATCTGATGTTACGCGGACGACAAGTCCAAAACACTAAACATTTTAGCCCCCTTCAATAAACGTATAGACTCCGATATATTTGGGAGGGTCTGGCGATCTACCCAGATCCATTTGTTCAATCTGTGCAAGTCCACACACATTCTCACAGCAGAACCACCATCCTTGGGTGCCAAAACCACCGGAGATAACCATTCCGAGGCTTCGATCTCCTCAATCACACCCAATTTCAGCAATCTTTCAAGCTCAAGTGTTAACGGCTCAACCATCAAATTTCGCACTCTCCGTACCTTATGTACACAGGGTTTGGCTGAATTCTTAAAAATGATCCGATGCTCAAAACCCTTGAGGCAACCAAGAGCATCGGAAAACACCTCCTGAAAGTCTTTGAAATATTTACTACCAGCATCCACACCATCAATTGACAAAACTTGTCCATGTGAATTCTCGCACACTCCATCAATCAACATGAATTGATCCTCTGGGTGCTTGGCATTTGGATTTAAAATTATGCCTAAGTCACGTTGATGTGTCCAACCAAGAAGATTATCTTCTCTCACAGCCACATAAACCTTCCCCACAGTCTCCTCCCCTTTGAATACAATCCTTGCAGTCACATAGCACACAATATCCACATGAGACCCTCCATAACTAAGAGGAGAGATATCTGGGGGCAGAAGCTTTAGATTTTCTAGTCCTACAACTTCATCCCATTTTTTGTTCCCAATCAATGTAAATGGGGAACCCGAATCAGCCATAACAGTGAAATCATTACCATCTACAGGAATATTGCAAAATGGCATAACAATTTTTTCAGAGACCATATTGCCATCATCCACAGAAATACTAGAAATGACTACAGTGCGGATACTGTCAGAAGAATTCTCTACAGTACGACCTTTCTTTGATGATTTGCAAACACTGGTTAATGTCCTTTGATCCCACAGTTAATACGCACTGACTCCATAGTGTAACAGTAGAGAAAATTAGAATAGTGAGAGAAACTGCCACATCTGTAACAGCGCACTCTTTGACTCTGATCGTCACCATTACTCTTCTCACGATCAAAGGAATGCTGTTGGCGCAAATCACGTTTGTTGCGTGGTTGAACATCTTTGCTCAGGGTGGTGTGAAATTGGGTGTTCTTCAAGACATTTTTACTCTTTGTCCCTAAATACACTTTGGAAATGTTTTCAGAAAACTCATCTTCTACGTCACACTCTGACATGGAGTGCACAGCTTCTTGACTTTTCTTTGTGCTTTCACTATGAACTTGGTTACTATCTTCACGATTTTTCCTTATCTCCTTCACCCAAGAGGAAGTATTCTCAACGCCTTCTACAATCGCAATGGCCTCTGACAATGTGGGATTTTTGGACAAGAGTTTTTCTTGGCCTGCAAGATTAGACAGGCGGATTCTATTCCTCCTTTTCGATTTCAGGGTTGGAGCAGAAAGATAGGTCTCTACGCAGATGGTATAGTCATTTTTTCATCGGACTTGGATCAAACACCGGTTGCGATAGATATTATCACCAAAAGTTTTGGCGAAGTCTCAGGGTATTGTTTAAACTCGGACAAAACTGAAATTATGTCTTGGAATTTGGCAACAGGGGTTGCAACTCTTAAAAAACAGATCAGATATTTGGGTGTCCAAATTACTCAAGACATAAAGCAACTTGCTACAGTTAATTTTGTCAAAATCAGGAAAGACATCTCTATGTTAATGAGGGGCTGGAGTCATCTTCCTTTAACTATTTTTGGCCGTGTTAATTTGGTAAAGATGATGGTGTTGCTGAAGTTAACTTTTTTATTTGACTCTATCCCTCTTATGTTCGACAAGGACGGGCTGGCAAAGTTGCAGAGTGAGATAGGCTCATTCATTTGGTCATCCAAGGGTTCACGACTATCTTGGAAAAAAATCAGGAGAAAATGTATTAAGGGAGGTCTCGCTGCCCCGGATTTTCAGATTTATTCTTGGTCTTTTTTGCTTAAAAACTGCAGAATGCTTTTAGGTACTCCAGGAGATTCGGTTATTGGGCAATTATTCTCGGCCTTGTTGAGAACTGAGAAGATTAAACAGGCGGGCTTTTTGTATGAGTTCGCGGACCCAAAATACTTTTAAAAAGTAAGACTTAAGGTATTAAGAGATTTAGCTACGGTTTGGTATCGGGTCAGGACTGCCACAAAAATTCCATATTTCAGTGCTGGAGCACAAATATGGGAAACTCCGGGCGCCCCAAATTGGTCGGAAGACACATTGGCAAAGGCATTATAATCGGAAGGCCCTCAGAAATTGGGCGAGCTATTTGTAGATGGAAGTCTACTTCCGTGGTCTGTCTGCGAGCTAAATTGGGGTGAGAAGTTTTCCAAATTCAAATATTTTCAGATTCAGAGCTGGGCAGTTGGAAAAGAACATCTGATTGGGCGTCATAATGACTTTGAGGAAAAACTGGTATCAGATGTTAATATGAAGAAAGAGGTGGCGTTGTGGTACTGGGCTATTATTGAGATGGAAGATGGCCTTTTTCAACTGCCAGAGACCCTGTGGGGAGAGTGCTTGCCAAGGATCGCGACAGAAGAACAATGGCAAGTAACTATGTTGATTCTATATAAGGTGGTTAAATCTGCTAACTTAAGAAGGAATCAATTATTCACTCTCCACAGGGCCTATTGGACTCCAAAGAGGCTGGCTAAATTTAAAGACAGCGGAATTGTAAGATGTCCTAAATGCAACAGCCTAAATGAGGATGATATCCATATGTTTGTTACTTGCCCGGCTATTAAGGTCTTCTGGGATGCTGTAAGTAATTGTCTGTCAGTGGTGCTAAAGCAGAGTATTAAGGTAAGCCCTGAAGCGATTATTACAGGAAGACTGGACTTACAAGGTAAGGGCCTGGATGATGTTACGAAGTTGGTTTTTTATGCTATTTTGCTGGCCTGAAGGGAAATTTGCAAACAGTGGGTTTCTCCTGATCCTCCGACTGATCTTTCTTGGATTAGAACAATGAGAGCTATAGGCAAACTGGACATGGCAGGTCATTGTAAAAAGAAGCATGGATTTTGGACTTTATTTTTGAAGCACTATGGGTGATGGGCAGGGATATAAGTTATTTAAAAAGGAGGATACGTTTTTTTTCTGTCAGGATGTAAAGCTAAGGTCCTATGATTAAGCTGCTTTGAATCTCTTGGAGAAAATTTGCTTTGGAAGGATCGGCTAGGGCGCCATTACTTTTATTCCTTTGCTTTCTAGTAAGCAAGAATTTTTCTTCATAAATGAGATGAACACACCCTAGGGCGCTACAAAGAATGAAAGGGTGAAGAAGTGGCAGATGAGGACAAAAAAGAAAAAAAAAAAAGAGCTTTTCTTTCACCCTTGAGCTGTAGGTGCACCTTAATAGTTGATCTCTCACAAGAGAGTCTGACAGGTCACCAAATTCACATGTACATGCTAAAGTTTTTAAAGAAGCAACATAGGTTCCCACACATTCAGTGGGACCTTGGATTCTTGTGAAAATCCTATGACGCTCCAAAATAGCGTTGATTCAAGGTCCAAAATATCGTTCTAACATAGTCATGGACATCTCAAATACATCTGCAGGCTCTCCATCACCACTACCAATAGTTATGAGGTCCATACTGTCATAAATATTTCTGACTTCCACACCTAGATTATGTAGTGATATGGCTTGGCTTGCTTCCTGAAAGCTGAAAATGTTTCTCCCCCAATTGCTACTGTGTACGAATCAAATAAATTCCTCCACCTCTTCCAGGGAAGAATAGGTTCTCCTTTTTCAGACAAAAATGCTGGAGGTTGAGACATGCTGGTAGAAGTGGCCATTTCTGTTTTTAACCAAATAGTCAAAAGTAATCTAAAACAAAAATCCCTAATTACAAAACAAAGTTCTCACCATAATAAAGCTTGAAAATCAATTAGAGGTGTGATGGTTGTGAAGATCGTAAAGAATGGTGATCAATCTCCGAATTCCGCTATCCTTATGATGTACAATTAGTCTTTTAATCCAAATCGCCTCTTGTTACGAGATTTACCCGGTAAATCTGAATGCAGCCTAATCCAAAATGGCTGCCACGTTACGTGACGCGACGCGTGCAATAACGTGGGCGTCAGTGTCAGCGTAGAATTCAGAATACAGGCACTCAGGGAGGAATGGAGGAAAGAAGACATTGCATGGAACGTGGAAAGCTTGGAACATACGGAGTGCGCAGTAGCTCATGACAGAAGAGATTTAAAAGTAAGCAAGAAACAGCCACTTACTTTTTCCTTTATGTATAAGTCTCTGAAGAAGGAAAAAATGACGAAACTCACATTTGAAGAATTTAATCCAGCAAAGATGTTGTTGCTGAGAACATCCATGTGCGATCCATGTTGAAATGTCATTAAAATCCAAATCCTTTATGTTGAAAAGTCGTTCATCCAGTAATATAGAAATGGGTTCACAGGGGAATTGGTGGTTGAAGCTTGTCCCCAATCAAGAGCCTCTCGCCGCCAGTGAAAAAAGCCAGTATCAAAGAGGTAATTCAAAGCAGGCTTTATTTAAATGCAACCACCGACATAAACAGGTCTGTCCTCCAGCATTTCCAAAGTCAGAATCTCACAACACACACAATGAGGTAATGATATTCTAACTCCATTACCAAGACACGTAAGAGTTCTATCAGTTCTATGGTAAAGCATGCAAGTAAATTACAACAGGCGGCCATCATGGATCGGGGGGGTGGCGGGATTGGGGTAGGGGTTTTATAAAAGAAAAAAAATGTACATGATTGCAGCGTCTCTCTTTCATCTCTCCATCACCGTCTCGCCCCTGTGTCCAGAACAGGAAGCACCCAGGCTCCGCTGAGCCTATCACAACGCCGCAATGCAGCGCGGTGATTGGTCTGAGCGCCGTGGTTTGGCGCTCAGACAGGGAATGGGAGCCTGGGTATGTTCTCCAAGCAAGCTGTAATGCAGTCTGCGTGGAGAACATACAAAGGGCGCATGATGTTTTGGCCGGCCTGAAAGAGCTGGCCAAACATTCATGCGCACTTGGAGTCGGCAAACCACTCCTCCCCCTGCTCCTCTGTCAAAGGAAATGCCCACCCCACCCACAAACCTGCTGCAGCAGGAAAAGACAAAATGATAATAAACTCGAGTTAGTATCATTTTATGTTTCCTTTATTTCACTGCTGCAAAGCAGTGGGGCGACCCTCTTCCACCTTAGGGGAGGAGCTGCCTCTGGATGACATGGTATTCAAAGAAGAACTTGCGATGGTGGAAATATTATTTTTAGACAGATGATATAGTGCCCTCTTACTAAAAAGCGCAAGTGATAGGATTACCAAGGCACACCAGGCCTCCTTAGGTACATTCTGATGCTGGGATTAAAGTGCCTTCTGCAGAAGAGAGGCCAAATGGGTGATCAGATTGTGAGAAGTAGATAAAGGACTCAAAACTGAACAGGAATTACACCATTTTCTTGGACTCCAGTTGAATATCCGGGGCATTTTGTAATCACTACTAAACATTTATCAACATGTATGTTGCACCTGGATGGAATTTATATACTATCGTATTTTTTCATAGTATATTCTTCATCTGAGTTTTTTAATATATTGCTGTATTTTTTGTAATATTACTTGTTTTGTTAACGTCAAGTCTGGTGGATCATATATGCTACGTCTAACGATACCAAACAAATGATGGATATTTCACCAAAAGGAATACATTGGGCGAGGCACTGCTGGTACGCAGAATCACAATCCAAACCGTTGGTTTTCTGTATACTTTGAATGCAATTTTCTGGTGTTGTGTATAGATGATAATATCCAAAAATTAAGTGGCGGTATTGCTCTTTTGGAATGTAAAGTGCATGTTATAGTCATTAATATTCAAATGTACTACGTCTTGAAGGGAGTCGTCAGTGCCAGTCCAGATAAAAAAATTAAAAATTATCTATGAACCTGCCCCAAAATAGGATGTTATTAGTAAGGGCAAGATTTTCATACATAAAATTATTCAGTATGTCCCATATAGAGATTCTTCTATGAAGGTGAACATTCCCCCCACTATTGCTACACCCTGTGTTTCCCTGTACCATTCTGGGACATGACTAAATTCACTGCTTTCTAATACCAGGTCAATTATCATCCGAGTGTGTCCTACCTGCCAGGCCAGTGGAAAGTCAGGGGGAAAGTCAAAGTATCCCCTGGTACCTCTCCCAGTCAAAGTCACAACTTTTAAAACTGTGGGCATTGACATTATTGGGCTCCTGGACCCCAAGACTACCCTAGGCGACAGTTTCATCCTGGTCTTGGCTGACCATGACACTCGATATCCAGAGCCAATACCAATGAGAGCAGTGACAGCACCTGCAATGGTTAGGGCCCTGTTGGAAAATGGCCCTCTCAGAAGGGTCACCCCAAACCTTTTGCCTTCCTCCTTCCCTTTTTGGCTTTAGGACTCTGAGCACTTTACTACTGCAGAACAGTGCAAAAGTTCATGTGCTTCTCCCCTAAACATTGTGACCTTGGCATATACCTGATTGCAGTGCTTAATTTGTAAAGAATTAAGTGCCAGGACCTTCTCAGAAGGCCACTGGAGCCTGCACCACCCATACCCTGCCAATGACAATACCAACATAACCCTTAACCATCGCACTTCTACATGTGTGACAATTTAGACAATTTCAAGCCACACAAAACTATAATATTATCATGAGAGTCTGATATTAATAATTTTCAATACATATTAATGTAATAAACATGATTGTTGTGCTCATATCGAAACAAAAAAGACAGCACAAGCATGTGGTGGGCTGTCACTAGAGCCGGTGCTGACAATTAAAGGCCGGTGCTGAGCACTGGAAACCACAGGAACAACTTAAGCACTGCCTGATTGGCTTATTTAGTTTACCTATAGGTCCCTTTTAAAGTGGTATACCATATACCCAGGGCCTGTAATCTAAATGCTTCTAGTGGGCCTGCAGCACTGATTTTGCCACCCACTCAAGTAGCAATTCAACCTGTCTCAGGCCTGCCCTTGCAAGGCCTGTGTGTGCAGGTTACTGCAACTTCGACTTTTCATTTAAAATCGCTTGCCAAGCTCAAAACTCCCCTTTTATTACACATAAGGCACCTCAGAGGTAGACCCTAGGTAGCCCTAAGGCCAGGGTACTCTGTAACTAAATGGTAGGATATGTACATTTACGTTTTACATGTCCAGGTAGTGATAAACAGCTACATTCGTTTTTGACTAGTGTAAGGCTTACTCCTCTCATAGGCTAGCGTTGGGAATTCCTTAAAGCTCTTTTAAGCTGTAAAGAGTAGCTGCATCATGTTACTTAATTTTGGAATAGTAATGACAAATCCTCTTCTCTGTTAAAGTTGGATTTAACATTACTCTTCTAGAAATACCACTTTTAGAAAGTGGACATTTCTCAGCTCCGACTGCTCTGTGTGCCTTGCTGCTGGTCTCCAACACAGGTCTGGGATGGGGTACAGCTATACTTTGTGCATTACCTCTAGACAGCCATCAACACAGGAAGGGTGGGTGTCACAGAGAACTCATCTGCATTCTGCTACCTCTTCCTGGACAGGAAGAGGAAATGGAGCTGATATCTGAATAGGCAGTGTCCTGTGTCCCACACAAAGGGATGACTACCCCTCACAGATTGCCTGGCAGACAGGGCTGGGATGAAAGGGTACCTGTGCACTTCAGGGTCTTAATTTGAAGTCACCTCCACTTCAAAGGCACATTTGGGTGTCAGTGCTGGGGCTCTGACCCTACCAGGACAGTACACTATTGGGCCTGCGAAGAACTCTCCCAGGAGTAAAAGACTGTTGTACTACAATGATTGCCACTCTGCTTGACTGACTGTTCTGAAGGAACTGCTCCTCTGCTTTGCTGAGCTGCCCTGCTGAGGACAAGGACTGGACTCATCTCACTTGATCTGAGTGTTCCAAGGGTTTACTGGCTTGCCTCCTGTTACTGAAGTTTCAGGTAGGGGTGGAAGGAATTTGCATAGTCGTGCTACATAAAGCTCCGCGAAACAGTAAAAAATCTTTGCGAGCATGCAAAAATTCCGCGAACATGCCGAATAGCTTGTTCGCGATGCTTTTCTCCTGTTTGCGAACGCTGTTTGCGTGCTCGGGGAGAAATATCTCATGAAAACGCATTTTGGTAACACGAACAAGCAAAAAATTCCTAAAAGCAGCGGAACGCAGAATTTTGGGCTATTCCGCATTCTCTGCAGAACGCGAAATTACCCAAATCCTGCAAATTCCGTGAGTGGAACGGAATTTACCGCCCAGGCCTAGTTTCAGGGCCACCAAAGACTTGCTGCAAACTCTGCTGCTGCTGCTAGTCACTGCCATCTGTGAGGCCTTCTTTGCTGAGGTGCCAATCCAGTCCTGGGTCTCAGAAGTGGGTTCTGCAGCTGTTTTTAGCATCAATGTTGATGCAGGGACGACTTTGCACCAATCAGAACCAACATATTGTGCTTCGATGCCGACGCAGGAGCTAATCAATGACATTGCCTCAACCGACTGTGTGGCTTGACACCAATGGGATGCGTGGCTTAACATCGACACAACGTCTGCATCGTGCAGAGGTTCCACGTTGAAACCTTCATCAACTGGGCGGATAGTTGCCAACGCTTCACCTTCATCCACAGGAAGACATGGCACGCCCTCAAATCCTCACATCAAGTCTTCAACATCGACACTTTCTTCATCCAAGGTACTTTGTCAACAGGACTTGTCTGAGTCCTGTAGATGGCCTGGCCTTCTTCGCGGTCAGCCTGAACTTTGAATCTACCCCAGTCTAGCACGACCTCAAGTAGCCCCTTAGTGCTATTGAATTCTAAGCATTTTTTTGGCTTTATTAATTAATTCATAACTCCGGTTCTGCTTATGTATGTTTGTTGTTTTAGTCTTGTTTTATTCATAACATTATTCGCTAGATTTCTAAACCTTTGTGGAGTGTTTTTGTGGTGTTCTTGTTGTGTTACTCTGCATGTGCGTGTGTGTGTTTCACAAATACTTTACACGTTGCCTCTTTAGCTAAGCCTGCCTGCTCTGTGCCAATCTACCTGAGGTTGAGCACAAGTTAATTTTTAGTGTGTATCTAACTTACCCTTACTAGGATTGTGGTTCCTACTTGTACAGGGTGCATACCTCTGCCAACTAGAGTCCCAATTTCTAGCAGGCCCAGATGAGTATTTTTAACTGGATGGGGTTTTCCAAAGAGGTGGTGTCCGACAGGGGCACCAACTTCATGTCAGCATGCATTAATTCAATGTGGATCAAGAATGGAGTACCTTTCATGTTCACCCCACCCTATCATCCCTACACCAATGGGGTTGTTGGGAGGTTACGCAAGACCCTCAAAGGCATGATTATCAGCCTGTCAAAGCCATTGAGATAGAAATGGGATGTTCTCTTGCCATGCCTGTTTTCATACAGGGCAGTGCCACAGAAGGGAGTTAAGTTCAGCCCCTTTGACCTTTGGTATGATTACTCTGTTAGAGGGCTTCTCAAACTTGTAATTTCTAGATTATGGTTGTTTCTTGAGTAAGGTTTCGCTCCCCTCAACTAATAACCCAATTTCTTAGACTGCTGTTCCACCGAGCTCCATGGGGACCCCATAGGAAGCATAGAGAGGGAGGGTAAAATAAACCAAAAAAAACATTAAATATTTGCTTTTGGCAGGGCATGGCCAGCACACATGGAAAGTAGGGGTGGGGGAAGAATTCCTCTCCACCAGCAGAGCTTGTGTAGTTTTACCAGAGTTCTGCAAAACTCTGCCAAGTGATGCTGAGCAGAGTGTTTTCTGTCGACTGGCTCACCAACTGTAAGTTGGCGAGATCTTGTGAGAAAAAAATTGCACGGTAGACCTCCTGGCAAGATTGCTCAATTCGGGTGCTTGTGGCAGGTTGCGACTGCTCACATTGAGAAATCTACCACTAGTTTTGAGGAAGCTGCCACTCGGGTAAAATATCTACTCGAGTGGCAGAAAGCAGCAGCACCCTCAGGCATGATACGCAGTGCTGTTTACGGTGGTGGATTTTACAATGTGAGACAAACTCCTGACACTAAAAATCAGTGTGTGCAGCACGACTTAACAGACTCCGCAGCTGGCGTAACTCTGTGGAGTGGAGTGCAGTGGAGTTTTTACGGCACTCTGTGAACTCTGCCCAGGCCCTGTCATTGGAGACTTCATGGGAGTTGGGGAGGCAGACAAAAATAGAAAAAAGAATATTAAATGATTGCTTGTGCCCCACCAGGACCCATATGGACTCTATAGGAGGTAGGGAGAGGCAGACAAAACTTCAAAAAAGCAAATATTAAATAATCGCTGGTGCCACACCAGGGCCCATGCGTTAAGGTGAATTTTTAACAGCACCACTTTTGTTAGCGTGAATTACCAAAAATGAGATGCAAGATAGGCTTTCACGTGAAAAAATCCCGCAAAACACACAAAGCAAAATTTACAAGGATTTCCTTGTACATCACTAAAAAAGAAAAACTGGTGCTAAGTCCCATTAGAGGCAGTTTTTTAACATCAGAAATTACCTGGTCTTAAAAATGATGCAAACACACTTGGGGCCTCATTTAAGAGGTTTTGGTGCAGCACAGTAAGGAATCTTTCTACGCTGCCCTGTGACAAAAACAAAAGGGCACGAATGTGCCCTATCAATAAGATTTGGCAAATTCCTGTCTTTTTCGCCACCGTTGGCGCACAATGGCTGCCATGCGTTGCGCGGCTGATTGATTTTGTGCAGGGAGGGACACCTTCTAGCAAAAATAAATCAATTCAGGCAATTTCCTCTTTGTATGTGGGATGCAGAATACAGCACACATAGAAAAAGAACAAAGAGGAGAAATGAAAACATTTCTCCTCATTGCGCCTCCCTAATGCCACCCCTGGGGTGGTGTTAGATTCTGACGCTTTCCCAGGTTTACGATTCTTTGTAAACCTGGAAATGCTTCAGATCCCATAGGTGTTGCGTGGGAACACCCACAGCAACACCAAAGGAACTCCCCTTTCACACAGTTTTCTGCATGAAAGGGGCACATATTTACAAGGCAATAAAAAGGCACATAAAATGGCTTTACGTGGCTGCGTAAATTTGCTGTGGCCTATCACCCCACCAGAACGTCAAAAAAGTGATGCTTTGGTGTGGTGCAATAGTGCCACAAACTCTGCCAATTCATCCTTGTCAAGCTCAAAGATGCCATTTTCCTCCTGCTATTGCAGCTAGGAGCACCACGTAGGCCACCACCACCCATTTCATGCGTCACTCACCTGAACAACTGCTCCGTTACCTTTGGTTGATGACTGAACCCGATGCCCTATAAGTGCTGACCTTGGTAGCAATGATAATAGGAACAAGGCACCGTCTGAAGCTCTCCAAGGGAAGAGGGAAAAGGAAGGGAAAAAAAAGATAATCCAGGTCTTGGTTATCTACGTCTGGACAGGGACTGGATCAAGGGCACACTGGATAAGGGTGGTGTGGTCTTCTGACTTATCCTCTTATGTAGTTGGAATCTAATATGTAGTGGAATAAAAAATGGTTAGTACACCTGGAGTCAAAGTGTGGTGAAATGTTATGTACCTTTATACAAGGAACAAACATACCAAGCAAGGTTCTTCATAGCACTATTTTCTTCGAGCACTTGTCATAAATCTTGAAAGCCCCTTTTGTGAAGAGTCAAAGTGATCAATATAAAAGCTGTAAATCAATATTGAGCATTAATGACACTAATCTTCGCTTAGGGTACAGACTGAATTCTGCAGTTCCAGAACAACACCCACCTATTTCCACTGCTTTACACAAAGAACGAGGGGGCCAGGAGATTCACAATAGCCTATTAAAAGAAAATAAATCAAGCGATTCTGTCCTTGAAATCTGCTCTTTAGCAACACGAGGAAATGCCTTTTACGTGTTCTATTTTGCAAAGTCCGTTCTTCGTGTCGTTGAAGAAAACGTCTGTCATGTGCCACAGAAGGCAGTATCACACATGGGGGTCGATTCCGATCCTGGATAAACCGGGTACGAACCGTCGGACGGAGCGTTTTCTCCGTCCGACCCGTACCCGGTAGAAATACCTTACAAACATGCAAGTACGATTCGTAAGCAAACACCATTTGCGTACGAATCGTAAGAAACACCGACCCAACAAAAAATACCCACAAGTCTGATCCGTGACACCGTGAACGTGACGTCCGGACGGAGTCAGGCAGCGTTTCACGAACCAGCAAGTACGATTCGTACCGACGTCACTCTACACGGACAATATTTTACGGGAGCCAAAAACTGCCGGGAAATCAGGACGCCGTGCACAAGGAGCACCTGTACGCGACGGACAGCCATGGACCCCAACCTACGTGTCATCCCGGCCCTCATTGCAGTCCACCTGGTGTACAGGAACCGACGCAGACGCCGCAGAAGGTCAGAACAACACCCAGAGTCAAAGGGGGGGCAGGGGCAGGAAACATAACCCCCACCAAAGTCCAAAATCAAACATGCCCTGTACATACCTGACCCCCATGGCCTGGTCACTTCGGGGGTGGGGGCGTCTCCACCAAGGCCTGTGTCCGCCACAACGGAAGTCAACATGGACGTGAACTGGCAACACAACAATTGTGGTTCGCACCGTACCCACGCCTTAAGAGCGTGGGTAAGGGTCGCGCCACGCCCACCCCTACGTCACCCCAACAATGGCGGTACGGCCCTTACCCACGTCCTAAAGGCATGGGTATGGGCCGTACCGCCATTCTTGGGGTGACGTAGGGGTGGGCGTGGTACGACCCGTACCCACGTCCTAAAGGCATGGGTACGGTGCGTACCCCTACGGCACCCCAACAATGGTGGTACGGCCCATACCCACGCCGCCAGAGCGTGGGTACGGCCCGTACCACGCGTACCCCTACGTGACCGCCACAATGGTGGTACGTCCCGTACCCATGCCCCCAGAGCGTGGGTATGGCCCGTACCACACGTACCCCTACGTCACCGCCACAATGGTGGTACGGCCCGTACCCACGTCCCACAGGCATGGGTACGGCCCGTACCACCATTGCAGTGGTGATGTAGGGGTACACCTGCTACGAGCCGTAACCACGTCCTAAAGGCATGGGTACGGTGCATACCCCTACGGCACCCCAACAATGGTGGTATGGCCCGTACCCACGCCCCCAGAGCATGGGTACGGCCCGTACCATGCGTACCCCTACGTCACCCCAACAATGGGGTTACGACCTGTACCCATGCCTCAAGGACGTGGGTACGGCACGTACCAAGCGTACCCCTACATCACCACTGCAATGGTGGTACGGGCCGTACCCAGGCCATAGGATGTGGGTACGGGTCGTACCACGCCAGTGGACAGACACATAGGGGTGTGTGGGCATCAGCCCCAGCAGTGCCCAGACACATGAGGGGTGGGTGCTTATCACTCCCAGCAGTGCCCAGACACATGAGGGGTGGGTGCAGAGTCCTCCCAGCTGTGCCCAGACATAGGAGGGATGGGTGCAGAGTCCCCCCAGCAGTGCCCAGACATAGGAGGGGTGGGTGCCTATCCCTCCCAGCAGTGCCCAGACATAGGAGGGGTGGGTGCCTATCACTCCCAGCAGTGCCCAGACACATCAGGGGTGGGTGCCTATCACTCCCAGCAGTGCCCAGACATGGGAGGGGTGGGTGCCTATCACTCCCAGCAGTGCCCAGGCCTAGGAGGGGTGGGTGCTTATCACTCCCAGCAGTGCCCAGACATAAGAGGGGTGGGTGCCGAGTCCTCCCAGCAGTGCCCAGACATAGGAGGGGTGGGTGCAGAGTCCCCCAGCAGTGCCCAGACACATGAGGGGTGGGTGCAGAGTCCTCCCAGCAGTGCCCAGACATAGGAGGGGTGGGTGCAGAGTCCCCCCAGCAGTGCCCAGACATATGAGGGGTGGGTGCCTATCACTCCCAGCAGTGCCCAGGCCTAGGAGGGGTGGGTGCCTATCACTCCCAGCAGTGCCCAGACACATGAGGGGTGGGTGCAGAGTCCCCCCAGCAGTGCCCAGAGATAGGAGGGGTGGGTGCCTATCACTCCCAGCAGTGCCCAGACACATGAGGGGTGGGTGCCTATCACTCCCAGCAGTGCCCAGACATAGGAGGGGTGGGTGCCTATCACTCCCAGCAGTGCCCAGACACATGAGGGGTGGGTGCAGAGTCCTCCCAGCTGTGCCCAGACATAGGAGGGGTGGGGGCAGAGTCCCCCCAGCAGTGCCCAGACATAGGAGGGGTGGGTGCCTATCCCTCCCAGCAGTGCCCAGACATATGAGGGGTGGGTGCAGAGTCCTCCCAGCAGTGCCCATACATAGGAGGGGTGGGTGCAGAGTCCCCCAGCAGTGCCCAGACATAGGAGGGGTGGGTGCCTATCACTCCCAGCAGTGCCCAGACATAGGAGGGGTGGGTGCAGAGTCCTCCCCGCAGTGCCCAGACATAGGAGGGGTGGGTGCAGAGTCCCCCCAGCAGTGCCCAGACATATGAGGGGTGGGTCCCTATCACTCCCAGCAGTGCCCAGACATAGGAGGGGTGGGTGCCTATCACTCCCAGCAGTGCCCAGACACATGAGGGGTGGGTGCAGAGTCCCTCCAGCAGTGCCCAGAGATAGGAGGGGTGGGTGCCTATCACTCCCAGCAGTGCCCAGACACATGAGGGGTGGGTGCCTATGACTCCCAGCAGTGCCCAGACATAGGAGGGGTGGGTGCAGAGTCCCCCCAGCAGTGCCAAGACAAATGAGGGGTGGGTGCCTATCACTCCCTGCAGTGCCCAGACATAGGAGGGGTCGGTGCCTATCACTCCCAGCAGTGCCCAGAGATAGGAGGGGTGGGTGCAGAGTCCTCCCAGAAGTGCCCAGACATAGGAGGGTTGGGTGCAGAGTCCTCCCAGCAGTGCCCAGCCATAGGAGGGGTGGGTGCAGAGTCCTCCCAGCAGTGCCCATACATATGAGGGGTGGGTGCCTATCACTCCCAGCAGTGCCCAGACACATGAGGGGTGGGTGCAGAGTCCTCCCAGCAGTGCCCAGACATAGGAGGGGTGGGTGCAGAGTCCCCCCAGCAGTGCCCAGACATATGAGGGGTGGGTGCCTATCACTCCCAGCAGTGCCCAGGCATAGGAGGGGTGGGTGCCTATCACTCCCAGCAGTGCCCAGACACAGGAGGGGTGGGTGCAGAGTCCCCCCAGCAGTGCCCAGAGATAGGAGGGGTGGGTGCAGAGTCCTCTCAGCAGTGCCCAGACATAGGAGGGGTGGGTGCAGAGTCCTCCGAGGAGTGCCCAGACATATGAGGGGTGGGTGCCTATCACCCCCAGCAGTGCCCAGACACATGAGGGGTGGGTGCCTATCACTCCCAGCAGTGCCCAAACACATGAGGGGTGGGTGCAGAGTCCCCCCAGCAGTGCCCAGACATAGGAGGGGTGGGTGCCTATCACTCCCAGCAGTGCCCAGACATAGGAGGGGTGGGTGCAGAGTCCTCCCAGCAGTGCCCAGACATAGGAGGGGTGGGTGCAGAGTCCCCCCAGCAGTGCCCAGACATATGAGGGGAGGGTGCCTATCCCTCCCAGCAGTGCCCAGACTTAGGAGGGGTGGGTGCAAAGTCCCCCCAGCAGTGCCCAGACAAATGAGGGGTGGGTGCCTATCACTCCCAGCAGTGCCCAGACATAGGAGGGGTGGGTGCAGAGTCCTCCCAGCAGTGCCCAGACATAGGAGGGGTGTGTGCAGAGTCCTCCCAGCAGTGCCCAGACATATGAGGGGTGGGTGCCTATCACTCCCAGCAGTGCCCAGACATAGGAGGGGTGGGTGCAGAGTCCTCCCAGCAGTGCCCAGTGATAGGAGGGGTGGGTGCAGAGTCCTCCCAGCAGTACCCAGACATAGGACACTTGCATACCCACCCCTGGTGCTGGCAGCACAATACACACAATGAGAGCATGCAGCAAGACTGTATACTCATGTGCCACCCTACTAAACTAAGAGACCCAAAGGGAACACACACTGTCACGCACATTCCAGGACTGATAGGAATGTACAGGTGCTGGGGCAGCCAACAAGTTGTTGCCTCCCATGGAAGGAAAAGGGTGGAGTACCCACTGATACAATGCCCACAATTGTCAGTCAGGTGCCCAAATACCCTGCAGAACAAGTAACACATGTGTGCTAGGCTGGGAGTACACACATGCATAGTGCGGAAAAGGGACCATGTCCACATTAAGCCATGGCAACATACTCCATACACAAGTACAGTGACTACCAAGGATGGCACAGACGATGCAGGCGGAGACATTGCTGAGCAGGCATGGGCAAAGTTGAAGGGATCCCTCACACAGCAAGGAACTGTAGACACAGGTCAGCACAACAATTGGGAAACACCCTGCTGGGGAGAAGTCAGGTGCCACAGAGGAAGGAACACTCCTTGGGACAATGTCACCATACAGTAAGAGCACACATGACCAAAGATTATTTGCAGAGCCTTTGTGATGGCACACAGATACCAGGGTCCACCCCATGAGCAGCACACTACAACATTTCCCAGACACCTAACACATTATCACCAACAGCAAGTCCAGGAAAGCATTAGTGTGCAAAAGAAAAAAAACTGCTTTATTCAGCATTCAAAATAAATTGTTTTAAATGTCCACTATTTACAAGGCCCATGGGCCAGGCCAACAGCAAAGTCCTGGGGGGTACACATCGGGACGTGTGTCCCCTAGCTTGCCTGCACAGTTCACATGTCCATTTCATCCACAGAAGGGGGTGCATCATGTGGGGGGGAAGGACCAGGCACCGCAGGGTAGGAGGGGCAAGGGTAGGTGTGTGGGTGCAGGGAGGGACGACTCCACCATAGGGGGTGGGGCAGCGCCAAAGGTGGAGGTGAGGATGGCGCTGCATACGGTGGCAAGGTCTCCCAGCGTCTCCCCTGCACCCAAATGAACCACAGACCCCAAGGAGGCGGGGGTCGGAGGGTTGGGTTGCAGCGCTCCCGGGGGAGGGTGTGAACAGGGGGGGGACTCTACTCACTTGGCCGGGCATTGCCTCCACCGCTTGCGGGGTGGTGCCACACTGGGGCTGAGGGACATACTGGGCACCAAGGACTCATTTGGTGACAGTTGGCCAGGAGAGGTAAGGGGAGTGGTTTTGGAGGAAGTGGGTCTTGAGGAATGTGGACTCCCACTCTGGCTGCGTGGCTGCCGTTTGCCCCCAGACCCAGTGGGTGTGCCTACTTCCCCCTGTGTGTGCATGACTGGAGGAGTGCGCTTTGCCTTCCCTGGTGGTGTGCTGCCTGTGTCTGGTGGGGTGCGTGCATGGTGACGTCTGGGTGTGCGTGGGACAGGCATGGGAGTAGGAAATGTGGATGGTGCAGGGGTGGGGGGGGACGGAGCGCTGCTGGAAATCCACTGCTGCAGTAAGTGTGGAGTCTATGGACTTCAGCAACATCCGTTGATCAGACATCGCTGCTGACATGGCCTCCATGTATGACTGCCTCTGTGTTAGCAGTGTGGTGTGGCCATGGAGGACAGTAAGCATCGATGCCTGACCAACCTGCAACTGCCGCAGAATGTCCACAGACTCGGCATTGACGGCAGCAGGGGAGACAGGGGCAGGGGGTGCGGTGCCTGGCACGAAGGAGACCTGTTGGCGCCTAGCACGGTGGGAAGGGACCCGAGCAGGTGGGAGGCGGGTGATGGGAATTGAGGGGGCGGCGACAGATGGAGTGCTGCTCTCAGCTCTGGTAGCAGCATCCGCCCTCTCAGGGAGCTCAGCCTCGGACCCGTCAGTGTCATAGTCGGTGGTGGGACTGGACAGGTCCTCCGCCGTACTCCCCTCCGCCTCCGTGCCACTCGCTGAGCCAGACACGCCAGCACTGGTGACACCGCTGCTGGATCCCTCCTCAATTTCCATGCCAGTGTCTCCCTCGGTTTCCCCCAACGATGCTGTGGGCAAGGTGAAGAGAAAGGAAATAATCAGACACCTGTATACATATGACACATGATTCAAAACTACATAGGTCACAGTGCATAGCATGAAAAGCAACATGAGTAACATCTACAATACTACGCACATATGTAGGCCCTGCACCACACAGTTGGTTGACCCACCATGCCACTGAGAAACAATGGAGAGCATGACACAACAGCAAAGAACTTGAAATCCAATTAGACTGAGGAGCTAGACTCTGGGGACAGTCGAGTACAGCATCTGGACCACACACCGTAGCCAAAAAAGGGATGAGCAGGAACCATGTCTTGTAACTTTTGGCACATGCTACTTAGCAAATACATTTAACCCTGCCCAACATGACTGGGTCACTGCATGTTGAGTGTATGGTCAGACAATCATCACACACAGGCCAGACCTGGCAAGGACACATACAGTTTGGACATGTAGGCCTTTCCCGCACAAACCGCCCCCCCTACCTGAGACAATGTGAGTGACACAGAGGAAGTACTTACACCTCTTACTCAGTGATTACTAAAATGCCCTTCAATAAATCCTGAATGTACACGAACTAACCCTCATGCGTCTGTCCACACATAAAATTGACAAACAACCATCATCAGATAGTTGTCCTGTAGGAAATGGGACCCCCGGCCGGCCAGGGCTTGCGCCACAGCCAGTCAGAGACCACCACTCCTATGAAAGGTCGACCCCTGCTCGCCCTCTAGGTAACGCGGCGCGGGCAGCCAGGCCTATCTCGGAGGACATGTGAAGCATTTGCGCACGCACCCACCAACAACAACCTCCCGGGCCTCCCACAAAAGGAACTTCACACCAAATATATATATGAAAAATAGTCTCTGTATTAAGCGGGACACATAGGAACACACATCGTACAAGGTGCCAGGGGCACGGGTAGGGGCTTCGGGGAAGAAGGTACAGCACAGGGCCAAGGGACCACTGCCAGGAATCGTACAGGGAACATCTGGTATTCAGGGGGGGGGAAATAGGACAAGGTACACAACAACAGGAGCACCCGTAGAGGTACAACACAGAATACTTGTAGGGATCACATTAGACTTAGTCCGTAGCAATCCACAGGCCAGCGGGCCTTTCTGGGGCAAGGTGCCCAAGAGTCTCGATGTTCATGGCAGGGAGCCCGGGGCAAATCTAAACGTAGCAGTGGCCCACTAAGTGCTGGGCCACTGAGGGACCTCGTGGGAGCCTTACCGGCCCTGGGGAAAAAGGGTGCCAACGGGTGGAGCCACTCGGGCTCTGGGGGCAATGGCACGGTGGAGCCTCTCGGGGCTCTGGGGGCAATGGCACGGTGGAGCCTCTCGGGGCTCTGGGGGGCAAAGGCCACAGGTGGAGCCTCGCAGGGCTCAGACCATTGGGGGGGCACGTGGAGTCCCTCTCGGGGGACTCGGCTTCGTGGGAGGCCTCCCGGGCCTCGGGGCACAACCGGAGATTCACTCGAGGGGGGGCGGACACCGACAACGTGTCCCGACGCCCCTCCTCCCTGTGGCTCGCCGCAGCACTCACCGGTTTTGGTGCGCCGGTCTCCTTCGCTGCGCCAGCCTTCTCCTTGTGCTCCAGGGCTCTCTCTCTCTCGGGAGCCCCGGGGAAGGTCAGCAGCTTCACGGGGGTATCGCAGGAGCGCGGAGTGAGCTCCCGCAGCTCCTGTTTCGTCGTTCTTCTTCGGCCGGCCTCTCCTCTTTCTCCCGGGCCGGCAGCCAATCACGGCGCGGCCTGGGGAATGACGCTAGTGGGGAATCCCGGGCTGGCAGCCAATACCAGCGCGGCCCGGGGATGACGTCACTAGGGTCCCGGGCGGCGGCGGTGAACTCGGAGGGGAATCGACGAGGAGTGGGCTTCCTCGTAAGGCACAAGGGCAGGGAATAAAGCGAGGTAGGCTCTCGCTGGGGGTATCGAACCCTGGTAGCACGGGGCAGACGCCGGGTGAGCACCGGCTTGTTGAATATAGCGCTACCAGCGCTTGTGCCGGAGTGAAGGCCCCCAAAGCGGTAGGGGGCAGGGAACAGCGCTTCCAGGCACTGGGCAGAAGGGACAGCGCCCCCCCCCAGCGCTAGATGCCGGTTACCAAAGTCCATCGGTAGTCCAGGACCTCAGGGGGGGCCCAGCAGCGCCAAGAAGGGGAAAGGGCCATCCTCAGTCCAGGAGTAGGGCAGGGCCCAGGGAGGCACGTCACCCCTGAGCCCCAGCAGCAGCAGCAGCTCCGGGTAGATTCAAGTTGGAGAACAAGAACAAGTCCAGAGTGTCACAGCACCCTTTTTATACACACATTCTTGGTCTGAAGGGGCAGGCAGGGGGAGAACCAGCTGGAACTGGTTATGGGGGATTCTTTACACTGGCCAGGCTAGGAACATCAGCCGCGCCCCAGGGGGTGGAGCCAGCAGTGTCTGGGGAAAACCCAGCCTCATTCATGACACTCAAACCAGACGGTCAATCCACAAGCAGACCCAGGCTCACTCCTCCCCTCACATCAGTATGCTAAACACTCCATTCACCACCGGGCAGACCCTCCCAGATCCTGGGAGTCAGGCTCACCAGCCAGCCCCGGCCAATCATACGCCAGGCACATATTCCACAAATATGCCAACTTCCAAAAGGGGGACTTCTACACTAGACACACTCATACCTCATATACCGTTGCGCAGCATTCAACCTCACGAGTTCATACATACCAGACTTGACCCTGCACACCCTACGCACCGGGAACTACTGAGGACTCATCCATTCCCCATGTATTCCTATGGAAGGGGAGGTCGCTCTCTCCTCACACTCACTCAGAGGGGGAATCACCATCCCCAGGTTACATATAGCATAAAAACTTCAGGGGCGGACCTGCCAGATGGGCCAGGTCCAACACATGCCCCTCCCAGCCCAAAGGCAGGGTAGACCAATCACTACCGTGATGGACTTCCCTGCTTGCAGGGCGATAGAACATGGACGTGGCCCGCGCTACCGAGCCAACCTCCAGTTCAACGCCTACCTGGACCGATAGACACACACAGGCTAAAAATGAAAAAAAATGAAAAACAATAAAGACATAGGCCCAACCAGGCTACCCTACTGGTACGCCTTAGTTGTCCGTGACTAGGACCAGGCCCTGGGCTACCCAGATACCACTGGTCCCTGCTAATCCGGAGTGGGGGGTGGTAACCCCGGGCCCACAATAGCCCTTCTCCACTCCCTTTCTCAGGGTAGCCACGCCTACCACTGTTCCTTCCACCTAGGGTCCGCACCCTCAGGCTTGCCAGAGGTCACGGGCAAGAATGCCCCACCCTACCTCTACTTCTGAGGTTCCGCGTTCTCCCAGGAGGAACACCCTCAGAACACACCTTCCTATCAGTTTAGGAACTTCCTCCCTCCACTGGTCTTCCACCTGGGAACTAAGCGTTCAGCTCTCCCCAAGGCAAGCCGCGGCAGCGCCAGCGGTCTTCCTTGTCCGGGATACAACTTAACATAAATTCAATAAAACGAGCCGCGGCAGCACTAGCCGGTCTCAAGGTTCAGCTCTCCCCAAGGCAAGCCGCGGCCGAGCCAGCAGGTCTTCCTTGTCCGGGATACAACTACCATAACTTTCACAAAACGAGCCGCGGCAGCGCCAGCAGGTCTCAAGGTTCAGCTCTCCCCAAGGCAAGCCGCGGCCGAGCCAGCAGGTCTTCCTTGTCCGGGATTCAACTACCATAACTTTTAACAAACCGAGCCGCGGCAGCGCCAGCAGGTCTCAATGTTCAGCTCTCCCCAAGGCAAGCCGCGGCAGCGCCAGCAGGTCTTCCTTGTCCGGGATACAACTTAACGTAAATTCAGCCAGGGCGACACCTGACGCCTAAACCATATTCAGCGGGGTATGGGGGGGACACCTGACGCATCAGACACATTCAGCGGTGCACGGAACACATGATGCCTCCAACACATTCAGCGGGGTAAGGAAGGACACCTGACGCATCAGACACATTCAGCGGTGCACGGAACACATGATGCCTCCAACACATTCAGCGGGGTAACGTAAATTCAGCCAGGGCGACACCTGACGCCTAAACCATATTCAGCGGGGTACGGGGGGGACACCTGACGCATCAGACACATTCAGCGGTGCACGGAACACATGATGCCTCCAACAAATTCAGTGGGGTAAGGAAGGACACCTGACGCATCAGACACATTCAGCGGTGCACGGAACACATGATGTCTCCAACACATTCAGCGGGGTAAGGAAGGACAGGATTAACGTTGACTCAGCAAGCTCCCCATCCCGGAGAACTTATATTCCATTACTCAGCATACCTCAACATTCATGCACATACCGTCCCCTAGACTGGTAGGACAGTTTTTTCCACCGCCCCTGATTCCTCAACCTGACCCTCGGGGAACGGGTACCATTACTCTAGGGCAGGGACACGGACCATACATATTTGACCACAATTTCGCAACCACCACTGGATCCCACCCTTCTGGTGAATCCAGAGAACCATATTACACTAGGGAGATGATTTACCCTCCCAAGCTAGGGACACCTAACTCGAACAAATCTTTCACAGAACGGACATTTACGTAACCTCTTAAAACAATAATCTCCTTTCTTTGCGACCATGTACAATACAGAGTTTTGCAGGGAGGCCAGTTATCGTTGGGGTACTGCGCAAACACAAGTCCGGATCCCATCGCTGCCACCAATGTAGGAAATGGGACCCCCGGCCGGCCAGGGCTTGCGCCACAGCCAGTCAGAGACCACCACTCCTATGAAAGGTCGACCCCTGCTCGCCCTCTAGGTAACGCGGCGCGGGCAGCCAGGCCTATCTCGGAGGACATGTGAAGCATTTGCGCACGCACCCACCAACAACAACCTCCCGGGCCTCCCACAAAAGGAACTTCACACCAAATATATATATGAAAAATAGTCTCTGTATTAAGCGGGACACATAGGAACACACATCGTACAAGGTGCCAGGGGCACGGGTAGGGGCTTCGGGGAAGAAGGTACAGCACAGGGCCAAGGGACCACTGCCAGGAATCGTACAGGGAACATCTGGTATTCAGGGGGGGGGAAATAGGACAAGGTACACAACAACAGGAGCACCCGTAGAGGTACAACACAGAATACTTGTAGGGATCACATTAGACTTAGTCCGTAGCAATCCACAGGCCAGCGGGCCTTTCTGGGGCAAGGTGCCCAAGAGTCTCGATGTTCATGGCAGGGAGCCCGGGGCAAAGCTAAACGTAGCAGTGGCCCACTAAGTGCTGGGCCACTGAGGGACCTCGTGGGAGCCTTACCGGCCCTGGGGAAAAAGGGTGCCAACGGGTGGAGCCACTCGTGCTCTGGGGGCAATGGCACGGTGGAGCCTCTCAGGGCTCTGGGGGCAATGGCACGGTGGAGCCTCTCGGGGCTCTGGGGGGCAAAGGCCACAGGTGGAGCCTCGCAGGGCTCAGACCATTGGGGGGGGGGCACGCGGAGTCCCTCTCGGGGGACTCGGCTTCGTGGGAGGCCTCCCGGGCCTCGGGCACAACCGGAGATTCACTCGAGGGGGGGCGGACACCGACAACGTGTCCCGACGCCCCTCCTCCCTGTGGCTCGCCGCAGCACTCACCGGTTTTGGTGCGCCGGTCTCCTTCGCTGCGCCAGCCTTCTCCTTGTGCTCCAGGGCTCTCTCTCTCTCGGGAGCCCCGGGGAAGGTCAGCAGCTTCACGGGGGTATCGCAGGAGCGCGGAGTGAGCTCCCGCAGCTCCTGTTTCGTCGTTCTTCTTCGGCCGGCCTCTCCTCTTTCTCCCGGGCCGGCAGCCAATCACGGCGCGGCCTGGGGAATGACGCTAGTGGGGAATCCCGGGCTGGCAGCCAATACCAGCGCGGCCCGGGGATGACGTCACTAGGGTCCCGGGCGGCGGCGGTGAACTCGGAGGGGAATCGACGAGGAGTGGGCTTCCTCGTAAGGCACAAGGGCAGGGAATAAAGCGAGGTAGGCTCTCGCTGGGGGTATCGAACCCTGGTAGCACGGGGCAGACGCCGGGTGAGCACCGGCTTTTTGAATATAGCGCTACCAGCGCTTGTGCCGGAGTGAAGGCCCCCAAAGCGGTAGGGGGCAGGGAACAGCGCTTCCAGGCGCTGGGCAGAAGGGACAGCGCCCCCCCCCAGCGCTAGATGCCGGTTACCAAAGTCCATCGGTAGTCCAGGACCTCAGGGGGGGCCCAGCAGCGCCAAGAAGGGGAAAGGGCCATCCTCAGTCCAGGAGTAGGGCAGGGCCCAGGGAGGCACGTCACCCCTGAGCCCCTGCAGCAGCAGCAGCTCCGGGTAGATTCAAGTTGGAGAACAAGAACAAGTCCAGAGTGTCACAGCACCCTTTTTATACACACATTCTTGGTCTGAAGGGGCAGGCAGGGGGAGAACCAGCTGGAACTGGTTATGGGGGATTCTTTACATTGGCCAGGCTAGGAACATCAGCCGCGCCCCAGGGGGTGGAGCCAGCAGTGTCTGGGGAAAACCCAGCCTCATTCATGACACTCAAACCAGATGGTCAATCCACAAGCAGACCCAGGCTCACTCCTCCCCTCACATCAGTATGCTAAACACTCCATTCACCACCGGGCAGACCCTCCCAGATCCTGGGAGTCAGGCTCACCAGCCAGCCCCGGCCAATCATACGCCAGGCACATATTCCACAAATATGCCAACTTCCAAAAGGGGGACTTCTACACTAGACACACTCATACCTCATATACCGTTGCGCAGCATTCAACCTCACGAGTTCATACATACCAGACTTGACCCTGCACACCCTACGCACCGGGAACTACTGAGGACTCATCCATTCCCCATGTATTCCTATGGAAGGGGAGGTCGCTCTCTCCTCACACTCACTCAGAGGGGGAATCACCATCCCCAGGTTACATATAGCATAACAACTTCAGGGGCGGACCTGCCAGATGGGCCAGGTCCAACATGTCCCAAAACACACTGGCACCGGCCACTGTGAATATGCACAAGCCAAATTGGGTCACCCTGTACAGTGGACACATGTAGCACACTTTGCGTATATACACATTAGGCCAGGGTACAATGCCACAGAGCCCAACCTATGCTGAAGACACAGTGAATATCCACATTGTTGGATGACACACATGATACCAAGGAAAAGGTGCCCCAGGGGACTGTAGTGGCCACACCCCTCCATGGTCTGGGATGGATATGACTGCAACAGAAGCAAACGTCCCTGCACTATGCATATCTCCCACTCATGCACATCATGTCTGAGGCAACAACATTGGTCATGCATGCTGTAAGGCAGTACACTTTTCAGACACACTCCTATGTCGGGACTCAGCATCAGTGCCAACTAACATGGACCCCACATTGACTGAACTGGCCAGGGCACAGGCAATGTCCCAACACATGTTACACACCACCCCCACACATGATGCTGCAAGCATTGGGCACTTGGATTAACTGGCAGCCTAGATGACCTTGTGCAAGAGTTACTACACACAGACCAGGGAACACGTGTCAAGGAGGGGAAGGGAGGAAGAACAGCACCGGTTTACTTTGGGGAACAGGATATGTACTGCACATATGAACCCTGGCAGTGTATCCATGCAACTGCGCACTTCCAAAAGCTGGTGACACACAACAAACACACATGTACCTACCCCTTTCCTGCTGCTGCTTCTCCGCTAGGCGTTTATCCAAATCAGGGAAGACCACCGCCAGCACACGCTTCATCTGGTGGGTCAGGCGCCGGCGCCCACAGTTCTTGTGGCTCTCAGGTGAGTCCCCCAGCAGGACCCGGGCGATCCCCCTGGTCCAGCACCGGATATCCTGCCAGAGTTTCCTCACCTGGGGCAGGCGCCGCCTCCGACCCTCCACCGACCTCACGGCACTGACGGCTTCCCTCCAGATCTCCCCCTTGGCATGGACGCCTACCTGTGAGGATGACAAAATGAGACAACATCAATACACCTGCTACATGTCACAGAGACACACATTTGAACAATTTGGCTGGTTTGAACAGGGCATAGTATGCAGCAAAATCATTGCACCTTCATCATAGGGACATTATCCCCTGGGGAAGGCCAAAGTCACGATGTGGCATTGAAAGTACACAGGTGGAATGAGGGGAGCAACACAATCACTGATCCCGGCACACACTGTGCATCACGAGCTACACCACGATTATGTACAGAACCTCAAAGCAGTCACATGCCCCTGGCCACTGGCGCAACCTCAGCAGGGTACACAGACACACACAGGCACAGGACAATCACCTGCCATTGGCAACTGCGGGTACAAACATTACTCTGCACATGTGGCACTAGACCGGGGGGTGTCACAGGTGTGGGGCAGGCTCAGCACGTCAGACACACAGCACTGCTCCCTGCTCACATCAGATGGGTAGGGTATATGCGTCCCTCATGCATCTGGGGTGCAACACTCCACATAGACACTCACCCACATGACAGGGGACTTACACACACACCAATGTCCAGGGGACAAACACATCATTTGGACACTCTCACCACAGGTACACTCAACTCACACACATCTGTGGGTACAGTCACCTGTCACACTGGGGGGACCACAGGATCACATCAGGACTGTAGAAACCACCACATTCACAAGAGGATTAGCCAGGCTGAATGTGGCATGCACCATGCAGTGAGTGTCACAGTAAGCACCATGCAAGTGAGGAGTGCAGACATGCACTACAGCATGCTCTGCATGGGAGACATGAGGCATTCCCCCCCCGGGACCCACTCTGAAGAACATTGCATGTCTGTCACACCTGGACACAATGCCAGAAGTGACAGTCACAAAAAAGGGGCACAGTCTAAGCTAATGGAGTCTGCACTCACCTGCTCCCCTGGTCTCCCATACAGGCAATGGTACTGTGGGAGGATCACGTCCAGCAGGGCCTGGTTCTCCTCCTGGGTGAATGGCTGAGCCCTCTCCACAGACCTGGACATGGTGCCAGAGGAATCACGAGCAGCAGCAGTGGTGTGGAATGAAAGGTTGTGCAGGCAAGTGCTCTCTAATGGGGCCTGGCTGCCTTATATTTGCCTTGCTGGCCTGTTTCATTTACAGGAGTACAGAGTGATTGGTCAATCTCATTTGCATCCTACGTTTCTTCCAATCCCTTTAAACCTACCCCAGTGGGTGCCTTTGCATGTTATAAAAAATGAGCATGATGTCAAGTCAACAACCACTTTGCAACTTTGTTTATTGTCTCCAACCGACTTCTGCTGGCCACCTGATGGAAAAATTTGAACTTGAAACTGGGTCTCCATGACAACCAGCATGCATTTAGGCCCTTATAATTGTCCCTCATGTGTCTCCTATGTAATTTCACCATACCCACACAGGTACGGGGTGTTCCACGCCCCTAGGGCACCACTAATCCAGCGATACGGTCCATACACGCGTGTGTAGGGTCCGTACCACTATGGTAGTGCAGCTGTAGGCGTACGCCATGGTGATACGGTCCGTACACGCGTGTGTAGGGTCCATACCACTATGGTAGTGCAGCCGTAGGCGTACGCCATGGTGATACGGTCCGTACACGCGTGTGTAGGGTCTGTACCACTATGGTAGTACAGCCGTAGGCGCACGCCATGGTGATACGGACCCTACACACACGTGTACGGACCGTATCCCTATGGCGTACGCCTACAGCGACACAACCATAGTGGTACGGACCCTACACATGCGTGTACGGACCGTATCACCATGGCGTACGCCTATGGCTGCACAACCATAGTGGTACTGACCCTACACGCTCGTGTACGGACCGTATTCCTATGGCGTATGCCTAAGGCGACACAACCATAGTGGTAGGGACCCTACACACGCGTGTACAGACCGTATCCCTATGGCGTATGCCTACGGCGACACAACCATAGTGGTACGGACCCTACACACACGTGTACGCACCGTATCACCATGGCGTACGCCTACGGCGACACAACCATAGTGGTAGGGACCCTACACACGCGTGTACGGACCGTATCACCATGGCGTACGCCTACGGCTGCACAACCATAGTGGTACGGACCCTACACACGCGTGTACGGACCGTATCCCTATGGCGTACGCTTACGGCGACACAAATATAGTGGTACGGACCCTACACACGCGAATACGGACCGTATCCCTATGGCGTACGCCTACGGCGACACAACCATAGTGGTAGGGACCCTACACACACGTGTATGGACCGTATCACCATGGCGTACGCCTACGGCGACACAACCATAGTGGTAGGGACACTACACACGCATGTACGGACCATATCACCATGGCGTATGCCTACGGTGACACAACCATAGTGGTACGGACCCTACACATGCCCTCAGAGCGTGTGTACAGTGCGTTTCACACCTTACACTGGTGACAGGCGGCACACAGAAAAGAAATTGAGCTGTCATACTTGGCCGAGGCTGGACATCAAGTCATTGTCAGTGCAGTCCTACATGTCTCGGGCCTAGGTGTGTCAGGCTGTGATGTGGCACAAATCTCCTCATGTTTGAACCCAGTAGATGTGTGATGAGCTGTGTACACAAGTCATGTGTCAAGCTGCACTTTGTGCCACACATCCCCTTCACACCTTTGACATGTGTGCATGTAGTTCAAACTTGTCAAGCACTGCATCACTGGCATGGCACAGTCGCCAACACCCGCAACTGTCCCCTGATGCCAGGTACACGGATAATGACACCTGACATGTGACTACCGGCTTTGCACGATGTGAGTTTGTCATGTGTGTGTCATGTGTTCCCATAAGCTTGCTGTTGGTGTTCCGTCAAATGCATCTACAGTTGCTGCATCCAACATGTGCATGTGTGTGGATGGGCATGGCACACTATTATGCACACCAGGACACATGTGGAATCAGACGTAACGTGTGTATGTATGCATCGAACATGGACTTGCGAGAAAAGGACATATCTGCATAGTATCAATGTATGTGTGATCAGTTTTGACCAGTACCCCTTCATGGCAAGGTGTGTGGTCTGTCCTTATTTCAGGGACATGTGACCTGTGCCTCTAGTGTTCCGCAACCTGTCTGTATGATAAACATCCTTCTTCTGCACACATGTGGATGTCTGTCACTCCTGTAATGCGTCTGCCTGTTCACTTACACTGGCCCACAGCTAGTCTCATGCCATGTCATGTTGAGCTTGTGAATCCACGTTTGAAGATGGCTCTTGGTAGGAGTGTCACCTGCCTGGCATACGTGTCCAGGATATATTGCACAGACCTGACTCTGCATGTAGCATATGTGTATTGGCTGTTCAACATGTGCTCAGTACATTGACAGTGTTGTTGTACTGTACTCACTCTTCGTTGTCCCTTCCTAATTACTGCAGGGCTCCGCCTCTCCCCCGACCAATCCCAGACTTGGCTGCCCTGAGGGAGCGTGACTATATACGCCTCTACCGCTTCACCCAACGGTTGATTCTGAACTTGACAGCAAGGCTGGCACCACACCTCCAACCGCTACACAGGTATCCTACTGCACTGACACCCAAGATGAAGGTGATGGCAGCCCTACATTTCTTTGCCACGGGTACGTTCCAACATACCATTGCTCATGTTGGTGGCATGTCCCAAACCATGTTAAGCCATGTCCTGCATGATTTCTTAGAGGCCATGTTGGTTCACCTGGATGAGTTTATACATTTCCCAACACCTGAGCAGTTGACAGGTGTCAAGGATGACTTCTATGCCCTGGGAGGGATGCCCCATGTCATTGGGTCTATTGATGGGACACATGTGGCTTTGATACCACCACAGGCACAGGAGGTAGCCTATAGGAACAGGAAACATTACCACTCCATTAATGCCCTTGTGGTGTGTCTTGCTAACATGGTGATTTCCCATGTCTGTGTTCGTTTTCCAGGATCATCACACGATGCCTACATCATGAGGCGTAGCAGGGTGCCTGAAATGATGCTGCAGCTGCGCAACGAATGAGCATGTCTTGTTGGTGGGTTTACTCTGTTACTCCTGTATTTAGCGTCATCTTTCTGTCTTACTGCTTCTCCTGACCCACTTCTGTCCATGATGTTTCCATGTAGGGGACTCTGGCTATCCCAACATGCCATGGCTGATCACACCTCTCCGCAACCCCAGAACGGCTGCCGATCACCGGTACAACAACGCCCATGGGCAGACCAGGCGAGTGATAGAGAGGACCTTTGGCCTCCTAAAGAGCCAATTCCGGTGCATCGACAAGACCGGCGGCGCACTCCCATATGCACCGGTGAAGGTCTGCAAAATCTTCCTCGTGTGCTGCATGCTGCACAACATGGCAGTGAAGAAAGCTGTGCCACTCATCCTGGATCCGGATGATCAGGAACATCCACCCGTGGAGGACGAGGGGCTTGGTGATGAGGCAAGTGATGTTGAGACGGGGGAGGAAGAGGACATCCGGAGTCGGCTCATACACAACTTCTTTGCTTAGTGGTGACTTGCAGTGTCTGAGTGTACACGCATTGAGCCTTGTGTGGCATGTGTTGCAATGTGTGGGTCCATCTGCATGTATGGCAAGTGAGTCAGAGGTGTGTTTGGATGTGTCACTCGAGTGATGGTGTAATGACTGTATGTCTTACCTGAGACACTATTTTCAACTAGCATGTTGACAACCTTATACGTGTCGAGTACATGCCCACGCCTGCGGATGTGCTTCTTTTGGCTCACTTCTTGTGTGTCTCTCATCCCCAGGTATTTGCGCATGCTGTCTGCTGGTGGCATTGTTGTGCTCCTGCTATTCCTCATGAATACAGCAACGTGTGCTGAATCAGCGTAACATGCACGGACATGTCGACAAATCACCTTAGGGTAAGGGATGCACCACGGCTTTTTGGGTGTGCTATGTGTTTGGAATGTGTGTGCACTGCTCCTGTTCATGTTTGGTTACTTAGCATACATGTTGAATCACCATGGGTCACATGACGTGGAGCTGGATTCACCTGAATTGATAGTCACACTTGGTGACAGTCATCTGTAATGTGATTGTGGATTGTGATGAAGGCATCAATGTGTGTGACACTGCCCTCAGACACATACGGGATGCACCGGCTTGACATAGTGTGGGATATCCCCATTAGTGGTTCAATGGTGAATTGCAGCCTCTCCGTGAGCAGCACGGGGTGTTTGCCTCACACCTGTCACTTGTGTGCCAGTTCTATGGGGTTCCTGCATCTGTGGTGCAAAGGGGGGTGCCAGTGTAGGTTCCACAGGTTCATCCACATGACCTGTGCATCTGTTAATATAGATGCATTTGCCTTCCGGCAAACATGACTAATAAAGGTGTCCCTCCGCCTCCAAGGTGCCTCATCTCTGTCAATACAGGTCTCTTGCCATTGTGCATGCGGCATGTCTGGCATAGTTGTCACAGATTGTGCATATGAGTCTATGTGTAGAGTAGAAAGATGCAAGCTGCTTGTCAGGGATTATGATATGTATTGTGCATGATGTACATGGCTGTGTAGGTATTTTGCCATCTCAGTCCCCACAACGGCCACTTAGCTGCATGTGCATCCATTGTCTGTGTGTGTGCCATGTTGAACCAGACACTCCTCCCTTCTCATACTCCTTTTGCAGTGGTCCTTTCTGACATGCTTGCGTTAGTGTGCAACTTGTGGCATGGTTTCCAGGACATGGCGCCTGCTGCTGCAGGCCCTGCAGCAAGGGCACACAGAGTTTATAGATTAGCCCTCCCACACACGCCTCTAAGACGCAACCCCCTTCCTCCCTCCACCCATTCATTTTGGTGTAATCTGCTTGTGTGTGACACAGTTGCGGTGGCAAAGGCTGGACAGTCTGCACATGCCACGTGCACATTGCACGTGCCTCATGTCCTTGCATGTGCCACATCACGCTACACCATGATGTTGAGGCCACCCACCAAGCAATGTCCATCCAATACATCTGTTGCATGCACTCAGGCATGCACTCATCGCCCACACAACACCTTTGCATAATGAGTGTGCAACTCCAACTGGCTACACAGCGCTGGCACGCCTTCCAGGCCCTGTCACACCAACCAGGTCATGTCCCTCCTACTCCCCACCGGCTCTGTACCCCAACAAGGCCATGGCAGTGGTACTCCAGGCCTCTGCATGTAGTATGGTGTTGTTGTGGGACACATGGCACAGGTACCATGTCTCAGCGTGTCAGTCTACAATGTGTCAAGGATACCACTCTACACCATGACATGCGCACTGCATCTCATCATCATCTGGTGTCCCATTGCCAGCCAGGTGCTCCTCACCCTCCCCAAAGACGCAGTCCTTGCCAGTTCCCATATTGAATTATGCATGGTATCCATTGGCAGATGGCTGCACGTTGCCCACCTGATGCTGGACTTGTACACGACTGAGGTGTTCATCTGCGGATTGTCCCCTTACAGCTGGGTCAACTGCTTGTGTCCCACCCGCAAGGGCCCTGCACAGGCACACAGTGTCCACGCACATGAGCTGGTGTGCATCATGGAAAGCTTGCCCACATGTGCTATGCTGATCACCAGCATCTGTACATCAGGCCTCAGCACACTCTGCATTATGCACAAGGTCCACTGTTCGACCCACCTCAAGGCAAGACAGACCATCCCCCAGGTCAACTTCGACATCCATGTCCAATCCTACCCTGCACTCTAGGGAGAAGTACCTTACAACTCCCATGACACTTGTCCACATCCAGGGTGCATCTGCACAGCTCTGCTTCAACATCCGGCAACCCAGCCACATCACCGTCCAACAGGGATGGCGGCAATGGATCACTGTCATCTGCAGGATGACCTTCACAATCCACGTCCACACTCAGGATGCAGCCCACAACCACGCCCCCAACACAACCATGTGGCACTGTCATCCAAGACCCCATTGTGCCATCTCCATGCATCCAACCTTGGCCTGGCCACCATTCTCCACATCCACCTGACTCCTGCTTGCAGGACATAGTTCTCCCACCTGGCTACACATACCTGGGACTCCCACCCCAGGACACTCCACATGATCCTGTTGCTCTTCGAAATAGGTCTGTCCGCACAGTTGTGCAGGCACCCCCTTAGCTGGTTGGGCCCATCACGGGTGAGTATGGTGCTCCATGTCTGTATTGGATGATACATTGTGACCCATGTGTGTCCTGTGCCTGACTCAGACCCCAGGGTATGCATGGTTGGAGTTACTTCAAAACTCAGGCATGGTTTGACTTGCCAACACACACATGTAGTGGAATAATACTAAATGACGGCATCATCTCGTGATTTGTAATGTTTTTATTGGTGGTGGTGTACGTGTTGGGGGGATGCAATTAGGTGCTGTACCGGGGGTATAGAATCCAAAGTTCACAGGGGGAGATGGTATCCTTGCCATTGGAAATCATCAGAGTCCATGCCACAGTCTTTGTCAACATTGGTCAGACAGTGACCAGCAAGTCCATGTGGCAGAGAATGTCATAGGATGAGGTGCTGCTGTTGCGCCAGGGGTCCAGGTGCCAGGCCAGGTGACCTGGGAGATGGTGATGGTCCGCTGACTCTCACGGTCTTTTGCGTGGACGACCCACCTTCCTCCGTGGACCCTCAGATGCAGGCCTTGACGATGCTGGGGATGCTCCGTCAGATGAATCCTCCTCCTCCTCCCTCCCTGTGTCTGGTGGTGGTCTACGCCTGGTGGCACAGGGAGGGTTTGCCAGGCTTTGGGCGATCTGACGGAGTGATTGGCTCACGTCCCTGTGCACCGCCAGGAGCTCTGCCAGTCTTGCCTCCATCCGTCCTTGGTGTTGTTGATGACTGGCATGATGCTCGACCTGCAGGTTCTTAACCTCATCGAGGGTCCCATGCATCTCGGAGAGTGTTGACACGACCTGGTCGATGCCTCTGGAGTCACGCCGGTATGTGTCCAGGATGTTGCGGACGTGTGACATTACCGGGTCCTCAGCTGCCTGGTCAGGCTCAGGCCTCCGCCGTCCTCCACTCCCACCACCCCTGCCCACTTGAGCCTGGCCTGCCCTTGTGGGCACGTCGGGTCACCGGGACCCCTGAGGGATGGCATTTGCGGGGTTGCCTGCCTCCTCCTGGGTGCCCGGGAGCCCTCGTCCCTCCTGGTCAGACTGGCTGTGTTGTGTGCAAGCAGGGCTCCTGTGTGTATCCTGGGATGTGGCAGGAATGGGGGTGGTGGTTGGCACAGTTGTACCTGACACAGGTGCTGCAGGTGCTTGGGCACCAGAGGGGCCAGGTTGGTCGGGCTCATCCACGCTGTGGTGAGAGTCGTCGCTGCCGGTGGGATCATCGTCACGCCGAGCCGGGTCCTGTGTGTCTTCCCTCTCTCTCCCTGTGTGTGAGAGAGAGACAATGTTAATGGTGTTACATGCGTCATCCATGTTTCATACATATTCAAGTTGGCACAGTTGCTCTTGGTAGTTGGATATGTCTAGCCTTCCTCTCACAGTGCACTTGTGGATGGGTATGTTGCGGGGGTCAGATTGATATGTACTCCTGGTTATTTGGCCTGTCTGATGAGTGTTGGGATGCTTAGTTGGCTATGGATTGGTCTTGTTGTGTCACATATCCATTGTGGGAGTGCAAATTTGCGTTGTGTGGGACCGGCCTCGTGGCGTGGACCCCCCTGACCATTAGTCCCTTCAACCCTCTGTCGCCCTCTGTCTCCCTCTGCCTCCCTCCCTCTCCCTCCGTCTGTCTGTCACCCTCTGTCGCCCTCTGTCTCCCTCTGTCTCCCTCCCTCTCCCTCTCCCTCCGTCTGTCTGTCACCCTCTGTCGCCCTCTGTCTCCCTCCCTCTCCCTCTCCCTCCATCTGTCTGTCACCCTCTGTCACCCTCTGTCGCCCTCTCCCTCCGTCTGTCTGTCACCATCTGTCACCTCAGCCCAGCTTCCTGGGCACACACACTTTGCAGGTCTTTCAAAGGCCATTGGCTTGTTCATGTGGCTTTGTATAGAATCTCCCGGACCCCATTGGGCAGAGTGTCTCTGAGTCTGCGCTGCAGCGGCGGTGTGTGCTGACACTCTTTCACAGTGTTTGCCTCTTCGTTGGCTGCTGTTATGTGCGAATTGGGCCTTCATACCCATGTCATCCTGCGACGCAGCCGCCATTTGCAGGTGACACAGTACTGTGTGTCGGGACACACTGTTTGTATAGCTCTGCCCTAGGCCATATGGGCTGAGGGCATTGGTGTCTGCTTCTGAGTTGCACAATGTGACTTTGGAGACCCCCCCTCCCGGCATCACGGAGATCCTGTCTTGTGTTGGTGTTTTGTGTGGCCTGTGACTTGGCATGGCCTTGCTTGGTGCATGGGGCATGGAGCCGATAGTGGCATGTGCGTGTTGTTGGAATGTGGTTGCGTCCGGTGATGGATTTGGGGTAGTTGCATGCATTATTGGGAGTTGGGTTGTGGATGCGGTTCCCTCCATGTGGGGTGATTTGTTTGTGTACTCACCAGGCTCGGCAGGTCCTTCTAGTCCGTGTACTCCCACCGGCGGCAGCGTGCGCATCACCTTCTCCTCCCAGGGATGGTAGTGTACCGGTCTGCGGGGCGGCCCACCTCCAGTGATGTTGGCCTGGTTGTGTTCGTCGGTCATTTTGCGGTGGACCGTCCTCCGCAGATCGTACCACCTGGCTTGGCATTCATGCCTGGTCCTTCGGATGGGCGCAACAGCATTCACCCTCTCGATGATCCTCTGCCACATGGCAGATTTTTCTGATACGCTGGTCTGTCTGACCAATGTTCCAAAGAGCTGTGGCTCGACTCTGATGATTTCATTGACAAGGATCTCCAGCTCCGCTGTTGTGAAATTTGGATTCCTGTCTGTGGGCATGGTGTGTGGTGTGGATGGTTGTGGGTGTGTGTGTGTGGTTGTGAAGGTGTGTGTGTGAATGTGATGAGGGGGTGTTTGTGAATGTGGTTGTGTGAAGGTGTGCAAGTGTAAGGTGTAGTAAGGGTTGAAGTCTGGTGCTGTGGGTTGTCTGTGGGGTCTGGCAGCAGTGGGTCTGTTGCAAAGGCTCATGGTTTGTGTGTGTGGGCCCTTTTTATTGGTCCATTTGTGGGTGTGGCTGTGTTTGAACTTTGGGTGGGTGTGTTATAAGGGGTGGTTGTGTTTTGGGCCTCTGTTTACCTCTTTGGCTGTTGCAGGTCAGTGTATTGGGTGTCTTTGGGCTTGTTGGATGTGTTTTGTGGTGTTGTAAGATTCAAATTGACTCTCCTTGTGGTGTTTTGCAGTGTCCTGGTTCAGTACGTGTGTTTTTCGCGTCTGTGCGGTGCGTACATCGGCCATGTTGTTGTACAGTGCTCACATTTGCTATGGCTTGGTACAACTCGTACATGCGCAGGGCTGGGTGAGGGTGCTGGTGTCGGGGCCTTGGGTAGGGTGCGTACAGGCACGGGCAGGGTGTGGGGGCCTGGGGGTACATGCCGTACATACGTGAACCCAGGGTACGACGCGTACATGGGGGGGCTGGGGGTACGGTGTGTACATACCGGGTGCTGGGGGTACGGTGTGTGCCCCCACTGAGGAAATATGAATTTTGTGATCAGTTATGTCCCCTATCGTAGACCCCAACGGCTCCATGTGCATGCTACAAGTACATGTATGTTCCCTCCAGTTCCAGCTCTGAAGACGCAAATACATGTGCGTCCATCGTCAACATGTCCTCTTTCAGATCCACCATGAATGGGTCAGATATTCCATTCCTAAGTATGAAAGGCCACCGACTTTATGTGGTTCACTTTCCCCATTTTACAGATTCAGGCGAGTAGGCCCTGAATTCTGTCATCAAGCCTTTTCCTGCCTTCTGCCTCTGAAAGCTCCAGTCTGAGCCTGCATCTGTATCCATGAACTTTGTCCTACTCCCTGCGCGGCTAACGGTGCCTGATCCAGCCTGTTGCCTGCCAAAAACTGTATTTCACCTTCAAGATTATCTGCTTCGCTCCTCATCCGATGCATTCCTGTCTAGCAGTTTAGGTAAACATTCCTCCAGCTACCGTGCAAGGGGCCAGGCCTCACTGTCCTCGTGCAAGTAATTCATAGCCCCGTTACCATGGAAGATTCCTGCCCCCTCGCATCTCATGTAGACACTTAGACGCCCGTACACGCACTAACAGTCAGTATAGAATAGATTCCGTCCGAGAGACCTTTCCTTTTGGATAATACAGTTCTTTAAACATAGGATACTAGATATGATTTGGGATTAGGTTGACATGACCCTCAGACTTCTGTCTCCACATGTAGAGCTAAATGTCAAGTCCCCTTCACCCTCTAGTTGCACGTCAATCACACGTCATGCGGCTGCGCATGCATCTCTGCCAAATATTTCTGCTGACATTGCAGGATTCTCTTATGGATCCACCCATTTGTGACATCATGTTTAATGACGTATTTTAGTTACACCCATGTTTACGCCTTTTTTGGTTACGTATGCATATTTTATCTCTCTTATCAGCTGTTACGCCTCTTGCATCTGTTTCACTGTAAATGCATTTTCCTATAAAGCCTTTTATCTGTCAATAATGTATGCCCTTCCTTCCTGAACTTTCGTGGTGATGGAATAGAAGCCTGTAATTCGAATTACATTCCTTTGTATAGGAATAAAGCCTTTTTAAACCCTCTAATACCACGGATTCTGCCTCTTATATTTACTGAGTTATTCTTCCTAGACTTTACCGCATAAAAAATAGTACCGGTAATGAAATATTTACCACATAAATTGGCGCCCGAATAGGGACACTTTCTCATCTCACGCGCCGGAGGTGCGTTGCAGGCCCGGTCTCCTGCCACAGCTGAACGGACAACTACGCGTACCCGCAGGATTTCCTGTATCTCCCTCCGGCCGAGCGGGGGCGACTGAGGCTGCGATCAACACCCAGACGAGGCGGTGAGAAGTGCGAAGTATCCCGACCAGAGCCTAGCTGAGAGAGCAAGATCCGAGGTATACAGAGGCCCACCAGGTTCCGAAGTTCCGAGTCCGGTCGAGTCGAGTCCAGTCCGGTCCAGTTTCAGTTCCGTTCCGAGGCCTTCCGTTCCGAGCTACCCGGTGAGTACCATTACCGGGGAGGCATTTAACGTGCACATAGTCTGTGCCGGTCAAGACGGGTTTGGGTACACAAATCCGGTCTGCACTGTTTCAGCAGTGTATCTGTACTGTTTAGCAGTATATATAGTATGTCTTGCATATAAATAAGTATTACCTAGTGTCAGTATTATGTCAGTAACTAGTTTTCTATTAGTTATCATTGTTCGTTAGAAACTGTTAAATGTTTTAATACGTTCTATACATTGTGGTGTGAATGGCTGTTCATTATTGTGTTTACTGTATTAAGTATGTTCTAATAATAAGATCTAAAAATGCCGCTCTTTTCGAAACTAAGACAGATCAAAACCAGAAAAGGGGTACTCGAAGAAGCTGTTCCCATTCCACCTAGGGACACTCCAGGATACTTTATGTATCATAAGCATGGCCTAGACGCCGTATTATTTCTTGATTTATGGGTGGACTACACCAAAGAATTACCAGAAAGTCAGAGATGGCCCGCAGCGGGGACCTGGGATGCAGATTGCATCATGAGAGTAGAAGAAGAATTATGGAAAAAGAAAGCCAGACAGTCACAGAAAGATGCCATTGAATTATGGCGTAAAGAATCATATAGACGTACAGAAAAAGCGCTCAGACAGGAAGAGAAAGGTAGAGAGAATTCAAATAAAACCCGAGAAAATCTATTACTTGAGGAAGGTACCCGAGTAAACTCAGAACAAATAGATAGACAAAGAAACGCTCTTATGAATGGTATGTATCCTCTTCTGGCCGAAGGGTTACCTAAGGCTATCCCGGAAATACCAAAAGACTTAACTTCTCCATTACTCCCGATAAAAGCACATCCCAAAACACATCCCAAAACAGCAAAGGACGTTTTCCTTTCCTCCTATTTAGATGGCGTAGCTCCCGAGTATGCTAATGCCATGCCACCCACACCGCTTGCCGATGGTGTTCAACACCAAGAGCATCCGTCTGTATCCCCGCAACTACAAACTCCTACACAAGTTCCCACAGGTCCGTCCGTTTCTACAGTCTTTCCCACATCCACAATCTCTATCCTACGTCCAACGAATCCTTTCCTGCCTAGCGCCTCAGATGGTGCTACAGGAGGTACGACAGACATGTTTGCTACCCCGCCGAGAAATAAACAGACCCTTAGAGATTTAGCACTCCAACGTACCCCCCAATTAGCGACATCCGACATGTTTAAAGAACAACTTGTGGATTGTAGATACGATCCAGTGCCAGGTAGACAGGACAAATTGCTCATATCATCACTACGTATACGACGAGCTACATTATATTTAATGACGATACCAGGAATGGTTGAACACCTAGACAATATATATCGCTTTGTTCAAACAGGGCGAGGTTCAGAAAGTATTAACGAAGCTATGGAATACCAGAAAGTGGATGTACAAAGACAACTACTACGTTTTTTCATAAATTGTGTAATTAGGAATCAAGACAGGCCCGGGGCAGATCATGATACCATGCAAAAACTTGTCAAATGGGGTCAGAACATATCAGAAGAGAAACATGATAGACAGGCGTGTATAATCGCCATGTGTCGAAAGATCCGCAAGGAAGTAGAACGTATACATAAAGAAAGACGGGAAACAGACAGAGTAGAATCAGAAGAAGAGGAGGAGCAAGATTCAGAACAAGTGGAGACGATAGCTTACGTAGGTAGAGGAAGACCCCATAATAATACTAGAGGCTTTAATGATCAGATACGTCCAATACGTCCAGAATATAATAGGCATTTTCCAAATCCTATGTTAAAAACAAAATCCCCTGAACACCTATTCCAAGCCGTTGATAAATTACTCCGAGATCGAAGGGGGTACCATATGCTCGATTCCATGGACGAACAAGAATTAGCTAGGTCAGCAGTACAATGGGCTGACAGTCCCAGCGACTACAATGATGATGTACTTGCACACACGTTTCTGAATCTTGACCCATACGAACAGCGTTTAGCTAGTATATACATGATTCAACACCTCCTTATATTATATAAAAGCCAACACTCCGATCCAGGACCCTTACCTGACATATTGTCAGAACTACTCACGAATATATGGAAAGGGTCAGGTACTGATTTGATTAAAGAGATTCTAGAATTCCGAAACCAATATTTAACTTTCGTATGCCCAGAACACATTCCAGTTCCCATCATAGGAAGAAACATGTATCACATAGATAGACAGAACCCGTTACGCGAAGTACACCCAATCAGAGGTGACGGTAATAACTTTACACGCGTGTTTGTGTACACGCCTATAACTAAACTAGAATTATTAGAAATGAAGAAAGTAGTACCCAGCCATGACAAGGATCCAGCAGGTTTCCACCGTGAAATAAAGGACATGTTACTCATGGGAGAGTATACCTACCCCGACATTATGAAAATATTAAAAATCCTATTACCAGCTGGTGTTTATGAGAAACTTAAAGAAAAGGAATGGGAGGTGGGAGACCAAAAGATAGATTGGACAGCATTAGAAAACGAAGAAAGGGCCCGAGCTGCAGGATCAGGGCTTGGGGAAAAGACTACAGCACTAGCAGGGCTACTAGTACAGGTACTGCCACGTTTATTAACTACGAAAAAGGAAGACTGGGGTGCAATCTCAGCCTGTAAACAAAAACCAGATGAAGACACTAGTGATTTCTATTCCCGATTTGAAAAATGTTTTGGTATAAATAGTGGCATAAAAGCCAGTAGTGAGTCATATCCACATCTGTTTGTGACAAAATTAGTTGAAAATTCCCTGCTACAAGTCAAGAATAGAGTATTGAAATTCGAAAGTACCTGGCAAGGTAATACCCCATCACAGATGTTACAGATGTTACAATATCACCACAACAGAATAAAGGAAGAACAAGAACACGAACAAAGACGTATGAAAGATACAAAAATGAAAATGCTTGTTGCTCAGTCAGTCCCAGCTAATGGTCATCAAAAGGGTGATCCCGCAGGTCCTACAAAAGGGACATGCAACTATTGTAAACAACCAGGTCATTGTATACACGATTGTCCAGTCCTGAAACATAATATTGCTACAGGTAGAACCCAGGAGAGACCACGTCCACCTAGACAGGATCAGAATCAACAACAAATCCCCCAGCATGCACAACCTAGGTTAGCTCCGCAACAACTAGCTCCGCAACAAGGAACTCCACAACAGACCGTAGCACCACCACAAGCGCAGCCTATTGCTGCAACACAAGCAACAACACAACAGATGTATCAGTATGCACAAGCAGATTATCCCGATTATCAGCGATACACATGAAATAGCCTAGAGAGGGAATTTGGCTTACCCCTTATAGAGGTTCCTGTAGACCAAGAGGGACCTTATGTACATAGTGAACTATTAGGGGAAGACAGAAAGTTTTTACTTGATACAGGGGCAAGCAGAACAACTATAAGACGCAGTGAAGTTCCAGGGGCACCCCTCTCAGGCTCACAAAATATTTCCCTTGGATTTTCAGGAAAACCTATAATAAATGACGTAACACAACCTCTTCCACTTACGATTGGTCCATTGAAATGTACTACAGATTTATTGCTTACCAAATCCTGTCCAGAAAACTTGTTAGGTATAAAAACATTGAAAGCTCTAGGAGCCATAATATGTTGTTCTCCGGAAGGAGTACGACTATTTCTACGTGACTTCAAAGGTCACTACGTGTCCAGAGACATAGATCACCGACTGCAGAACTTACCTACACATTTATGGGCACAAGGCCCCACTGATGTTGGTTGCATGAATATTACACCATATCGTGTCACACTAAAAACAGGAGTAATACTACCACGAATACGACAATACAAATTACCACCCGATGATGTTGTGGCTTTGCTGCAAATCGTTGACGAACTCATTGTACAAGGAGTGGTTGTCGAAACCGACTCCAATGTATGTAATTCCCCGATAATTCCGATTCTTAAAAGAACGGATCCAAAAGCACCACCAGTATATCGATTAGTTATTGACCTGCGCGAATTAAATAAATGTATTGTACCACAATACCCTGTGGTCCCAGATATCTCGTCATTACTAACAGCTATTGATTCAGAAGCAACGTTCTTCACTGTAATTGATCTCAAGAATGCTTTCTTTAGCGTCCCAATAGATCCGGAAAGTCAATATCTGTTCGGATTCAGTTTAAATGGACGAAGCTTTAAATTCACACGCGCACCTCAAGGATTTACAGAAAGCCCTAGCATCTATAGCCAAGCACTGAAACGAGAACTTGACAGTATCCACATGCCAGTTAACACTGCCTTGCTTCAATATGTCGATGATCTGCTGATCACCGCCCGAAGCGAACATGAATGTGAAAAAGCGTCACTGACGGTTTTAAAATTTCTGGCCGACAAGGGGCACAAGGTGTCCCCTTCTAAGCTGCAATTCTGTGTTCAGCGAGTTGTTTACCTTGGGCACTCGCTGTCCAAGGAGGGAAGGCAGCTTACACCCGACCGTATCCAGTTAATCGCTAACATGCCACCACCCAAGACACAAAAAGAGGTACGGGCTTTTATAGGCCTCACTTCATACTGTAGGCAGTGGATCCCTCAATATGCATTTCTAGCAAAACCACTCATCCAGTTAACAACACAGGAGGCAGCCACATCGACTGTCCTCCCTTGGACTCAAGAACATACACATGCCTTTGAAAGTTTAAAGAAAGCTTTATGCCAAGCACCTGTTTTAGCAACACCATGTTACAGTAAGCCTTTTACACTCTTTGTTACAGAACGCGAAGGTACTGCCTTGTCAGTACTCACTCAGGAACAAGCAGGATCACACAAACCATGTGCTTATTTTTCTAGTACATTAGATCCAGTAGCTCAGGCTCTTCCTGCGTGCCTGAAATCGGTGGCAGCAACAGCTTTAGCTATCAGACAAAGCGATGCCATAGTGTTAGGACATCAATTGACAGTACAAGTACCACACGCAGTAGAGGTTCTCTTGAACCGCACACAAACACAACACTTGACTATAGCGAGACTCACCGGTTACGAACTGACATTATTTCAGCCACACATAGAAATCAGACGTTGCAATACGTTAAATCCTGCCACACTGTTACCAGTGGGCGGAACAGATCCATTGGCACATGATTGTGTCCAAGTCATTACTATCGAGACGAAACCCAGACAAGACTTGACAGATATCCCTTTGTCAGATCCAGACTTGACATTGTATGTAGATGGGTCATGTATGAGAACAAGTACAGGAGAGTTAGTGGCCGCTTACGCAGTCACAACAGACACTGAAGTCATTGAAACAAACTGTATTAACATTTTGTCAGCTCAAGCAGCAGAGCTCATCGCTCTGACACAAGCCTGTATTCAAGCCAAAAATAAGAAAGTCAACATATACACAGATTCACGTTATGCATTCGGAGTCGTCCATGACTTCGGTGTACTATGGCGAGAGAGAGGTTATTTAACTTCTCACGGTGCCCACATCCAACACGGACCCCTCATTCAAGCCCTATTAGACGCGATTCATCTACCTACTGCAATATCGATTATGAAATGCAAAGCCCACACAAAAGTTACCGATATCATTTCTCAGGGTAATGACCTAGCTGACAGAACAGCTAAACAGACTGCTCAGAATCAGACTCACACAACTGACATAACAAAGACAATAGTTCCGACACCAACACATTGCATGACAGTTAAGGATCCCGCCCTTGATGTAATTGACATACAGACACATGCTACACCAGAAGAAATAAAGAAATGGACTGAATTAGGAGGGATCCAAACGGATCAAGGATGGATGACGAAGGAAAAATCTATATGGTTTCTTCCCGACTCCATGGTCCAAGTCATCATTAATACAATACATAGTCCAGCGCACCTAGGAGAGAAAGCTATGCTAGACAGCATTCAACACATTTGGTTCAACAAACACTTGCGAGCAGCGGCTAAACAAAAAGTTCGTACCTGTATGATATGTTGTCAGTTTAATCCAGGTAAAAGTATCCCCGTAGAGCAGGGTGGATTTCAACCTCCCGATCATGCTTTTGAAGTCCTCCAGATGGATTATATCCAGATGGAACGATGTCGAGGATTCAAATATGTTCTCGTAGTTGTCTGTGCTCTTTCCCGTTGGACAGAAGCCTACCCGGTTTCAGATTACACCGCCCCGACTACTGCCAAACAGTTAGTTCGAGAATTTTTCCCACGGTACGGTTTACCACGTGTTGTCTACTCAGATAACGGCCAGCCGTTCTCATCCGAACGAATGAAACATGTTTCCCTTTTGTTAGGCTACCAATGGAAATTCCACTGTGTCCGGCATCCCGAGGCCGCAGGTCTCGTGGAACGCCATAATCAAACTCTGAAAATTAGATTGTCCAAAATATGTAGGGAAAAAGGTGTCGACTGGATAGTAGCCTTACCAGTTGCGCTCTTTTACATGAGAATGGTAGCACATTCTCGAACTGGGCTATCCCCGTACGAGGTGATCTTCGGTAGACCACCAAATATGTGGGGGACGCCTATACCTCGCAAAATAACTGATGTTGACTGTAATATGCTGACAGATTACCTGGCTTCCTTGATGTCTGCACTACAATCTTGTCGTTCACAGGTAACCGCAGCTTTTCCCGATAATACTGAGGTGAAGCCCCTTGACGTGGTTCCTGGTGACCTGGTTTTGGTCAGGAATTTCGACCGGAAGACCCAACTGGATCCTAGGTGGAAGTCGCCTAAGTTGGTTCTACTGACTACAAGGACTGCCGTGAAGATTGAGGGTCGCAAAGGGTGGTTGCACTCGAGTCATATCAAGAAATTTTATGGACTACCATCCAGTGTGAATACTCAACACTGTATTCCCTCACAGACAGACTCAAAGCTCCCCTTGGTTGAGAAATCAAAACCAGAACTTTATAAACTAAAATTGAGGTCTAGCAAGTCAGACAATTTGATTGTTTAAGTCCTCTCCAAGGTGAATCGGTTGAATTTGTTTCTGACATGTATCCTCTAGACCGGAATAGAGAAAGAAATCAGCGAATGCAGCTTAAAAAGCATGCGTATTGTAAATCACTTCGTAGTCACTGCACAGTAACATTATTAATTTTGTTTTTTCTAAGTCTTCTGATCATTATTTTTAGCATACTATTGCATATGTATTACCCTATTCTTAAGCGTGCTTACAATGTAACTGCAGAACATTCTTTTAGCGAATTACCTCCGCATGAGTTGTCATATAGATTTGCGCTGCGCAACAACACATTCATTAGTATGTTACATCATTCCCATCAGACCAGCAATGCTACCAATTGTTGGATATGTGGCCGACTCCCTCCCTATCAAAACTATAAGGGAGTTTTGCCCCTCTTTCCATATCCGTTCACACACAATGGCTCCTGTGGAGCATGGTTTAGTTTGATTAATTCCCTAGATTCAAATTCCGCAGTTTATCAAGACAACTGGGTTTGGGGAAACCTGAACCTAGTTTTACTTAAAGTCTGCTACCCTAACAAGGAGGGACTCCCCAAAAGAACAGGAACTGATCTAGAAAATGAAGTATATGGATTAGGTAATTTTACACTTAACCTCATGATCCTGAACGTTGAATCTGAAGCTACACCAATCTTGCCCGCCATGTCAGTATTCCCAGTAAAAGGGGAATTATGTATAAGAAAGAATGGTTCCATACACATGGGCCATAGTAAATGCACCACTGTAATAAAATTCAGTGATCAAGGCAAGTCTACATTTAGAGTTTCCCGTCATTCCTACTTCATATGTGGCCAGACCGCATATATATGTCTACCTTTAGATTGGGATGGTACCTGTTACATAGCATTCCTTCTGCCACCTGTTTTCCTAGCTCCTCCTGACTATCACAGAAATACCCATTTAGTACACAATAGACAACAGAGAGATCTTCCAATTGTCGATTACACTGAAACAGCATGGGAAAAATACACAGATTTCAATAAAGGTTTCTTTCCCTATATAGGTACAGTCACTAATAGTAAGCTGATACGTAGATTAACCAGAACCCTTGAAGCAGTAGTGAACGAGACTATTTCCGCCTTAGGCAATTTAACAGAAGAGCAGTCTGCTATGCGGATTGTAGTGCTTCAAAATCGTCTTGTCCTTGACGTCATCCTGGCCGATAGGGGCGGAGCTTGTAGGGTCATCGGATCAAGTTGCTGCATTTTCATACCAGAAAATTCGCCGTCAGTATATAAAGCCATAACCCGCCTTCATAAGATTATAAGCCAGATACACCAGAGTCCAGGCACCTGGACTTGGTCCGGTTGGTTCTGGGGCGTGTTGTCAGCCTGGGGATGGAGAATCCTATCCTTCCTAGGTATTGGCTTTCTCATACTATTCAGTTGCTGCTTATGTCTACAATGTGGGCCAGCGATTTGTGGCCTGTGTGCCACATCGTGTATTCCACCTCCAAGTTTTCATTCAAAATCCCGGAAGAAGAAAGAAGAACAAATGATGCTATATGAACAGATCGATGGATTGATGAAGATCGATATCTCCTGAGGGTCCGTAGGGGACAAGGAGGGAATGAGGAAATATGAATTTTGTGATCAGTTATGTCCCCTATCGTAGACCCCAACGGCTCCATGTGCATGCTACAAGTACATGTATGTTCCCTCCAGTTCCAGCTCTGAAGACGCAAATACATGTGCGTCCATCGTCAACATGTCCTCTTTCAGATCCACCATGAATGGGTCAGATATTCCATTCCTAAGTATGAAAGGCCACCGACTTTATGTGGTTCACTTTCCCCATTTTACAGATTCAGGCGAGTAGGCCCTGAATTCTGTCATCAAGCCTTTTCCTGCCTTCTGCCTCTGAAAGCTCCAGTCTGAGCCTGCATCTGTATCCATGAACTTTGTCCTACTCCCTGCGCGGCTAACGGTGCCTGATCCAGCCTGTTGCCTGCCAAAAACTGTATTTCACCTTCAAGATTATCTGCTTCGCTCCTCATCCGATGCATTTCTGTCTAGCAGTTTAGGTAAACATTCCTCCAGCTACCGTGCAAGGGGCCAGGCCTCACTGTCCTCGTGCAAGTAATTCATAGCCCCGTTACCATGGAAGATTCCTGCCCCCTCGCATCTCATGTAGACACTTAGACGCCCGTACACGCACTAACAGTCAGTATAGAATAGATTCCGTCCGAGAGACCTTTCCTTTTGGATAATACAGTTCTTTAAACATAGGATACTAGATATGATTTGGGATTAGGTTGACATGACCCTCAGACTTCTGTCTCCACATGTAGAGCTAAATGTCAAGTCCCCTTCACCCTCTAGTTGCACGTCAATCACACGTCATGCGGCTGCGCATGCATCTCTGCCAAATATTTCTGCTGACATTGCAGGATTCTCTTATGGATCCACCCATTTGTGACATCATGTTTAATGACGTATTTTAGTTACACCCATGTTTACGCCTTTTTTGGTTACGTATGCATATTTTATCTCTCTTATCAGCTGTTACGCCTCTTGCATCTGTTTCACTGTAAATGCATTTTCCTATAAAGCCTTTTATCTGTCAATAATGTATGCCCTTCCTTCCTGAACTTTCGTGGTGATGGAATAGAAGCCTGTAATTCGAATTACATTCCTTTGTATAGGAATAAAGCCTTTTTAAACCCTCTAATACCACGGATTCTGCCTCTTATATTTACTGAGTTATTCTTCCTAGACTTTACCGCATAAAAAATAGTACCGGTAATGAAATATTTATATACCCCCACCTCCGTATGGACGGTGCGTACCCCCAGCCCACATATGTAAGCACCGTCCCCCAGCACATACCCCCAGCCCCCCGTATGTACGCGCAGTACCCCCAGCACCCGTATGTACGCGCCGTACACCCTGCCCCCTATGTACGCGCCGTACCCCCAGCCCCCCCTGTGGAAGGTGCGTACCCCCACCCCCCCTAGGTACGGAGCGTACCACCACCCCCCCCGTCGGTACGCTGTGGACCCCCAGCGCTATGCACTGTACATAGGGGGGGTACGCTCCGTACCTACGGGGGGTGTGGGGTGCGCTCTGTACCTACGAGGTGGGGTGGGGGTACGCTCCGTACCTACGGGGTACCTACGGGGTGGGGTGGGGGTACGGCGCGGACATGGGGGGGTGCTGGGGTACGGCGTGTGCTGGGCGGGTGTTCGGCGCGTATGCGGGCACATTGGACGTCTCCATAGTTGCTATGGGAGTTCGCACCGTACGGTGTTTTTTCCATACGGTTGTGCATTCGGACGGACGGGACGGATCGTACTTGCACGCTCATACTTCAGTTTCCCGATTCATAGTTAAAACTGTCCGGGGACGTGTCGGACACTATTTCCGACCCGAGGACATGTGGGGGAATTTTTCCAATGCGATTCGTATGGATTTTTTCACATACGAATCGTACTTGCCAGATTGTACGGGACTTGTACGATTCGTACGGTAAAAAAAACGGATACGAATCGTACCAGGGAAATTTTTGACGGATCGGAATCAGCCCCATAATGTTCACATAGAGAATTTCACTGTTCAAATAACATAATGCTCCACAGAAGAATAAATGTTGAAAAGAAACTAAACTGTTCTATGGCAATATTTTCATAATTACCTTGATGTTGCAGTAAGTTCAAAACAACAAATGCATGATGCGACATTGAGAATACCTGAGAATGTTCTTTGCCTGCTTATTTTCACTGTTGCTGGTTCGCTGTGCAGTTGTGCGGGATGTGTCGACCTGGGAAGTCCTGAACGTCAGTAACAGGAAGCTGGAGTCAGGGAACCGCAGAAAGTCAGACACTCTCCGGAGCCATCTGGAACCATGGAAGAATGTGAGAGGCACAACCAGAAACCATTAGGGAAGCTGAGACACCCAGCAGAGAAGATCTTCACTGAAGACAGAAGGCTCAGGTAAGGTATTGTTGATGAGGGCAAGCACATGCAGATGGTTTGAGCATCTTTTATAGCTTATCGATTGAGCTGCCAAGCGTGGAGTAGTGCTGACAATGTGTTTCAATCAATTAGGCCATGTGAGCATATCTCTGGTTGTGTGGACCATTACCATGTTTGTGAATGCAACATGCTTAATGTCTTTCGCGTAGCTAATCTTCCTCATGAATACAATCATTGTTGGACATATCCAGAGTGCACAAACATGTTATGGATGAAACAACCACTGCCACCAGGGATTACTCAGATCAGTAGCTCAAATGATACATTGGGACAGTTAAATTAACAACATGTGGGACAATTCTATAATACTAGCACTATTTACACTCCAGGTTAGACATGTATGAGTGCTCACAATCTGCAAGGACAGGGGGCAGCAGGATCATAACCACCATCCCCACCACCGCCACAGCAGAGTCTGAGAAGGGAGTGGATCTACGGCCAGAGGATCACCCTCATTCTCCTCTGGTTCCGGAGGTCATAGCCCATTACAGGCTTAAGAGGGGGTCCCTTGCCCGCCTCCTGAACCAGATAGCGCCTGGGCTGCAACACACATCTGAGCGCTGCACCAACATCCTTCCACAGGCCAAGCTACTCGCTATCCTGCACATGCTGGTTTCAGGAACATTTCAACATACCACCACCAGAGTATCACACACATCCTTTTCCAGGGTTCTCCTCACTGTCCTGGATGCCAACATAGGCCTGAAAGCTAACAGCGACATATCCAAGGGCATATCATGAGTGTCATAGAGGAAATCTGCACTGCTATTGCCAGTGCAGAATCACAATGAATGGATACCGAATACTGTCAAAGTCCCAAAGTGTTTAGCACTTGGCCGTACCAGGTCCACTGTTATACTCACCACCACTGATATCCAAATTCATGCATGTCTGTATACAACACAACATATGTGTCTGGACTACTGCACCTTTACCCGAGGACGATGTTGATCAGGAAAATCTAGAGGATGGATGGGAAGAAGATACAGGCCAGAAGCAGCCTGCCAGTACAGCAGCAGCAACTCCGGGGAGGGATGGAATCATCAATAATTTCTTTGCAGATTGACCCATTAATGTAATATTGACGTCAGAAAATGGATACATTAAAATCATGAGTATTTATATAAATAAACAGTCACTTAATTAACATCTTGTACGCTCTGTGTATCTTGTTTGAACATTACACTTCTGGCATACTGTAGTTGATCCAAAAATGTCAAACAGACCAATCATCTAGTGGAGTATATGACACTACCTATGACATTACTTGTTACCAGTAACTATGTAGTGCATGTCAACTAGAAAATGCAGATGGGGCACATTCGGCAATACTATGTAATTTGTGTGTTGTGCCCTATGCAGCACCGGGTCCATCATTAATTTGAGTTTAGGAATCAAAATATCCTGCTTCCGATGCATAGATTAATCTGGGGGAAGACTGCTCTTCTCACTGCCAATGCTGTGTGAAAGCAACAGATGTGCTACATATCACATAACATATGTGTGCAGACAGAAGTCCCATAGCTACATGACAATGATGAGCAGGATCACCTGGAAGGTGGAGAGGTTGAATGAGAAAAGGATGAGGTAGTGTTGCAAAGTTGTCCTGTGCCCTGAATTCTTTGAAGACTGGTACTGGTGGTAACTTACTCTGACTGACCCTGTCCAACCAGGCCCAGGGCCAGTGCAATGCTGAAGACACTCTTAGAATACAGTGTAAAAACCTACATACAGTAGGGTGCACTATGGCTTAGGGTACACTTATGATTGGCAGGACCTCCCCTATAAGGCCTTAGGACATAATAGCACAGGGGGGTTGAAACTACCTTTAGGTCCCTAGTACATAATAGGGCATGGTAGTTTAGAGGCCAGCAGCCTTTTTGTACTTGCATGTGTGCACTGCTGACGCCTGAGGTCAGTTTAAAAACAGCCCTGTGCATGCCCTTGCACTGGTGCCAACAGAATTGGGCAGTGCCAGTGCTGTCACACTTGTGCCATGTAGCAAGGGTGATTGCGCTGTATGAGTATTTTTTTTCTGTGCTTGAAGGGAGAACTTCAAGCACAAACAAAAATCTAGAAAGTGGAATTAGCTGAAATGCACAAGGACTAAATTCATGTCTCCCAGTCTTGCCTGTCTAACATCACATTTTCAGAACTGTCAAATTTGACACATCCCCAGATATGTGGATCTGAAGCTGCATCAAAAGCTATGGATGTTGTGGTGGAACCTCCAACACAACACCAATTGTCCACCCCTTTGTTTTAGCGGACTGCTGTAGTAAGGCAAATAAGGATACGGTGGCGTAAATCCGTGTTAACTGGCTTTCTGGCACCCTGTAAATATGGGGATGTTAGTCATAGCACAAGAACATAAACACAATTGATTTCCCATTGGCATTTGTGCATTGTATGCATGCCCCCAAATCTTTGACAAAGTAGGAAATGCTTGGTTGACATATATGTGTGTCTCTAAACTCCATGAAAGTGGCACACGCCTTACTGGAATGGGGTAAGTATGTAGTCACACAAACAACATGTGGAAAACAGTATAACTTGTACAGTTGCATGCATTGCCAAACAAACATTGCGAAGTATGGCACAGCGTGCATCTGTGAAGGTTTGCATGTTGAGAACCTAGACACATTTAGAACCAAAGACATCTGGTCCAATGAAAGCAAAATACACACTTCATTTATTCATATAGATAGTAACTCATACTTAGTGGTGTTTGTATAAGTGTGTAGCTGAGTAAATGTAAGTATGATCAATTGTTTGCATAAGTGAGTAGGACGACTGCATTCATGAATAGGATGTATGCTGGTGTGTGATGTTGATGTAGGTGTATAAGTATATGCACAGAGTCACACACACTCCACCCACTCAAACACTCAGGCACCCATACAGATACTTAGACAACCAATCAATAACCCATATAGACACTCATGTAGCTGTTCACAAACCCATGCAGCTGCTTATACATCAACAGACAGACAGATACAGACATTCACACAGTTTAGTCACTAGTCCGCAGTTACATAGATTTAATCACTCACTTATAGAGTCAGTCACGTATCTACTAAATCATCCATTCACACACATATACACACACTCATCCTTCCATAGGCCTTTCTCTCTATATATAAAACATATTTAAACTTTACAGAAACACACAGTCACTGGATGATGTCATCAGTGATGTCATTTGAGATGTCATGAGTGATGTCATCAGTGATGTCACTGACCATGTCATGAGTGATATAATATGTGATGTCATCAGCAGTGCATTGCGGGGGCGCGAGTTATAGTTAGCTGAACTAACTATAACGGGGGAATTTCTAGGGTTTTGTACAAGGGAAATGTTCAGCTAACTATAACACCCCTGAAACCTATGGTTTTTTCAGTGAATTTCTAAGGTTTTTTAAATGCCAATTCCTAACTATAACGTGCATGAAACCTATGGTTTTTTCACAGAATTTCAAAGGTTTTTTAAATGCTAATTCCGATCTATAACTTATCTCTAAAGCTATGATGTTTAATGATTTTCATTGGATTTCTACATTTTTCTATTTCAGTGTGTCAATTCCTTTAATTATGTTTTTTTAAATATTTTGTATCACCATTTTTGTAACTTATTTTTACAATTAATTATTTTAAAAATTAAAAAATATTATTTGTTTTTAAAGTTTAATTTTTTTTTTTTTACATTTTTGTAAAATATTTTTTTATATTTTTTAAAATATTTTTTAAACTATATTTTCAATACTTTATTATTATTATTTTCTTTTTAGGGGGGATTGGCGCACTCTATGCGCACCTTTCTCGATCTCTGTGCGAAAGCATTCGCGTACGGTATGCGTTGAGAATGTATTTTGGTGTGCGATTGTAATGCAACTGGTACGCGACCCCAAGCCTCTACGCGACACGTACGATGCACGTTACGCGACGCTTGCGCGCTTCCGCGATACGTCATGTGCGTGTATGACGCGGTGGGTGCGCAAATCCCGCTAAATATTTTACATTTATAAAAACATATATATATGTATTTCATGTGAATATTAATTGAAGACAAACTCTAAACTACTCCTAAAAGTTATATATTTTTACCTCTAATCCTATATTCCTTTTAAATTCAATTTCGCAGATGCGCGCTAGGTGCGTGCTGCCTATGCGCACGGTGCGCGGATCCCATGTGACCTGAAAAAAAGAGATTTGAATGGTTCATTACACTTCCTATTCTAACTATTGAAAGACCCCACCCATTTCAATTATTCTTCTTTGACCTTCTTTGGAGGAGCATCTCTTTGCAGAGAAGAACCTTTTTTGGACTAAGTTTACACCTAGCTCTAACTTTTTTTTTTAAAACAATGGCTTCAGATCAGCAGGAATCTCCAGGATCTCCTCATTCATCTGAGGATGATTTTTTGGAAGAACCACCACGCCCACCAAGATATTCATCTGTGATGTGGAAATTTTTCACCTTTCCTGAGGGGCAAACGAAAACCAATGCCACCTTAGTAACCTGCAAGATCTGCCAGAGTGCTGTCCCATGGGGAACCGAACAAAAAATATTCTTGCGGAACAGCAAGTATGATGAAGCATCTGATGACCCTCCATCCGGTGAACCTTGCTCGGGAGGAATGCCGCAGAATGAGAGTTGTTCCTGCTCCATCAGATCCATCGCAGCCAAGCTCTTCAAGGGTGGATCCTTCTGTGCAAACTTTGGACATCTGTCCAGAGTTTCAAACCCTAAAAGTGCTCTGCATAAAATGCAATGCTGTATTATGCTATGGAGCAGTCAATTGATCTTATCTGCCGAAAGCAAGGGTGTCATCATTGCTAGTGTGTTTTTTTTTCCCTGAAGTTCATTGTTTCGTTCCTCCAGTTCTTTTTTTTTCCTTTTTTTTAAAGAAAAACCGAAAAAAAAAAAAATTGTTCAAAAACCCCAAAAAAATATAAAAGAAAAAAGAAGAAAAAAAAAAGTTCTTCTACAAACTAACTTTCCTGGTTTAAAAAAAGAGCTATATATGTTTGTTAGTGTGTGAAAGTTTAGATGAATATATGTGTAGTATGTAATTGACTGAATGAATGCATTAGTAGCGTATGGTGAATGTATAAGTGCAGAACTATGAGGAAGTGCTGCAGCATCACACAGTAACCTCTATAACTGCAGTCTGCTGTAGTACTTCCGAAGCACAGGGATGCAACATATGTACATAAATATGTTGCAAATCTATGCTTCTCTCTGCACGGCTGCTTAAACTGCAGCCATGTTGTGACACAGGCACCCTTGCACCATGGTGCAAGAATATCTGTGTCATGTGGTGTTTGTTTTTGTGCAGGAAGACACACCTTCCTGCACAAAAACAATCAGAAAACGCATTTTTCTCCTTCAATGTATGCTGAACATTTTAGCATGCATTGAAGATTAAAAAATGAGGAGAAATGAAAACATTTCTCCTTGTTGTGCTTTCCTACACCAATTGGAGAATGGTGCAGCATTCACACACATATGGAGATTTATGATTTCTGATAAATCTGGATATGTGTCTTGTTCTATGAGTATTCAGTGCAATCACGCACAACAACACTTATAGAACACCCTTTCAACACAAAGTGGTGTGTATGATGAGGTTGTATTTACATGGAGTAGAAAAAGTACACAGAGTGCCTTTTCCTCTCTTTGTAAATATGAAAGAGTGTCTTGCGCAATAACTATGTTACAAAAAGTGACATATTTCAGTTTTTAAAATTGCTTGCGAATGATAGAAGGTAAGCACAGAGTTTTGTCTGCAAAGATGCTGAAAGAAGAATGATTGAAATGATTGCGGTCCTTCAATAGGTACAATGGGAAATATTATGAACCACTCAAATCTGTTTTTTTGGAGGTCACATGATATCCGATAACAGAGCGATTTCAAAACTACATAGGTATAAAAAGAGTGTTTTTAAAAACGTGTTTAAACTTTGTAGCTTCTTGCAGATCTGTCCATTCTGCATATTAATACTTAGTTGAACTTACCTTCACAGTAATAGAAATTAAAAATGGTACACATTTTTTTCTGATTTTTTTTTGTAATGTAAATTGGGGTAAATTGCTTATTTTAAAATTAGGATCTGTGAAAGAAAAGAAAAATTAGTTATAACATGTAATAATACATTTTATACAACACAGCATAATTTAAACAAAGTAATTTTTGCTGTTCTCAGAATATATTGAATTTCACTAGAAATAGTGATTTCAATTGTACTCATCACTTAACAGTGGGCAAAAAAAAAGCAATCAAAAAGATTGTTTAAAAAAAACCAATATGCTATTCTCAGTAAAATACCAGAAAATACAAATCACACATATATGAAATGCTTATGGCTAACAACATTTTATAACTTTAACTTACAAAAACTGTAAATGTTGTCGCTTTAAAATATTCACGAGTCAATGCGCACGAAAAAGTCCATAATTCAAACATATACCTTTCCTTGAGGCCAAATGGTATTTTTGCACTCCTTTTTATGCAAATTGCCCAATGATAATCCTATTAAATTATAATAATAAATTCCTCAGAGAGTGAATTATCTTCCTAAAACTTTGACTTTAAAAATATTAGGTAGGAATTTGGTAATTCCCTAGGCAAACGTTGTTTGAAAACCAACTGGGAATCATTACAAAGTGTCCAGCCTTTGTCACATTTTAGATAGGTAGTGTAATGTCCAGATGTTGTGGAAGGCCCATCATGGAAAATTATTGCAATTGCTACAAATGTCCTTCCTGATATTGATAGTTGTGTTGCTACAAATTGCATTATTAAAGTATCCAATTTTCTTCCATCAGCTGTACAACGTTGCATCATTAAAATTATGTATTGTACATATTTTGTTAAAAATAATGTGGATAACATTTCTGATTTACATTGGCTACACTCCATGTTTTGATTTGCACCTTTAACTAATTTATTGAAAGACACTGATTTACAGTCTGGTAATGTTAAATACAAACATCTTTCTGTCTCTACATTAGTGGTACATGTATACATGCAATTTTCACAATGATGTTCCCATTTGTAAGAAAGGCCAAAAATATTTTCTATTTCTACACCTTCATTTTCAAAAATGGTAAGCATATACATTAAAAACTACAGAGCATCTTGTTCGATATTTTGTGTAAATTGTATAGAACCAGAACACACATCCAAAAGATTACGAACATCTGAAACATATTGTATTTTACTTGTATCTGTTGTCAATTTTTCATAAACAGAATGCAACAGAGAACAAAATCTTTTTTGCCGATTCTGCATAATTTGTTCTTGCAAACCTTCAAGATAAAAAACAACATTGACCACTACATTAGCATAGCAGTTGACACCTGAACTATTTTCAAACTGATAACCAACAATCTCTTTAATAGTGCCTTTTTTCTTTTTACTTGCAATCACAACATTATCTTGTTCTTTTCCCTTCTCTACACTTTCAGTACAGATATTCTCAAACCTTCTTTTTCGACCAACCACACGCTTTTCAAATACAGGATATTGACCTAAATTGGGAGCATACACCCTTCTTAACCTATTATACTATTTTACACAGTTTGCATCTGCAGTAACCTTTGTCTCATCAAAATCAATCAAAAACAAACCAGATAATGTTCTGACTCGCGATAAAGCAACATATGCCATACCCTCTTCAAATACAGTAGATCCAATGTTCACCAATGCACTGTCTACACTTAATCCTTGAGATTTATGAATAGTCACTGCGTATGCCAGAGAAAATGGAAATTGTTTCCTAAGGACATATAAATCTTTAACAAGCAAAAAACGAACTGAACAACGACCAATTTCTTTAACTTCTTCAATCTGATCAAATTTAATTTTTAAAAAATTCAATTCCTTCTTTTTTCTGATAATTAACAAAATCCACCACTTTACCCATTGCTCCATTAACTAAACCTTTTTCTACATCCAAATTACGCCTTAAAATTACCCGACAGTTTACACATGCTTATAGTGTCTTTTCTAAACCAGCTGTTTTAGAATTTTTTTTTTCTAAAGAATCCAGTTTTGTTTTCAACTTTCCCGTCAAAATAATAGTGATTCCTTCATGCTCTATTTTATCGATGGCTTCCATTTTTATAATTTCTTCATTTTCCAGTTTCAATAGTTCTTCGTTGAATATAGAACACTCGTGCAGTGTTGGCATTAAGCAGATCACTGATTTATTTTCTGCAATTTTCATGTACACTTTCTCAGGAACTACATTTTCATTTGGAAACAAGTTGCAAAGTAATCGACTCCCCAAAGCTTGTTTGCCATGTTCTGTCAGAATTCCAATTCTTATATCTTGAAGAATACTTCCATATTCAGCATCATTTGCCTGTCGTATATTTGTTGTCAGTTCTTTGTTTTCAAAATAAGTCCAAATGTTCACATTACCAACACTACCAAGAGACTTTCTGGTATCTTCAAGTGCAAGTGTTTTAAATATCGGTTGTCGTTTTACCAGAGTCAGTTGTAGTAGATCTCCAAAAACTATAAAGTGTTTTCCTCCAAATAACACGTCATACTCTGTTTTAAGAATTTGCTGCATTCTTAAATGCACAAAGGCAAGCATCAAGTTTGAGACCATGCTTACCTCATCAATAATGAGAAGTTTCATTTTCTTCAAGACTCTTGAAACTTCACAACAAGCTTCTCCAGATAGCTTGTGGTATTCCAATTTGTTCTCATGCTCTACTGGTAGCATTAGTAAACGATGTAAAGTAATTCCTTTAATATTATGTGCTGCCAACCCAGTTGGAGCAGTGACAACACAAGACAAATGCGACTCAGTTGTTGTCTGCAGATAACTTGTAATTACTTAAATTAAGAAACTTTTTCCTGTTCCAGTTTGACCACTCACATATATTTGGATAGGTCGAAATGGTGTAATTGAGCACCCCTTCTTTTCATGAAGTAACCCATGGTCAATCTGCTCTTTCACTTGTTGATATATTTGTTTCTGTTCAACATTTAGTTGTTCTTCCAAGTTTCCTAACTGTATTACATCTTCTTGAGCTTGATACATTGCTGTTTCCACCTCATTCATGGCAATCGCTGCTTCATTTTCAACAGTTGGTTCTCCTTGTGGATCTTGACTCAGTGCAGCAGAACTTTGACCCTCTTAAGAACTGTCTCTAGCAATCTCAGCTGCAATTGTAGCTTCTTGATCAATTTCATCATTCAACATTTTCACATAATTTGCAAAAGCACTGCATTGTATGCTATCTTTACAAGCATTAAATGAATCTTCATAGCTCTGGAAATCTTCAAGTAATTCCAGTTCTGAACGCCACGGTTTGAACATTTGCAAAAGGGCTAAATAGTAAAATTCCCTTTTGTCAGCAGTGTAGCAACTCAGTTTCCTGTGATTAATTAAATGTCCTTTCCTTCGTTTTACCAGACATCATTCGGAACCAATCACTGCATATTTTCCATCATTGATGTTCTCTGTAGTATTCCGTTTAAAAGTGTAGTTTTGCAGCACTTCATAGAGACACATGTTCTCAAGATGATGACTGCTGTTTGGGTAATATGTGTCCAAAATATTCGTTTTCGAAATATCTGTACTTTCTGGTTCTTGTTCTGCTAAATATTAAATTTCTTGAACAGATTTCAGTACCCGATTTCGCATTGCTGCAAGACCTAGACTCACCCAAATGATTCTCCTACTTTTGGAATATAGACTTGCAGATGATCATTTATATGCTCCAATTTCACGATGCGATAACATCTTCAAACTGAAACTGTATAATTTCTTACTTAGAGTCTTCTCGTGAGAAATCTCTTCCCACTTTTCTTTCAATTCCGTCTTTTCTGATTTACTAATGTAGGACGTTACATATCGAGCAACAGCAATGGAATTGTCCGCAACATACTGAATATCCATGTTAGCGTTCCACATGGATAAAATAACTGGATTGTAGTTGTTTATGTATTTTGATTCTTCGCTTCTTCTTAAGTTGTAGGTATTTTTTGGAGACTTTCTTGTGATGGTTTGTCGCATAGCTGACATAAAACTGTTCACTCTTCCTTTGGATAATACAGGACGTGGAAATCCAAAACGACATTTTTTCCACCTATGGCTTTGGAATCGTAAGGCTTGTTGTTTTACACTTTTATCTTCTCTGCTATTTGGTACAGCACATGTGGCATAATCTTCAATGAAAGACAAAACAGTTTCATCTGAATCTGTTCCAAATTTGGGGGTGTCCTTCATCCATAACAACATATGTATATGAGGAGCACCTCTTGCTTGATACTCCTTTCTCCAAAAGAAATCCACAACTTCTCCAAGAGGAGGATTCTTTTTATTGCAGATGAAAGACATCATAGCTTCAAATCTATGATTGAAATATCTACATACATTAACAGGATCCAAAGAGCACAATTCTCCAGGTGTCTTGTATTCAATATTTTTTATATTGGAATTTTGCCTCGCGAAGAAATTCAAGTAAATCATCCCAAGCATATTCAGCACAGCTTAGTGTAGCAAACCATGTAGGAGTTCCCAAATTCCGTAGCATACATTTCAGTTCTCCATGATGACGGTACCAATATTCATTAGTCCCACGCTAACATGCCATCATATAAATCAACTAGAGATTCTAAATGATCATCTCTCTGATGCACTTTATCCATAAAATCTTTTGCAGTTACATTTTGCAGATGCATTCCAGTTTTTAAAATGTGATTTACTGCATATGAAAGTCCAGACAAGTCACTTTCAAACAGAAGATGAAACATATAAGGGATACATTGTCGAAATCTTGGATCCTCTGCATATAATCTTGTTTTCCAATATTCAGATGCAGGAATCTGCACAGGACGTTCACCATATCGTCCACCTTTTCCTGTTGGAAACAACTGCGGGAAACAACGAGCTTCCAAACTCTCTTCCCATACACTCATGGGACTTCCTCTTGCTTTTTTCATTTGGAACAACTCAATCGTATTCCCCATCACCTCTTTGGAATGAAGTGGATGTACACTGTAATGTTCATAGATTTCTTCACATTTGGACATGTCTACTTTTTCAATTTGTCCACTTAATGTTTCAGTATTTTCTGCTAAATCTATTTCTTCTTCTCCTACAAACACATTTCTATAGTACTCATTATTTTTTATCAGATACAATGATGCCTTTTGCACTTTTCTAACATCCACTAACTCTTGCCAGATTTTCTTATTCTTAGTAGGATCACCATTAACTAGAATGACTAGTGGTTCATTTTCTGCATGGTTTACACCAATAGTTTCAATATTTTTCCTTAAATCTAACGGTAAATACACAACTCTTCCTTTCAATCCTCTTTGTAACTCTGATGGAGGTAATTTACCTGTTTTAGGCTCCATACGATCAATAGCCTTAAACGGGTGCACACATTGAATGAGAATAGACTCATACGTATTTAAATCTATCAGCTCTGGAGGAATTGCAATCAACTCTAGATTATTATGAACAGCTCTAGCAGGCATTTTATTCTCATCTAATTTGTTATAACAATATTTGCAAATACGCTGCTCAGATCCCAAATCAAAACAATCCTCTACCAACAAATAAGTTGCAAATTCCTTCCACTTATCATTATCTTCTATTTCACTTTATAAAAAGAGATTGACACCCCTAGTATGATCTTTATAGTGACTACGCCGACAACAAATACAAGAAACATTTGGTCTTTCACCTGAAATTACCTTAAACTTTGTGATTTCATCCTCAAAATTTTTTGTAATCACGGGCTCTACATTGTCTTCAACATTTTGTTCTACTAATGTGTCAGTTTCTGCACTCTCTTGCTGAGGACCAACGAACACAGCTCAATATCATCACAAACCTTCTTCACATCTGATACTGTCCCACGCAAAAGAGCACTGTTCAACTCATTTAACTTTAGTTCTGGACTTTTTACATAATACAATCTTCTCACTAACTTCCGCATTTGAGTATGATGTACTGCCAACATCCTGAAATGGTGAAAAACACTTTGACAAACTTTCCTAGAAAGACAAGCCAGAGAATGACCTTGCAAACCAGTATTTTTTCCTCACTCTGCAAGGGTCTTGTCCTTGCAACACCTTAATCTTTTGTTTAACACTTTTTTTTACTGTATGCTCATAAAAACTGCATAATTTATCAATAGATTATTGTCGTACACTACAAATACTACTGCAATCCCAAGTGTACACAGGGTGTTTAGGACGTCTCCCTAGAATTTCATCAGCTATCACTTCTTCTGCATTTCTTTCAACCATTTTCTCTTTATCAATTGGACAACCATCTCTAGCCTCATAACCTCGACCATTGGTGTCAACTGCATGCAATAATTTATTGCTCTTTAAATAATTCTCTTCATTAAAGAAAGGCTCTGAACTGGAACTGTGTTTCCATTCTCCCAAAAAAAATTACGATTTTTTTTTCTATTAATTACTCTTTTCCTCCTACTATTCTATTACTGTACAAACACATTTTATATAAATACTGACTAAGAAACTATAGTCCTGAAGCACAAGTGTGACTATGTTTAAAACACTACAAGCATAGTGCATACTACTTTGAAGCAGTTCATGCCCTAAAGCCTGCCTCACTAAAAGACTACAAGCTAACTGACTGAATGATTACAGTACTATAAGGAGAGACACTGGGTGAGTGACAGGGTGTTTGCTAGAAGTGTATGGATACTGACTGGGATATTGATGGTGTGAAATACAAGGGTGTAGGTGGTTAGAGACCTACATGCATAGTGGATACGTGTTTGAATCCATCCATATGTTAAGGCCTGTCTCAGTTCAATAGTACTTGGATACTAACTGAATGTTTTGAGTATTGCAACGAGAGTGCCTGGGTGAATTTATAAGTATTTGTATTTTGGTGCAGTAAATACATTAGTATATGGTGCTGAATAAGTCACTGGAGAAGTATAAATGGAATGATAGGGTGTTTGCGGGAACTGTATGAATACTGTCTGGGATATTGAAGGTGTGAAAGACAAGTGTGTAGGTGGCTACAGAGTCAGACCTACATGCATAGTAGATAGACGTTTGAAAATTTTGCCAAATTTGGTATAATTCCGTTCAGCAGTTCGGGCTGTAGCTGCGTCAACATGTCCAAGGGAAATTGCATGGGGAAAACGAGTTTTGGGACCCCCTTTTTTCTCGGCCCCCGCTAAACGAATCACCACAAAACTTTCAGGATAGGAGTGGACCGGAGCTGGCCAAAAGTTTGGAAAATTTCGCGAAGATTTGTCAACCGGCGCCAGACTTATTGGGAATAGAATGTTGCGGATTTCCTATGGAAAATAGGTCCTAACTATAACTACCTACTGGCGACCGCCAGTAGGTAATATATATATATATATATTTATATATACATATATGTATATATATATATATGTGCAAAAAAGAAGCAGAGAACTCTGGGTAGTTCTCAAGTTTAGGTGGAAAGCAGCTTCTGTATGGAGCACTCTCAACACCAGCGACACTCTAGATCTGCTCACCTCAAATGTCTGTTTTTCTATCAAAATCTTTAAGCATAGGATTAGCACAGTGCCATCCACGCCGAGATAGAAAAGGACAAAGTCTTTTGCCATTTGTACAGCAAAGTCTTTAAGCATAGGACTAGCAGAGTGCTGCCTTTGCCGAGCTGTAAAATGACAAAAGCCAATTACCACTCCAGGAACAGTATTACAGGATAAATATTGGGCTATTCCGGAGACTAGGTGTCCGCCGGTTAAAAAATGGTACCCTCTGGTGATGCATATGAACTGTCTTGTCCTGAATCACTCCTTAAAAGCTTGTAACGGTAGAACACCGTCTGACACTTCCTGCAATAATACCTTCCATAGAAACAATCGAGGTTCTTTATTGGATTATATTTTAATTAACTCTAAATCCTGGCACAGGCTGATCGATTTTAAAGTTATATCATGGTTTGATAGTGATCACAATGCCCTAGTACTTGAACTCAATGAGCTTAATCCTAGGAGTGTCACAAGTACTTATAACCCCATCGATGATAGGCTGACACTCTCCAACTGCTGGAGAAGAGTACGCTGGTCGGATATTAGTCAGTCATAAGCCAAACTCAGTGTCCTTTATGAAGCTATGATTCCGGTGCTTTTGACTGCATCTAACTCAATTTCCCTCAATGGGGATACAATCGATCCCCAAATGGCCGCCATGAACCATGTCAAACTAGGGGAAGTCACATAAGACTTTTTTTTCCCTTAAAAAATCAACAGGCCAAACTGGAAGATCCCCCATCCGTGGTATAACGAGCAGTGCCGCAAATCCAAAAGAACCTTGGTACTGTCTATTAAGGCTAATGACCGTCCCCTAATTAAATCATCAAGAACGGCCTATAAGGCCGCAGTTAATGAGGCTAAGAAAGGGTGGGAATCTGATAAGTGGGACACTTTGAGAAGTTCCCTGGGTTCTAGGGACATGAGGACATTCTGGAAAACTGTTAACATAGGCAGCTCTGATGCCAAACCACCAATAGAGCCGAATCTGGATGCAGAGGTCTGGCGGGATCAATTTGAGGCCCTTTATTCAAGGGGAGAGATACTGGAAGAAGTGGCAACTAAGGGATGCTCTGTGGGGTTTGATTATCCGATCCGAACAGAGATCTCCAATGATAACGATGGTGAAATCCCCAGTATAACTCTAAATGAGATCAGCGGTTCTCTTTCTAAAATAGCCGCAGGCAAAGCCCCTGGATTAGATAAGATCCCTGGGGATTTATTTTGTAGCAAACCGACTATATGGGCACCATACCTTTGGGTGTTATTCAACCCCATACTCCAAGGCATGAAGATCCCTGCCAGTGGGGCTGGGGCCGAAATAATTCCCATTCACGAAAAGGGCTCACTGTTGCTGCCAACCAATTATAGGCCAATTAGCCTCATTAACATTACGCAAAAAAAATGTGCGCGGGTGTTGCTGCTTAGGTTGCATAGCTGGATGGAGGAACAGAAAATACTTACCCCCCCAAACTGGACCAAATCCTCAGGCTACAAATATTATACTAGAAGACCGTATGTTTGGAGGGTGGCAGCCTCTACTTAATATTTGTAGACCTGAGGTCAGCTTTTGATTTGGTCCCTAGAGAAAATCTGTGGACAGTTCTTCAGGAGATGGGGTTCCACCATACCTATCCCAAGTTATAAAGCGGCTCCACGAGGACAATTATACCCAAATCAGGTTTGGCAAGGAGGGAAAGCTAACAGCTCCCATCCCGATAAATCATGGTGTTCGACAGGGTTTTGTGCTTGCCCCCACTCTTTTTAGCCTTTATATTAATGGTCTAGTAGACTTTCTGCTTGCAGAGAAAGATCTTGATGCCCCTAAGATGGCATCATGCAAAATCCCTGCAATGATGTTTGCCGACGATACCTTATTAGTCTTCAAATCACCTATGGGGATCTTCCAGAGGGTACTCTGTAATGAGAGAGGATTAGAAATTAATCTACAGAAAACCAAATTTATGGCATTTAACATCACTAAAAGTACCCAAGCAAATCCTACTCTAAATGGTATACCCCTCGAGAGATCTTCCTCTTTCGATTATCTCGGCATCACCATCACAGAGACCATAGATTTGGGGGGGCAAATTAAAACATCAACTCTGAAATTGGCACAATCGTCAGGCAGCCTAATGAAGGTTTTTCGCAAGTCCAGCCACAAACCGGTGAGCCCTGCTATTTATATATATATATATATATATATAACTTTGAGCCGGCCTTGGATGATATCAAGCCGGCAGCTGCAAGAAAGCTTTTTCTTCAATACAGATATGGGTCCCTGCCTCTTCGCTGTTTTACACACAAATGGGGGGGTAGGCAAGCTTTTAAATGCCCGGCATGCGACTGCCCCGCGGAGACAGTCCTTCACGTGTTTTTTAGTTGACCCATATATGATAAGGCAAGAAAGCGCTGGTTGGTACAGATTTGCAGAAACTTAGGAACCAAGAGTTGCTCTGAGGCCTTCAGGATTCTGAAACATGACTGTAGCACCCCGATAGTATACTCAGTAGCAGGATTCCTTTTTTTCATGTGGTGTACCCGCAGAGCACTTTTAAAATTATCTTAAATAGTACAGACCATGGCTCTGCACAAAGGAAATGGGGTTTCTTCCTAAGGACCCCCCTATATCATTGGCAATCTGTAAAAAGTACGCATCCATGGACCCATTCTGCACCAAGGCCCTATTGTCTAATGACTAGCTGTACCTGAGTTACGTATTCAGTGTTTGGTATCACGCCTCTCGAGAAACTGACTTTTTAATCAATCATTTGTTTTAACTATTTATAACGGAAGCAGAGGCAGAGGAATGGATCTCCAAGGAGGAGGCTCAGTTCCTTCTGAAAAAGAATCCACGCACACCATACTTCTACTGCCTCCCGAAAATTCATAAGGGAATCACCCCCCCCACTAGGCAGACCCATTGTGTCCGGGATCGATTCCCTGTTAGAACCCTTGAGCAAATTTTGTGATGTGTTCCTACGCCCCCTAGTGATGAAAACTCCGACATATCTGAGAGACACCACAGAGGTACTAAACCTCATTGAACGATTCGAGACACCAGAATCTATCACTCTTTTAGTCACACTAGACGTGGAATCATTGTACACCAACATTCCCCAAGATGCCACTCTAACGGTCCTCGACAAGGCCCTGCGCAACATCGACCCATGGCCATCGACTACCCCCATCACTTTCATTTGTGACTGTGCGACGATAGCCTTAAAAGAAAACTATTTTGCCTTTGAGAACAATCTATATCACCAAATACAGGGCACGAGCATGGGGAGCACCTTTGCGCCGAGTCTGGCATGCCTATACATGGCCAACTTTGAAGAAGAGCACATCCTAACAGAGACCAACCCATATACTAACAACATCTTGCTATGGCGTAGGTACATAGATGACATCATCATCTTCTGGCAAGGGGATGAAGAAACGTGTCGGACGTTCTTCAGTTGGATCAATACTCTAAATCCATACTTACAATTTGTGGGCACACTGTCATCTGAATCAATTCTATTCCTTGACCTGTTGATATCTTTAAAAGAAGGGTGCCTGATGACCACCAACTACAAGAAGCCCACGGATAGGAACAGCCTCCTCCTATTCCAAAGTCACCATCCGAAATCTCTAAGAGATAACTTACCGGTTGGACAATTCCTCCACTTACGCCGCAATTGCAATACCATCAAAGAATTTGAGAAGGAGGCGGACTCCTTAACAGAAAATCTGATAAGGAGAGAATATCCAAAGAGAATTGTGAAGCAGGCACGCAAAAGAGCAAGAAATAATCACAGAGGGGCTCTACTAGAAATCAAAGAAAAAAGCACCTCAGACATATTAACATGTGTAACATCCTTCACCCCTAACTCGAACAAAGTCCAAAGGATAATTAAGAAACATTGGAAGATCCTTGAGATGGGGGACTTCCAACCGGGACCAAAACCTATCTTCGCCTTTAAGAGAACACAAAATCTGAGGGACATTTTAGTGCACACACGTCCCAAAAACATCACAAAAACGCAACCAACATTATGGAACCTTCCCCCGGTTATGGGTCATTACCCATGCGGGTCCTGCACAGCATGCTCACTGACAAGCAGTACCAAGGAACTTGATTTAGGGTTACCAAGACCATGGAAACAGTTACGCCACACCAACTGCAACACAAAAAATTGTGTGTACATGATCACCTGCCCCTGCAGTTCTCGATACATTGGTATGACCACAAGAACAGTCAAAACACGAATTGGGGAACATAAAAATACAATCCGGTGCAAGCGCACAGCGACAAGACTACAAAGCCATTTCTTGGAAATGAATCACTCCCCCGATAGCTTACGATGGACCATAATTGAATCCAATCCACATTGGTCACTATCCACACTGTTTAGACAGGAACAACGATGGGTGTTCAGACTGCAAAGCAATAAAAGGGGACTCAACGAAGATATTCCCTGGATTGAACTTTCCAGATGACTACACACCATGAGGTTGCTTGATAGTAGTATTCCCTATCGTAAGCAGAGAGTTTTGTTTCCAGAACACCAGTTATATCAACTGCTCAGACCTCCACATGTGTGTCAGAGATACTAGTCATCTACTATATCTCCCATCCTGTATAAAACATTTTACAATCTGTCAGATGAGGTCAAGGTTGCCAAGTATCCCTAGTTATACTAACTATGAATTTCTTACAGCCTATACACAATCTCCTAGATATACTACTTCACCCTGATCCCTGCCTGTGTCATGTAAATCGCATGTACCAAATAACCATCTTTCCAACCCTTGGGCAGGTGACATCATCACATTTTTTGTTTATCCTGTTTTAATACGCTGTGACCTGAGCTCCAATTAGACGGCAAAAAACAGAGGGGCAGTATTGACCACATTGACACTGAAACATCACGTCACTTGAGACACATACCCTATGCCACAGTAGACAGATCCCCTGTGAGGATTTGACTGTATTTTTAAACATTGGTACAGTATCCGTCCGTCCACCGCGGACATATCCTGATGTTCCATGCTGTTCCTTGTGTACAAGACTATGTACTGTATAAAGTACACAACGACCATGACACTATCGATAATGTATATATTGATTTCCGCATATCCTTATTGACTATTAACAGAGTCTCCTGCCCGTGATCTCTCTCCCCCTCCTGTCTGGCCACAGGCACACCGCCCTTATTATTCCCATTGACCTCCGGTCCGTTCCCGTTCCCTTCACTCCACTCTAAGATGGCCGCTATAGCCACACATCCAGCTGGTCACTTCCGCCCAAGACCTCCGGTCGCACCGACGCAACGTCATTACACAGGGCCAGCTGCATCACCGTTTCCACTACTTAACGAGCCCGCAGCCGCACCAACCTTGTAACCGGCCGTGCAACCGCACGGGTAGGTTTCCCCGAGGCGTAAGGCGCACAGATATGTAAGTACCCCTTTTTGACTTAGGACCCTCCAGCACCGTCCCCTTTACCATTGTCGTTTATCGTAGAGCTATCTCGCATTTGTTTTCCAGCCTTACTCCGCGGCATTGCTGACGGAGCCCATCATCAAGGAGGAGAGGGTAGGCTGGCGATCCATTTATGTAGCTTTGCATACCATATTGGTATTTTATCATGCTGCAGCCTGCTCTTTTTTATCAAGCTATGCATACGGGGTTATTCACGCGTCGCCGCATCACCGTGGTTTTCTCGAGGTATGATCACAATAACACTCCGTGCCACCTCGTTTTATCTAGTCATTCACTCCTTCTTTTCCTTGTCGACACGAGGCATGACTAGCACAGCATCCTCACATTTGATACCGCACTAGGACGCTCATTCACGCCACCTCCTTGAGCAGTCACCATCGAGGTAACGACGACTAGTCTCACACCCTGTATACCACCTACCCCTGGACTCTGGACAGTTTGGGGCCCTGTGAGCCCATGATCACCACCATGTTAACTCAACCTCCCATTTCCTTGGTTGACCATCTTAACATTATCCCTGTAGACACAACACCGGTTGACGTCCTTTTTGTGCATGAGGCATCACAGCACATAGTGTGCACCAGTGTCTCCGTATATATGAGATATATAGAGTATATATCTTTATTAAGTTATTACCCCCCCCTTTTTTCTCTCCCCCCTTCCCCCATCTTTTTGTCTCCTCCCCTTTTTTGTCTCCCTTTTTAGGCTGTGAACAGGATTGACGTATAATAACGGATTCTGGACACTAACTGTCAAGCATACCAGACCTAGGTGATGAGTGGGATTACGGGCAGTCTTTACCCGAAACCCATTCTCTAACACACTTTCCCGGTCCTGACGAAGCACTCTGGGATCCATTAGGGACCATTTTATAGCGCAAAACATGTTGACCTTTCATTAAACCACCTTTGTTAACACACCAATCGGGTCGAGAGAAGTGCGACTTTTATTTGGTCTTGATTCCCCTCTCTGAACAGCACTACAGTGCATCTCCATCCCGGAGTATTTTTAGTTTGGACCAGGGAACTCATGATTAAAATATTTTAGTTCCCTGTTTCATTTTTAATCCTACACTCACTAGCACATTTCTACCCACATACCCTCACTCACAAATGCGGCAACTCCTTAAAAGAACTCCACCAGAGAGCCCCTAACCAAGGGCCCGTGAGGGACTGCAGCGCCACCCCCACGAGGAGCAACCGTGCCCAATGATGATGCTATACATCCGCGAGGGTGTGTGAGGGCACACAGTACTACCACTAGGAGTATTTCCTCCTCACTCTGCACACTCACCCTACCTTTGGAGACATTCCCTTCTATCCACAGTTTACCTGCAGGCTGTCACTTCTCTCTTATATTATAGGAACTGTAACCATCCATTGGATAAATGTATAACTCTTAGGAGCTATGGTTCAGGACCTTTTTCAATTGCTCCTGGTCCCTCCTCCTTGTTGATATTGTTTGTTTAACTATTTATTTACCATGCATTATGCACTTTTAAATGCTAGTACTGTTTTTCACCCTGATTAAATTATTGTCATACTAGATGTGTTTATTTCCTTGTGAAATAACCCGAAATGAGGGCACCTTAGAATTATGGCAGGCAATAATTTTTTTACAAATATTTGCAACATATAATGTCCATATACTGTTTTAATTAAATCCTTTCTATGCAGTATCTGAGACTATGTTTTAGGATAAATTTATATTTTAAATTATTTATTCATTTCACACTATGCACTTTCAAATGTGAGCACTGCCTCCTGTCCTGACCAATCCACTGCCATACTTGAAGCGATCAATTTATCTAGTGAAATAAACTGATTAGAGGACATCCTAAAACTGTGTTAGGCAATCTTTAATCACCAATATGTGTGCCAAGTTATGCCTACTCTTGTTTAATCAACTGTCTTTTATTTTAATGTCTCTCTAAAAAAAAGAAAAAATTGAAAAAATTTGTATGCGTCACACTGACCGAAATAAAGTTTTATTGATTGATTGATTGGTATATATATATATATATATATTCACTGAAAAAACCATAGGTTTCACACATGTTATAGTTAGCTGGACATTTCTTTCATACAAAACCAATGAAATTCCCCCGTTATAGTTAGTTCAGCTAACTATAACTCGCGCCCCCGCAATGCACTGCTGATGACGTCACATATTACATCACTCATGACATGGTCAGTGACATCACTCATGACATCACTGATGACATCTCAAATGACATCACTGATGACATCACTGATGAAATCAACCTTGTGAATGCCTGTTTTTCTGAAAATTAAATATGTTTTATATATGTATATCTCAAGGTCGATGGAAGAATAAATGGGTATATAAGTGTCTAAATGGATGATTTGTTTTTGAAAAATTGATTGTGTAACTGACTGATTAAGTGTATCATAGTGAATACATGGCTTAGTGAGTAATGTTTAAATATGTAAATATCTGTATCAGTCTCTCACTTTGTGTATACGTGGCTGCATGGGTTGGTGAGTTGTTACATGGGTGTCTATATAGGTTATTAGTTGTTTTTTTGAGTATCAGTCTGAGTGTCTGCATGGTTCGGTGCGGGGTATTATGTAGTGTATAGTTGCATGAATGAGTGACTCACTGTTTGTATGTGTTGAAGACAGCATGTCTGCAGGACTGTATGGGTGGATGAGTGTGTGTATGGGTGTGTTAGTGAGTGAATGACTGTCTCAATAGTGTCTCTATGAGTAACTACATATGTTTTAAACTAGTATATGTGACTATCGGTGTATATAACTGAGTATATGTGAGAGTGAGAGATTGAAAGAGTTCCTGTATGAATAAGTATGTGTTTCTATAAGTGTTTGTTTAAAAGACTAAGTATGTGTAAGTTCCCATAGAAGTAAGTGTAGTGGTGTGTGTATAACTGTATATGCAAGTAAATGTATGTTTGATTCTTTATTTTCATGAGTGACTATGTGTGTCAGTAACTCTATGGATGAGTGGCGTTGTGTAACAGGATGTATTGGTGTATGAGTACATATCATAAGTGAGTACATGTATGAGTGACTGTACAGGACTGTTGGTGAATGAGTGGATGTGTATGTGGATCTTAGAATTACTGAAGAGGTTGTTGTAATTGGTATTGGTATGTCCATTGTTTTGAATATTTTAGTCTCTATTTTTGAATGTGTGTATCAAAGGTTATATTAGGGTGAGAGGAGGTCTGCCACTCTATCACAAGGTTGATGTCATCAGTGATGTCATCAGTGATGTCATTTGAGATGTCATCAGTGATGTCATGAGTGATGTCACTGACCATGTCATGAGTGATGTAATATGTGACGTCATCAGCAGTGCATTGCGGGGGCGTGAGTTATAGTTAGCTGAACTAACTCTAACGGGGGAATTTCATTGGTTTTGTATGAGAGAAATGTCCAGCTAACTATAACATGTGTGAAACCTATGGTTTTTTCAGTGAATTTGCAAGGTTTTTTAAATGCTAATTTTTGAATTATTTAATTAAAAAAAATTCCTATGTATTCATTTATATATTATCTGTATCTTTTTATTTGTTTTTGCTTTTTAAAAAAAATTTAAATTAGGATAAAGTTGAACAGTTTTTTTAATTTTTGCAAATAATTTTTCTCCACTTTTTTTTTTTTATATAAATTCTTGGAGTGCGCGCTCTGAGCGCGCTCCTAGTACAATTTCGTAAGTTTTTTATGAATACCGTCGTACGTTATTTACGTACGCATATATACGTCATAGTGCGCGCTGGGAGCGCGCACCCAGTACGTATGCGTACATACGTACGCATGCGTGCGTGCGTCCTACGCGCTCCACGCGGTTTACTTCCGCATACGCTTAAATTACGCGCAACAACGTTCGTGTACACGCGTGTTCAACGTATGCGCGCTACGTACGTGCATATGACGTATGCACATGCGCTCCTACGCGTTCGCGCATGCGTAATCACGAGGTGCGCGCTCGGAGCTTGCGCAGTGCGCGCACCTTGGGTTATATGCTTAATAAAACAACACTTCTTATTGGTTATCATTACTTTCAGTTTCTGATTGTTTCAACACCACACCCAATCCCCTCATGGCAAGTCATGTGATCAAGAATCATCACTTTTGATTGGTTTGAAGTACTTTCAGTTCCAGATTCTTCCCAAACCACACCTATTCCCCTCATTATTAGTTCTGATTCCTTTGGAGAAGGAGCTATTCTGTTGTTGAGATACAATGGCTGAACAGCAACCATCTTCAGACAGTGACCAGGACACTCTTGAGAGGCAGAGGAGCAGGAAGCAGAAAGACAGCTTTATATGGCAGTTTTTCACTTTTCCAGAGGGACAAAAAAAGGTAAATGCACCTAAAGTTACACGTGTACTTTGTCAAAAAGTCTTGTCACGTGGGAATCCTAACAAGAAGTATTCTTTTAGCATTCACACTATGTTGAGGCATGTTGACAAAATGCATCCAGTGACTTTTCGTCGAGCTTCTGGAGCAAACCCTCCACCTGCTCAACCGACGACATCTGCAGCAGCTCAGCCGAGCACATCTTCGGCAGCTCAGCCGAGCACTTCTTCTGCAGTGGTGCCTTTGCCTTCTTCCACACCTCGTTTTGGACAACCTTGTTTTGCGAGGTTGTCCACACGCTGCACTGATTGCGGTCAACTTATTTCTGTGTGTGAGACCAGTCTTGATCTCATTCAGAGAAAATTTGATGCGCATCAGTGCAGTAGGCCATAGATGTTTTTTCTTTTTTTTCGTTTTTCTCTTCCTGTTTCCCTCCATTAACTCAAGGGCTCTTTTAAGAGCCACTTAAAAACTAAACCCAAAACATTTTTGGGGGGGATTTATTTTTTTTATTTTTTTGGGGGGTGCGCGCACCCAAGGTTTTTTTTTTTAATTTTTTAATTTTTTTTTTAATTTAATGTACAAAAAGAGGTGAAGAAATGGAAGCATGAAAAGGGAGGATTGAGAAAGGGTCCTTTACTGGCTTTTGTCTTTTGGCGCAATCTCTCACTGTAAATAGTCATTTATTGTTGTGTATCTTTTTGTTTAGACCCCCCTGATGAAGGGCCAAATGGGCCCGAAATGCATTGGGATTATGGCAACTAGATGATATGGCGCACGTATAATATCATCGTTTATTGCATTTAAAGCTTATGAAGCATTTTGAAAAGCCCAGAGACCAATAAACATCATGATTTCAAGCACATACTGCATCTTCACTTAATCAGATGGATTAAACACGTTTTAAGCTCTTGCTTTATGAGGTGTGCCCAGAGGGACGTTGCCTGTGTCCAGCCAACGCATGGATTTTGTTTTCTATTTTGTTCTCATGCTCCACTGGTAACATTAGCAAGCGATGTAAGGTAATTCCTTTTATGTTATAGGCTGCTAACCCAGTTGGAGCAGTTACCACACAAGACAAATTTGAAGCTGTTTTTTGCTGTAGGTAGCTTCTGATGACTTTTATTAAGAAATTTTTACCAGTTCCAGCATGTCCACTCACATACATCCTGATTGGTTCAAATGATGTGCATGAGCACTCTTTCTTTTCATGTAGTAATCCATGATCAATTTTTTGGGTGACTTCTTCATAAATTTATTTTTGTTCTTCATTCAGTTGTTGTTCCAGATTTAGTAAGTCGATTGAATCTTCCTGTGCTTGATTCATAGCCGTTTCTACTTCAGTCATGGCTACTGCAGCTTCATTTTCTATGATTGGTTGTCCTAGAGGATCTTGACTAAGTGTTCCTGAACTTTGGCTGTCTTGAGAACTGTCTCTAGCTACTTCAGCTGCAATTTTTGCTTCCTGTTCATTTTCTTCATTTAACATTTGGACATAAGTTGTGAAAGTACTGCATTCTATGCTGTCTTTGCTAGCATTAAAAGAATCTTCATAGCTTTGAAATTCTCCCAGTAGTTCGTCCTCTGAACGCCATGGTTTAAAGAGCTGTATAAGAGCCAAGTAGTAAAATTCCTTTTTGTCTGTAGTGTCGCAACTCAGCTTCCTGTGATTTATCAAACTTCCTTTTGTTTGCTTCACCAAACATCCATCCTCACCAATGACTTTATATTTTCCATTGTTGATGTCTTCTGTGGCTTTCCGTGAATAAATGTAGTTCTGCAGCACTTCATAGAGACACATGTTCTCAAGATGATGACTTCTTTTTGGGTAATATGTGTCCAACATGTTTGTTTTCAAAATATCTGTACTTTCTGGGTCGTTCTCGGCCAAATATTCAATTTCTCCAACAGATTTCAGTACCCGATTTCTCATTCCTGCAAGGCCTAAGCTTACCCAAATTATTCTTCTGGATTTTGAGTAAAGACTTGCAGATGATAACCTATCTGAGCATTCGTAGGATCCAATTTCTCGATGCGATAACATCTTTAAACTGAAACTGTACAGCTTCTTACTGACAGTCTTCTCGTGAGAAATCTCTTCCCACATTTCCTTCAATTCTGTTTTCTCAGATTTAGTGATGTAAGATGTGACATACCGAGCAACAGCAATAGAATTGTCTGCCACATACTGAATATCCATGTTAGCATTCCACATGGATAAAATGACTGGGTTGAAGTCATTTATAAATTTTGACTCTTATTTCTTCTTAGGTTGTATGTATTTTTGGGAGATTTTCTGGTTATAGTATGTCGCACAGCTGACATAAAACTGTTGACTCTTCCTTTTGAAAGAACAGGTCTAGGAAATTCAAATCGACACTTTGTGTAGAATTTATCTTTGCTCTTGTACTTCCGTCGACAGTATTTTCCACACCGATGACTTTGGAAACGTAAAACTTGTTCTTTTAACTTTTTCTCTTCTGTGCTTTTAGGTATAGCACATGTTGCATATTCTTCAATGAAAGATAACACTGCTTCATCAGCATCTGTTCCAAACTTTGGGGCATCCTTGATCCACAACAGCATATGAATATGAGGAGCACCTCTTGCCTGGTACTCTTTTCTCCAAAAGAAATCCACTACTTCTCCAAGAGGTGGATTTTTTTTATTGCAGATGAAGGACATCATAGCCTCAAATCTATGATTGAAATATCTGCAAACATTAACCAGATCCAATGAGCACAGTTCTCCAGCTGTCTTGTATTCAATGTTTTTAATGTTTGAATTTGCCTCTCGTAGAAAATCCAGTAAATCATCCCAAGCGTACTCAGCACAGTTTAGGGTTAGAAACCATGTAGGAGTTCCTAAATTCCGTAATATGCATTTTAATTCACCATGGCGTCGGTACCAATATTCATTTGTCCCACGCTGACAAGCCATCAGATTGATCAGTTGTGTTTCCAAATGATCATCTCGGTGCTGCACTTTCTCCATAAAATCCTTAGCAGGCACATTTTGTAGATGTACTCCACTTTTTAAAATGTGATTTACTGCATAAGATAATGCAGACAAGTCGCTTTCAAATAAAAGATGAAACAAATAAGGAATACTTTGACGAAATCTTGAATCTTCAGAATATAGTCTTGTAGTCCGATACTCAGAAGCTGGAATCTGTTCTGGCCGTTCATCGTATCGTCCACCTTTTCCTGTAGGAAACAGCTGAGGAAAACATCAAGCTTCCAAGCTCTTCTCCCATAAACTCACAGGAGTTCCTTTTGCTTTCTTCATCTGAAACAGATCAATAGTGTCTCCCATAACTTCTTTTGAATGAAGAGGATGTATGCTAAAATGTTCATAAATTTCTTCTTCTTTTGACTTGTCCACTTTTTCAATTTGTCCAGTTGGTGTTTCTGTGTCTTCTTGTAAATCTTCTTCTTCTTCATCTATATAAATTGATTCATACCATTTATTATTCCTTTTCAAATATACATTTGCTCTTTGTACTTTCCGCACATCTACCAGCTCCTGCCAAATCTTCTTATTCTTTGTAGGTACACCATTATCCAGAATTACTAATGGTTCACTTTCCAAAGTATCTGCATCAATAGTTTCCATATTTTTTTTCAAATCCAAGGGCAAATACACCACTCTTCCTTTTAAACCTCTCAGTAAATCAGAAGGAGGTAATTTACCAGTTTTGGGCTCCATACGTACTATGGTCTGGAACGGATGAACAAATTGAATGAGTATAGACTCATATGTATTTAATTCAGAAAGTTCGGCAGGAATAGCATCCAATTCTAAATTATTATGTACAGCTCTGGTCGGCATTCTATTTTCTTCTAACTTGTTATAACAGTATTTACAAATACGCTGATCTTCACCCAATTCAAAACAACTTTCAAGAAATATATATGTTGCAAAATCCTTCCACTTATAATTATCTTCATTTTCACTTTTTTTATACAGATCAACATTCCTTGTTTGAATTTTATAATGACTTCTGCGGCAACAAATACAAGTAATATTTGGTCTTTCATTAGAGGTGATAGTAAATTTTGTCATTTCATCCTCAAAATTTTTAGTAATAATGAGTTCTACATTCTGTTCCTCATTTTCCTCATTTACTGTGTCCTTTTCTGCACTTTCTTGTTCTGGACCAAAGTAACAAAACTGAATCTCATCAGTAACCTTCACTACATCTGATACAGTTCCACGGAACAGAGCATTACTCAACTCATTCAACTTTACTGCTGGACTTTTAGCAAAATACAATGTTCTCACAAACTTTCTCATTTCAGTATGATGAACAGCCAGCATCCTAAAATGATGAAAAACACTTTTACACACTTTTCTAGATAGACAAGCCAGAGAATGTTCCTGCAAACCAGTATTTTCTCTCACTCTGCATGGATCTAGTGTTTGAAGCACCTTCATCGTCTGTTTTACACTCTTTTTACTATATTCTCTTAGAAAGTCATTTAATTTATCAATAGATTCCTGACGCACAGTACAAATACTACTACAGTTCCAAGTGTACACTGGGGCTTTTGGACGTCTCCCCATAGCCTCAGCAGCCATTACTTCTTCCTCATTTCTTGGGACCATTTTCTCTTTTTCCATCACACAACCATCCTTAACTTCATATGCTCTACCATTGGTGTCAACTGCATGAAACAAACTATTACTTTGAAGATAACTCTCTTCATAAAAAAATGGTTCAGTACTTGAACTGTGTTTCCATTCTCCCAATAACACTTTACAAAAGTTACTTTTTTTCACTTCTCTTTTCCTTTTGCTTTGTGACTTCATTGCATTCACTAATTTATCTAATCTACGCATCCTATTCAAAATTAGAATAAAAAGTTTTCTTTTTATTTCCAAAGCCTTACTTACAATATTTTCTATAAATTTTTTTTCTTTATAAATTTTGTTTTTTTCTTATATTTTTTCACATCTTTTAGCAAATTTAACATCACTCTTCTCTGAAACATTTTTCGACGAATGATTTTAAAATCTAATTTTCGTGTTAAATCACTTTGACATACTTCTGATTGTACATTAGCTTTTTTTTTGCTGTTGACTGTGTTGTTGCTTTGTACATAAAACACTGTTTGTTTTACAGTTATTTTTGCCATTTTTTTGTTTTTTGAAAATCTTTTTTAAGAAATCTCTGCTCTGCTTACCAGTAGACTTTTTCTTTTTGCCATCACCAGCTTCTCCTCCTATTTTTTTTTCCCAGTTTTGTCCAGATATACTTGTTGTTGCTTTTCTGTCCTCTTTCTTGTCCTTAAAGGCATTCTTTTTTCACTGTTGCTCAGCAATACCTGCAAGGAACTGAAAAAAAAATCCTTTTTGTAATTATAATTCATTAAAATATTTTTTTTTACTTTTCATTAATTTCAAATGTTTTTCCATTTGTCTCTCATTTGTGATTTACTAATTTGTGCACAGTGCTAACCACCACAGTTGAAAAAAAACAAGCTGCCCCTTTCCTGCAAGTGCATGTTTTACAGAACAACTGCAACACAAATTATATCTGTGGCCACAATTCCTGTGCGCACACAGCCTCATGGTGTGCTTCTAAGCAGAAAACAGAATTTGATTTGCAAATTCAAAGCACATTTACTACTCTGGTAGATCAAGTGATAATTGCTGTTACAGCCTGACACATTTTCCTTATAGTTTACAGAGACAGAAAAGAGCACATTTCCTAACAGCTACTTCATATCATAAGCATCTGCAACCTGGGTGAGTGTTTAGAGTAGAGCAAAGAAAATGAGGCCTTGATGATGTTTTTATGTGTTTGCGTTATACACTGCTTTCTGAAACATCACACAGAGCTAAGTACTACGCATGGGAGTGTTGGAGAAGCTGCTGCATGTGTGCCAAGAGTGTGTTTCTGCAGACTATGTATTGTCAGCTGCAAGAGAGATGAGCAAGGAGACTTCCAGAACTGCATGAAGACTGCAGGATGTATGTAACAGTGCATGTGTGCTAAGGGATAATTTGTGTAAAGACAAAAGGCTGCCCCTTTCCTGGGACTGCAATTCTTACTGAACAACAACTTCACAAATTTAATCTCTGCCCACAATTCCTGTGCACACACAGACTCATGCCATCATTTTAGGCACATAACACAGGCTGCCCCTTTCCTGGGACTGCAATTCTTACTGAACAACAACTTCATAAATTAAATCTCTGCCCACAATTCCTGTGTGCACACAGACTCATATCATCATTTTAGGCACATAACACAGGCTGCCCCTTTCCTTGGACTGCATTTCTTTCAGAACAACAACTTCACAAATTAAATCTCTGCCCACAATTCCTGTATACACACAGACTCATGCTATGTTTTTTGGAACAAAACAGTGTTCCTGAATAGTACCAAATTACTGTTACAGCCTGACACATTTTCCTTATCATTTACAGAGGCAGAAAACAGCACGTGTCCTAACAGCTCCTTGAGACCATAACCATGTGTTACAGGGTGAGTGATTAGACTAGATCAAAGAAAATGAGCCTTGGTGACGTTGAATGTGTTTGCGTTACACAGTGCTATCTGAAACACCACACAGACCTGAGTACTACACATGGGAGTGTTGGAGAAGCTGCTGCGTGTGTGTCAAGAGTGTGTTTCTTGAGACTGTGTATTTTCTGGTGCAAGAGAGATGAACAAGGAGACTTCCAAAACTGCATGAAGACTGCTGGGATGTATGTAACAGTGCATGTGTGCTAAGGGTTATTTTCAGTTTTGAACATATGGCATCTACCTGTTCCTTTGCTATTTTGAAAGGGAAATCTACCCTGTTGGTTTCAAATGTTTTAGCTTTTGCCTCCCATTTGTGATTAAGTGATTTCTGCTGAGTGCTAACCACCACATTTGAAGAAAACAACCTGTCCCTTTCCTGCAAGTGCATGTTTTACAGAACAACTGTAACACAAATTACATCTCTGGCCACAATTCCTATATGCACACAGACTCATGCTGTGTTGGTAGGCACAAAACACAGGCTGCCCCTTTCCTGGGTCTGCAATCCTTACAGAACAACAACTTCACAAATTAAATCTCAGACAACAATTCCTATATGCACACAGACTCATGCTGTGTTGGTAGGCACAAAACACAGGCTGCCCCTTTCCTGGGTCTGCAATTCTTACAGAACTAATGCTAATTTCAAATGTGCTACCATTTTCCTCTCTTTTCTTTCAAAGTGATTTCTGCTTAATCCTAACCATCACAATTAAAAACAAGCTGTCCTTTCCTTTCAACTGCAAGTCTTACTTTTCAACAGCAACGCAAATTAAATCTCTGTTAACAATTCTTCTCTGCACACAGACTCATGGTTTGATGGTAGGCACAAAACAGTATTCCTCATTCTTACCAGTACACATAAACTTATTGTGAAAACATACTCCATAATATCTTACAAGTTCAAAACAGTTAAATATCTCGCAAACCTCAAAATTTAAAACATAACTTTTGAAGAATATTCACAATTCTAATTTTTATCTCAAAAATCACCACATATATCCCCTCTCAAACTCATAACTCACCTTTTAAAATAGTTAGTTGAGAAAGAAATGTGCCACTCAAACAGCAGACTATCTGAGTCAGAATATCAGAGCTCTACACCTCTCTCCTCTCTCCAGAACCAGTAAATGGCAATGTTTCCCTCTCTTTTTTCACACATATACATGTTAATTTCAAATCTCAGTGCTTCCCACTTTTTTTCAAATGAAATCACACATTTCTATTGGTTGAAAACTTCAACCCCTTTCCAAATGTACCCTTCCCCCAACTTGTGTCCTGCCTGCTACCATAGCAACAGGTCATGGAACACTGCTGTGAGGAGAGAGGTCAGAAGTTCAGCATACAATGTTTCATATCCAAAGAGCAAGAGTGCTTGACTTTTCAAACCTAACAGCAAATCCATAGTAATGTTCTGTGGTAACACATTTTTCTGAACCAATACAAAACATGCTTTTAAAATTTAAACATACAGCCTAGTTTTTAGTGTAGAATGGTTTGAATCTGCCAATGAGTTCTTTTTATAAAAAAAAGTATGTGTGCCTCCATTTTACAACTGTCTTTCATTTCATATTGCCTTTCTACTGAAAGACACCTCCTGAGTGCATCCAGATCTCCTTGGAAGATGTTCACAGTGTGGATTGTAGGTCACAGCTATGTCTTCTGGAGTGAAAAATTTGCAGAAAAAAGAGGTATGGTGAGAGACCTTGCTTTGCCAAATGTAGACATTAAATGGATTGGTCAGAGAGGGTTAAAGTGGCACCAATTAATGCCTTTGGTGAAAACCTTTCTACATCTCCCACAGCCTAACCTTATTATTGTGCACTGTGGTGGAAATGACCTAGGCACTTTAACTGGGGTAGGTCTGGAAATGCTTATTAAGGACACCTTTGTGCAATTGATGTCACTTTTTCCACAAACTGCCTTTGTATATTCTAACATATGCCAAAGGCAAAAGTGGAACTGGTCCAACCAACATTGTCCGCAGATTGACAAAGCAAGGAAGCACGTCAACAAATCTATTTCTGCTTTCCTCAGAGACTTTGGTATGGGTTCTATATACCACAACAACTTGCGTTACAACATGCAAGTAAAAAATTATTGAAACATTAACTACAAGTTCTGTCATGCACTGTAATTAATTCTATTAAGAGGGGCACACTGGAAGCCTCAATCAAGACATGAAGGGAACTGTGGGTAATCTAAGAACTGCTGTGTGTTTGAATCTGCCTCTGAAGAAAGAGCGCGAACGCTCTGAAACGAGTAAGGCAAATGGATTTAAAAAGGCAGAGATGTTATTCTGTTCCATGCAAATAAATAGTTGTGAAACTCATCGGCTGGAGGAGTGCGTCTCTGTTGCAGGGCATCTTTTGGGAAGATTCTACTCGGCAGGTCCAGCCGTGAGAGGTCGCACCACCCATCAATGTCAAGGGATCGTCAGCCATGAATCAATCGTGGCGGTAAGGATGGCGCAGCTGATGCCAAGATTATGGAAGAGGCTCCCATTTCTGTGACCCACTGGAGGGTAAAAATTGGTCCAAGAAATTAACTTTAAACACGCACGACCACTGGAGGTAAAAAATTATTGAAACATTAACTACAAGTTCCGTCATGCACTGTAATTAATTCTATTAAGAGGGGCACACCGGAAGCCTCAATCAAGACATGAAGGGAACTGTGGGTAATCTAAGAACTGCTGTGTGTTTGAATCTGCCTCTGAAGAAAGAGCGCGAACGCTCTGAAACGCGTAAGGCAAAATGGATTTAAAAAGGCAGAGATGTTAGTCTGTTCCATGCAAATAAATAGTTGTGAAACTCATCGGCTGGAGGAGTGCGTCTGTGTTGCAGGGCATCTTTTGGGAATATATATATATATATATATATATATATATATATATATATATCAGCACGAAACACCCCTCCGATAGAAAAGGAGAAGAGGCCACACGGGGAAACTTTGGGAGCCGATTTATTAGGACAGCAAAGCAAGATGCATTTCGGCATAGTAGCCTTCCTCAGTTGCCGCTGCTATCGCGTTCAGACTCCACCCACGCCTTTTTGAGTGTCCTGCATTGCCCTCATTGGAAGGTAAGTTCCGACCCCAAGTCACATGGTCATAATACCTGCTGTAGTTCCGATGTTACTTCAACTCCCAGAAAGCATCGCTCCCCAGTGGGTGTTGCCTGGAGAAGGAAAAGAACTGTTCAGGGCAAAGGCGCGGTAATAAAATGGAGTTTCACGATGAAAATGAAGTCCTCGCACTCCCTCGGGTCTCCTTTATGCTCCAGCTCCCAGAAAGCAAATCAGCCTGGCTTTGAGACGACAATGCAGTGATTACATCTCCTCGTGCAATCACGAGCTGCACCTGGCAGTAGTCCCTGCCTGATCTTGCACTTGAGGCGGGCAGAAGTTGTTCCGCTTCCACGGAAAGAAGAAAGAAAGCTTCAAAAGCTGGTGCCAGCATCTCTTCTGCCACTAATGGAACAGGGCCTCTTGCACACCTCTGGCTGGTGCGCAAATTGAATCAGCACGAAACACCCCTCCGATAGAAAAGGAGAAGAGGCCACACGGGGAAACTTTGGGAGCCGATTTATTAGGACAGCAAAGCAAGATGCATTTCGGCATAGTAGCCTTCCTCAGTTGCCGCTGCTATCGCGTTCAGACTCCACCCACGCCTTTTTGAGTGTCCTGCATTGCCCTCATTGGAAGGTAAGTTCCGACCCCAAGTCACATGGTCATAATACCTGCTGTAGTTCCGATGTTACTTCAACTCCCAGAAAGCATCGCTCCCCAGTGGGTGTTGCCTGGAGAAGGAAAAGAACTGTTCAGGGCAAAGGCGCGGTAATAAAATGGAGTTTCACGATGAAAATGAAGTCCTCGCACTCCCTCGGGTCTCCTTTATGCTCCAGCTCCCAGAAAGCAAATCAGCCTGGCTTTGAGACGACAATGCAGTGATTACATCTCCTCGTGCAATCACGAGCTGCACCTGGCAGTAGTCCCTGGCTGATCTTGCACTTGAGGCGGGCAGAAGTTGTTCCGCTTCCACGGAAAGAAGAAAGAAAGCTTCAGAAGCTGGTGCCAGCATCTCTTCTGCCACTAATGGAACAGGGCCTCTTGCACACCTCTGGCTGGTGCGCAAATTGAATCAGCACGAAACACCCCTCCGATAGAAAAGGAGAAGAGGCCACACGGGGAAACTTTGGGAGCCGATTTATTAGGACAGCAAAGCAAGATGCATTTCGGCATAGTAGCCTTCCTCAGTTGCCGCTGCTATCGCGTTCAGACTCCACCCACGCCTTTTTGAGTGTCATGCATTGCCCTCATTGGAAGGTAAGTTCCGACCCCAAGTCACATGGTCATAATACCTGCTGTAGTTCCGATGTTACTTCAACTCCCAGAAAGCATCGCTCCCCAGTGGGTGTTGCCTGGAGAAGGAAAAGAACTGTTCAGGGCAAAGGCGCGGTAATAAAATGGAGTTTCACGATGAAAATGAAGTCCTCGCACTCCCTCGGGTCTCCTTTATGCTCCAGCTCCCAGAAAGCAAATCAGCCTGGCTTTGAGATGACAATGCAGTGATTACATCTCCTCGTGCAATCACGAGCTGCACCTGGCAGTAGTCCCTGGCTGATCTTGCACTTGAGGCGGGCAGAAGTTGTTCCGCTTCCACGGAAAGAAGAAAGAAAGCTTCAAAAGCTGGTGCCAGCATCTCTTCTGCCACTAATGGAACAGGGCCTCTTGCACACCTCTGGCTGGTGCGCAAATTGAATCAGCACGAAACACCCCTCCGATAGAAAAGGAGAAGAGGCCACACGGGGAATCTTTGGGAGCCGATTTATTAGGACAGCAAAGCAAGATGCATTTCGGCATAGTAGCCTTCCTCAGTTGCCGCTGCTATCGCGTTCAGACTCCACCCACGCCTTTTTGAGTGTCCTGCATTGCCCTCATTGGAAGGTAAGTTACGACCCCAAGTCACATGGTCATAATACCTGCTGTAGTTCCGATGTTACTTCAACTCCCAGAAAGCATCGCTCCCCAGTGGGTGTTGCCTGGAGAAGGAAAAGAACTGTTCAGGGCAAAGGCGCGGTAATAAAATGGAGTTTCACGATGAAAATGAAGTCCTCGCACTCCCTCGGGTCTCCTTTATGCTCCAGCTCCCAGAAAGCAAATCAGCCTGGCTTTGAGACGACAATGCAGTGATTACATCTCCTCGTGCAATCACGAGCTGCACCTGGCAGTAGTCCCTGGCTGATATATATATATATATATATATATATATATATATATATATATATATATATATATATATATATATATATATATATATATTATATATATATATATTTTCCGGAAATATGTATACGCAGCACTCCTCTTGGCTTTAGTAGTTCTTTGTTTAGATGCAACTCTCTGGAGAGATGCATCTAAATAAAGAACTACTAAAGCCAAAAGGAGTGCTGAGTATTCATATTTGCGGAGAATAGATGCAAGACATTGTCCTGGTCTCGCCGCAGGCACCAACTGTGAAGGCGCTCCTCTCGCATGGGACATTGTGCGTTTATATATATATATATATATATATATATATATATATATATGAATGTATATTCGTCTAAGATGCTGCCTTGATTAGAAAGACGAAGAACGGACCCAGACTTCGGTGCCAATCACGGTGATTTTATTTAAATTTCTCTGCCCCCACTCGGGCCTTGATCACATGACGCGTTGCAAAGGGGAATAGCAGTTTTTAAAGGGGAACCAACACCGGATATGACCACATCATGGACAGTAAAGAGTTACTGCATATCATCACAGTCTCAATATTGCTGTATAAATACTTATGACATTTTGCACATTGTGGATGTATCACAGTTCATACAAATATTTACAAATAAATAATTATATAAATATATTATAAATATATATATAGAAAAATATATATGCAATTTCATATCAAGAATAAATATTCATGAATTATAAAATTTATAAAAAATTCTTTCTGATATATACAGTGATATCCTCTAAATATTCCAGCTGTACAAAATGAACCAGCACATCCATCAAAATTTCATAAATTGATAATTCATTGTGCAGTGTGATGATTCCTGATGTCTCTTTGTCACCATATGATGCTAAGGGTTCAAATACGTTTTATCCTTAATCACGCCCCAGTGGGCCAATACGTTAAAGATCTATTTCTGATCTTAACATCATCATCCAATAAAATCCCCTAATATCCTGCTAATAATCCAATATGGTGTTATTATATAAATACCAAAACTACCCTATCTAAGATAGAGACAAGTGATTCCTGCCTCGTCTTGTCCTTTCTCCTCCACCTAACAGAGTCTAAAAGATTATCAGTTACTCACTAGAAATCGAAATTGGAGCTCTTTCAAATATTTTCCACTTTTTTTGTGTACATTTTCTATTTTTTATAAATCTTATTGTTTCCTCGTATATATATATGAATGCTCAAAGGTTGCCCAACAGTATGGGGAGCACTCTGGGATCGGTTGATACCTCTTGGACTTATCAGCTCACGTGTAGCGGCCTGACGCGTTTCGCTTGCAGCTTTTTCAAAGGCCGGTCACCTCCATTGTTCTACGTCGTAAGCAAACACTTCGAGTCCAAGAGGTATCAACCGACCCCGGAGTGCTCCCCATACTGTTGGGCAACCTTTGAGCATTCATCTATACGCGGCCGTCCTGCCGCGGGGGTAGCACCACTGCTTGAAATGCAAGCGGGCCGTGGAGTTGGGAATCTGCCCGGCTTATGCGGTGGGACTGGCACCAATAATCAGGACTTTCCACCCCACGGGGCTCATTGAGGGCAATGCATCAGCGATCCTCTGCTGTCCCATACCTATTTAAGGTTTCAAGAGCGCTACACGAACACTACAATACCATAATGCTATGGGAGGCTGCGTAATCTATCAGCAGCCGGCAGCAGTGATTAAAAGTGTTTGCGCACGACATAGAACAATGGAGGTGACTGGCCTTTGAAAAAGCTACAAGTGAAACGCGTCAGGCCGCTACAGGTGAGCGGATAAGTCCAAGAGGTATCAACCGATTCCTGAGTGCTCCCCATACTGTTGGGCAACTTTTGAGCATTCATCTATATGCGGCCGTCCTGCCGCGGGGGTAGCACCACTGCTTGAAACGCAAGCGGGCCGCGGAGTTGGGAATCTGCCCGGCTTATGTGGGGGGACTGGCACCAATAATCAGGACCTTCCAGCCCACGGGGCTCATTGAGGGCAATGCATCAGCGATCCTCTGCTGTCCCGTACCTATCCAAGGTTTCAAGAGCGCTACACGGACACTACAATAACCATAATGCTATGGGAGGCTGCGTAACCTATCAGCAGGCGGTAGCAGTGATTAAAAGTGTTTGCGCACGACGTAGAGCAATGGAGGTGACCGGCCTTTGAAAAAGCTACAAGCAAAACTCGTCAGGCCGCTACACATGAGCTGATAAGTCCAAGAGGTATCAACCGATCCCGGAGTGCTCCCCATACTCTTGGGCAACCTTTGAGCATTCATCTATACGCGGCCATCCTGCCGCGGGGGTAGCACCACTGCTTGAAACGCAAGCGGGCTGCGGAGTTGGGAATCTGCCCGGCTTATGCGGGGGGACTGGCACCAATAATCAGGACTTTCCTGCCCACAGGGCTCATTGAAGGCAATACATCAGCTATCCTCTGCTGTCTCGTACCTATCCAAGGTTTCAAGAGCGCTACATGTAGACTACCATAACCATAATGCTATAGGAGGCTGCGTAACCTATCAGCAGGTGGCAGCAGTGAATAAAAGTGTTTGCGCACGACGTAGAACAATGGAGGTGACCGGCCTTTGAAAAAGCTACATGCGAAACGCGTCAGGCCGCTACACGTGAGCTGATAAGTCCAAAAGGTATCAACCGATCCTGGAGTGCTCCCCATACTGTTGGGCAACCTTTGAGCATTCATCTATACGCTGCCGTCCTGCCGTGGGGGTAGCACCACTGCTTGAAACGCAAGCGGGCCGCGGAGTTGGGAATCTGTCCAGCTTATGCGGGGGGACTGGCACCAATAATCAGGACTTTCCAGCCCACGGGGCTCATTGAGGCAATGCATCAGCGATCCTCTGCTGTCCTGTACCTATTTAGGGTTTCAAGAGCACTACACAAACACTACAATAACCATAATGCTATGGGAGGCTGCGTAACCTATCAGCAAGCGGCAGCAGTGATTAAAAGTGTTTGCGCACGACGTAGAACAATGGAGGTGACCGGATTTGAAAAAGCTACAAGCAAAACGCGTCAGGCCTCTACACATGAGCTGATAAGTCCAAGAGATATCAACTGATCCCGGAGTGCTCCCCATACTGTTGGGCAACCTTTGAGCATTCATCTAGATGCGGCCGTCCTGCCGCGGGGGTAGCACCACTGCTTGAAACGCAAGCGGGCCTCGGAGTTGGGAATCTGCCCGGTTTATGCGGGATGACTGGCACCAATAATCAGGACTTTCCAGCCCACGGGGCTCATTGAGGGCAATGCATCAGCTATCCTCTGCTGTCTCGTACCTATCCAAGGTTTCAAGAGCGCTACATGGAGACTACAATAACCATAATGCTATAGGAGGCTGCGTAACTTATCAGCAGGCGGCAGCAGTGATTAAAAGTGTTTGCGGACGAAGTAGAAAAATGGAGGTTACCGGCTTTTGAAAAAGCTTCAAGCGAAACGCGTCAGGCCGCTACACGTGAGCTGATAAGTCCAAGAGGTATCAACCGATCCCGGAGTGCTCCCCATACTGTTGGGCAACCTTTGAGCATTCATCTATACGTGGCCGTCCTGCCGCGGGGGTAGCACCACTGCTTGAAAGGCAAGCGGACCGCGGAGTTGGGAATCTGCCCGGCTTATGCGGGGGGACTGGCACCAATAATCAGGACTTTCCAGCCCACGGGGCTTATTGAGGGCAATGCATCAGCGATCCTCTGCTGTCCCGTACCTATCCAAGGTTTCAAGAGCGCTACACGGACATTACAATAACCATAATGCTATGGGAGGCTGCGTAACCTATCAGCAGGCGGCAGCAGTGATTAAAAGTGTTTGCACACGACGTAGAACAATGGAGGTGACCGGCCTTTGAAAAAGCTACAAGCGAAACGCGTCAGGCCGCTACACGTGAGCTGATAAGTCCAAGAGGTATCAACCAATCCCGGAGTGCTCCCCAAACTGTTGGGCAACCTTTGAGCATTCATCTATATGCGGACGTCCTTCCGCAGGAGTAGCACCACTGCTTGAAACGCAAGCGGGCCGCGGAGTTGGGAATCTGCCCGGCTTATGCGGGGGGACTGGCACCAATAATCAGGACTTTCCAGCCCACGGGGCTCATTGAGGGCAATGCATCAGCGATCCTCTGCTGTCTCGTACCTATCCAAGGTTTCAAGAGCGCTACACGCACACTACAATAACCATAATGCTATGGGAGGCGGCGTAACCTATTAGCAGGCGGCAGCAGTGATTAAAAGTGTTTGCGCACGACGTAGAACAATGGAGGTGACCGGGCTTTGAAAAAGCTACAAGCGAAACGCGTCAGGCCGCTACACGTGAGCTGGTAAGTCCAAGAGGTATCAACCGATCCCGGAGTGCTCCCCGTACTGTTGGCCAACCTTTGAGCATGCATCTATACGCGGCCGTCCTGCCGCAGTGATGGCACCACTGCTTGAGACGCAAGCGGGCCGCGGAGTTGGGAATCTGCCCGGCTTATGCGGATGGACTTGCACCAATAATCAGGACTTTCCAGCCCACGGGGCTCATTGAGGGCAATGCATCAGCTATTCTCTGCTGTCCCGTACCTATCCAAGGTTTCAAGAGCGCTACACAGACACTACAATAACCATAATGCTATGGAAGGCTGCGTAACCTATCAGCAGGCGGAAGCAGTGATTAAAAGTATTTGCGCATGACGTAGAACAATGGAGGTGACCGGCCTTTGAAAAAGCTACAAGCGAAACGCATCAGGCCGCTACACATGAGCTGATAAGTCCAAGAGGTATCAAACGATCCCGGAGTGCTCCCCATACTGTTGGGCAACCTTTGAGCATTCATCTATACGCGGCCGTCCTGCCGCGGGGGTAGCACCACTGCTTGAAACGCAAGCGGGCTGAGGAGTTGGGAGTCTGCCCGGCTTATGCGGTGGGACTGGCACCAATAATCAGGACTTTGCAGCCCACGGGGCTCATTGAGGGCAATGCATAAGCGATCCTCTGCTGTCCCGTACCTATCCAAGGTTTCAAGAGCGCTGCACGGACACTACAATAACCATAATGCTATGGGAGGCTGCGTAACCTATCAGCAGGCGGCAGCAGTGATTAAAAGTGTTCGCGCACAACGTAGAACAGTGGAGGTGACCGACCTTTGAAAAAGCTACAAGCGAAACGTGTCAGGCCCCTACACGTGAGCTGATAAATCCAAGAGGAATCAACCGATCCCGGAGTGCTCCCCATACTGTTGGGCAACCTTTGAGCATTCATCTATACGTGGCCGTCCTGCCGCGGGGGTAGCATCACTGCTTGAAACGCAAGAGGGCCGCGGAGTTGGGAATCTGCCCGGCCTATTTGGGGGAACTGGCACCAATAATCAGGACTTTCTAGCCCACGGGGCTCATTGAGGGCAATGCATCTGCGATCCTCTGTGTCCCATACCTATCCAAGGTTTCAAGAGCGCTACACGGACACTACAATAACCATAATGCTATGGGAGGCTGCGTAACCTATCAGCAGGCGGCAGCAGTGATTTAAAGTGTTTGCGTACGGCGTAGAACAATGGAGGTGACCGGCCTTTGAAAAAGCTACAAGCGAAACGCGTCAGGCCGCTACACGTGAGCGGATAAGTCCAATAGGTATCAACTGATCCCGGAGTGCGCCCCATACTGTTGGACAACCTTTGAGCATTCATCTATATGCGGCCATCCTGCTGCGGGGGTAGCACCACTGCTTGAAATGCAAGCGGGCTGCGGAGTTGGGAATCTGCCCGGCTTATGCGGGGGGACTGGCACCAATAATCAGGACTTTCCAGCCCACGGGGCTCATTGAGGGCAATGCATCAGCGATCCTCTGCTGTCCCGTACCTATCCAAGGTTTCAAGAGCGCTACACGGACACTACAATAACCATAATGCTATGGGAGGCTGCGTAACCTATCAGCAGGCGGCAACAGTGATTAAGTGTTCGCGCACGATGTAGAACAGTGGAGGTGACCGGCCTTTGAAAAAGCTACAAGCGAAACGTGTCAGGCCGCTACACGTGAGCTGATAAGTCCAAGAGGTATCATCCGATCCCGGAGTGCTCCCCATACTGTTGGGCAACCTTTGAGCATTCATCTATATGCGGCCGTCCTGCCGCGGGGGTAGCACCACTGCTTCAAACGCAAGCGGGCCGCGGAGTTGGGAATCTGCCCGGCTTATGCGGGGGGACTGGCACCAATAATCAGGACTTTCCAGCCCACGGGGCTCATTGAGGGCAATGCATCAGCGATCCTCTGCTGTCCCGTACCTATCCAAGGTTTCAACAGCACTACACGGACACTACAATAACCATTATGCTATGGGAGGCTGCGTAACCTATCAGCAGGCGGCAGCAGTGATTAAAAGTGTTTGCGCACGACGTAGTACAATGGAGGTGACCGACCTTTGAAAAAGCAACAAGCGAAATGCGTCAGGCCGCTACACGTGAGCTGATAAGTCCAAGAGGTATCAACCGATCCCGGAGTGCTCCCCATACTGTTGGGCAACCTTTGAGCATTCATCTATACGTGGCCGTCCTGCCGCGGGGGTAGCATCACTGCTTGAAACGCAAGAGGGCCGCGGAGTTGGGAATCTGCCCGGCCTATTTGGGGGGACTGGCACCAATAATCAGGACTTTCTAGCCCACGGGGCTCATTGAGGGCAATGCATCTGCGATCCTCTGTGTCCCGTACCTATCCAAGGTTTCAAAGCGCTACACAGACACTACAATAACCATAATGCTATGGGAGGCTGCGTAACCTATCAGCAGGCAGCAGCAGTGATTAAAAGTGTTTGCGTACGGCGTAGAACAATGGAGGTGACCGGCCTTTGAAAAAGCTACAAGCGAAACGCGTCAGGCCGCTACACGTGAGCGGATAAGTCCAATAGGTGTCAACCGATCCCTGAGTGCTCTCCATACAGTTGGGCAACCTTTGAGCATTCATCTATATGCGGCCATCCTGCTGCGGGGGTAGCACCACTGCTTGAAATGCAAGCGGGCTGCGGAGTTGGGAATCTGCCCGGATTATGCGGGGGGACTGGCACCAATAATCAGGACTTTCCAGCCCACGGGGCTCATTGAGGGCAATGCATCAGCGATTCTCTGCTGTGCCGTACCTATCCAAGGTTTCAAAAGCGCTACACGGACACTACAATAACCATAATGTTATGGGAGGCTGCGTAACCTATCAGCAGGCGGCAGCAGTGATTAAAAGTGTTTGCGCACGACGTAGTACAATGGAGGTGACCCAGCCTTTGAAAAAGCTACAAGCGAAACGCGTCAGGCGGCTACACGTGAGCTGATAAGTCCAAGAGGAATCAACTGATCCCAGAGTGCTCCCCATACTGTTGGGCAACCTTTGAGCATTCATCTATACGCGGCCATCCTGCCGCGGGGGTAGCACCACTGCTTGAAACACAAGCGGACATGGAGTTGGGAATCTGCCCGGCTTATGCGGGGGGACTGGTACCAATAATCAGAACTTTCCAGCCCACGGGGCTCATTGAGGGCAATGCATCAGCGATCCTCTGCTGTCCCGTACCTATCCAAGGTTTCAAGAGCGCTACACGGACACTACAATAACCATAATGCCATGGGACGCTGCGTAACCTATCAGCAGGTGGCAGCAGTGATTAAAAGTGTTTGCTACACGACGTAGAACAATGGAGGTGACCGGCCTTTGAAAAAGCTACAAGCGAAACGCGTCAGGCCACTACACGTGAGCTGATAAGTCCAAGAGGTATCAACTGATCCCGGAGTGCGCCCCATACTGTTGGAGAACCTTTGAGCATTCACCTATATGCGGCCATCCTGCTGCGGGGGTAGCACCACAGCTTGAAATGCAAGCGGGCTGCGGAGTTGGGAATCTGCCCGGCTTATTCGGGGGGACTGGCACCAATAATCAGGACTTTCCAGCCCATGGGGCTCATTGAGGGCAATGCATCAGCGATCCTCTGCTGTCCCGTACCTATCCAAGGTTTCAAGAGCGCTACACGGACACTACAATAACCATAATGCTATGGGAGGCTGCGTAACCTATCAGCAGGCGGCAACAGTGATTAAAAGTGTTCGCGCACGACGTAGAACAGTGGAGGTGACCGGCCTTTGAAAAAGCTACAAGCGAAACGTGTCAGGCCGCTACACGTGAGCTGATAAGTCCAAGAGGTATCAACCGATCCCGGAGTGCTCCCCATACTGTTGGGCAACCTTTGAGCATGCATCTATACGCGGCCGTCCTGCCGCGGGGGTAGCACCACTGCTTGAAACGCAAGCTGGCCACGGAGTTGGGAATCTGCCCGGCTTATGCGGAGGGACTGGCACCAATAATCAGGACTTTCCAGCCCACGGGGCTCATTGAGGGCAATGCATCAGCGATCCTCTGCTGTCCCGTACCTATCCAATTTTTCAAGAGCGCTACACAGACACTACAATAACCATAATGCTATGGGAGGCTGCGTAACCTATCAGCAGGCGGCAGCAGTGAATAAAAGTGTTTGCGCACGACGTAGAACAATGGAGGTGACCGGCCTTTGTAAAAGCTACAAGCGAAACGCGTCAGGCCGCTACACGTGAGCTGATAAGTCCAAGAGGTATCAACCGATCCTGGAGTGCTCCCCATACTGTTGGGCAACCTTTGAGCATTCATCTATACGCGGCCGTCCTGCCGCGGGGGTAGCACCACTACTTGAAACGCAAGCGGGCTGCGGACTTGGGAATCTGCCCGGCATATGCGGAGAGACTGGCACCAATAATCAGGACTTTCAAGCCCACGGGGCTCATTGAGGGCAATGCATCAGCGATCCTCTGCTGTCCCGTACCTATTTAAGGTTTCAAGAGCGCTACACAAACACTACAATAACCATAATGCTATGGGAGGCTGCGTAACCTATCAGCAGGCTGCAGCAGTGATTAAAAGTGTTTGCGCATGACGTAGAATAATGGAGGTGACCGGCCTTTGAAAAAGCTACAAGCGAAACGCGTCAGTTCGCTTCACGTGAGCTGATAAGTCCAAGAGGTATCAACTGATCCCGGAGTGCTCCATATACTGTTGGGCAACATTTGAGCATTCATCTATATGCGGCCGTCCTGCCGCGGGTGTAGCACCACTGCTTGAAACGCAAGCGGGCCGCGGAGTTGGGAATCTGCCCGGCTTATGCGGGGGGACTGGCACCAATAATCAGGACTTTCCAGCCCACGGGGCTCATTGAGGGCAATGCATCAGCGATCCTCTGCTGTCTCGTACCTATCCAAGGTTTCAAGAGCGTTACACGCACACTACAATAACCATAATGCTATTGGAGGCGGCGTAACCTACTAGCAGGCGGCAGCAGTGATTAAAAGTGTTTGCGCACGACGTAGAACAATGGAGGTGACCGGGCTTTGAAAAAGCTTCAAGCGAAACGCGTCAGGCCGCTACACGTGAGCTGGTAAGTCCAAGAGGTATCAACCGATCCCGGAGTGCTCCCCGTACTGTTCGCCAACCTTTGAGCATGCATCTATACGCGGCCGTCCTGCCGCAGTGATAGCACCACTGCTTGAGACGCAAGCGGGCCGCGGAGTTGGGAATCTGCCCGGCTTATGCGGATGGACTTGCACCAATAATCAGGACTTTCCAGCCCACGGGGCTCATTGAGGGCAATGCATCAGCTATTCTCTTCTGTCCCGTACCTATCCAAGGTTTCAAGAGCGCTACACAGACACTACAATAACCATAATGCTATGGAAGGCTGCGTAACCTATCAGCAGGCGGAAGCAGTGATTAAAAGTATTTGCGCATGACGTAGAACAATGGAGGTGACCGGCCTTTGAAAAAGCTACAAGCGAAACGCATCAGGCCGCTACACGTGAGCTGATAAGTCCAAGAGGTATCATCCGATCCCGGAGTGCTCCCCATACTGTTGGGCAACCTTTGAGCATTCATCTATATGCGGCCGTCCTGCCGCGGGGGTAGCACCACTGCTTCAAACGCAAGCGGGCCGCGGAGTTGGGAATCTGCCCGGCTTATGCGGGGGGACTGGCACCAATAATCAGGACTTTCCAGCCCACGGGGCTCATTGAGGGCAATGCATCAGCGATCCTCTGCTGTCCCGTACCTATCCAAGGTTTCAACAGCGCTACACGGACACTACAATAACCATAATGCTATGGCAGGCTGCGTAACCTATCAGCAGACGGCAGCAGTGATTAAAAGTGTTTGCGCACGACGTAGTACAATGGAGGTGACCAGCCTTTGAAAAAGCAACAAGCGAAATGCGTCAGGCCGCTACACGTGAGCTGATAAGTCCAAGAGGTATCAACCAATCCCGGAGTGCTCCCCATACTGTTGGGCAACCTTTGAGCATTCATCTATACGTGGCCGTCCTGCCGCGGGGGTAGCATCACTGCTTGAAACGCAAGAGGGCCGCGGAGTTGGGAATCTGCCCGGCCTATTTGGGGGGACTGGCACCAATAATCAGGACTTTCTAGCCCACGGGGCTCATTGAGGGCACTGCATCTGCGATCCTCTGTGTCCCATACCTATCCAAGGTTTCAAGACCGCTACACAGACACTACAATAACCATAATGCTATGGGAGGCTGCGTAACCTATCAGCAGGCGGCAGCAGTGATTAAAAGTGTTTGCGTACAGCGTAGAACAATGGAGGTGACCGGCCTTTGAAAAAGCTACAAGCGAAACACGTCAGGCCGCTACACGTGAGCGGATAAGTCCAATAGGTGTCAACCGATCCCTGAGTGCTCTCCATACTGTTGGGCAACCTTTGAGCATTCATCTATATGCGGCCATCCTGCTGCGGGGGTAGCACCACTGCTTGAAATGCAAGCGGGCTGCGGAGTTGGGAATCTGCCCGGATTATGCGGGGGGACTGGCACCAATAATCAGGACTTTCCAGCCCACGGGGCTCATTGAGGGCAATGCATCAGCGATCCTCTGCTGTCCCGTACCTATCCAAGGTTTCAAAAGCGCTACACGGACACTACAATAACCATAATGTTATGGGAGGCTGCGTAACCTATCAGCAGGCGGCAGCAGTATTAAAAGTGTTTGCGCACGACGTAGTACAATGGAGGTGACCCAGCCTTTGAAAAAGCTACAAGCGAAACGCGTCAGGCTGCTACACGTGAGCTGATAAGTCCAAGAGGAATCAACCGATCCCAGAGTGCTCCCCATACTGTTGGGCAACCTTTGAGCATTCATCTATACGCGGCCATCCTGCCGCGGGGGTAGCACCACAGCTTGAAACACAAGCGGACATGGAGTTGGGAATCTGCCCGGCTTATGCGGGGGGACTGGCACCAATAATCAGAACTTTCCAGCCCACGGGGCTCATTGAGGGCAATGCATCAGCGATCCTCTGCTGTCCCGTACCTATCCAAGGTTTCAAGAGCGCTACACGGACACTACAATAACCATAATGCCATGGGACGCTGCGTAACCTATCAGCAGGTGGCAGCAGTGATTAAAAGTGTTTGCTACACGACGTAGAACAATGGAGGTGACCGGCCTTTGAAAAAGCTACAAGCGAAACGCGTCAGGCCACTACACGTGAGCTGATAAGTCCAAGAGGTATCAACTGATCCTGGAGTGCGCCCCATACTGTTGGAGAACCTTTGAGCATTCATCTATATGCGGCCATCCTGCTGCGGGGGTAGCACCAAAGCTTGAAATGCAAGCGGGCTGCGGAGTTGGGAATCTGCCCGGCTTATGCGGGGGGACTGGCACCAATAATCAGGACTTTCCAGCCCATGGGGCTCATTGAGGGCAATGCATCAGCGATCCTCTGCTGTCCCGTACCTATCCAAGGTTTCAAGAGCGCTACACGGACACTACAATAACCATAATGCTATGGGAGGCTGCGTAACCTATCAGCAGGCGGCAACAGTGATTAAAAGTGTTCGCGCACGACGTAGAACAGTGGAGGTGACCGGCCTTTGAAAAAGCTACAAGCAAAACGTGTCAGGCCGCTACACGTGAGCTGATAAGTCCAAGAGGTATCAACCGATCCCGGAGTGCTCCCCATACTGTTGGGCAACCTTTGAGCATGCATCTATACGCGGCCGTCCTGCCGCGGGGGTAGCACCACTGCTTGAAACGCAAGCTGGCCACGGAGTTGGGAATCTGCCCGGCTTATGCGGAGGGACTGGCACCAATAATCAGGACTTTCCAGCCCACGGGGCTCATTGAGGGCAATGCATCAGCGATCCTCTGCTGTCCCGTACCTATCCAAGGTTTCAAGAGCGCTACACAGACACTACAATAACCATAATGCTATGGGAGGCTGCGTAACCTATCAGCAGGCTGCAGCAGTGATTAAAAGTGTTTGCGCATGACGTAGAACAATGGAGGTGACCGGCCTTTGAAAAAGCTACAAGCGAAACGCGTCAGTTCGCTTCACGTGAGCTGATAAGTCCAAGAGGTATCAACTGATCCCGGAGTGCTCCATATACTGTTGGGCAACATTTGAGCATTCATCTATATGCGGCCGTCCTGCCGCGGGGGTAGCACCACTGCTTGAAACGCAAGCGGGTTGCGGAGTTGGGAATCTGCCCGGCTTATGCGGGGGGACTGGCACCAATAATCAGGACTTTCCAGCCCACGGGGCTCATTGAAGTCAATACATCAGCTATCCTCTGCTGTCTCGTACCTATCCAAGGTTTCAAGAGCGCTACATGTAGACTACCATAACCATAATGCTATAGGAGGCTGCGTAACCTATCAGCAGGCGGCAGCAGTGAATAAAAGTGTTTGCGCACGACGTAGAACAATGGGGGTGACCGGCCTTTGAAAAAGCTACATGCGACACGCGTCAGGCCGCTACACGTGAGCTGATAAGTCCAAAAGGTATCAACCGATCCTGGAGTGCTCCCCATACTGTTGGGCAACCTTTGAGCATTCATCTATACGCAGCCGTCCTGCCGTGGGGTAGCACCACTGCTTGAAACGCAAGCGGGTCGCGGAGTTGGGAATCTGCCAGGCTTATGCGGGGGGACTGGCACCAATAATCAGGACTTTCCAGCCCACGGGGAACATTGAGCCAATGCATCAGCGATCCTCTGCTGTCCTGTACCTATTTAAGGTTTCAAGAGCGCTACACAAACACTACAATAACCATAATGCTATGGGAGGCTGCGTAACCTATCAGCAAGCGGCAGCAGTGATTAAAAGTGTTTGCGCACGACGTAGAACAATGGAGGTGACCGGCCTTTGAAAAAGCTACAAGCGAAACGCGTCAGTCCGCTTCACGTGAGCTGATAAGTCCAAGAGGTATCAACTGATCTCGGAATGCTCCATATACTGTTGGGCAACATTTGAGCATTCACCTATATGCGGCCATCCTGCCGCGGGGGTAGCACCACTGCTTGGAACGCAAGCGGGCTGCGGAGTTGGGAATCTGCCCGGCTTATGCGTGGGGACTGGCACCAATAATCAGGACTTTCCAGCCCACGGTGCTCATTGAAGGCAATACATCAGCGATCCTCTGCTGTCTCGTACCTATCCAAGGTTTCAAGAGCGCTAAATGTAGACTACCATAACCATAATGCTGTAGGACCCTGCGTAACCTATCAGCAGGCGGCAGCAGTGAATAAAAGTGTTTGCACACGACGTAGAACAATGGAGGTGACCGGCCTTTGAAAAAGCTACATGCTAAACGTGTCAGGCCGCTACACGTGAGCTGATAAGTCCAAAAGGTATCAACCGATCCTGGAGTGCTCCCCATACTGTTGGGCAACCTTTGAGCATTCATCTATACGCAGCCGTCCTGCCGTGGGGGTAGCACCACTGCTTGAAACGCAAGCGGGCCGTGGAGTTGGGAATCTGCCCGGCTTATGCGGGGGGACTGGCACCAATAATCAGGACTTTCCAGCCCACGGGGCTCATTGAGGCAATGCATCAGCGATCCTCTGCTGTCCTGTACCTATTTAAGGTTTCAAGAGCGCTACACAAACACTACAATAACCATAATGCTATGGGAGGCTGCGTAACCTATCAGCAAGCGGCAGCAGTGATTAAAAGTGTTTGCGCACGACGAAGAACAATGGAGGTGACCGGCCTTTGAAAAAGCTACAAGCAAAACGCGTCAGGCCTCTACATGTGAGCTGATAAGTCCAAGAGGTATCAACTGATCCCGGAGTGCTCCCCATACTGTTGGGCAACCTTTGAGCATTCATCTATATGCGGCCGTCCTGCCGCGGGGTTAGCAGAACTGCTCGAAACGCAAGCGGGCCTCGGAGTTGGGAATCTGCCCGGCTTATGCGGGGGGACTGGCACCAATAATCAGGACTTTCCAGCCCACGGGGCTCATTGAGGGCAATGCATCAGCTATCCTCTGCTGTCTCGTACCTATCCAAGGTTTCAAGAGCGCTACATGGAGACTACCATAACTATAATGCTATAGGAGGCTGCGTGAATTATCAGCAGGCGGCAGAAGTGATTAAAAGTGTTTGAGCACGACGTAGTACAATGGAGGTGACCCAGCCTTTGAAAAAGCTACAAGCGAAACGCGTCAGGCTGCTACACGTGAGCTGATAAGTCCAAAAGGAATCAACCGATCTCAGAGTGCTCCCCATACTGTTGGGCAACCTTTGAGCATTCATCTATACGCGGCCATCCTGCCGCGGGGGTAGCACCACTGCTTGAAACACAAGCGGACATGGAGTTGGGAATATGCCCGGCTTATGCGGGGGGACTGGCACCAATAATCAGAACTTTCCAGCCCACGGGGCTCATTGAGGGCAATGCATCAGCGATCCTCTGCTGTCCCGAACCTATCCAAGGTTTCAAGAGCGCTACACGGACACTACAATAACCATAATGCCATGGGACGCTGCGTAACCTATCAGCAGGTGACAGCAGTGATTAAAAGTGTTTGCTACACGATGTAGAACAATGGAGGTGACCGGCCTTTGAAAAAGCTACAAGCGAAACGCGTCAGGCCACTACACGTGAGCTGATAAGTCCAAGAGGTATCAACTGATCCCGGAGTGCGCACCATACTGTTGGACAACCTTTGAGCATTCATCTATATGCGGCCATCCTGCTGCGGGGGTAGCACCACTGCTTGAAATGCAAGCGGGCTGCGGAGTTGGGAATCTGCCCGGCTTATGCGGAGGGACTGGCACCAATAATCAGGACTTTCCAGCCCACGGGGCTCATTGAGGGCAATGCATCAGCGATCCTCTGCTGTCCCGTACCTATCCAAGGTTTCAAGAGCGCTACACAGACACTACAACAACCATAATGCTATGGGAGGCTGCGTAACCTATCAGCAGGCGGCAGCAGTGAATAAAAGTGTTTGCGCACGACGTAGAACAATGGAGGTGACCGGCCTTTGAAAAACCTACAAGCGAAACGCGTCAGGCCGCTACACGTGAGCTGATAAGTCCAAGAGGTATCAACCGATCCTGGAGTGCTCCCCATACTGTTGGGCAACCTTTGAGCATTCATCTATACGCGGCCGTCCTGCCGCGGGGGTAGCACCACTACTTGAAACGCAAGCGGGCCACGGACTTGGGAATCTGCCCGGCTTATGCGGAGGGACTGGAACCAATAATCAGGACTTTCCAGCCCACGGGGCTCATTGAGGGCAATGCATCAGCGATCCTCTGCTGTCCCATACCTATTTAAGGTTTCAAGAGCACTACACAAACACTGCAATAACCATAATGCTATGGGAGGCTGCGTAACCTATCAGCAGGCTGCAGCAGTGATTAAAAGTGTTTGCGCATGACGTAGAACAATGGAGGTGACCGGCCTTTGAAAAAGCTACAAGCGTAACGCGTCAGTCCGCTTCACGTGAGCTGAAAAGTCCAAGAGGTATCAACTGATCCCGGAGTGCTCCATATACTGTTGGGCAACATTTGAGCATTCATCTATATGCGGCCGTCCTGCCGCGGGGGTAGCACCACTGCTTGAAACGCATGCGGGCTGCAGAGTTGGGAATCTGCCTGGCTTATGCGGGGGGACTGGCACCAATAATCAGGACTTTCCAGCCCACGGGGCTCATTGAAGGCAATACATCAGCTATCCTCTGCTGTCTCGTACCTATCCAAGGTTTCAAGAGCGCTACATGTAGACTACCATAACCATAATGCTATAGGAGGCTGCGTAACCTATCAGCAGGCGGCAGCAGTGAATAAAAGTGTTTGCGCACGACGTAGAACAATGGAGGTGACCGGCCTTTGAAAAAGCTACATGCGAAACGCGTCAGGCCGCTACACGTGAGCTGATAAGTCCAAAAGGTATCAACCGATCCTGGAGTGCTCCCCATACTGTTGGGCAACCTTTGAGCATTCATCTATACGCAGCCGTCCTGCCGTGGGGGTAGCACCACTGCTTGAAACGCAAGCGGGCCGCGGAGTTGGGAATCTGCCCGGCTTATGCGGGGGGACTGGCACCAATAATCAGGACTTTCCAGCCCACAGGGCTCATTGAGGCAATGCATCAACGATCCTCTGCTGTCCTGTACCTATTTAAGGTTTCAAGAGCGCTACACAAACACTACAATAACCATAATGCTATGGGAGGCTGCGTAACCTATCAGCAAGCGGCAGCAGTGATTAAAAGCGTTTGCGCACGACGTAGAACAATGGAGGTGACCGGCCTTTGAAAAAGCTACAAGCGAAACGCGTCAGTCCGCTTCACGTGAGCTGATAAGTCCAAGAGGTATCAACTGATCCCGGAGTGCTCCATATACTGTTGGGCAACATTTGAGCATTCATCTATATGCGGCCGTTCTGCCGCGGGGGTAGCACCACTGCTTGGAACGCAAGCGGGCTGCGGAGTTGGGAATCTGCCCGGCTTATGCGGGGGGACTGGCACCAATAATCAGGACTTTCCAGCCCACGGGGCTCATTGAAGGCAATACATCAGCGATCCTCTGCTGTCTCGTACCGATCCAAGGTTTCAAGAGCGCTAAATGTAGACTACCATAACCATAATGCTATAGGAGGCTGCGTAACCTATCAGCAGGCGGCAGCAGTGAATAAAAGTGTTTGCGCACGACGTAGAACAATGGAGGTGACCGGCCTTTGAAAAAGCTACATGCGAAACGCGTCAGGCCGCTACACGTGAGCTGATAAGTCCAAAAGGTATCAACCGATCCTGGAGTGCTCCCCATACTGTTGGGCAACCTTTGAGCATTCATCTATACGCAGCCGTCCTGCCGTTGCGGTAGCACCACTGCTTGAAACGCAAGCGGGCCACAGAGTTGGGAATCTGCCCGGCTTATGTGGGGGGACTGGCACCAATAATCAGGACTTTCCAGCCCACGGGGCTCATTGAGGCAATGCATCAGCGATCCTCTGCTGTCCTGTACCTATTTAAGGTTTCAAGAACGCTACACAAACACTACAATAACCATAATGCTATGGGAGGCTGCGTAACCTATCAGCAAGCGGCAGCAGTGATTAAAAGTGTTTGCGCACGACGTAGAACAATGGAGGTGACCGGCCTTTGAAAAAGCTACAAGCGAAACGTGTCAGGCCGCTACACGTGAGCTGATAAGTCCAAGAGGTATCAACCGATCCCGGAGTGCTCCCCATACTGTTGGGCAACCTTTGAGCATGCATCTATACGCGGCCGTCCTGCCGCGGGGGTAGCACCACTGCTTGAAACGCAAGCTGGCCACGGAGTTGGGAATCTGCCCGGCTTATGCGGAGGGACTGGCACCAATAATCAGGACTTTCCAGCCCACGGGGCTCATTGAGGGCAATGCATCAGCTATCCTCTGCTGTCTCGTACCTATCCAAGGTTTCAAGAGCGCTAAATGGAGACTACCATAACTATAATGCTATAGGAGGCTGCGTGACTTCTCAGCAGGCGGCAGCAGTGATTAAAAGTGTTTGAGCACGACGTAGTACAATGGAGGTGACCCAGCCTTTGAAAAAGCTACAAGCGAAACGCGTCAGGCCGCTACACGTGAGCTGATAAGTCCAAGAGGAATCAACCGATCCCAGAGTGCTCCCCATACTGTTGGGCAACCTTTGAGCATTCATCTATACGCGGCCATCCTGCCGCGGGGGTAGCACCACTGCTTGAAACACAAGCGGACATGGAGTTGGGAATCTGCCCGGCATATGCGGGGGGACTGGCACCAATAATCAGAACTTTCCAGCCCACGGGGCTCATTGAGGGCAATGCATCAGCGATCCTCTGCTGTCCCGTACCTATCCAAGGTTTCAAGAGCGCTACACGGACACTACAATAACCATAATGCCATGGGACGCTGCGTAACCTATCAGCAGGTGACAGCAGTGATTAAAAGTGTTTGCTACACGACGTAGAACAATGGAGGTGACCGGCCTTTGAAAAAGCTACAAGCGAAACGCGTCAGGCCACTACACGTGAGCTGATAAGTCCAAGAGGTATCAACTGATCCCGGAGTGCACACCATACTGTTGGACAACCTTTGAGCATTCATCTATATGCGGCCATCCTGCTGCGGGGGTAGCACCACTGCTTGAAATGCAAGCGGGCTGCGGAGTTGGGAATCTGCCCGGCTTATGCGGGGGGACTGGCACCAATAATCTGGAATTTCCAGCCCACGGGGCTCATTGAGGGCAATGCATCAGCGATCCTCTGCTGTCCCGTACCTATCCAAGGTTTCAAGAGCGCTACACAGACACTACAATAACCATAATGCTATGGGAGGCTGCGTAACCTATCAGCAGGTGACAGCAGTGATTAAAAGTGTTTGCGCATGACGTAGAACAATGGAGGTGACCGGCCTTTGAAAAAGCTACAAGCGAAACGCGTCAGTCCGCTTCACGTGAGCTGAAAAGTCCAAGAGGTATCAACTGATCCCGGAGTGCTCCATATACTGTTGGGCAACATTTGAGCATTCATCTATATGCGGCCGTCCTGCCGCGGGGGTAGCACCACTGCTTGAAACGCATGCGGGCTGCAGAGTTGGGAATCTGCCCGGCTTATGCGGGGGGACTGGCACCAATAATCAGGACTTTCCAGCCCACGGGGCTCATTGAAGGCAATACATCAGCGATCCTCTGCTGTCTCGTACCTATCCAAGGTTTCAAGAGCGCTAAATGTAGACTACCATAACCATAATGCTATAGGAGGCTGCGTAACCTATCAGCAGGCGGCAGCAGTGAATAAAAGTGTTTGCGCACGACGTAGAACAAGGGAGGTGACCGGCCTTTGAAAAAGCTACATGCGAAACGCGTCAGGCCGCTACACGTGAGCTGATAAGTCCAAAAGGTATCAACCGATCCTGGAGTGCTCCCCATACTGTTGGGCAACCTTTGAGTATTCATCTATACGTAGCCGTCCTGCCGTGGGGGTAGCACCACTGCTTGAAACGCAAGCGGGCCACGGAGTTGGGAATCTGCCCGGCTTATGCGGGGGGACTGGCACCAATAATCAGGACTTTCCAGCCCACGGGGCTCATTGAGGCAATGCATCAGCGATCCTCTGCTGTCCTGTACCTATTTAAGGTTTCAAGAGCGCTACACAAACACTACAATAACCATAATGCTATGGGAGGCTGTGTAACCTATCAGCAAGCGGCAGCAGTGATTAAAAGTGTTTGCGCACGACGTAGAACAATGGAGGTGACCGGCCTTTGAAAAAGCTACAAGCAAAACGCGTCAGGCCTCTACACGTGAGCTGATAAGTTCAAGAGGTATCAACCGATCCCGGAGTGCTCCCCATACTGTTGGGCAACCTTTGAGCATTCATCTATATGCGGCCGTCCTGCCGCGGGGGTAGCACCACTGCTTGAAACGCAAGCGGGCCTCGGAGTTGGGAATCTGCCCGGCTTATGCGGGGGGACTGGCACCAATAATCAGGACTTTCCAGCCCACGGGGCTCATTGAGGGCAATGCGTCAGCTATCCTCTGCTGTCTCGTACCTATCCAAGGTTTCAAGAGCGCTACATGGAGACTACCATAACCATAATGCTATAGGAGGCTGCGTAACTTATCAGCAGGCGGCAGCAGTGATTAAAAGTGTTTGAGCACGACGTAGTACAATGGAGGTGACCCAGCCTTTGAAACAGCTACAAGCGAAACGTGTCAGGCCGCTACACGTGAGCTGATAAGTCCAAGAGGAATCAACCGATCCCAGAGTGCTCCCCATACTGTTGGGCAACCTTTGAGCATTCATCTATACGCGGCCATCCTGCCGCGGGGGTAGCACCACTGCTTGAAACACAAGCGGACATGGAGTTGGGAATCTGCCCGGCATATGCGGGGGGACTGGCACCAATAATCAGAACTTTCCAGCCCACGGGGCTCATTGAGGGCAATGCATCAGCGATCCTCTGCTGTCCCGTACCTATCCAAGGTTTCAAGAGCGCTACACGGACACTACAATAACCATAATGCCATGGGACGCTGCGTAACCTATCAGCAGGTGACAGCAGTGATTAAAAGTGTTTGCTACACGACGTAGAACAATGGAGGTGACCGGCCTTTGAAAAAGCTACAAGCGAAACGCGTCAGGCCACTACACGTGAGCTGATAAGTCCAAGAGGTATCAACTGATCCCGGAGTGCGCACCATACTGTTGGACAACCTTTGAGCATTCATCTATATGCGGCCATCCTGCTGCGGGGGTAGCACCACTGCTTGAAATGCAAGCGGGCTGCGGAGTTGGGAATCTGCCCGGCTTATGCGGGGGGACTGGCACCAATAATCAGGAATTTCCAGCCCACGGGGCTCATTGAGGGCAATGCATCAGCGATCCTCTGCTGTCCCGTACCTATCCAAGGTTTCAAGAGCGCTACACAGACACTACAATAACCATAATGCTATGGGAGGCTGCGTAACCTATCAGCAGGTGACAGCAGTGATTAAAAGTGTTTGCGCATGACGTAGAACAATGGAGGTGACCGGCCTTTGAAAAAGCTACAAGCGAAACGCGTCAGTCCGCTTCACGTGAGCTGAAAAGTCCAAGAGGTATCAACTGATCCCGGAGTGCTCCATATACTGTTGGGCAACATTTGAGCATTCATCTATATGCGGCCGTCCTGCCGCGGGGGTAGCACCACTGCTTGAAACGCATGCGGGCTGCAGAGTTGGGAATCTGCCCGGCTTATGCGGGGGGACTGGCACCAATAATCAGGACTTTCCAGCCCACGGGGCTCATTGAAGGCAATACATCAGCGATCCTCTGCTGTCTCGTACCTATCCAAGGTTTCAAGAGCGCTAAATGTAGACTACCATAACCATAATGCTATAGGAGGCTGCGTAACCTATCAGCAGGCGGCAGCAGTGAATAAAAGTGTTTGCGCACGACGTAGAACAATGGAGGTGACCGGCCTTTGAAAAAGCTACATGCGAAACGCGTCAGGCCGCTACACGTGAGCTGATAAGTCCAAAAGGTTTCAACCGATCCTGGAGTGCTCCCCATACTGTTGGGCAACCTTTGAGCATTCATCTATACGTAGCCGTCCTGCCGTGGGGGTAGCACCACTGCTTGAAACGCAAGCGGGCCACGGAGTTGGGAATCTGCCCGGCTTATGCGGGGGGACTGGCACCAATAATCAGGACTTTCCAGCCCACGGGGCTCATTGAGGCAATGCATCAGCGATCCTCTGCTGTCCTGTACCTATTTAAGGTTTCAAGAGCGCTACACAAACACTACAATAACCATAATGCTATGGGAGGCTGCGTAACCTATCAGCAAGCGGCAGCAGTGATTAAAAGTGTTTGCGCACGACGTAGAACAATGGAGGTGACCGGCCTTTGAAAAAGCTACAAGCAAAACGCGTCAGGCCTCTACACGTGAGCTGATAAGTTCAAGAGGTATCAACCGATCCCGGAGTGCTCCCCATACTGTTGGGCAACCTTTGAGCATTCATCTATATGCGGCCGTCCTGCCGCGGGGGTAGCACCACTGCTTGAAACGCAAGCGGGCCTCGGAGTTGGATATCTGCCCGGCTTATGCGGGGGGACTGGCACCAATAATCAGGACTTTCCAGCCCACGGGGCTCATTGAGGGCAATGCGTCAGCTATCCTCTGCTGTCCCGTACCTATCCAAGGTTTCAAAAGCGCTACACGGACACTACAATAACCATAATGCTATGGGAGGCTGCGTAACCTTTCAGCAGGCGGCAGCAGTGATTAAAAGTGTTTGCGCACGACGTAGTACAATGGAGGTGACCCAGCCTTTGAAAAAGCTACAAGCAAAACGCGTCAGGCCTCTACACGTGAGCTGATAAGTCCAAGAGGTATCAACTGATCCCGGAGTGCTCCCCATACTGTTGGGCAACCTTTGAGCATTCATCTATATGCGGCCGTCCTGCCACGGGGGTAGCACCACTGCTTGAAACGCAAGCGGGCCTCGGAGTTGGGAATCTGCCCGGCTTATGCGGGGGGACTTGCACCAATAATCAGGACTTTCCAGCCCACGGGGCTCATTGAGGGCAATGCGTCAGCTATCCTCTGCTGTCTCGTACCTATCCAAGGTTTCAAGAGCGCTATATGGAGACTACCATAACCATAATGCTATAGGAGGCTGCGTAACTTATCAGCAGGCGGCAGCAGTGATTAAAAGTGTTTGCGGACGAAGTAGAACAATGGAGGTGATCGGCATTTGAAAAAGCTTCAAGCGAAATGCGTCAGGCTGCTACACGTGAGCTGATAAGTCCAAGAGGAATCAACCGATCCCAGAGTGCTCCCCATACTGTTGGGCAACCTTTGAGCATTCATCTATACGCGGCCATCCTGCCGCGGGGGTAGCACCACTGCTTGAAACACAAGCGGACATGGAGTTGGGAATCTGCCCGGCTTATGCGGGGGGACTGGCACCAATAATCAGAACTTTCCAGCCCACGGGGCTCATTGAGGCAATGCATCAGCGATCCTCTGCTGTCCTGTACCTATTTAAGGTTTCAAGAGCGCTACACAAACACTACAATAACCATAATGCTATGGGAGGCTGCGTAACCTATCAGCAAGCGGCAGCAGTGATTAAAAGTGTTTGCGCACGACGTAGAACAATGGAGGTGACCGGCCTTTGAAAAAGCTACAAGCAAAACGCGTCAGGCCTCTACATGTGAGCTGATAAGTCCAAGAGGTATCAACTGATCCCGGAGTGCTCCCCATACTGTTGGGCAACCTTTGAGCATTCATCTATATGCGGCCGTCCTGCCGCGGGGGTAGCACCACTGCTTGAAACGCAAGCGGGCCTCGGAGTTGGGAATCTGCCCGGCTTATGCGGGGGGACTGGCACCAATAATCAGGACTTTCCAGCCCACGGGGCTCATTGTGGGCAATGCGTCAGCTATCGTCTGCTGTCTCGTACCTATCCAAGGTTTCAAGAGCGCTACATGGAGACTACCATAACCATAATGCTATAGGAGGCTGCGTAACTTATCAGCAGGCGGCAGCAGTGATTAAAAGTGTTTGCGGACGAAGTAGAACAATGGAGGTGACCGGCCTTTGAAAAAGCTTCAAGCGAAACGCGTCAGGCCGCTACACGTGAGCTGATAAGCCCAAGAGGTATCAACCGATCCCGGAGTGCTCCCCATACTGTTGGGCAACCTTTGAGCATTCATCTATACGCGGCCGTCCTGCCGCGGGAGTAGCATCACTGCTTGAAACGCAAGAGGGCCGCGGAGTTGGATATCTGCCCGGCTTATGCGGGGGGAATGGCACCAATAATCAGGACTTTCCAGCCCACGGGGCTCATTGAGGGCAATGCATCAGCGATCCTCTGCTGTCCCTTACCTATCCAAGGTTTCAAAAGCGCTACATGGACACTACAATAACCATAATGCTATGGGAGGCTGCGTAACCTATCAGCAGGCGGCAGCAGTGATTAAAAGTGTTTGCGCACGACGTAGTACAATGGAGGTGACCCAGCCTTTGAAAAAGCTACAAGCGAAACGCGTCAGGCTGCTACACGTGAGCTGATAAGTCCAAGAGGAATCAACCGATCCCAGAGTGCTCCCCATACTGTTGGGCAACCTTTGAGCATTCATCTATACGCGGCCATCCTGCCGCGGGGGTAGCACCACTGCTTGAAACACAAGCGGACATGGAGTTGGGAATCTGCCCGGCTTATGCGGTGGGACTGGCACCAATAATCAGAACTTTCCAGCCCACGGGGCTCATTGAGGCAATGCATCAGCGATCCTCTGCTTATCTGTACCTATTTAAGGTTTCAAGAGCGCTACACAAACACTACAATAACCATAATGCTATGGGAGGCTGCGTAACCTATCAGCAAGCGGCAGCAGTGATTAAAAGTGTTTGCGCACGACGTAGAACAATGGAGGTGACCGGCCTTTGAAAAAGCTACAAGCAAAACGCGTCAGGCCTCTACACGTGAGCTGATAAGTCCAAGAGGTATCAACTGATCCCGGAGTGCTCCCCATACTGTTGAGCAACCTTTGAGCATTCATCTATATGCGGCCGTCCTGCCGTGGGGGTAGCACCACTGCTTGAAACGCAAGCGGGCCTCGGAGTTGGGAATCTGCCCGGCTTATGCGGGGGGACTGGCACCAATAATCAGGACTTTCCAGCCCACGGGGCTCATTGAGGGCAATGCGTCAGCTATTCTCTGCTGCCTCGTACCTATCCAAGGTTTCAAGAGCGCTACATGGAGACTACCATAACCATAATGCTATAGGAGGCTGCGTAACTTATCAGCAGGCGGCAGCAGTGATTAAAAGTGTTTGCGGACGAAGTAGAACAATGGAGGTGACCGGCCTTTGAAAATGCTTCAAGCGAAACGCGTCAGGCCACTACACGTGAGCTGATAAGTCCAAGAGGTATCAACCGATCCCGGAGTGCTCCCCATACTGTTGGGCAACCTTTGAGCATTCATCTATACGTGGCCGTCCTGCCGCGGGGGTAGCACCACTGCTTGAAAGGCAAGCAGACCACGGAGTTGGGAATCTGCCCGGCTTATGCGGGGGGACTGGCACCAATAATCAGGACTTTCCAGCCCACGGAGCTTATTGAGGGCAATGCATCAGCGATCCTCTGCTGTCCCGTACCTATCCAAGGTTTCAAAAGCGCTACACGGACACTACAATAACCATAATGCTATGGGAGGCTGCGTAACCTATCAGCAGGCGGCAGCAGTGATTAAAAGTGTTTGCGCACGACGTAGAACAATGGAGGTGACCGGCCTTTGAAAAAGCTACAAGCGAAACGCGTCTGGCCGCTACACGTGAGCTGATAAGTCCAAGAGGTATCAACCAATCCCGGAGTGCTCCCCAAACTGTTGGGCAACCTTTGAGCATTCATCTATATGCGGACGTCCTTCCGCGGGGGAAGCACCACTGCTTGAAACGCAAGTGGGCCGCGGAGTTGGGAATCTGCCCGGCTTAAGCAGGGGGACTGGCACCAATAATCAGGGCTTTCCAGCCCACGGGGCTCATTGAGGGCAATGAATCAGCGATCCTCTGCTGTCCCGTACCTATCCAAGGCTTCAAGAGCGCTACACGGACACTACAATAACCATAATGCTATGGGAGGCTGCGTAACCTATCAGCAGGCGGCAGCAATGATTAAAAGTGTTTGAGCACGACGTAGAATAATGGAGGTGACCGGCCTTTGAAAAAGCTACAAGCGAAACGTGTCAGGCCGCTACATGTGAGCTGATAAGTCCAAGAGGTATCAACTGATCCCAGAGTGCTCCCCATATTGTTGGGCAACCTTTGAGCATTCATCTATATGCGGCCGTCCTGCCGCAGGGGTAGCACCACTGCTTGAAACGCAAGCGGGCCGCGGAGTTGGGAATCTGCCCGGCTTATGCGGGGGGACTAGCACCAATAATCAGGACTTTCCAGCCCACGGGGCTCATTGAGGGCAATGCATCAGCGATCCTCTGCTGTCTGGTACCTATCCAAGGTTTCAAGAGCGCTACACGCACACTACAATAACCATAATGCTATGGGAGGCTGCGTAACCTATTAGCAGGTGGCAGCAGTGATTAAAAGTGTTTGCGCACGACGTAGAACAATGGAGGCGACCGGCCATTGAAAAAGCTACAAGCGAAACGCATCAGGCCGCTACACGTGAGCTGATAAGTCCAAGAGGTATCAAACGATCCCGGAGTGCTCCCCATACTGTTGGGCAACCTTTGAGCATTCATCTATACGCGGCCGTCCTGCCGCGGGGGTAGCACCACTGCTTGAAACGCAAGCGGGCTGCGGAGTTGGGAGTCTGCCCGGCTTATGCGGTGGGACTGGCACCAATAATCAGGACTTTGCAGCCCACGGGGCTCATTGAGGGCAATGCATAAGCGATCCTCTGCTGTCCCGTACCTATCCAAGGTTTCAAGAGCGCTGCACGGACACTACAATAACCATAATGCTATGGGAGGCTGCGTAACCTATCAGCAGGCGGCAGCAGTGATTAAAAGTGTTTGCGCACGACGTAGAACAATGGAGGTGACCGGCCTTTGGAAAAGCTTCAAGCGAAACGCGTCAGGCCGCTACACGTGAGCTGATAAGTCCAAGGGGTATCATCCGATCCCGGAGTGCTCCCCATACTGTTGGGCAACCTTTGAGCATTCATCTATATGCGGCCGTCCTGCCGCAGGGGTAGCACCACCGCTTGAAACGCAAGCGGGCCGCGGAGTTGGGAATCTGCCCGGCTTATGCGGGGGGACTGGCACCAATAATCAGGACTTTCCAGCCCACGGGGCTCATTGAGGGCAATGCATCAGCGATCCTCTGCTGTCCCGTACCTATCCAAGGTTTCAACTAGGGGTGGGCGGAATTTGCGTAATCGCGTTACGCAAATTTCCGCGAAACGGTAAAAATCTCCGCGAACACGCAGAAATTCCGCGAACACGCGGAATTGCTTGTTCGCGATACTTTTTTCCTGTTCGCGATCGCTGTTTGCGTGCTCGGGGTGAAATATCTCGCGAACACGCATATTGAGAACGCGAACAAGCAAAAAATTTCGCGAAGTCGCGGAACGCAGATTTTTGGGCAATTTCGCGTTTTCCGCAGAACGCGAAATTACCCAAATTCCGCAAATTCCGCGAACGGAACAGAATTTACCACCCAGGCCTAGTTTCAACAGCGCTACACGGACACTACAATAACCATAATGCTATGGGAAGCTGCGTAACCTATGAGCAGGCGGCAGCAGTGATTAAAAGTGTTTGCGCACGACGTAGTACAATGGAGGTGACCAGCCTTTGAAAAAGCAACAAGCGAAATGCGTCAGGCCGCTACACGTGAGCTGATAAGTCCAAGAGGTATCAACCGATCCCGGAGTGCTCCCCATACTGTTGGGCAACCTTTGAGCATTCATCTATACGTGGCCGTCCTGCCGCGGGGGTAGCATCACTGCTTGAAACGCAAGAGGGCCGCGGAGTTGGGAATCTGCCCGGCCTATTTGGGGGGACTGGCACCAATAATCAGGACTTTCTAGCCCACGGGGCTCATTGAGGGCAATGCATCTGCGATCCTCTGTGTCCCATACCTATCCAAGGTTTCAAGAGCGCTACATGGACACTACAAGAACCATAATGCTATGGGAGGCTGCGTAACCTATCAGCAGGCGGCAGCAGTGATTAAAAGTGTTTGCGTACGGCGTAGAACAATGGAGGTGACCGGCCTTTGAAAAAGCTACAAGCGAAACGCGTCAGGCCGCTACACGTGAGCGGATAAGTCCAATAGGTGTCAACCGATCCCTAAGTGCTCCCCATACTGTTGGGCAACCTTTGAGCATTCATCTATATGCGGCCATCCTGCTGCGGGGGTAGCACCACTGCTTGAAATGCAAGCGGGCTGCGGAGTTGGGAATCTGCCCGGCTTATGCGGGGGGACTGGCACCAATAATCAGGACTTTCCAGCCCACGGGGCTCATTGAGGGCAATGCGTCAGCTATCGTCTGCTGTCTCGTACCTATCCAAGGTTTCAAGAGCGCTACATGGAGACTACCATAACCATAATGCTATAGGAGGCTGCGTAACTTATCAGCAGGCGGCAGCAGTGATTAAAAGTGTTTGCGGACGAAGTAGAACAATGGAGGTGACCGGCCTTTGAAAAAGCTTCAAGCGAAACGCGTCAGGCCGCTACACGTGAGCTGATAAGCCCAAGAGGTATCAACCGATCCCGGAGTGCTCCCCATACTGTTGGGCAACCTTTGAGCATTCATCTATACGCGGCCGTCCTGCCGCGGGAGTAGCATCACTGCTTGAAACGCAAGAGGGCCGCGGAGTTGGATATCTGCCCGGCTTATGCGGGGGGAATGGCACCAATAATCAGGACTTTCTAGCCCACGGGGCTCATTGAGGGCAATGCATCAGCGATCCTCTGCTGTCCCGTACCTATCCAAGGTTTCAAAAGCGCTACACGGACACTACAATAACCATAATGCTATGGGAGGCTGCGTAACCTATCAGCAGGCGGCAGCAGTGATTAAAAGTGTTTGCGCACGACGTAGTACAATGGAGGTGACCCAGCCTTTGAAAAAGCTACAAGCGAAACGCGTCAGGCTGCTACACGTGAGCTGATAAGTCCAAGAGGAATCAACCGATCCCAGAGTGCTCCCCATACTGTTGGGCAACCTTTGAGCATTCATCTATACGCGGCCGTCCTGCCGCGGGGGTAGCACCACCGCTTGAAACGCAAGCGGGCCGCGGAGTTGGGAATCTGCCCGGCTTATGCGGGGGGACTGGCACCAATAATCAGGACTTTCCAGCCCACGGGGCTCATTGAGGGCAATGCATCAGCGATCCTCTGCTGTCCCGTACCTATCCAAGGTTTCAACTAGGGGTGGGCGGAATTTGCGTAATCGCGTTACGCAAATTTCCGCGAAACGGTAAAAATCTCCGCGAACACGCAGAAATTCCGCGAACACGCGGAATTGCTTGTTCGCGATACTTTTTTCCTGTTCGCGATCGCTGTTTGCGTGCTCGGGGTGAAATATCTCGCGAACACGCATATTGAGAACGCGAACAAGCAAAAAATTTCGCGAAGTCGCGGAACGCAGATTTTTGGGCAATTTCGCGTTTTCCGCAGAACGCGAAATTACCCAAATTCCGCAAATTCCGCGAACGGAACAGAATTTACCACCCAGGCCTAGTTTCAACAGCGCTACACGGACACTACAATAACCATAATGCTATGGGAAGCTGCGTAACCTATGAGCAGGCGGCAGCAGTGATTAAAAGTGTTTGCGCACGACGTAGTACAATGGAGGTGACCAGCCTTTGAAAAAGCAACAAGCGAAATGCGTCAGGCCGCTACACGTGAGCTGATAAGTCCAAGAGGTATCAACCGATCCCGGAGTGCTCCCCATACTGTTGGGCAACCTTTGAGCATTCATCTATACGTGGCCGTCCTGCCGCGGGGGTAGCATCACTGCTTGAAACGCAAGAGGGCCGCGGAGTTGGGAATCTGCCCGGCCTATTTGGGGGGACTGGCACCAATAATCAGGACTTTCTAGCCCACGGGGCTCATTGAGGGCAATGCATCTGCGATCCTCTGTGTCCCATACCTATCCAAGGTTTCAAGAGCGCTACATGGACACTACAAGAACCATAATGCTATGGGAGGCTGCGTAACCTATCAGCAGGCGGCAGCAGTGATTAAAAGTGTTTGCGTACGGCGTAGAACAATGGAGGTGACCGGCCTTTGAAAAAGCTACAAGCGAAACGCGTCAGGCCGCTACACGTGAGCGGATAAGTCCAATAGGTGTCAACCGATCCCTAAGTGCTCCCCATACTGTTGGGCAACCTTTGAGCATTCATCTATATGCGGCCATCCTGCTGCGGGGGTAGCACCACTGCTTGAAATGCAAACGGGCTGCGGAGTTGGGAATCTGCCCGGCTTATGCGGGGGGACTGGCACCAATAATCAGGACTTTCCAGCCCACGGGGCTCATTGAGGGCAATGCGTCAGCTATCGTCTGCTGTCTCGTACCTATCCAAGGTTTCAAGAGCGCTACATGGAGACTACCATAACCATAATGCTATAGGAGGCTGCGTAACTTATCAGCAGGCGGCAGCAGTGATTAAAAGTGTTTGCGGACGAAGTAGAACAATGGAGGTGACCGGCCTTTGAAAAAGCTTCAAGCGAAACGCGTCAGGCCGCTACACGTGAGCTGATAAGCCCAAGAGGTATCAACCGATCCCGGAGTGCTCCCCATACTGTTGGGCAACCTTTGAGCATTCATCTATACGCGGCCGTCCTGCCGCGGGAGTAGCATCACTGCTTGAAACGCAAGAGGGCCGCGGAGTTGGATATCTGCCCGGCTTATGCGGGGGGAATGGCACCAATAATCAGGACTTTCTAGCCCACGGGGCTCATTGAGGGCAATGCATCAGCGATCCTCTGCTGTCCCGTACCTATCCAAGGTTTCAAAAGCGCTACACGGACACTACAATAACCATAATGCTATGGGAGGCTGCGTAACCTATCAGCAGGCGGCAGCAGTGATTAAAAGTGTTTGCGCACGACGTAGTACAATGGAGGTGACCCAGCCTTTGAAAAAGCTACAAGCGAAACGCGTCAGGCTGCTACACGTGAGCTGATAAGTCCAAGAGGAATCAACCGATCCCAGAGTGCTCCCCATACTGTTGGGCAACCTTTGAGCATTCATCTATACGCGGCCATCCTGCCGCGGGGGTAGCACCACTGCTTGAAACACAAGCGGACATGGAGTTGGGAATCTGCCCGGCTTATGCGGTGGGACTGGCACCAATAATCAGAACTTTCCAGCCCACGGGGCTCATTGAGGCAATGCATCAGCGATCCTCTGCTTATCTGTACCTATTTAAGGTTTCAAGAGCGCTACACAAACACTACAATAACCATAATGCTATGGGAGGCTGCGTAACCTATCAGCAGGCGGCAGCAGTGATTAAAAGTGTTTGCGGACGAAGTAGAACAATGGAGGTGACCGGCCTTTGAAAAAGCTTCAAGCGAAACGCGTCAGGCCGCTACACGTGAGCTGATAAGCCCAAGAGGTATCAACCGATCCCGGAGTGCTCCCCATACTGTTGGGCAACCTTTGAGCATTCATCTATACGCGGCCGTCCTGCCGCGGGAGTAGCATCACTGCTTGAAACGCAAGAGGGCCGCGGAGTTGGATATCTGCCCGGCTTATGCGGGGGGAATGGCACCAATAATCAGGACTTTCCAGCCCACGGGGCTCATTGAGGGCAATGCATCAGCGATCCTCTGCTGTTCCGTACCTATCCAAGGTTTCAAAAGCGCTACACGGACACTACAATAACCATAATGCTATGGGAGGCTGCGTAACCTATCAGCAGGCGGCAGCAGTGATTAAAAGTGTTTGCGCACGACGTAGTACAATGGAGGTGACCCAGCCTTTGAAAAAGCTACAAGCGAAACGCGTCAGGCTGCTACACGTGAGCTGATAAGTCCAAGAGGAATCAACCGATCCCAGAGTGCTCCCCATACTGTTGGGCAACCTTTGAGCATTCATCTATACGCGGCCATCCTGCCGCGGGGGTAGCACCACTGCTTGAAACACAAGCGGACATGGAGTTGGGAATCTGCCCGGCTTATGCGGTGGGACTGGCACCAATAATCAGAACTTTCCAGCCCACGGGGCTCATTGAGGCAATGCATCAGCGATCCTCTGCTTATCTGTACCTATTTAAGGTTTCAAGAGCGCTACACAAACACTACAATAACCATAATGCTATGGGAGGCTGCGTAACCTATCAGCAAGCGGCAGCAGTGATTAAAAGTGTTTGCGCACGACGTAGAACAATGGAGGTGACCGGCCTTTGAAAAAGCTACAAGCAAAACGCGCCAGGCCTCTACACGTGAGCTGATAAGTCCAAGAGGTATCAACTGATCCCGGAGTGCTCCCCATACTGTTGAGCAACCTTTGAGTATTCATCTATATGCGGCCGTCCTGCCGTGGGGGTAGCACCACTGCTTGAAACGCAAGCGGGCCTCGGAGTTGGGAATCTGCCCGGCTTACGCGGGGGGACTGGCACCAATAATCAGGACTTTCCAGCCCACGGGGCTCATTGAGGGCAATGCGTCAGCTATTCTCTGCTGTCTCGTACCTATCCAAGGTTTCAAGAGCGCTACATGGAGACTACCATAACCATAATGCTATAGGAGGCTGCGTAACTTATCAGCAGGCGGCAGCAGTGATTAAAAGTGTTTGCGGACGAAGTAGAACAATGGAGGTGACCGGCCTTTGAAAATGCTTCAAGCGAAACGCGTCAGGCCACTACACGTGAGCTGATAAGTCCAAGAGGTATCAACCGATCCCGGAGTGCTCCCCATACTGTTGGGCAACCTTTGAGCATTCATCTATACGTGGCCGTCCTGCCGCGGGGGTAGCACCACTGCTTGAAAGGCAAGCAGACCGCGGAGTTGGGAATCTGCCCGGCTTATGCGGGGGGACTGGCACCAATAATCAGGACTTTCCAGCCCACGGAGCTTATTGAGGGCAATGCATCAGCGATCCTCTGCTGTCCCGTACCTATCCAAGGTTTCAAGAGCGCTACACGGACACTACAATAACCATAATGCTATGGGAGGCTGCGTAACCTATCAGCAGGCGGCAGCAGTGATTAAAAGTGTTTGCGCACGACGTAGAACAATGGAGTCGACCGGCCTTTGAAAAAGCTACAAGCGAAACGCGTCTGGCCGCTACACGTGAGCTGATAAGTCCAAGAGGTATCAACCAATCCCGGAGTGCTCCCCAAACTGTTGGGCAACCTTTGAGCATTCATCTATATGCGGACGTCCTTCCGCGGGGGAAGCACCACTGCTTGAAACGCAAGTGGGCCGCGGAGTTGGGAATCTGCCCGGCTTAAGCAGGGGGACTGGCACCAATAATCAGGGCTTTCCAGCCCACGGGGCTCATTGAGGGCAATGAATCAGCGATCCTCTGCTGTCCCGTACCTATCCAAGGCTTCAAGAGTGCTACACGGACACTACAATAACCATAATGCTATGGGAGGCTGCGTAACCTATCAGCAGGCGGCAGCAATGATTAAAAGTGTTTGAGCACGACGTAGAATAATGGAGGTGACCGGCCTTTGAAAAAGCTACAAGCGAAACGTGTCAGGCCGCTACATGTGAGCTGATAAGTCCAAGAGGTATCAACTGATCCCAGAGTGCTCCCCATATTGTTGGGCAACCTTTGAGCATTCATCTATATGCGGCCGTCCTGCCGCAGGGGTAGCACCACTGCTTGAAACGCAAGCGGGCCGCGGAGTGGGGAATCTGCCCGGCTTATGCGGGGGGACTATCACCAATAATCAGGACTTTCCAGCCCACGGGGCTCATTGAGGGCAATGCATCAGCGATCCTCTGCTGTCTGGTACCTATCCAAGGTTTCAAGAGCGCTACACGCACACTACAATAACCATAATGCTATGGGAGGCTGCGTAACCTATTAGCAGGTGGCAGCAGTGATTAAAAGTGTTTGCGCACGACGTAGAACAATGGAGGTGACCGGGCTTTGAAAAAGCTACAAGCGAAACGCGTCAGGCCGCTACACGTGAGCTGGTAAGTCCAAGAGGTATCAACCGATCCCGGAGTGCTCCCCGTACTGTTGGCCAACCTTTGAGAATGCATCTATACGCGGCCGTCCTGCCGCAGTGATAGCAGCACTGCTTGAGACGCAAGCGGGCCGCGGAGTTGGGAATCTGCCCGGCGTATGCGGAGGGACTGGCACCAATAATCAGGACTTTCCAGCCCACGGGGCTCATTGAGGGCAATGCATCAGCGATTCTCTGCTGTCCCGTACCTATCCAAGGTTTCAAGAGCGCTACACGGACACTACAATAACCATAATGCTATGGAAGGCTGCGTAACCTATCAGCAGGCGGAAGCAGTGATTAAAAGTATTTGCGCATGACGTAGAACAATGGAGGTGACCGGCCATTGAAAAAGCTACAAGCGAAACGCATCAGGCCGCTACACGTGAGCTGATAAGTCCAAGAGGTATCAAACGATCCCGGAGTGCTCCCCATACTGTTGGGCAACCTTTGAGCATTCATCTATACGCGGCCGTCCTGCCGCGGGGGTAGCACCACTGCTTGAAACGCAAGCGGGCTGCGGAGTTGGGAGTCTGCCCGGCTTATGTGGTGGGACTGGCACCAATAATCAGGACTTTGCAGCCCACGGGGCTCATTGAGGGCAATGCATAAGCGATCCTCTGCTGTCCCGTACCTATCCAAGGTTTCAAGAGCGCTGCACGGACACTACAATAACCATAATGCTATGGGAGGCTGCGTAACCTATCAGCAGGCGGCAGCAGTGATTAAAAGTGTTCGCGCACAACGTAGAACAGTGGAGGTGACCGACCTTTGAAAAAGCTACAAGCGAAACGTGTCAGGCCCCTACACGTGAGCTGATAAGTCCAAGAGGAATCAACCGATCCCGGAGTGCTCCCCATACTGTTGGGCAACCTTTGAGCATTCATCTATACGCGGCCATCCTGCCGCGGGGGGTAGCACCACTGCTTGAAACGCAAGCGGGCCATGGAGTTGGGAATCTGCCCAGCTTATGCGGGGGGACTTGCACCAATAATCAGGACTTTCCAGCCCACGGAGCTCATTGAGGGCAATGCATCAGCGATCCTCTGCTGTCCCGTACCTATCCAAGGTTTCAAGAGCGCTACACGGACACTACAATAACCATAATGCTATGGGAGGCTGCGTAACCTATCAGCAGGCGGCAGCAGTGATTAAAAGTGTTTGCGCACGACGTAGAACAATGGAGGTGACCGGCCTTTGGAAAAGCTTCAAGCGAAACGCGTCAGGCCGCTACACGTGAGCTGATAAGTCCAAGAGGTATCATCCGATCCCGGAGTGCTCCCCATACTGTTGGGCAACCTTTGAGCATTCATCTATATGCGGCCGTCCTGCCGCGGGGGTAGCACCACTGCTTGAAACGCAAGCGGGCCGCGGAGTTGGGAATCTGCCCGGCTTATGCGGGGGGACTGGCACCAATAATCAGGACTTTCCAGCCCACGGGGCTCATTGAGGGCAATGCATCAGCGATCCTCTGCTGTCCCGTACCTATCCAAGGTTTCAACTAGCGGTGGGCGGAATTTGCGTAATCGCGTTACGCAAATCTCCGCGAAACGGTAAAAATCTCCGCGAACACGCAGAAATTCCGTGAACAAGCGGAATTGCTTGTTCGCGATACTTTTTTCTTTTTCGCGATCGCTGTTTGCGTGCTCGGGGTGAAATATCTCGCGAACACGCATATTGAGAACGCGAACAAGCAAAAAGTTTCGCGAAGTCGCGGAACGCAGATTTTTGGGCAATTTCGCGTTTTCCGCAGAACGCGAAATTACGCAAATTCCGCAAATTCCGCGAACGGAACAGAATTTACCACCCAGGCCTAGTTTCAACAGCGCTACACGGACACTACAATAACCATAATGCTATGGGAAGCTGCGTAACCTATCAGCAGGCGGCAGCAGTGATTAAAAGTGTTTGCGCACGACGTAGTACAATGGAGGTGACCAGCCTTTGAAAAAGCAACAAGCGAAATGCGTCAGGCCGCTACACGTGAGCTGATAAGTCCAAGAGGTATCAACCGATCCCGGAGTGCTCCCCATACTGTTGGGCAACCTTTGAGCATTCATCTATACGTGGCCGTCCTGCCGCGGGGGTAGCATCACTGCTTGAAACGCAAGAGGGCCGCGGAGTTGGGAATCTGCCCGGCCTATTTGGGGGGACTGGCACCAATAATCAGGACTTTCTAGCCCACGGGGCTCATTGAGGGCAATGCATCTGCGATCCTCTGTGTCCCATACCTATCCAAGGTTTCAAGAGCGCTACATGGACACTACAAGAACCATAATGCTATGGGAGGCTGCGTAACCTATCAGCAGGCGGCAGCAGTGATTAAAAGTGTTTGCGTACGGCGTAGAACAATGGAGGTGACCGGCCTTTGAAAAAGCTACAAGCGAAACGCGTCAGGCCGCTACACGTGAGCGGATAAGTCCAATAGGTGTCAACCGATCCCTAAGTGCTCCCCATACTGTTGGGCAACCTTTGAGCATTCATCTATATGCGGCCATCCTGCTGCGGGGGTAGCACCACTGCTTGAAATGCAAGCGGGCTGCGGAGTTGGGAATCTGCCCGGCTTATGCGGGGGGACTGGCACCAATAATCAGGACTTTCCAGCCCACGGGGCTCATTGAGGGCAATGCATCAGCGATACTCTGCTGTCCCGTAACTATCCAAGGTTTCAAGAGCGCTACACGGACACTACAATAACCATAATGCTATGGGAGGCTGCGTAACCTATCAGCAGGCGGCAGCAGTGATTAAAGGTGTTTGCGCACGACATAGTACAATGGAGGTGACCATCCTTTGAAAAAGCTACAAGCGAAACGAGTCAGGCCGCTACACGTGAGCTGATAAGTCCAAGAGGTATCAACCGATCCCGGAGTGCTCCCCATACTGTTGGGCAACCTTTGAGCATTCATCTATACGTGGCCGTCCTGCCGCGGGGGTAGCATCACTGCTTGAAACGCAGGAGGGCCGCGGAGTTGGATATCTGCCCGGCTTATGCGGGGGGAATGGCACCAATAATCAGGACTTTCCAGCCCACGGGGCTCATTGAGCGCAATGCATCAGCGATCCTCTGCTGTCCCGTACCTATCCAAGGTTTCAAAAGCGCTACACGGACACTACAATAACCATAATGCTATGGGAGGCTGCGTAACCTATCAGTGATTAAAAGTGTTTGCGCACGACGTAGTACAATGGAGGTGACCAGCCGTTGAAAAAGCTACAAGCAAAACGCGTCAGGCCGCTACACGTGAGCTGATAAGTCCAAGAGGTATCAACCGATCCTGGAGTGCTCCCCATACTGTTGGGCAACCTTTGAGCATTCATCTATACGCGGCCATCCTGCCGCGGGGGTAGCACCACTGCTTGAAACACAAGCGGACATGGAGTTGGGAATCTGCCCGGCTTATGCGGGGGGACTGGCACCAATAATCAGAACTTTCCAGCCCACGGGGCTCATTGAGGACAATGCATCAGCGATCCTCTGCTGTCCCGTACCTATCCAAGGTTTCAAGAGCGCTACACGGACACTACAATAACCATAATGCTATTGGAGGCTGCGTAACCTATCAGCAGGCGGCAGCAGTGATTAAAAGTGTTTGCGCACGACGTAGTACAATGGAGGTGACCCAGCCTTTGAAAAAGCTACAAGCGAAACGCGTCAGGCTGCTACACGTGAGCTGATAAGTCCAAGAGGAATCAACCGATCCCAGAGTGCTCCCCATACTGTTGGGCAACCTTTGAGCATGCATCTATACGCGGCCGTCCTGCCGCGGGGGTAGCACCACTGCTTGAAATGCAAGCTGGCCACGGAGTTGGGAATCTGCCCGGCTTATGCGGAGGGACTGGCACCAATAATCAGGACTTTCCAGCCCACGGGGCTCATTGAGGGCAATGCATCAGCGATCCTCTGCTGTCCCGTACCTAACCAAGGTTTCAAGAGCGCTACACAGACACTACAATAACCATAATGCTATGGGAGGCTGTGTAACCTATCAGCAGGCGGCAGCAGTGAATAAAAGTGTTTGCGCACGACGTAGAACAATGGAGGTGACCGGCCTTTGAAAAAGCTACAAGCGAAACGCGTCAGGCCGCTACACGTGAGCTGATAAGTCCAGAAGGTATCAAACGATCCTGGAGTGCTCCCCATACTGTTGGGCAACCTTTGAGCATTCATCCCTACGCGGCCGTCCTGCCGCGGGGGTAGCACCACTACTTGAAACGCAAGCGGGCCGCGGACTTGGGAATCTGCCCGGCTTATGCGGAGGGACTGGCACCAATAATCAGGACTTTCCAGCCCGCGGGGCTCATTGAAGGCAATACATCAGCTATCCTCTGCTGTCTCGTACCTATCCAAGGTTTCAAGAGCGATACATGTAGACTACCATAACCATAATGCTATAGGAGGCTGCGTAACCTATCAGCAGGCGGCAGCAGTGAATAAAAGTGTTTGCGCACGACGTAGAACAATGGAGGTGACCAGCCTTTGAAAAAGCTACATGCGAAACGCGTCAGGCCGCTACAAGTGAGCTGATAAGTCCAAAAGGTATCAACCGATCCTGGAGTGCTCCCCATACTGTTGGGCAACCTTTGAGCATTCATCTATACGCAGCCGTCCTGCCGTGGGGGTAGCACCACTGCTTGAAACGCAAGCGGGCCGCGGAGTTGGGAATCTGCCCGGCTTATGCAGGGGGACTGGCACCAATAATCACGACTTTCCAGCCCACGGGGCTCATTGAGGCAATGCATCAGCGATCCTCTGCTGTCCTGTACCTATTTAAGGTTTCAAGAGTGCTACACAAACACTACAATAACCATAATGCTATGGGAGGCTGTGTAACCTATCAGCAAGCGGCAGCAGTGATTAAAAGTGTTTGCGCACGACATAGAACAATGGAGGTGACCGGCCTTTGAAAAAGCTACAAGCGAAACGCGTCAGTCCGCTTCACGTGAGCTGATAAGTCCAAGAGGTATCAACCGATCCCGGAGTGCTCCCCATACTGTTGGGCAACCTTTGAGCATTCATCTATATGCGGACGTCCTTCCGCGGGGGAAGCACCACTGCTTGAAACGCAAGTGGGCCGCGGAGTTGGGAATCTGCCCGGCTTAAGCAGGGGGACTGGCACCAATAATCAGGGCTTTCCAGCCCACGGGGCTCATTGAGGGCAATGAATCAGCGATCCTCTGCTGTCCCGTACCTATCCAAGGCTTCAAGAGCGCTACACGGACACTACAATAACCATAATGCAATGGGAGGCTGCGTAACCTATCAGCAGGCGGCAGCAATGATTTAAAGTGTTTGAGCACGACGTAGAATAATGGAGGTGACCGGCCTTTGAAAAAGCTACAAGCGAAACGTGTCAGGCCGCTACATGTGAGCTGATAAGTCCAAGAGGTATCAACTGATCCCAGAGTGCTCCTCATATTGTTGGGCAACCTTTGAGCATTCATCTATATGCGGCCGTCCTGCCGCAGGGGTAGCACCACTGCTTGAAACGCAAGCGGGCCGCGGAGTTGGGAATCTGCCCGGCTTATGCGGGGGGACTAGCACCAATAATCAGGACTTTCCAGCCCACGGGGCTCATTGAGGGCAATGCATCAGCGATCCTCTGCTGTCTGGTACCTATCCAAGGTTTCAAGAGCGCTACACGCACACTACAATAACCATAATGCTATGGGAGGCTGCGTAACCTATTAGCAGGTGGCAGCAGTGATTAAAAGTGTTTGCGCACGACATAGAACAATGGAGGTGACCGGGCTTTGAAAAAGCTACAAGCGAAACGCGTCAGGCCGCTACACATGAGCTGGTAAGTCCAAGAGGTATCAACCGATCCCGGAGTGCTCCCCGTACTGTTGGCCAACCTTTGAGCATGCATCTATACGCGGCCGTCCTGCCGCAGTGATAGCAGCACTGCTTGAGACGCAAGCGGGCCGCGGAGTTGGGAATCTGCCCGGCGTATGCGGAGGGACTGGCACCAATAATCAGGACTTTCCTGCCCACGGGGCTCATTGAGGGCAATGCATCAGCGATTCTCTGCTGTCCCGTACCTATCCAAGGTTTCAAGAGCGCTACACGGACACTACAATAACCATAATGCTATGGAAGGCTGCGTAACCTATCAGCAGGCGGAAGCAGTGATTAAAAGTATTTGCGCATGACGTAGAACAATGGAGGTGACCGGCCATTGAAAAAGCTACAAGCGAAACGCATCAGGCCGCTACACGTGAGCTGATAAGTCCAAGAGGTATCAAACGATCCCGGAGTGCTCCCCATACTGTTGGGCAACCTTTGAGCATTCATCTATACGTGGCCGTCCTGCCGCGGGGGTAGCACCACTGCTTGAAACGCAAGCGGGCTGCAGAGTTGGGAGTCTGCCCGGCTTATGCGGTGGGACTGGCACCAATAATCAGGACTTTGCAGCCCACGGAGCTCATTGAGGGCAATGCATCAGCGATCCTCTGCTGTCCCGTACCTATCCAAGGTTTCAAGAGCGCTACACGGACACTACAATAACCATAATGCTATGGGAGGCTGCGTAACCTATCAGCAGGCGGCAGCAGTGATTAAAAGTGTTTGCGCACGACGTAGAACAATGGAGGTGACCGGCCTTTGGAAAAGCTTCAAGCGAAACGCGTCAGGCCGCTACACGTGAGCTGATAAGTCCAAGAGGTATCATCCGATCCCGGAGTGCTCCCCATACTGTTGGGCAACCTTTGAGCATTCATCTATATGCGGCCGTCCTGCCGCGGGGGTAGCACCACTGCTTGAAACGCAAGCGGGCCGCGGAGTTGGGAATCTGCCCGGCTTATGCGGGGGGACTGGTCCAATAATCAGGACTTTCCAGCCCACGGGGCTCATTGAGGGCAATGCATCAGCGATCCTCTGCTGTCCCGTACCTATCCAAGGTTTCAACTAGGGGTGGGCGGAATTTGCGTAATCGCGTTACGCAAATCTCCGCGAAACGGTAAAAATCTCCGCGAACACGCAGAAATTCCGCGAACACGCGGAATTGCTTGTTCGCGATACTTTTTTCCTGTTCGCGATCGCTGTTTGCGTGCTCGGGGTGAAATATCTCGCGAACACGCATATTGAGAACGCGAACAAGCAAAAAGTTTCGCGAAGTCGCGGAACGCAGATTTTTGGGCAATTTCGCGTTTTCCGCAGAACGCGAAATTACCAAAATTCCGCAAATTCCGCGAACGGAACAGAATTTACCACCCAGGCCTAGTTTCAACAGCGCTACACGGACACTACAATAACCATAATGCTATGGGAAGCTGCGTAACCTATCAGCAGGCGGCAGCAGTGATTAAAAGTGTTTGCGCACGACGTAGTACAATGGAGGTGACCAGCCTTTGAAAAAGCAACAAGCAAAATGCGTCAGGCCGCTACACGTGAGCTGATAATTCCAAGAGGTATCAACCGATCCCGGAGTGCTCCCCATACTGTTGGGCAACCTTTGAGCATTCATCTATACGTGGCCGTCCTGCCACGGGGGTAGCATCACTGCTTGAAACGCAAGAGGGCCGCGGAGTTGGGAATCTGCCCGGCCTATTTGGGGGGACTGGCACCAATAATCAGGACTTTCTAGCCCACGGGGCACATTGAGGGCAATGCATCTGCGATCCTCTGTGTCCCATACCTATCCAAGGTTTCAAGAGCGCTACATGGACACTACAAGAACCATAATGCTATGGGAGGCTATGTAACCTATCAGCAGGCGGCAGCAGTGATTAAAAGTGTTTGCGTACGGCGTAGAACAATGGAGGTGACCGGCCTTTGAAAAAGCTACAAGCGAAACGCGTCAGGCCGCTACACGTGAGCGGATAAGTCCAATAGGTGTCAACCGATCCCTAAGTGCTCCCATACTGTTGGGCAACCTTTGAGCATTCATCTATATGCGGCCATCCTGCTGCGGGGGTAGCACCACTGCTTGAAATGCAAGCGGGCTGCCGAGTTGGGAATCTGCCCGGCTTATGCGGGGGGACTGGCACCAATAATCAGGACTTTCCAGCCCACGGGGCTCATTGAGGGCAATGCATCAGCGATACTCTGCTGTCCCGTACCTAACCAAGGTTTCAAGAGCGCTACACAGACACTACAATAACCATAATGCTATGGGAGGCTGTGTAACCTATCAGCAGGCGGCAGCAGTGAATAAAAGTGTTTGCGCACGACGTAAAACAATGGAGGTGACCGGCCTTTGAAAAAGCTACAAGCGAAACGCGTCAGGCCGCTACACGTGAGCTGGTAAGTCCAGAAGGTATCAAACGATCCTGGAGTGCTCCCCATACTGTTGGGCAACCTTTGAGCATTCATCTCTACGCGGCCGTCCTGCCGCGGGGGTAGCACCACTACTTGAAACGCAAGCGGGCCGCGGAGTTGGGAATCTGCCCGGCTTATGCGGAGGGACTGGCACCAATAATCAGGACTTTCCAGCCCGCGGGGCTCATTGAAGGCAATACATCAGCTATCCTCTGCTGTCTCGTACCTATCCAAGGTTTCAAGAGCGCTACACGCACACTACAATAACCATAATGCTATAGGAGGCTGCGTAACCTATCAGCAGGCGGCAGCAGTGAATAAAAGTGTTTGCGCACGACGTAGAACAATGGAGGTGACCAGCCTTTGAAAAAGCTACATGCGAAACGCGTCAGGCCGCTACAAGTGAGCTGATAAGTCCAAAAGGTATCAACCGATCCTGGAGTGCTCCCCATACTGTTGGGCAACCTTTGAGCATTCATCTATACGCAGCCGTCCTGCCGTGGGGGCTGCGGAGTTGGGAATCTGCCCGGCTTATGCGGGGGGACTGGCACCAATAATCAGGACTTTCCAGCCCACGGGGCTCATTGAAGGCAATACATCAGCGATCCTCTGCAGTCTCGTACCTATCCAAGGTTTCAAGAGCGCTACATGTAGACTACCATAACCACAATGCTATAGGAGGCTGCGTAACCTATCAGCAGGCGGCAGCAGTGAATAAAAGTGTTTGTGCATGACGTAGAACAATGGAGGTGATCGGCCTTTGAAAAAGCTACATGCGAAACGCGTCAGGCCGCTACACGTGAGCTGATAAGTCCAAAAGGTATCAACCGATCCTGGAGTGCTCCCCATACTGTTGGGCAACCTTTGAGCATTCATCTATACGCAGCCGTCCTGCCGTGGGGGTAGCACCACTGCTTGAAACGCAAGCGGGCCGCGGAGTTGGGAATCTGCCCGGCTTAGGCTGGGGGACTGGCAAGAAAAAACAGGACTTTCCAGCCCACGGGGCTCATTGAGGCAATGCATCAGCGATCCTCTGCTGTCCTGTACCTACTTAAGGTTTCAAGAGTGCTACACAAACACTACAATAACCATAATGCTATGGGAGGCTGCGTAACCTATCAGCAAGCGGCAGCAGTGATTAAAAGTGTTTGCGCATGACGTAGAACAATGGAGGTGACCGGCCTTTGAAAAAGCTACAAGCAAAACGCGTCAGGCCTCTACACGTGAGCTGATAAGTCCAAGAGGTATCAACTGATCCCGGAGTGCTCCCCATACTGTTGGGCAACCTTTGAGCATTCATCTATATGCGGCCGTCCTGCCGCGGGGGTAGCACCACTGCTTGAAACGCAAGCGGGCCTCGGAGTTGGGAATCTGCCCGGCTTATGCGGGGGGACTGGCACCAATAATCAGGACTTTCCAGCCCACGGGGCTCATTGAGGGCAATGCATCAGCTATCCTCTGCTGTCTCGTACCTATCCAAGGTTTCAAGAGCGCTACATGGAGACTACCATAACCATAATGCTATAGGAGGCTGCGTAACTTATCAGCAGGCGGCAGCAGTGATCAAAAGTGTTTGCGGACGAAGTAGAACAATGGAGGTGACCGGCCTTTGAAAAAGCTTCAAGCGAAACGCGTCAGGCCGCTACACGTGAGCTGATAAGTCCAAGAGGTATCAACCGATCCCGGAGTGCTCCCCATACTGTTGGGCAACCTTTGAGCATTCATCTATACTTGGCCGTCCTGCCGCTGGGGTAGCACCACTGCTTGAAAGGCAAGCGGACCGCGGAGTTGGGAATCTGCCCGGCTTATGCGGGGGACTGGCACCAATAATCAGGACTTTCCAGCCCACGGGGCTCATTGAGGGCAATGCATCAGCGATCCTCCGCTGTCCCGTACCTATCCAAGGTTTCAAGAGCGCTACACGGACACTACAATAACCATAATGCTATGGGAGGCTGCGTAACCTATCAGCAGGCGGCAGCAGTGATTAAAAGTGTTTGAGCACGACGTAGAACAATGGAGGTGACCGGCCTTTGAAAAAGCTACAAGCGAAACGCGTCAGGCCACTACACGTGAGCTGATAAGTCCAAGAGGTATCAACTGATCCCAGAGTGCGCCCCATATTGTTGGGCAACCTTTGAGCATTCATCTATATGCAGCCGTCCTGCCGCGGGGGAGCACCACTGCTTGAAACGCAAGCGGGCCGCGGAATTGGGAATCTGCCCGGCTTATGCGGGGGGACTGGCACCAATAATCAGGACTTTCCAGCCCACGGGGCTCATTGAGGGCAATGCATCAGCTATCCTCTGCTGTCTCGTACCTATCCAAGGTTTCAAGAGCGCTACACGCACACTACAATAACCATAATGCTATGGGAGGCTGCGTAACCTATTAGCAGGCGGCAGCAGTGATTAAAAGTGTTTGCGCACGACGTAGAACAATGGAGGTGACCGGGCTCTGAAAAAGCTACAAGCGAAACGCCTCAGGCCGCTACACGTGAGCTGATAAGTCCAAGAGGTATCAAACGATCCCGGAGTGCTCCCCATACTGTTGGGCAACCTTTGAGCATTCATCTATACGCGGCCGTCCTACCGCGGGGGTAGCACCACTGCTTGAAACGCAAGCGGGCCACGGAGTTGGGAATCTGCCCGGCTTATGCGGAGGGACTGGCACCAATAATCAGGACTTTCCAGCCCACGGGGCTCATTGAGGGCAATGCATCAGCGATCCTCTGCTGTCTCGTACCTATCCAAGGTTTCAAGAGCGCTACACGCACACTACAATAACCATAATGCTATGGGAGGCTGCGTAACCTATTAGCAGGCGGCAGCAGTGATTAAAAGTGTTTGCGCACGACGTAGTACAATGGAGGTGACCAGCCTTTGAAAAAGCAACAAGCGAAACGCGTCAGGCCACTACACGTGAGCGGATAAGTCCAAGAGGTATCAACCAATCCCGGAGTGCTCCCCATACTGTTGGGCAACCTTTGAGCATTCATCTATACGTGGCCGTCCTGCCGCGGGGGTAGCATCACTGCTTGAAACGCAAGAGGGCCGCGGAGTTGGGAATCTGCCCGGCCTATTTGGGGGGACTGGCACCAATAATCAGGACTTTCTAGCCCACGGGGCTCATTGAGGGCAATGCATCTGCGATCCTCTGTGTCCCATACCTATCCAAGGTTTCAAGAGCGCTACACGGACACTACAATAACCATAATGCTATGGGAGGCTGCTTAACCTATTAGCAGGCGGCAGCAGTGATTAAAAGTGTTTGTGTAGAACAATGGAGGTGACCGGCCTTTGAAAAAGCTACAAGCGAAACGCGTCAGGCCGCTACACGTGAGCGGATAAGTCCAATAGGTGTCAACCGATCCCTGAGTGCTCCCCATACTGTTGGGCAACCTTTGAGCATTCATCTATATGCGGCCATCCTGCTGCGGGGGTAGCACCACTGCTTGAAATGAAAGCAGGCTGCGGAGTTGGGAATCTGCCCAGCTTATGCGGGGGGACTGGCACCAATAATCAGGACTTTCCAGCCCACGGGGCTCATTGAGGGCAATGCATCAGCGATCCTCTGCTTTCCCGTATCTATCCAAGGTTTCAAGAGCGCTACATGGACACTACAATAACCATAATGCTATGGGAGGCTGCGTAACCTATCAGCAGGCGGCAGCAGTGATTAAAAGTGTTTGCGCACGACATAGTACAATGGAGGTGACCAGCCTTTGAAAAAGCTACAAGCGAAATGCGTCAGGCCGCTACACGTGAGATGATAAGTCCAAGAGGTATCAACCGATCCCGGAGTGCTCCCCATACTGTTGGGCAACCTTTGAGCATTCATCTATACGTGGCCGTCCTGCCGCGGGGGTAGCATCACTGCTTGAAACGCAGGAGGGCCGCGGAGTTGGATATCTGCCCGGCTTATGCGGGGGGAATGGCACCAATAATCAGGACTTTCCAGCCCACGGGGCTCATTGAGCGCAATGCATCAGCGATCCTCTGCTGTCCCGTACCTATCCAAGGTTTCAAAAGCGCTACACGGACACTACAATAACCATAATGCTATGGGAGGCTGCGTAACCTATCAGTGATTAAAAGTGTTTGCGCACGACGTAGTACAATGGAGGTGACCAGCCGTTGAAAAAGCTACAAGCAAAACGCGTCAGGCCGCTACACGTGAGCTGATAAGTCCAAGAGGTATCAACCGATCCTGGAGTGCTCCCCATACTGTGGGGCAACCTTTGAGCATTCATCTATACGCGGCCATCCTGCCGCGGGGGTAGCACCACTGCTTGAAACACAAGCGGACATGGACTTGGGAATCTGCCCGGCTTATGCGGGGGGACTGGCACCAATAATCAGGACTTTCCAGCCCGCGGGGCTCATTGAAGGCAATACATCAGCTATCCTCTGCTGTCTCGTACCTATCCAAGGTTTCAAGAGCGCTACATGTAGACTACCATAACCATAATGCTATAGGAGGCTGCGTAACCTATCAGCAGGCGGCAGCAGTGAATAAAAGTGTTTGCGCACGACGTAGAACAATGGAGGTGACCAGCCTTTGAAAAAGCTACATGCGAAACGCGTCAGGCCGCTACAAGTGAGCTGATAAGTCCAAAAGGTATCAACCGATCCTGGAGTGCTCCCCATACTGTTGGGCAACCTTTGAGCATTCATCTATATGCAGCCGTCCTGCCGTGGGGGTAGCACCACTGCTTGAAACGCAAGCGGGCCGCGGAGTTGGGAATCTGCCCGGCTTATGCAGGGGGACTGGCACCAATAATCAGGACTTTCCAGCCCACGGGGCTCATTGAGGCAATGCATCAGCGATCCTCTGCTGTCCTGTAGCTATTTAAGGTTTCAAGAGTGCTACACAAACACTACAATAACCATAATGCTATGGGAGGCTGTGTAACCTATCAGCAAGCGGCAGCAGTGATTAAAAGTGTTTGCGCACGACGTAGAACAATGGAGGTGACCGGCCTTTGAAAAAGCTACAAGCGAAACGTGTCAGGCCGCTACATGTGAGCTGATAAGTCCAAGAGGTATCAACTGATCCCAGAGTGCTCCCCATATTGTTGGGCAACCTTTGAGCATTCATCTATATGCGGCCGTCCTGCCGCAGGGGTAGCACCACTGCTTGAAACGCAAGCGGGCCGCGGAGTGGGGAATCTGCCCGGCTTATGCGGGGGGACTATCACCAATAATCAGGACTTTCCAGCCCACGGGGCTCATTGAGGGCAATGCATCAGCGATCCTCTGCTGTCTGGTACCTATCCAAGGTTTCAAGAGCGCTACACGCACACTACAATAACCATAATGCTATGGGAGGCTGCGTAACCTATTAGCAGGTGGCAGCAGTGATTAAAAGTGTTTGCGCACGACGTAGAACAATGGAGGTGACCGGGCTTTGAAAAAGCTACAAGCGAAACGCGTCAGGCCGCTACACATGAGCTGGTAAGTCCAAGAGGTATCAACCGATCCCGGAGTGCTCCCCGTACTGTTGGCCAACCTTTGAGCATGCATCTATACGCGGCCGTCCTGCCGCAGTGATAGCAGCACTGCTTGAGACGCAAGCGGGCCGCGGAGTTGGGAATCTGCCCGGCGTATGCGGAGGGACTGGCACCAATAATCAGGACTTTCCTGCCCACGGGGCTCATTGAGGGCAATGCATCAGCGATTCTCTGCTGTCCCGTACCTATCCAAGGTTTCAAGAGCGCTACACGGACACTACAATAACCATAATGCTATGGAAGGCTGCGTAACCTATCAGCAGGCGGAAGCAGTGATTAAAAGTGTTCGCGCACAACGTAGAACAGTGGAGGTGACCGACCTTTGAAAAAGCTACAAGCGAAACGTGTCAGGCCCCTACACGTGAGCTGATAAGTCCAAGAGGAATCAACCGATCCCGGAGTGCTCCCCATACTGTTGGGCAACCTTTGAGCATTCATCTATACGCGGCCATCCTGCCGCGGGGGGTAGCACCACTGCTTGAAATGCAAGCGGGCCATGGAGTTGGGAATCTGCCCAGCTTATGCGGGGGGACTTGCACCAATAATCAGGACTTTCCAGCCCACGGAGCTCATTGAGGGCAATGCATCAGCGATCCTCTGCTGTCCCGTACCTATCCAAGGTTTCAAGAGCGCTACACGGACACTACAATAACCATAATGCTATGGGAGGCTGCGTAACCTATCAGAAGGCGGCAGCAGTGATTAAAAGTGTTTGCGCACGACGTAGAACAATGGAGGTGACCGGCCTTTGGAAAAGCTTCAAGCGAAACGCGTCAGGCCGCTACACGTGAGCTGATAAGTCCAAGAGGTATCATCCGATCCCGGAGTGCTCCCCATACTGTTGGGCAACCTTTGAGCATTCATCTATATGGGGCCGTCCTGCCGCGGGGGTAGCACCACTGCTTGAAACGCAAGCGGGCCGCGGAGTTGGGAATCTGCCCGGCTTATGCGAGGGGACTGGCACCAATAATCAGGACTTTCCAGCCCACGGGGCTCATTGAGGGCAATGCATCAGCGATCCTCTGCTGTCCCGTACCTATCCAAGGTTTCAACTAGGGGTGGGCGGAATTTGCGTAATCGCGTTACGCAAATCTCCGCGAAACGGTAAAAATCTCCGCGAACACGCAGAAATTCCGCGAACACGCGGAATTGCTTGTTCGCGATACTTTTTTCCTGTTCGCGATTGCTGTTTGCGTGCTCGGGGTGAAATATCTCGTGAACACGCATATTGAGAACGCGAACAAGCAAAAAATTTCGCGAAGTCGCGGAACGCAGATTTTTGGGCAATTTCGCGTTTTCCGCAGAACGCGAAATTACCCAAATTCCGCAAATTCCGCGAACGGAACAGAATTTACCACCCAGGCCTAGTTTCAACAGCGCTACACGGACATTACAATAACCATAATGCTATGGGAAGCTGCGTAACCTATCAGCAGGCGGCAGCAGTGATTAAAAGTGTTTGCGCACGACGTAGTACAATGGAGGTGACCAGCCTTTGAAAAAGCAACAAGCGAAATGCGTCAGGCCGCTACACGTGAGCTGATAAGTCCAAGAGGTATCAACCGATCCCGGAGTGCTCCCCATACTGTTGGGCAACCTTTGAGCATTCATCTATACGTGGCCGTCCTGCCACGGGGGTAGCATCACTGCTTGAAACGCAAGAGGGCCGCGGAGTTGGGAATCTGCCCGGCCTATTTGGGGGGACTGGCACCAATAATCAGGACTTTCTAGCCCACGGGGCACATTGAGGGCAATGCATCTGCGATCCTCTGTGTCCCATACCTATCCAAGGTTTCAAGAGCGCTACATGGACACTACAAGAACCATAATGCTATGGGAGGCTACGTAACCTATCAGCAGGCGGTAGCAGTGATTAAAAGTGTTTGCGTACGGCGTAGAACAATGGAGGTGACCGGCCTCTGAAAAAGCTACAAGCGAAACGCGTCAGGCCGCTACACGTGAGCGGATAAGTCCAATAGGTGTCAACCGATCCCTAAGTGCTCCCCATACTGTTGGGCAACCTTTGAGCATTCATCTATATGCGGCCATCCTGCTGCGGGGGTAGCACCACTGCTTGAAATGCAAGCGGGCTGCCGAGTTGGGAATCTGCCCGGCTTATGCGTGGGGACTGGCACCAATAATCAGGACTTTCCAGCCCACGGGGCTCATTGAGGGCAATGCATCAGCGATACTCTGCTGTCCCGTAACTATCCAAGGTTTCAAGAGCGCTACACGGACACTACAATAACCATAATGCTATGGGAGGCTGCGTAACCTATCAGCAGGCGGCAGCAGTGATTAAAGGTGTTTGCGCACGACATAGTACAATGGAGGTGACCATCCTTTGAAAAAGCTACAAGTGAAACGCGTCAGGCCGCTACACGTGAGCTGATAAGTCCAAGAGGTATCAACCGATCCCGGAGTGCTCCCCATACTGTTGGGCAACCTTTGAGCATTCATCTATACGTGGCCGTCCTGCCGCGGGGGTAGCATCACTGCTTGAAACGCAGGAGGGCCGCGGAGTTGGATATCTGCCCGGCTTATGCGGGGGGAATGGCACCAATAATCAGGACTTTCCAGCCCACGGGGCTCATTGAGCGCAATGCATCAGCGATCCTCTGCTGTCCCGTACCTATCCAAGGTTTCAAAAGCGCTACACGGACACTACAATAACCATAATGCTATGGGAGGCTGCGTAACCTATCAGTGATTAAAAGTGTTTGCGCACGACGTAGTACAATGGAGGTGACCAGCCGTTGAAAAAGCTACAAGCAAAACGCGTCAGGCCGCTACACGTGAGCTGATAAGTCCAAGAGGTATCAACCGATCCTGGAGTGCTCCCCATACTGTTGGGCAACCTTTGAGCATTCATCTATACGCGTCCATCCTGCCGCGGGGGTAGCACCACTGCTTGAAACACAAGCGGACATGGAGTTGGGAATCTGCCCGGCTTATGCGGGGGGACTGGCACCAATAATCAGAACTTTCCAGCCCACGGGGCTCATTGAGGACAATGCATCAGCATTCCTCTGCTGTCCCGTACCTATCCAAGGTTTCAAGAGCGCTACACGGACACTACAATAACCATAATGCTATGGGAGGCTGCGTAACCTATCAGCAGGCGGCAACAGTGATTAAAAGTGTTTGCGCATGACGTAGAACAGTGGAGGTGACCGGCCTTTGAAAAAGCTACAAGCGAAACGTGTCAGGCCTCTACACGTGAGCTGATAAGTCCAAGAGGTATCAACCGATCCCGGAGTGCTCCCCATACTGTTGGGCAACCTTTGAGCATGCATCTATACGCGGCCGTCCTGCCGCGGGGGTAGCACCACTGCTTGAAATGCAAGCTGGCCACGGAGTTGGGAATCTGCCCGGCTTATGCGGAGGGACTGGCACCAATAATAAGGACTTTCCAGCCCACGGGGCTCATTGAGGGCAATGCATCAGCGATCCTCTGCTGTCCCGTACCTAACCAAGGTTTCAAGAGCGCTACACAGACACTACAATAACCATAATGCTATGGGAGGCTGTGTAACCTATCAGCAGGCGGCAGCAGTGAATAAAAGTGTTTGCGCACGACGTAGAACAATGGAGGTGACCGGCCTTTGAAAAAGCTACAAGCGAAACGCGTCAGGCCGCTACACGTGAGCTGGTAAGTCCAGAAGGTATCAAACGATCCTGGAGTGCTCCCCATACTGTTGGGCAACCTTTGAGCATTCATCTCTACGCGGCCGTCCTGCCGCGGGGGTAGCACCACTACTTGAAACGCAAGCGGGCCGCGGAGTTGGGAATCTGCCCGGCTTATGCGGAGGGACTGGCACCAATAATCAGGACTTTCCAGCCCACGGGGCTCATTGAAGGCAATACATCAGCTATCCTCTGCTGTCTCGTACCTATCCAAGGTTTCAAGAGCGCTACACGCACACTACAATAACCATAATGCTATAGGAGGCTGCGTAACCTATCAGCAGGCGGCAGCAGTGAATAAAAGTGTTTGCGCACGACGTAGAACAATGGAGGTGACCAGCCTTTGAAAAAGCTACATGCGAAACGCGTCAGGCCGCTACAAGTGAGCTGATAAGTCCAAAAGGTATCAACCGATCCTGGAGTGCTCCCCATACTGTTGGGCAACCTTTGAGCATTCATCTATACGCAGCCGTCCTGCCGTGGGGGTAGCACCACTGCTTGAAACGCAAGCGGGCCGCGGAGTTGGGAATCTGCCCGGCTTATGCAGGGGGACTGGCACCAATAATCAGGACTTTCCAGCCCACGGGGCTCATTGAGGCAATGCATCAGCGATCCTCTGCTGTCCTGTACCTATTTAAGGTTTCAAGAGTGCTACACAAACACTACAATAACCATAATGCTATGGGAGGCTGCGTAACCTATCAGCAAGCGGCAGCAGTGATTAAAAGTGTTTGCGCACGACGTAGAACAATGGAGGTGACCGGCCTTTGAAAAAGCTACAAGCGAAACGCGTCAGTCCGCTTCACGTGAGCTGATAAGTCCAAGAGGTATCAATTGATCCCGGAGTGCTCCATATACTGTTGGGCAACATTTGAGCATTCATCTATATGCGTCCGTCCTGCCGCAGGGGTAGCAATACTGCCTGAAACGCAAGCGGGCTGCGGAGTTGGGAATCTGCCCGGCTTATGCGGGGGGACTGGCACCAATAATCAGGACTTTCCAGCCCACGGGGCTCATTGAAGGCAATACATCAGCGATCCTCTGCAGTCTCGTACCTATCCAAGGTTTCAAGAGCGCTACATGTAGACTACCATAACCATAATGCTATAGGAGGCTGCGTAACCTATCAGCAGGCGGCAGCAGTGAATAAAAGTGTTTGTGCATGACGTAGAACAATGGAGGTGATCGGCCTTTGAAAAAGCTACATGCGAAACGCGTCAGGCCGCTACACGTGAGCTGATAAGTCCAAAAGGTATCAACCGATCCTGGAGTGCTCCCCATACTGTTGGGCAACCTTTGAGCATTCATCTATACGCAGCCGTCCTGCCGTGGGGGTAGCACCACTGCTTGAAACGCAAGCGGGCCGCGGAGTTGGGAATCTGCCCGGCTTATGCTGGGGGACTGGCAAGAATAAACAGGACTTTCCAGCCCACGGGGCTCATTGAGGCAATGCATCAGCGATCCTCTGCTGTCCTGTACCTACTTAAGGTTTCAAGAGCACTACACAAACACTACAATAACCATAATGCTATGGGAGGCTGCGTAACCTATCAGCAAGCGGCAGCAGTGATTAAAAGTGTTTGCACACGACGTAGAACAATGGAGGTGACCGGCCTTTGAAAAAGCTACAAGCAAAACGCGTCAGGCCTCTACACGTGAGCTGATAAGTCCAAGAGGTATCAACTGATCCCGGAGTGCTCCCCATACTGTTGGGCAACCTTTGAGCATTCATCTATATGCGGCCGTCCTGCCACGGGGGTAGCACCACTGCTTGAAACGCAAGCGGGCCTCGGAGTTGGGAATCTGCCCGGCTTATGCGGGGGGACTGGCACCAATAATCAGGACTTTCCAGCCCACGGGGCTCATTGAGGGCAATGCATCAGCTATCCTCTGCTGTCTCGTACCTATCCAAGGTTTCAAGAGCGCTACATGGAGACTACCATAACCATAATGCTATAGGAGGCTGCGTAACTTATCAGCAGGCGGCAGCAGTGATTAAAAGTGTTTGCGGACGAAGTAGAACAATGGAGGTGACCGGCCTTTGAAAAAGCTTCAAGCGAAACGCGTCAGGCCGCTACACGTGAGCTGATAAGTCCAAGAGGTATCAACCGATCCCGGAGTGCTCCCCATACTGTTGGGCAACCTTTGAGCATTCATCTATACTTGGCCGTCCTGCCGCTGGGGTAGCACCACTGCTTGAAAGGCAAGCGGACCGCGGAGTTGGGAATCTGCCCGGCTTATGCGGGGGGACTGGCACCAATAATCAGGACTTTCCAGCCCACGGGGCTCATTGAGGGCAATGCATCAGCGATCCTCCGCTGTCCCGTACCTATCCAAGGTTTCAAGAGCGCTACACGGACACTACAATAACCATAATGCTATGGGAGGCTGCGTAACCTATCAGCAGGCGGCAGCAGTGATTAAAAGTGTTTGAGCACGACGTAGAACAATGGAGATGACCGGCCTTTGAAAAAGCTACAAGCGAAACGCGTCAGGCCACTACACGTGAGCTGATAAGTCCAAGAGGTATCAACTGATCCCAGAGTGCTCCCCATATTGTTGGGCAACCTTTGAGCATTCATCTATATGCAGCCGTCCTGCCGCGGGGGAGCACCACTGCTTGAAACGCAAGCGGGCCGCGGAATTGGGTATCTGCCCGGCTTATGCGGGGGGACTGGCACCAATAATCAGGACTTTCCAGCCCACGGGGCTCATTGAGGGCAATGCATCAGCGATCCTCTGCTGTCTCGTACCTATCCAAGGTTTCAAGAGCGCTACACGCACACTACAATAACCATAATGCTATGGGAGGCTGCGTAACCTATTAGCAGGCGGCAGCAGTGATTAAAAGTGTTTGCGCACGACGTAGAACAATGGAGGTGACCGGGCTCTGAAAAAGCTACAAGCGAAACGCCTCAGGCCGCTACACGTGAGCTGATAAGTCCAAGAGGTATCAAACGATCCCGGAGTGCTCCCCATACTGTTGGGCAACCTTTGAGCATTCATCTATACGCGGCCGTCCTGCCGCGGGGGTAGCACCACTGCTTGAAACGCAAGCGGGCCGCGGAGTTGGGAATCTGCCCGGCTTATGCGGAGGGACTGGCACCAATAATCAGGACTTTCCAGCCCACGGGGCTCATTGAGGGCAATGCATCAGCGATCCTCTGCTGTCCCGTACCTATCCAAGGTTTCAACAGCGCTACACGGACACTACAATAACCATAATGCTATGGGAGGCTGCGTAACCTATCAGCAGGTGGCAGCATTGATTAAAAGTGTTTGCGCACGACGTAGTACAATGGAGGTGACCAGCCTTTGAAAAAGCAACAAGCGAAACGCGTCAGGCCACTACACGTGAGCGGATAAGTCCAAGAGGTATCAACCAATCCCGGAGTGCTCCCCATACTGTTGGGCAACCTTTGAGCATTCATCTATACGTGGCCGTCCTGCCGCAGGGGTAGCATCACTGCTTGAAACGCAAGAGGGCCGCGGAGTTGGGAATCTGCCCGGCCTATTTGGGGGGACTGGCACCAATAATCAGGAGTTTCTAGCCCACGGGGCTCATTGAGGGCAATGCATCTGCGATCCTCTGTGTCCCATACCTATCCAAGGTTTCAAGAGCGCTACACGGACACTACAATAACCATAATGCTATGGGAGGCTGCGTAACCTATTAGCAGGCGGCAGCAGTGATTAAAAGTGTTTACGTAGAACAATGGAGGTGACCGGCCTTTGAAAAAGCTACAAGCGAAACGCGTCAGGCCGCTACACGTGAGCGGATAAGTCCAATAGGTGTCAACCGATCCCTGAGTGCTCCCCATACTGTTGGGCAACCTTTGAGCATTCATCTATATGCGGCCATCCTGCTGCGGGGGTAGCACCACTTCTTGAAATGAAAGCAGGCTGCGGAGTTGGGAATCTGCCCAGCTTATGCGGGGGGACTGGCACCAATAATCAGGACTTTCCAGCCCACGGGGCTCATTGAGGGCAATGCATCAGCGATCCTCTGCTTTCCCGTAACTATCCAAGGTTTCAAGAGCGCTACATGGACACTACAATAACCATAATGCTATGGGAGGCTGCGTAACCTATCAGCAGGCGGCAGCAGTGATTAAAAGTGTTTGCGCACGACATAGTACAATGGAGGTGACCAGCCTTTGAAAAAGATACAAGCGAAACGCGTCAGGCCGCTACACGTGAGCTGATAAGTCCAAGAGGTATCAACCGATCCCGAAGTGCTCCCCATACTGTTGGGCAACCTTTGAGCATTCATCTATACGTGGCCATCCTGCCGCGGGGGTAGCATCACTGCTTGAAACGCAAGAGGGCCACGGAGTTGGATATCTGCCCGGCTTATGCGGGGGGAATGGCACCAATAATCAGGACTTTCCAGCCCACGGGGCTCATTGAGGGCAATGCATCAGCGATCCTCTGCTGTCCCGTACCTATCCAAGGTTTCAAGAGCGCTACACGGACACTACAATAAACATAATGCTATGGGAGGCTGCGTAACCTATCAGCAGGCGGCAGCAGTGATTAAAAGTGTTTGCGCACGACGTAGTACAATGGAGGTGACCAGCCTTTGAAAAAGCTACAAGCGAAACGCGTCAGGCTGCTACACATGAGCTGATAAGTCCAAGAGGAATCAACCGATCCCAGAGTGCTCCCCATACTGTTGGGCAACCTTTGAGCATTCATCTATACGCGGCCATCCTGCCGCGGGGGTAGCACCACTGCTTGAAACACAAGTGGACATGGACTTGGGAATCTGCCCGGCTTATGCGGGGGGACTGGCACCAATAATCAGAACTTTCCAGCCCACGGGGCTCATTGAGGGCAATGCATCAGCGATCCTCTGCTGTCCCGTACCTATCCAAGGTTTCAAGAGCGCTACACGGACACTACAATAACCATAATGCCATGGGACGCTGCGTAACCTATCAGCAGGCGGCAGCAGTGATTAAAAGTGTTTGCTACACGACGTAGAACAATGGAGGTGACCGGCCTTTGAAAAAGCTACAAGCGAAACGTGTCAGGCCACTACACGTGTGCTGATAAGTCCAAGAGGTATCAACCGATCCTGGAGTGCTCCCCATACTGTTGGGCAACCTTTGAGCATTCATCTATACGCAGCTGTCCTGCCGCGGGGGTAGCACCACTGCTTGAAACGCAAGCGGGCCGCGGAGTTGGGAATCTGTCCGGCTTATGCGGGGGGACTGGCACCAATAATCAGGACTTTCCAGCCCACGGGGCTCATCGAGGGCAATGCATCAGCGATCCTCTGCTGTCCCGTACCTATCCAATGTTTCAAGAGCGCTACACGGACACTACAATAACCATAATGCTATGGGAGGCTGTGTAACCTATCAGCAGGCGGCAGCAGTGATTAAAAGTGTTTGCACACGACGTAGAACAATGGAGGTGACCGGCCTTTGAAAAAGCTACAAGCGAAATGCGTCAGGCCGTTACACGGGAGCTGATAAGACCAAGAGGTATCAACCAATCCCGGAGTGCTCCCCATACTGTTGGGCAACCTTTGAGCATTCATATATATATATATATATATATATATATATATATACCAATATATATATATATATACAAATATATATATGTATATATATATCAGTGAAAAAACCATAGGTTTCACACATGTTATAGTTAGCTGGACATTTTACTCGTAACAAACCAATGAAATTGCCCCGTTATAGTTAGTTCAGCTAACTATAACTCGCGCGCCCGCAATGCACTGCTGATGACGTCACATATTACATCACTCATGACATGGTCAGTGACATCACTCATGACATCACTGATGACATCTCAAATGACATCACTGATGACATCACTGATGACATCATCCAGTGAATGTGTGTTTTTCTGAAAATTAAATATGTTTTATATATGTGTATCTCAAGGTCGATGGAAGAATAAATGGGTATATAAGTGTCTAAATGGATGATTTGTTTTTGAAAAATTGATTGTGTTACTGACTGATTAAGTGTATCTCTCACTTTGTGTATAAGTGGCTGCATGGGTTGGTGAGTAGCTACATGGGTGTCTATATAGGTTATTAGTTGTTTTTTTGAGTATCAGTCTGAGTGTCTGTATGGTACGGTGGGGGGTATTACGTAGTGCATAGATGCATGAATGAGTGACTCACTGTTTGTATGTGTTGAAGACAGCATGTGTGCAGGACTGTATGTGTGGATGAGTGTGTGTATGGGTGTGTTATTGAGTGAATGACTGTCTCAATAGTGTCTTCAGGAGTAACTACATATGTTTTTAACTAGTATATGTGACTATTGGTGTATATATGTGAGTATATGTGAGAGGGAGAGATTGAAAGAGTTCCTGTATGAATAAGTATGTGTTTCTATAAGTGATTGTTTGAAAAACTAAGTATGTGTAAGTTTCCGTAGAAGTAAGTATGGTGGTGTGTGTATTACTGTATATGCAAGTAAATGTATGTTTTATTCTTTATTAGCATGAGTGACTATGTGTGTGAGTAACTCTATGGATGAGTGGCATTGTGTAACAGGATGTATAGATGTATGAGTACATATGATGAGTGAGTACATGTATGAGTGACTGTATAGGACTGTTGGTGAATGAGTGGATGTGTATGTGGATCTTAGAATTACTGAAGAGGTTGTTGTAACTGGTATTGGTATGTCCATTGTTTTGAAATTTTTAGTCTCTATTTTTGAATGTGTGTATCAAAGCTTATATTAAGGTGAGAGGAGGTCTGCCACTCTATCACAAGGATGATGTCATCAGTGATGTCATCAGTGATGTCATTTGAGATGTCATCAGTGATGTCATGAGTGATGTCACTGACCATGTCATGAGTGATGTAATATGTGACGTCATCAGCAGTGCATTGCGGGCGCGCGAGTTATAGTTAGCTGAACTAACTATAACGGGGCAATTTCATTGGTTTGTTACGAGTAAAATGTCCAGCTAACTATAACATGTGTGAAACCTATGGATTTTTCACTGAATTTCTAAGGTTTTTTAAATGCTAATTCCTAACTATAACGTGTGTGAAACCTATGGTTTTTTCAGTGAATTTCTAAGGTTTTTAAAATGCTAATTCCTAACTATAACGTGTGTGAAACCCATGGTTTTTTCAGTGAATTTGAAAGGTTTTTGAAATGCTAATTCCTAAATATAACGTGTGTGAAACCCATGGTTTTTTCAGTGAATTTGCAAGGTTTTTTAAATGCTATTTTTTTTTTTATTCTTCATTTTTTTCAAACATATTTTTAATTTAATTTTCTTATCTTTTATAAAGACTATGCTTAAATTTTTAAAATCCTTAAATATTTTTTTTATATATATTTTTTAAAATAAACATGTAAAATTTATTTCCAGTTTTTTTTTTTTTTTTTTTTTTTTTTTTTATAGTACGCGTACCGTAAGCTCACGGTAAGCGTACGGTTTACGCAACGCCCGTAATCTATCTACGCTGCTTGCGTATAGTTCCGTACTTTGCGTAGCCGCGCGTACTGCGCGTGGGACGCGTGCGCGCTTACGCAACACGCGCACGTTACGCGGAAGTGCCGGGGAGTGACTGTTATGCGCATGCGCGCAAGCGCGTGTCTTTTTTACGCGCACGCGTACTTTTTGCCGTAAGCGTACCGTAAGCGTACCGTAAGCGTACGGTAGGTCATGTGATCTTGAAACACAACTTTTGATTGGTTGAAACTACTTTCAGTTCTAGAACTCTCCTACACCACACCCATTCCCCTCATTTCTGCTTGTGATCCCTTGGGAGAAGGAGCTGGTTTGTCTTTGGGATACGATGGCAGAACAGCAGAGCTCTTCTGAGAGTGAGGCTAGCACCAGCAGCACTGTCTTGAGGCAGAGAGCGAGGAAAGTAAAGCCTTCTTACGTTTGGGAGTATTTTACTTTTCCAGAAGGCCAGCAAAAGGTGAATGCACCCTTAGTTACTTGCAAGCTGTGTAAGCGTGTACTTTCTAGAGGTAATCCTAACAGGAAGTATTCCTTTGGGAATCACACCATGAAGAGACACCTCCAGGAAGTACACAGAAGGACACATGGTCATCTTTTTGGAGGTAACTCTTCAGAAAGACGAGCCAGTACATCCACAGCAGCTCAGCCTGGACCATCATCTGCAGGGCAGACTCCTTCTTCTGCAGGTCAGGTGAGCCCTTCATCTGTGGGGGGAGAATCTCCTTTTGCTGGCCCTCTGGAAATTAACCCTCGGTTTGCGAGGGTTGAAGTACGGTGCGCCACTTGTCACGATCTAATTACTTATAGGGAGACCAGTGTTTCCCTGGTGAACAGTAAAATAGATCAGCACACTTGTCGTACCGTCTAATATTCCCAATCTTTCTTTCCTCTGTCCCTGCATGAACACAACGGTTCTTTTAAGAGCCAACCTTATCTTTCATCTTTTTTTTTCTTTTTTTTTAAAAACTTTTTTTTTTTTTTTTACCGTACGCGTACGGTAAGCGTACCTTTTTTTTATTTTTTAAAAAAAAACACTAAAAATCATTTATCTCATTACAAAGTCCTTGAGAGACTACAATTTTTATTTTTAACTTACCATACTCACTCAAAAAAATATTTATTCATTTGTTTTTTTAAAAAATAGTTTTTAAAATGGTTGTAGTTTCCGAAAATTTTCTATATCGATCTGAAAATAAAGAAAAAAGTATTAATATTTTTTATCCATTTTATAATACAATACACATATTTACATTTTTTACAAAAAAATATTTTTGCCTTATTTTTGCTGTTTTCAGAATATATTGCATTTCACTATTAATTGTGAAAGCAATTGCATTCATCATTTTACAGCGGGCAAAAAAAATTAACAATCACAAAGATTGTATTAAAAAAGCCCAGAATGTCTTCTCACTTAAACTTATCATTACAGAAATGCATATTATTCTAAAAAAATATCATCTAAAAACAATACTTTTTTCTTTAAAATACCGGCTGATATGTTTGTTTCAGAAGTATAATCACAATATTATATCTCAAATAACTCCAAAATACATCTGATTTTATTTCCTTTAGGCCAAATAGTATTTTTTTTTTTTTCCTGGAATAAATTTCCAAGGGAAAACCATTAAAATTCTAAAGTTTAATCTGTCCAGATCTCACCAATTCTCTGTAACATTTTGGTTCACGAAAATTTTTTGAATAATTTATTTAGTCCACAATAGAATTGCTTACTTTTCCACATGGCCAAATAGTAATTTTTTAAATCATTTTTGAAAAAATTTCCAATGGCAGTCCAATAGCATTCCATAATTTAAAATGTGCAGAAGTTACCGATTATCTCTAAATTATTGGTTTTTGAAAATTGCATTAAAATTTAAAAAAGTCCACATTACAATTGGTTATCTTTCCTTTAGGCCAAATGATAATTTTAAAAATCTTTTTTCTACAAAATTGCAATGGTAATCCAGTAAAATGGTAAAATTATTTTGTCCAGATCTTGCCAAATCTCTCTAAAATTTAGGTTTCAGGAAGATTAGATAGGAATTTGCTAAATCAAAAGGCAAACGTTGTTTGAAAATCAATTGGGAATCATTACACAGTGTCCAGCCTTTTTCACATTTTAGATAAACTGTGTAATGTCCAGAAGTAACAGTAGGTCCATCATGGAAAATTATTGCAACAGTTACAAAAGTTTTTCCTGAAATTGATAATTGCTGTCCTGTAAACTTCTTTATTAAAGTATCCAATTTTGATCCATCAGCTCTACATCGTTGCATCATTAAAATTACATACTGTCCGTATTCCCTTAAAATTAATGTTGAAAACATGTCAGAATTACACTCACCACATTTCATGCTATGATTAGCATCTTTAACTAATTTTGCAAAAGTGACTGTTTTACTCTCTGGCAATGTCAAATAAATAAACCTTTCATTATCAACAATAGAGCCACATATATTATAACAATTATCACAACTATGTTCCCATTTATAAGAGAGACCAAAAAAAATGTCAATGGGAACTCCTTCTTCTTCCACTACCTGAAGAAAATACATCAAAAATTCGTGTGCATCTTGCTGTTCATTTTGAGAAAACTGTGTTCGTCCTGAACATACATCTAAAAGTTTTCTAATTTCAGTAGCACTTTCTATTTGAGTTTTATCTTTACTCAGCTTTTGAAAAAGGAGACTGAGCTCTGAACAGAATCTTTTTCCCTGATTTACTATTATCTGCTCTTGCAAACTTTCCAGATAAAATGCAACATTCAGCACTACATTAGCGTAGCAGTTGACACCAGAGCTATTTTCAAAATGACATCCTACAACCTGTTCTTCATTTTCCTTATTCTTTTTGCTTGCAATTACATCACTCCTCTTTCTTTTCCTCTTCTCTACATCTTCATTACAGATATTCTCATTTCTCCTTTTACGAGAAACTACACGTTTCTCCAACACAGGATACTGACCTAAATGAGGAGCATAGCTTCTTCTTAATCTATTATACTCCTTTACACAGTTTGTATCAGCACTAACTTTTGAGTCATCAAAGTCTATCATGAATAAACCTGATAATGTTTTGACTCGTGACAAAGCTACATATGCCATACCTTCTTTGAACACAGTTGAACCAATGTTCACAAATGCACAATCTACAGTCAATCCTTGAGACTTGTGGATAGTTACAGCATATGCTAGTGAAAACGGAAACTGCTTCCTACGTACATATAAGTCTTTCACAAGCATGAAACGAACTGAACAACGACAAATGTCTTTAACTTCCTCTATCTGATCAAATTTTATCTGTAAACATTCAATTCCTTCTTTTTTCTGATAATTAATAAAACCCACAACTCTTCCCATCGCTCCATTCACTAAGCCTTTCTCAACATCCAAATTTCTCCTTAAAAACACTCTACAGTTCATGCAAACATAAAGATTTTTTTCTAATCCTGCTGTTTTGGAGATGTTCTTCTCTAGTGAGTCCAATTTATTTTTCAGTTTGCCTGTTACTGTGACTGTAATTCTTCCATCCTCAATTTTGTCCACTGCTTCCAATTTCCTGATGTCTTCCTTTTCCAATTTCAAAAGCTCCTCATTAAATATTGAGCATTCACGTAGAGTTGGCATTAAGCAGATGACACTTTTGTTTTCTGCAATATTCTTGTATATTTTCTCTGCAACTATTTCTTCCTTTGGAAATAAATTATGTAGCAGCCGACTCTGTAATGCTTTTTTCCCAACATCTGTGAGTAGTCCAATCCTGATATCTTTCAGAATACTTCCATATTCTTCATCGTTTGCTTGCCTCATATTAGTTGTAAGTTCCTTGTACTCAAAGAAGGACCAAATATTTGTATTTCCAATGCTTCCCAATGACTTCTTTGTGTCTTCATGTGTCACAGTATTAAACACTGGTTGTCCTTTAACTGGAGTAAGTTGCAAAAGATCCCCAAAAACTATGACGTGTTTTCCACCAAATAACACGTCATAGTCTGTCTTCAAAATTTGCTGCATTCTTAAATGCACAAAGGCAAGCATTAAGTTTGATACCATGCTCACCTCATCAATAATGAGAACTTGCATCTTCTTCAATACTCGTGAAACTTCCAAGGATGCTTCTCCAGTTAGCTTGTTGAATTGTATTTTGTTCTCATGCTCCACTGGTAACATTAGCAAACGATGTAAGGTGATTCCTTTTATGTTATATGCTGCTAACCCAGTTGGAGCAGTAACCACACAAGACAAAGTAGAATCCGTTTTTTGCTTTAGGTAGCTTCTGATGACTTTAATTAGGAAACTTTTTCCAGTGCCAGCTTGTCCGCTTACATACATCCTGATTGGATGAAATGATGTGCATGAGCACTCTTTTTTGATATGTAGAAATCCGTGATCAATTTTGTTTTTGATCTCTTCATAAATTTGTTGCTGCTCTTGATTCAGTTGTCTTTCCAAATTTTCTAAGTCTATAAATTCTTCTTGAGCTTGATTCATAGCCGTTTCCACTTCATTCATGGCTATTGATGCTTCATTTTCAACGATTGGTTGTCCTAGGGGATCTTGACTGTGTGTTCCTGAACTTTGGCTGTCCTGAGAACTGTCTCTAGCTATTTCTGCTGCAATTGTAGTTTCCTGTTCAATTTCTTCATTTAACATTTGCAGATAAGTTGAGAATGTACTGCATTGTATGCTGTCTTTGCAAGCATTAAAAGAATCTTCATAGCTCTGGAATTCTCCCAGTAGTTCATCCTCTGTACGCCATGGTTTAAACAACTGTAAAAGAGCCAAGTAGTAAAATTCTTTCTTGTCGGTAGTGTCGCAACTCAGCTTCCGGTGATTTATCAAACTTCCTTTGGTTTGCTTCACCAAACATCCTTCTTCACCAACAACTTTATATTTTCCACTGTTGATGTCTTCTGCAGCTTTCCGTGAATAAATGTAGTTCTGTAACACTTCATAGAGACACATGTTCTCCAGATGATGACTTCTCTTGGGATAATATGTGTCCAACATGTTTGTTTTCAATATGTCTGTACTTTCTGGGTCATTCTCAGCCAAATATTCAATTTCTCCAACAGATTTCAGTACCCGATTTCTCATTGCTGCAAGGCCTAAACTTGCCCAAATTATTCTTCTTGACTTCGAGTAGAGACTTGCAGAAGATAACCTATCTGAACATTCGTAGGATCCAATTTCTCGATGCGATAACATCTTCAAACTGAAACTGTACAGCTTCTTACTGACAGTCTTCTCGTGAGAAATCTCTTCCCACATTTCCTTCAATTCTGTTTTTTCTGATTTCGTAATGTAAGACGTTACATATCGAGCAACAGCAATGGAATTGTCAGCAACATACTGTATATCCATGTTAGCGTTCCACATGGATAAAATGACTGGGTTGTAGTCATTTATATTTTTTGATTCTTCTTTTCTTTTAAGGTTGTAGGTATTCTTAGGTGATTTTCTTGTGATAGTATGTCTCACAGCTGACATAAAACTGTTGACTCTTCCATTTGTAAGAACAGGTCTAGGAAATCCAAATCGACATTTAGTGTAGTATTTTTCTTTGCTCTTGTATTTCCGTCGACAGTATTTTCCACACCGATGACTTTGGAAACGTAGAACTTGCTCCTTTAACTTGTTCTCTTCTGTGCTTTTAGGTATAGCACATGTTGCATATTCTTCAATGTAAGATAACACTGCTTCATCAGTATCTGTTCCAAACTTTGGGGCATCCTTGATCCACAGCAGCATATGAATATGAGGAGCACCTCTTGCCTGGTACTCTTTTCTCCAAAAGAAATCCACTACTTCTCCAAGGGGTGGATTTTTTTTATTGCAGATGAAGGACATCATAGCCTCAAATCTATGATTGAAATATCTGCAAACATTAACCGGATCCAATGAGCACAGTTCTCCTGCTGTCTTGTATTCGATGTTTTTAATGTTTGAATTGGCCTCTCGTAGAAAATCCAGTAAATCATCCCAAGCGTACTCGGCACAGCTTAGGGTAAGGAACCATGTTGGTGTTCCTAAATTGCGTAACATGCATTTTAGTTCACCATGGCGTCGGTACCAATATTCATTTGTCCCACGCTGACAAGCCATCAGATTGATCAGTTGTGTTTCCAAATGATCATCTCGGTGCTGCACTTTCTCCATAAAATCCTTAGCAGACACATTTTGTAAATGTACTCCACTTTTTAAAATGTGATTTACTGCATAAGACAGTGCAGACAAGTCGCTTTCAAATAAAAGATGGAACAAATAAGGAATACTTTGTCGAAATCTGGGATCTTCAGCATATAGTCTTGTAGTTCGATACTCTGAAGCTGGAATCTGTTCTGGACGTTCATCGTATCGTCCTCCTTTTCCTTTAGGAAACAGCTGGGGAAAACATCGAGCTTCCAAGCTCTCCTCCCATACACTCACGGGATTTCCTTTTGCTTTCTTCATCTGAAAGAGATCAATATTGTCTCCCATAACTTCTTTCGAATGGAGAGGATGTATGCTAAAATGTTCATAAATTTCTTCTTCCTTTGACTTGTCCACTTTTTCAATTTGTCCAGTTGGTGTTTCTGTGTCTCCTTGTAAATCTTCTTCTTCTTCTTCTTCTTCTTCTTCTATATAAATTGATTCATACCATTTGTTATTTTTTTTCAAATACAAATTTGCTCTTTGTACTTTCCGCACATCTACCAGCTCCTGCCAAATCTTCTTATTCTTTGTAGGTACACCATTAACCAGAATAATTAATGGTTCAGTTTCCAAAGTATCCGCATCAATAGTTTCCATATTTTTTTTCAAATCCAAGGGCAAATACACCACTCTACCTTTTAAACCTCTCAGTAAATCTGAAGGAGGTAATTTACCAGTTTTGGGCTCCATACGTACTATGGTCTGGAACGGATGAACACATTGAATGAGTATAGACTCATATGTATTTAATTCAGAAAGTTCAGCAGGAATAGCATCCAATTCTAAATTATTATGTACAGCTCTGGTCGGCATTCTATTTTCCTCTAACTTGTTGTAGCAGTATTTACAAATACGCTGATCTTCACCCAATTCAAAACAATTTTCAAGAAATATATATGTGGCAAAATCCATCCACTTATAATTATCTTCATTTTCACTCTTTCTGTAGAGATCAACATTCCTAGTTTGTTTTCTATAATGAGTTCTGCGGCAACAAATACAAGTAACATTTGTTCTTTCATTAGAGATTATTGCAAATTTTGTTATGTGATCATTAAATGTCTTACTTACACAAGGTTCTACATTCTCTTCCACTTCTGCCTCATTTACTGTGTCTTTCTCTGCACTGTTTTGTTCAGGACCAAAGTAACAAAACTGAATTTCATCAACAACCTTCTCTACATCTGATACCGTTCCTCGGAACAGAGCCCTATTCAATTCATTTAACTTTATTGCTGGACTTTTGGCAAAATACAACCGTCTCACAAACTTTCTCATTTCAGTATGATGAACAGCCAGCATCCTAAAATGATGGAAAACACTATTGCACACTTTTCTAGATAGACAAGCAAGAGAATGACCCTGCAAACCAGTATTCTCTCTCACTCTGCATGGATCCAGACTTTGAAGCACCTTAATCTTTTGTTTTACACTTTTTTTACTATATTCTCTTAGAAACTCTCGAAATCTGTCAATAGATTCCTGACGCACAGTGCAAATACTACTACAATTCCAAGTGTACACTGGGGCTTTAGGACGTCTCCCCATTGCCTCATCTGCCATCACTTGTACCTCATCTCTTGGAACCATTATCTCCTTCTCCATTATGCAACCATTTTTTACTTCGTATGAACGACCTCTGGTGTCAACTGCATGCAGCAAACTATTACTTTGAAAATAGCTCTCTTCATTAAAAAAAGGTTCACTACTTGAACTATGCATCCACTTTCCTAAAAAAACTTTACAAAAGTTTGTTCTGTTCACTACTCTTTTGCTTTTGCTTTGTGATTTCAGTACATTAACCATTTTATCTAATGTACGCATCCTATTCAAAATTAAAATGAATAGTTTCCTTTTTAATTCTAATGCCTTTGCTGCAATGGCTTCAATTTCTTTTTTTCTCTTGTAATATTTTGCCTTTTGCTTATATTTCTTTATATCCTTTATCAAATTGGACATAACTCTTCTCTGAAACATTTTTCTACGTATCTCTTTAAATGCTGTTTTTCTGTTTATGTTAAACTTTTCAATTGCAGAAGGTATATTTGCATTAACTAAATTCTCAATTTTTTGCTGTTCTCTATTTTTTGTTACATTTTTCCGAGAACAGACATTTTGTACATTTTTCTTTGTTTTGAATATTTTGTTTAGAAATTGTTTTTTTTGCTTACCAGAAGATTTTTTCTTTTTCCCAACATCAGCATCTTCTACTAACTTTGGTCCTCCAGTTGTCTTCAAATATAGTTTTTTTTTTAGCGTTTTTTGAACTCGAGATTTTGTAGGCATCTTAAATTTTGTTCACTGTTCTTCAGCAATACCTGAAAAAAACTAAAAAAAAAATCCGTTATTGTATTTAAATATATTACTAAATTTCTTTTCACAATAGTCACAAAACGAAATTTCTTTGCCAATTTGAATTCACAAAAACTGCTCTTTTTTTTGGGCAAGTGAAAATCTCTTTTACAAACTGTCACATTATGAAACCACTTTTCAGATTTTTTAAAAAGCCCATGTCCACAGTGCTACACTCCACCAAGGGCAACCAGCCTTAGTGATGCTGAATGTATTTGCATTACAGACTTAAACCTGAAAACCCCACTGGCTTGTACATACTGTGCATGACTATACACGGCAAGGACATGGGTGTGTGCTAAGCCTCTGCTTCTTCCCCCAAAAATTCGCTCCCCCTTTCCATCTAATGCAACTGTGAAATCACCAGAGCAAGACGCAATAAATCTCTGTCTATAATTCTTCTATGCACACAGAGTCATGTTTTCACATTAGTGCCAAAACGAAATTTCTTTGCCAATTTCAAAGCACACTTACTGCTCTTTTATTTTTTCAGGGGCAAGTGAAAATCTCTTTTTACAATTTGAAATCACTTTTACAGACTGACACATTATGAAACCACTATTTTTGCTTTATTTAATTGCACGTGTCCAAGCTGTTTTTTTTTCAGACCACCACCATGTGCATTCTCTGTGACTGCCTACACTCCACCAAGGGCAACCAGCCTTAGTGATGCTGAATGTATTTGCATTACAGACTTAAACCTGAAAACCCCACTGGCTTGTACATACTGTGCATGACTATACACGGCAAGGACATGGGTGTGTGCTAAGCCTCTGCTTCTTCCCCCAAAAATTCGCTCCCCCTTTCCATCTAATGCAACTGTGAAATCACCAGAGCAAGACGCAATAAATCTCTGTCTATAATTCTTCTATGCACACAGAGTCATGTTTTCACATTAGTGCCAAAACGAAATTTCTTTGCCAATTTCAAAGCACACTTACTGCTCTTTTATTTTTTCAGGGGCAAGTGAAAATCTCTTTTTACAATTTGAAATCACTTTTACAGACTGACACATTATGAAACCACTATTTTTGCTTTATTTAATTGCACGTGTCCAAGCTGTTTTTTTTTCAGACCACCACCATGTGCATTCTCTGTGACTGCCTACACTCCACCAAGGGCAACCAGCCTTAGTGATGCTGAATGTATTTGCATTACAGACTTAAACCTGAAAACCCCACTGGCTTGTACATACTGTGCATGACTATACACGGCAAGGACATGGGTGTGTGCTAAGCCTCTGCTTCTTCCCCCAAAAATTCGCTCCCCCTTTCCATCTAATGCAACTGTGAAATCACCAGAGCAAGACGCAATAAATCTCTGTCTATAATTCTTCTATGCACACAGAGTCATGTTTTCACATTAGTGCCAAAACGAAATTTCTTTGCCAATTTCAAAGCACACTTACTGCTCTTTTATTTTTTCAGGGGCAAGTGAAAATCTCTTTTTACAATTTGAAATCACTTTTACAGACTGACACATTATGAAACCACTATTTTTGCTTTATTTAATTGCACGTGTCCAAGCTGTTTTTTTTTCAGACCACCACCATGTGCATTCTCTGTGACTGCCTACACTCCACCAAGGGCAACCAGCCTTAGTGATGCTGAATGTATTTGCATTACAGACTTAAACCTGAAAACCCCACTGGCTTGTACATACTGTGCATGACTATACACGGCAAGGACATGGGTGTGTGCTAAGCCTCTGCTTCTTCCCCCAAAAATTCGCTCCCCCTTTCCATCTAATGCAACTGTGAAATCACCAGAGCAAGACGCAATAAATCTCTGTCTATAATTCTTCTATGCACACAGAGTCATGTTTTCACATTAGTGCCAAAACGAAATTTCTTTGCCAATTTCAAAGCACACTTACTGCTCTTTTATTTTTTCAGGGGCAAGTGAAAATCTCTTTTTACAATTTGAAATCACTTTTACAGACTGACACATTATGAAACCACTATTTTTGCTTTATTTAATTGCACGTGTCCAAGCTGTTTTTTTTTCAGACCACCACCATGTGCATTCTCTGTGACTGCCTACACTCCACCAAGGGCAACCAGCCTTAGTGATGCTGAATGTATTTGCATTACAGACTTAAACCTGAAAACCCCACTGGCTTGTACATACTGTGCATGACTATACACGGCAAGGACATGGGTGTGTGCTAAGCCTCTGCTTCTTCCCCCAAAAATTCGCTCCCCCTTTCCATCTAATGCAACTGTGAAATCACCAGAGCAAGACGCAATAAATCTCTGTCTATAATTCTTCTATGCACACAGAGTCATGTTTTCACATTAGTGCCAAAACGAAATTTCTTTGCCAATTTCAAAGCACACTTACTGCTCTTTTATTTTTTCAGGGGCAAGTGAAAATCTCTTTTTACAATTTGAAATCACTTTTACAGACTGACACATTATGAAACCACTATTTTTGCTTTATTTAATTGCACGTGTCCAAGCTGTTTTTTTTTCAGACCACCACCATGTGCATTCTCTGTGACTGCCTACACTCCACCAAGGGCAACCAGCCTTAGTGATGCTGAATGTATTTGCATTACAGACTTAAACCTGAAAACCCCACTGGCTTGTACATACTGTGCATGACTATACACGGCAAGGACATGGGTGTGTGCTAAGCCTCTGCTTCTTCCCCCAAAAATTCGCTCCCCCTTTCCATCTAATGCAACTGTGAAATCACCAGAGCAAGACGCAATAAATCTCTGTCTATAATTCTTCTATGCACACAGAGTCATGTTTTCACATTAGTGCCAAAACGAAATTTCTTTGCCAATTTCAAAGCACACTTACTGCTCTTTTATTTTTTCAGGGGCAAGTGAAAATCTCTTTTTACTATTTGAAATCACTTTTACAGACTGACACATTATGAAACCACTATTTTTGCTTTATTTAATTGCACGTGTCCAAGCTGTTTTTTTTTCAGACCACCACCATGTGCATTCTCTGTGACTGCCTACACTCCACCAAGGGCAACCAGCCTTAGTGATGCTGAATGTATTTGCATTACAGACTTAAACCTGAAAACCCCACTGGCTTGTACATACTGTGCATGACTATACACGGCAAGGACATGGGTGTGTGCTAAGCCTCTGCTTCTTCCCCCAAAAATTCGCTCCCCCTTTCCATCTAATGCAACTGTGAAATCACCAGAGCAAGACGCAATAAATCTCTGTCTATAATTCTTCTATGCACACAGAGTCATGTTTTCACATTAGTGCCAAAACGAAATTTCTTTGCCAATTTCAAAGCACACTTACTGCTCTTTTATTTTTTCAGGGGCAAGTGAAAATCTCTTTTTACAATTTGAAATCACTTTTACAGACTGACACATTATGAAACCACTATTTTTGCTTTATTTAATTGCACGTGTCCAAGCTGTTTTTTTTTCAGACCACCACCATGTGCATTCTCTGTGACTGCCTACACTCCACCAAGGGCAACCAGCCTTAGTGATGCTGAATGTATTTGCATTACAGACTTAAACCTGAAAACCCCACTGGCTTGTACATACTGTGCATGACTATACACGGCAAGGACATGGGTGTGTGCTAAGCCTCTGCTTCTTCCCCCAAAAATTCGCTCCCCCTTTCCATCTAATGCAACTGTGAAATCACCAGAGCAAGACGCAATAAATCTCTGTCTATAATTCTTCTATGCACACAGAGTCATGTTTTCACATTAGTGCCAAAACGAAATTTCTTTGCCAATTTCAAAGCACACTTACTGCTCTTTTATTTTTTCAGGGGCAAGTGAAAATCTCTTTTTACAATTTGAAATCACTTTTACAGACTGACACATTATGAAACCACTATTTTTGCTTTATTTAATTGCACGTGTCCAAGCTGTTTTTTTTTCAGACCACCACCATGTGCATTCTCTGTGACTGCCTACACTCCACCAAGGGCAACCAGCCTTAGTGATGCTGAATGTATTTGCATTACAGACTTAAACCTGAAAACCCCACTGGCTTGTACATACTGTGCATGACTATACACGGCAAGGACATGGGTGTGTGCTAAGCCTCTGCTTCTTCCCCCAAAAATTCGCTCCCCCTTTCCATCTAATGCAACTGTGAAATCACCAGAGCAAGACGCAATAAATCTCTGTCTATAATTCTTCTATGCACACAGAGTCATGTTTTCACATTAGTGCCAAAACGAAATTTCTTTGCCAATTTCAAAGCACACTTACTGCTCTTTTATTTTTTCAGGGGCAAGTGAAAATCTCTTTTTACAATTTGAAATCACTTTTACAGACTGACACATTAAGAAACCACTATTTTTACTTTATTTAATTGCACGTGTCCAAGCTGTTTTTTTTTCAGACCACCACCATGTGCATTCTCTGTGACTGCCTACACTCCACCAAGGGCAACCAGCCTTAGTGATGCTGAATGTATTTGCATTACAGACTTAAACCTGAAAACCCCACTGGCTTGTACATACTGTGCATGACTATACACGGCAAGGACATGGGTGTGTGCTAAGCCTCTGCTTCTTCCCCCAAAAATTCGCTCCCCCTTTCCATCTAATGCAACTGTGAAATCACCAGAGCAAGACGCAATAAATCTCTGTCTATAATTCTTCTATGCACACAAAGTCATGTTTTCACATTAGTGCCAAAACGAAATTTCTTTGCCAATTTCAAAGCACACTTACTGCTCTTTTATTTTTTCAGGGGCAAATGTAAATCACTTTTACACACTGACACATTATGAAACCACCATGTGTAACTACAACAAAAACAATTCCCATTTCTATTATTCATTTCTTAAGTTACCACATACATACCCTCTCAAACTGTAAACTCACCTTTAAAATTAGTTAGTTCTGAAAGAAATGTGACACTCAAACAGCAGATTATCAGAGCCAGGATCTCTGTTGTGTTCACCTGTCTCCTCTCAGCAGAACCAGATAATGGCAAACTTTCCCTCTATTTTTCCACACATATACATGTAAGTTTCAAATCTCAGTGCTTCCCCCTTTTTTTTAAATGTAATCACACATTTCTATTGGTTGAAAACCAACCCTTTTCCAAAAGTACCCTGCCCCCAACTTGACTTCTGCCTAGTACCCTTCCCCCAACTTGACTTCTGCCTGCTACCATAGCAACAGCTCATGGAACACTGCTGTGTGCAGTTAGGTCAGAAGTTCGACACACAATGTTTCAATTCCACAGAGCAAGAGTGCTTGACTTTTCAAACCTAACAGCAAATCCATAGTACTGTTCTTTGGTTACACATTTTTTTGTACCAATACAAAACATGCTTCTATTAATTTTCACATACAGCCTAGTTTTTATTCTGGAATGGTTTGAAACAGCCAATCAGTTCTTTTTAATTTGTAAAAAATATGTATGCCTCCATTTCCAAACTGTCTTTCTTTTCTTATTGCCATTCTACTGAAAGACACCTCCTGAGTGCATCCAGTTCTCCTTTGAAGATGTTCACAGTGTGGATTGTAGGGCACAGCTATGTCTTCTGGAGTGAAAAGTATGCAGAGAAAACAGATATGGTGAGAGACCTTGCTTTGCCAAATGTAGACATTAAATGGATTGGTCAGAGAGGGTTAAAGTGGCACCAATTGATGCCATTGGTAAAATCCTTCATTCAAATCCAACACCCTGACCTCATAATAGTGCACTGTGGTGGCAATGACCTAGGCACTTTGACTGGGGTAGGTCTGGAAATGCTTATGAAGGACACCTTTGCACAACTGTTTACACTTTTCCCTAAAACTGCCTTTGTGTTTTCCAACATATGCCAAAGGCAAAAATGGAACTGGTCCAATCATTTCTGTCCGCAGATTGACAAAGCAAGAAAGCACGTCAACAAATCTGTTTCTGCTTTCCTCCGTGACTATGGTATGGGTGCCATTTACCACAACAACTTGCGTTATGACATGCAAGACATTTATAGAGGAGATGGTGTGCACTTCAATGATGAAGGGAACAGAGTCTTCCTCTTGAACCTTAGACTCTGCATCGGTACTTACTTGTAGGTACCACTAAAAAAATGACTTCATAAACACAACAGCTCTTTTTAGAGCTCCCTAATTTCTAAACTCTTAAATCTGCTTTTCATTTATTTATTTTTATTTTTTTTACCATACGCTTACCGTAAGCTTACCGTACGCGTACCCCGTGATTTTTTTTAAAATCAATAAATGTTTTTATTGTACTTTTCTGTCCTTCTTTGACCCCCTTACAAATGTTAGGGGGTCTGTAACTCTCCTCATTGCCCCCTTTCCTTTACACAAAATGGCGGCCGCCGCTTCCTGGTTTCGGCCGATTCGAATGTTTACTAAGATCTAAGAGCCAATCAGAATCGCGCTCGCGCACGCCACCGTACGCTTACCGTAAGCGTACGGTAAGCGTACCGTAAGCGGGCTCAGATATATATATTGATTTAAAGGCTATTTTCTCAGAATCTACTGAACAGATTTACACCAAACCTACAAAAGGCACTTCCTTGACCTAGGGACTACCTCTCTGCCAAATTTTGAGTAATTCTGTTCAGCCATTCGGGCTGTAGCTCGTTCTAAAGGTCCTATGGAAAAATGCATGGGAAAAACGCGTTTTGGGACCCCCCTTTTATCTCAGCCCCCGCTTGATGAATCCCCCCGAGACTTTCAGGGTAGGAGCGGAGCATAGCGCCCTACCTATTTTAAGAAATTCGCGAGGATTCGTCGACCGGCGCCAAAGTTATTCAAAATAGAATGTTGAGGTTTTCCTATGGAAACGTGGTCCTAACTATAACTACCTACTGGCGACCGCCAGTAGGTAATATATCTATATATATAGCTAGATATATATTCACTGAGAAAAACATAGGTTTCAGGGGTGTTATAGTTAGCTGGACATTTCCCTCATACAAAACCCTAGAAATTCCCCCGTTATAGTTAGTTCAGCTAACTATAACTCGCGCCCCCGCAATGCACTGCTGATGATGTCACATATTACATCACTGATGACATGGTCAGTGACATCACTGATGACATCACTCATGACATCTCAAATGACATCACTGATGACATCATTGATGACATCATCCAGTGAATGTGTGTTTCTGTAAAGTTTAAATATGTTTTATATATATATATAGAAAGGCCTATGGAAGAATGAGTGAGTGTATAAGTGTGTGAATGGATGATTTACTAGATGTGTGACTGACTCTATAAGTGAGTGATTAAATCCATGTAACTGCGGACTAGTGACTAAACTGTGTGAATGTCTGTATCTGTCTGTCTGTTGGTGTGTAAACAGCTGCATGGGTTTGTGAACAGCTACATGAGTGTCTATATGGGTTATTGATTGGTTGTCTAAGTATCTGTATGGGTGCCTGAGTGTTTGAGTGGGTGGAGTGTGTGTGACTCTGTGCATAGATGTGTGAGTGGGTGATTCAGTGGGTGCATGGTTTTAAGAGAGCAACTGTGATGGACTGTATGGGTGGGTGAGTGTATGTATGGTTGTGTTAGAGAGTCTATATATATTTCATTAGAACATGTGCAATTTACTACATATGTGAGTGGCAGTATATATGTATGTTGGAGTACAGAAATAACTGTAACTGAGAGTGTGTGATAGTGTGAGTGGCTGTATGGATGAGTGTATGCTTGTATCATTGATTGTATAAGACCATAAAATTTGCTAGTATTTGTATGAGTATTTGAGTTTGTGCGTGTATAATTGTATAGGTGAGTAAATGGCAGTGTGATTAATTACTTGGATGAATGCGTATATGTGTGAGTAACTCTATGGATGAATAGCGGTGTGGGAGTGTCTATATAGGTGTATGAGTGCATATGATAGTCCTGTACTGAGTGACCATAAGTATGAGTGACTGTACAGATAAGTGAGTGGATGAGTGTTTACATCTAAGAGTCAGTGAAAGGGTTTATACTTATTGGTGTTGGATTGTCTATGGTTTTGACAGTGGCAGTATGTAATTTAGACTGGATGTATGAAAGGTTATATTAGGGTGTGACAAGAAGCATCAAATGATCACATGAATGACATCATCAGTGATGTCATCAGTGATGTCATTTGAGATGTCATCAGTGATGTCATCAGTAATGTCACTGACCATGTCATGAGTAATGTAATATGTGACATCATCAGCAGTCCATTGCGGGGGCGCGAGTTATAGTTAGCTGAACTGCTAGGGTTTTGTACAAGGGAGATGTCCAGCTAACTATAACACCCCTGAAACCTATGGTTTTTCAGTGAATTTCTATGGATTTTTAAATGCCAATTCCTAACTATAACGTGCATGAAACCTATGGATTTTTCAGTGAATTTCAAACGTTTTTTAAATGCTAATTCCTATCTATAACTTATCTCTAAAGCTATGATGTTTAATGATTTTTATTGGATTTCTACATTTTTCCATTTCAGTGTGTCAAATCCTTCAGTTGTGTTTTGTAAAATATTTTTTTTATCACCCTTTGTTCAACTTATTTTTACATTTAATTCTTTTCAAAATTAAATTTTTTTTTATTTTTAATGGGTTTTTAAAAAAAACATTTTTTAAAATATATTTGTATATTTTGTAAAATATTTTGTAAACTATATTTTCAATACATTTTTTTTTTTCATCTTTTTGGGGATTCCCACACCCTATGCGCACCTTTCTCAATCCCTGCGCGAAAGCATTTGCGTACAGAATGCGTTGGGTACGTATTTTGGTGCGCGATTGTAATGCGACCGGTACGCGACTCCAAGCCTATATGTGACACATACGATGCACGTTACGCGACGCTTGTATGCTTCCGCGATACATCATGTGCGTGCATGACACGGTGGGTGCGCGAATCCCGCAAAATATTTTACATTTATAAAAACATATATATATGTATTTCATGTGAATATTAATTGAAGACTAACTCTAAACTACTCATAAAAGTAATATATTTTTACTTCTAATGCTATATTCCTTTAAAATTCAATTTCGCAGATGCGCGCTCGGTGCGTGCTGCCTATGCGCACGGTGCGCGGATCCCATGTGACCTGAAAAAAAGAGATTTGGTTGGTTCATTACACTTCCTATTCTAACTATTGAAAGACCCCACCCATTTCAATCATTCTTCTTTGGCCTTCTTTGGAGGAGCATCTCTTTGCAGAGAAGAACCTTTTTTGGACTAAGATTACACTTAGCTCTAACTTTTTTTTTTTAAACTATGGCTTCAGCGCAGCAGGCATCTCCAGGATCTCCTCATTCATCTGAGGAAGATTTTTTGTAAGAAGCACCATGCCCACCAAGATATTCATCTGTGGTGTGGAAATTTTTCACCTTTCCTGAGGGGCAAATGAAAACCAATGCCACCTTAGTAACCTGCAAGATCTGCCAGAGAGTGCTGTCCCGTGGGGATCCAAACAAAAAGTATTCTTGCGGAACAGCAAGTACGATGAAGCATCTGAAGACCCTCCATCCGGTGAACCTTGCTCGGGAGGAATGCCGCAGAATGAGAGTTGTTCCTGCTCCATCAGATCCATCGCAGCCAAGCACTTCAAGGGTGGATCCTTCTGTGCAAAATTTAGATATCCGTCCACAGTTTCAAACCCTAAAAGTGCATGCAATGCTGTATTATACTATGGAGAGCAGTCAATTGATCTCATATGCCGAAAGCAAGAGTGTCATCATTGCTAGTTTTTTTTCCCCTTTTTCCCTGAAGTTCATTGTTTTGTTCCTCCAGTTCTGTTTTTAACTCTTTTTTTCAAGAAAAACAAAAAAAAATTACAACTTGTTAAAAAAAAAAAAAAAAATTCAAAGAAAAAAAAGTTCTTCAAAGAACTACATTTCCTGGTTTAAAAAAAAGAGCTATATTTGTTTGTTAGTGTGTGAAAGTTTAGATGAATGTATGTGTAGTATGTAATTGACTGAATGAATGTGCAGAACTATGAGAATGTGCTGCATCATCACACAGTAACCTCTTTAACTGCAGTGTGCTGTAGTACTTCCGAAGCACACGGCTGCAACAAATGAACATAAATATGTTGCAAATCTATGCTTCTCTCTGCACGGCTGCTTCAACTGCAGCCATGTGGTGACACAGGCACCCTTGCACCATGGTGCAAGGATATCTGTGTCATGTGGTGTTTGTTTTTGTGCAGGAAGACACACCTTCCTGCACAAGAACAATCAGAAAACACATTTTTCTCCTTCAATGTATGCTGAACATTTTAGCATGCATTGAAGATTAAAAAATGAGGAGAAATGAAAACAATTCTCCTTGTTGTGCTTTCCTACACCAATTGGAGAATGGTGCAGCATCCACACACATATGGAGATTTATGATTTCTGATAAATCTGGAGATGTGTCTTGTTCTATGAGTATTCAGTGCAATCACGCACAACAACACTTATAGAACACCCTTTTCAACGCAAAGTGGTGTGTATGATGAGGTTGTATTTACATGGAGTAGAAAAAGTACACAGAGTGCTTTTTTCTCTCTTTGTAAATATGAGAGTGTCTTGCGCAATAACTATTAAAATTGCTTGCGAATGATAGAAGGTAAGCACAGAGCTTTGTCTGCAAAGATGCTCAAAGAAGAATGATTGAAATGATTGCGGTCCTTCAATAGGTACAATGGGAAATATTATGAACCACTCAAATCTGTTTTTTTGGAGTTCACATGATATCCGATAACAGAGAGATTTCAAAACTACATAGGTATAAACAGAGTGTTTTTAAAAACGTGCTCAAACTTTGTAGCTTCTTGCAGATCTGTCCATTCTGCATATTAATACTTAGTTAAACTTGCCTTCACAGTAATAGAAATTAAAAATGGTACACATTTTTTTCAGATTTTTTGTGATGTAAATTGGGGTAAATTGCCATTTTTAGAATTAGGATCTGTGAAAGAAAAGAAAAATTAGTATAACATGTAATAATACATTTTTAACAACACAGCATAATTTAAACAAAGTAATCTATTTGCCTTTTTTGCTGTCCGCAGAATATATTGAATTTCACTAGAAATAGCGATTTCAATCGTACTCATCACTTAACAGCGGGCAAAAAAAAGAAAACACAATCAAAAAGATTGGTTAAAAAAAACAACATGCTATTCTCAGTAAAATACCAGAAAATACAAATCACAAATATATGAAATCCTTATGGCTAACAAAATTTTATAACTTTAATTTATAAAAACTGTAAATGTTGTCGCTTTAAAATATTCACCGAGTCAATGAGCACGAAAAAGTCCATAATTCAAACATATACCTTTCCTTGAGGCCAAATGGTATTTTTGCACTCCTTTTTATGCAAATTGCCCAATGATAATCCTATTAAATTATAATAATAAATTCCTCAGAGAGTGAATTATCTTCCTAAAACTTTGATTTTCAAAATATTAGGTAGGAATTTGTTAATTCCCTAGGCAAACGTTGTTTGAAAACCAACTGGGAATCATTACAAAGTGTCCAGTCTTTGTCACATTTTAGATAGGCAGTGTAATGTCCAGATGTTGTGGAAGGACCATCATGGAAAATTATTGCAATTGCTACAAAAGTCCTTCCTGATATTGATAGTTGTGTTGCTATAAATTGCTTTATTAAAGTATCCAATTTTCTTCCATCAGCTGTACAACGTTGCATCATTAAAATTATGTATTGTCCATATTTTGTTAAAAATAATGTGGATAACATTTCTGATTTACATTGGCTACACTCCATGTTTTGATTTGCACCTTTAACTAATTTATTGAAAGACACTGATTTACAGTCTGATAATGTTAAATACAAAAATCGTTCAGTGTCTACATTAGTGGTACATGTATACATGCAATTTTCACAATGATGTTCCCATTTGTAAGAAAGGCCAAACATTTTTACTAATTCTACACCTTCATTTTCACTAAAAATTCCTGAGCATCTTGTTGGATATTTTGTGTAAATTGTGTAGAACCAGAACACACATCCAAAAGATTACGAACATCTGAAACAGATTGTATTTTACTTGTATCTGTTGTCAATTTTTCATAAACAGAATGCAACAGAGAACAAAATCTTTTTTGCCGATTCTGCATAATTTGTTCTTGCAAACCTTCAAGATAAAAAACAACATTGACCACTACATTAGCAGTTGACATCTGAACTATTTTCAAACTGATAACCAACAATCTCTTCAATAGTGTCCTTTTTCTTTTTACTTGCAATCACTACAGTATCTTGTTCTTTTTCCTTCTCTACACCTTCAGTACAGATATTCTCAAACCTTCTTTTTCGACCAACCACACGCTTTTCAAATACAGGATATTGACCTAAATTGGGAGCATACACCCTTCTTAACCTATTATACTCTTTTACACAGTTTGCATCTCCAGTAACCTTTGTCTCATCAAAATCAATCAAAAACAAACCAGATAATGTTCTTACTCACGACAAAGCAACATATGCCATACCCTCTTTAAATACGGTAGATCCAATGTTCACCCATGCACTGTCTACACTTAATCCTTGAGATTTATGAATAGTCACTGCGTATGCCAGAGAAAATGGAAATTGTTTCCTAACGACATATAAATCTTTAACAAGCAAAAAACAAACTGAACAACGACCAATTTCTTTAACTTCTTCAATCTGATCAAATTTAATTTTTAATAATTCAATTCCTTCTTTTTTCTGATAATTAACAAAATCCACCACTTTAACCATTGCTCCATTAACTAAACCTTTTTCTACATCCAAATTACGCCTTAAAATTACCCGACAGTTTACACATGCATATAGTGTCTTTTCTAAACCAGCTGTTTTAGATATGTTTTTTCTAAAGAATCCAGTTTTGTTTTCATCTTAATAATAGTGATTCCTTCATGCTCTATTTTATCGATGGCTTCCATTTTTATAATTTCTTCATTTTCCAGTTTCAATAGTTCTTCCTGGAATATAGAACACTCGCGCAGTGTTGGAATTAAGCAGATCACTGATTTATTTTCTGCAATTTTCATGTCCACTTTCTCAGGAACTACATTTTCATTTGGAAACAAATTGCAAAGTAATCGATTCTCCAAAGCTTGTTTGCCATGTTCTGTCAGCATTCCAATTCTTATATCTTGAAGAATACTTCCATATTCAGCATCATTTGCCTGTCGCATATTTGTTGTCAGTTCTCTGTATTCAAAATAAGTCCAAATGTTCACATTACCAACACTACCAAGAGACTTTCTGGTATCTTCATGTGCAAGTGTTTTAAATACCGGTTGTCCTTTTACCGGAGTCAGTTGCAGTAGATCTCCAAAAACTATGACGTGTTTTCCTCCAAATAACACGTCATACTCTGTTTTAAGAATATGCTGCACTCTTAAATGCACAAAGGCAAGCATCAAGTTTGAGACCATGCTTACCTCATCAATAATGAGAAGTTTCATTTTCTTCAAGACTCTTGAAACTTCACAACAAGCTTCTCCAGATAGCTTGTGGTATTCCAATTTGTTCTCATGCTCTACTGGTAGCATTAGTAAACGATGTAAAGTAATTTCTTTAATGTTATGTGCTGCCAACCCAGTTGGAGCAGTGACAACACAAGACAAATGCGACTCAGTTGTTGTCTGCAGATAACTTGTAATTACTTTAATTAAGAAACTTTTTCCTGTTCCAGCTTGACCACTCACATACATTCGGATAGGTTGAAATGATGTACATGAGCACAATTTCTTTTCATGAAGTAATCCATGGTCAATCTGCTCTTTCACTTGTTGATATATTTGTTTCTGTTCAACATTTAGTTGTTCTTCCAAGTTTCCTAACTGTATTACATCTTCTTCAGCTTGATACATTGCTGTTTCTACCTCATTCATGGCAATCGCTGCTTCATTTTCAACAATTAGTTGTCCTAGTGGATCTTGACTCAGTGTAGCAGAACTTTGACTCTCTTGAGAACTGTCTCTAGCAATCTCAGCTGCAATTGTAGCTTCTTGATCAATTTCATCATTCAACATTTTCACACAATTTGCAAAAGCACTGCATTGTATGCTATCTTTACAAGCATTAAATGATCTTCATGGCTCTGGAAATCTCCAAGTAATTCCAGTTCTTAACGCCACGGTTTGAACATTTGCAAAAGGGCTAAATAGTAAAATTCCCTTTTGTCAGCAGTGTCGCAACTCAGTTTCCTGTGATTAATTAAATTTCCTTTCCTTTGTTTCACCAGAAATCCTTCGGAACCAATCACTGCATATTTTCCATCATTGATGTTCTCTGTAGTATTCCGTTTAAAAGTGTAGTTTTGCAGCACTTCATAGAGACACATGTTCTCAAGATGATGACTTCTGTTTGGGTAATATGTGTCCAACATATTCGTTTTCAAAATATCTGTACTTTCTGTTTCTTTTTCTGCTAAATATTCAATTTCTTGAAAAGATTTCAGTACCCGATTTCGCATTGCTGCAAGACCTAGACTCACCCAAATGATTCTTCTACTTTTGGAATATAGACTTGCAGATGATAACCGATCTGAGCATTCATATGCTCCAATTTCACGATGCGATAACATCTTCAAACTGAAACTGTATAATTTCTTAATTAGAGTTTTTTCGCCAGAAATCTCTTCACACATTTCTTTCAATTCCGTCTTTTCTGATTTAGTCATGTAGGACTTTACATATTGAGCAACAGCAATGGAATTGTCCGCAACATACTGATTATCCATGTTAGCGTCCACCTGGATAAAATAACTGGATTGTAGTCATTTATGTATTTTGATTCTTCGCTTCTTCTTAAGTTGTAGGTATTTTTTGGAGACTTTTTTGTGATGGTATGTCGCATAGCTGACATAAAACTGTTCACTCTTCCTTTGGATAATACAGGATGTGGAAATCAAAAACGACATTTGGTATAGAAGTTATCCTTTGACTTGTACTTTCGTCGACAGTATTTTCCACACCTATGGCTTTGGAATCGTAAGACTTGTTGTTTTAAGTTTTTACCTTCTCTGCTATTTGGTAAAGCACATGTGGTATAATCTTCAATGAAAGACAAAACAGTTTCATCTGAATCTGTTCCAAATTTGGGGGTGTCCTTCATCCATAACAACATATGTATATGAGGAGCACCTCTTGCTTGAAACTCCTTTCTCCAAAAGAAATCCACAACTTCTCCAAGAGGAGGATTCTTTTTATTGCAGATGAAAGACATCATAGCTTCGAATCTATGATTGAAATATCTACATACATTAACAGGATCTAAAGAGCACAATTCTCCAGGTGTCTTGTATTCAATATTTTTTATATTGGAATTTGCCTCTCGAAGATCTTCAAGTAAATCACCCCAAGCATACTCAGCACAGCTTAGTGCAACAAACCATGTAGGAGTTCCCAAGTTCCGTAGTATACATTTCAGTTCTCCATGACGACGGTACCAATATTCATTAGTCCCACACTGACTTGCCATCAGATTAATCAACTGAGATTCTAAATGATCATCTCTCTGATGCACTTTTTCCATAAAATCCTTTTCAGTTACATTTTGCAGATGCATTCCAGTTTTTAAAATGTGATTTACTGCATATGAAAGTCCAGACAAGTCACTTTCAAACAGCAGATGAATTATATAAGGGATACAGTGTCGAAATCTTGGATCTTCTGCATCTAATCTTGTTGTCCGATATTCAGATGCAGGAATCTGCACAGGACGTTCATCATATCTTCCACCTTTTACTGTTGGAAACAACTGCGGGAAACAATGAGCTTCCAAACTCTCTTCCCATACCCTCATGGGACTTCCTCTTGCTTTTTTCATTTGGAACAACTCAGTCGTATTCCCCATCACCTCTTTGGAATGAAGTGGATGTACACTGTAATGTTCATAGATTTCTTCACATCTGGACATGTCCACTTTTTCAATTTGTCCACTTAATGTTTCAGTATCTTCTGCTAAATCTATTTCTTCTTCTCCTACAAACACATTTCTATAGTACTCATTATTTTTTATCAGATGCAATGATGCCTTTTGCACTTTTCTAACATCCACTAACTCTTGCCAGATTTTCTTATTCTTAGTAGGAACACCATTAACTAGAGTGACTAGTGGTTCATTTTCTGCATGGTCTACACCAATAGTTTCAATATTTTTCCTTAAATCTAATGGTAAATACACAACTCTTCCTTTCAATCCTCTTTGTAACTCTGATGGAGGTAATTTATCTGTATTAGGCTCCATACGAACAATAGCCTGAAACGGGTGCACACATTGAATGAGAATAGACTCATACGTATTTAAATCTATCAGCTCTGGAGGAATAGCAACCAACTCTAGATTATTATGAACAGCTCTAGCAGGCATTTTATTCTCATCTAATTTGTTATAACAATATTTGCAAATACGCTGCTCAGATCCCAAATCAAAACAATCCTCTACCAACAAATAAGTTGCAAATTCCTTCCACTTATCATTACCTTCTATTTCACTTTTTAAATACAGAGTGACACCCCTAGTCTGATTTTTATAGTGACTTCGCCGACAACAAGTACAAGAAACATTTGGTCTTTCACCTGAAATTACCTTAAACTTTGTGATTTCATCCTCAAATTTTTTTGTAATCACGGATTCTACATTGTTTTCAACATTTTGTTCTACTAGTGTGTCAGTTTCTGCACTCTCTTGCTGAGGACCAAAGTAACAAAACTCAATATCATCACAAACCTTCTTCACATCTGATACTGACCCACGCAAAAGAGCACTCTTCAACTCATTTAACTTTAGTGCTGGACTTTTTGCATAATACAATCTTCTCACTAACTTCCGCATTTGAGATTGATGTACTGCCAACATCCTGAAATGGTGAAAAACACTTTGACAAACTTTCCTAGAAAGACAAGCCAGAGAATGACCTTGCAAACAAGTGTTTTTTCTCACTCTGCAAGGGTCTAGTCCTTGCAACACCTTAATCTTTTGTTTAACACTTTTTTTACTATATGCTCGTAAAAAACTACATAATTTATCAATAGATTCTTGTCGTACACTACAAATACTACTGCAATCCCAAGTGTACACAGGGTGTTTAGGACGTCTCCCTAGAACTTCATCAGCTATCACTTCTTCTGCATTTCTTTCAACCATTTTCTCTTTGTCAATTGGACAACCATCTCTAACCTCATAACCTTGACCACTGGTGTCAACTGCATACAATAATTTATTGCTCTGTAAATAACTCTCTTCATTAAAGAAAGGCTCTGAACTGGAACTGTGTTTTCATTCTCCCCAAAAAACATTAAGTTTTTCTATTAATTACTCTTTTCCTCTTACTTTTGGCCTTCATTAAATGGATTGGTTTATCTAGTGATCAAATTCTGTTTAATACTAAAATGAATAGTTTCCTTTTTACTTCAAAAGCCTTTTCAACAATGGTTTCAATATGCTTCTTCTTTTTATAAAATAGAGCTCTCTTTTTATATTTCTTCACATCTTTCAGCAAATTATGTACTACTCTCTTATAAAATATTTTTTTGCGTATTTGCTTATACTGATTTTGCCTTCTTTTACCATACTTTGTCTCCTTTGACTGTCCATTTGCTTTTTTGCTTTTCCTCTTATTTTGAATTTATTTTCTAGTTGAAGCGTTCTCAGAGGTTTCAGCATTCTGTACATTCTGTTCGGTCCTACAAACATTTTTAATAAATTGCATTGTGATCTTAGCAGAAGATTTTTTCTTTTTAGCCACATTATGTTGTTCATTCAATACTTGTGGTTGATGTTTCTTCAAGTAATACTTCTGTCTCTGTTCTTTTCTTTTCTGGCATGATTTCTCTATTTTAACGTTGAAGAACAGTATCTGTAAAAAACTAATCACAAATAAATGTATATTAATAACTTTCAAATGTATACTATTCTATTACTGTACAAACACATTTTATATAAATACTGACTAAGAAACTATAGCCCTGAAGCACACGTGTGACGATGGTTAAAACACTGCATGCATAGTGCATACTACTTTGAAGCAGTTCATGCCCTAAAGCCTGCCTCACTAAAAGACTACAAGCTAACTGACTGAATTATTACAGTACTATAAGGAGAGACACTGGGTGAGTGACAGGGTGTTTGCTAGAAGTGTATGGATACTGACTGGGATATTGTTGGTGTGAAAGACAAGTGTGTAGGTGATTAGAGACCTACATGCATAGTGGATATGTGTTTGAATCCATCCATATGTTAAGGCCTGTCTCAGTTCAATAGTACTTGGATACTGACTGAATGTTTTGAGTTTTGCAAGGAGAGTGTCTGGGTGAATTTATAAGTATTTGTATTTTGGTGCAGTAAATACATTAGTACCTGGTGCTGAATAAGTCACTGGAGAACTATAAAGGGAGTGACAGGGTGTTTGCGGGAACTGTATGAATACTGTCTTGGATATTGAAGGTGTGAAAGACAAGTTTGTAGGTGGCTACAGACCTATCAGCATTGTCGATAGACGTTTGAAACAGTCCATAGAGTAACACTTGGATCACTGCAAAACTACCTGAGTACCGACTGAATCATTAGAGTACTACAAACAGAGTGACTGGGTGAATCTTTTTAAGTTTTTGGGTTCTGGTGCAGTGAATAGATTAGTACTTAGTGCCAAATGAGTCAGTGGAGGTGTGCAATTGAAGTGACAGAGTGTTTATTGGAGTTTATAGATACAGACTGGGAAATTGAAGGTCCGAAACAGAATTGTGTTGGTACTTAGAGACCTCCATGCATAGTGAAAACACGTTTGAATCAATCCATGTGCTGAGGCCTGCCTCACTCCATTAGTACTTAGGTACTGACTGAATGATTAGACTATTGCAAGAAGCGTGCCTGGGTGAATTTATAAGTGTTTCAGTTTGGGCGCAGTGAATGCATTACTACATGGTGCTGAATAAGTCACTGGAAGAGTGCAAGGGGAGTGGCAGGGGGTTTGCTGGAAGTACATGGATACTGACTGTGGAATTCAAGCTGTTAAAAAGACAAGTGTATAGTATGTTAGAAGACTGCATGAATACTGCATAGACATTTGAAGCAGTCCATGTGGTAATGCATGGTTCACTACATGAGTACCTGGGAAATGACTGAATCATTAGACTACTGCTAGGAGAGTGCCTGGGTAAAATTTTTACGTTTTTCAGTTTTGGCGCAGTGAATAGATTAGTACATGATACCGGATCAGTCACTGGATGAGTGCAAGATGAGTGACAGGGTGTTTATGGAAGTATATAGATACTGACTAGTTAATTAAAGAAGTAAAAGACAAGTGTGTAGGTGACTAGAGGCCTGCATGCATACTGGATAGACGTTTAAACAGTCCATGAGCTAAGACCTCAGACACTGCATGATTACCTGGGTACTGACTGAATCATTATACTACTGCAAGGAGAGTGCCTGGGTTAATCTTTTAAAGTTTTTGTGTTTTGGTGCAGTAAATAGATTACTACATAGTGCCAGATGAGTCAGTAGAGATGTGGAAATGGTCTGAAAGAGTGTTTAATGGAGTTTATAGATACTGACTAGTTAATTGAAAAAGTGAAAGACAAATGTGTAGGTGACTAGAGGGATGCATGCATACTGGATAGGGGTGGGCGGAATTTGCGTAATCGCGGTACGCAAATCTCCGCGAAACGGTAAAAAATCTCCGCGAACACGCAGAAATTCCGCGAACACGCGGAATTGCTTGTTCGCGATGCTTTTTTCCTGTTCACAATCGCTGTTTGCGTGCTCGGGAAAAAATATCTCGCGAACACGCATTTTGAGAACGCGAACAAGCAAAAATTTCGCGAAGTCGCGGAAAGCGGAATTTTTGGGCAATTTCGCGTTCTCCGCAGAACGCGAAATTACCCAAATTCCGCAAATTCCGCGAACGGAACGGAATTTACCGCCCAGGCCTAATACTGGACAGACGTTTGAAGCACTCCATGGGCTAAGGCGTGGGTCACTGCATGAGTACCTGGGTACTGAATGAATCATTAGAGTACTGCAAGGAGAGTGCCTGGATAAATCTTTTACGTTTTTGGGTTTTGGCGCAGTGAATAGATTAGTACATGCTGCTGAATGAGTCACTGGAGGTGTGCAAGGGGAGTGACAGGGTGTTTATTGGAGTATATAGATACTGACTGGGCAAATGAAGGTGTGAAAGACAATTGTGTAGGTGGTTAGAGGCCTGCATACATAGTGGATAGTCATTTGAAGTAGTCCATGTGCTAAAACCGGGTTCACTACATAAGTACCTGGGTACTGACTGAATCAATAGAGAAGTACAAGGAGAGTGCCTCAGTGAATTTATAAGTGTTTGGCTTTTGGCGCAGTAAATGGATTAGTACATGGTGCTGAATTGGTCACTGGAGAAGTGTAAGGGGAGTGACAGGGTGTTTGCGGAAACTGCATAAATACTGACTGGGATATTGAAGGTGTGAAAGACAAGTGTCTAGGTGGTTAGAAGCCTGCATGCATACTAGACAGACATTTGAAGCAGTCCATTATCTAAGGCCTGGGTCACTGCATCAGTACCTGAGTACTGACTGAATCATTACTGCAATGAGAGTGCCTGCATGAATCTTTTAAGTTGTTGGGTTTTGGCACAGTGAATAGATTAGTACATGGTACTGGATGAATCACTGGAGGTGTGCAAGGGGAGTGACAGGATGTTTATTAGAGTATATAGATACTGACTGGGCAATTGAAGGTGTGAAAGACAATTGTGTAGGTGATTTGAGTCTAGCATGCATAGTGGATCGACGTTTGAAGTAGTCCATGTGCTAAGTCCGGGTTCACTACATAAGTACCTGGGTACTAACTGAATCATTAGAGTACTACAAGGAGAGTGCCTCGGTGAATTTATAAAAGGTTGGGTTTTGGTGCAGTCAATGGATTAGTACATGGTGCTGAATGAGTCACTACAGGAGTGCAAGGGGAGTGACAGAATGTTTGCTGGAAGTGTATGGATAATGACTGGTGAATCGCAGGTATGAAAGACAAGTGTGTAGATGGTTAGAGGACTGCATGCATGCTGGACAGACGTTTGAAGCAGTCCATGTGCTAAGGCCTGGTCACTGAATGAGCACTTGGGTACTGACTGAATGATTAGAGTACTGCAAGGACACTGCCTGGGTGAATTTATAAGTGTTTGGGTTTTGGCACAGTGAAAGGATTAGTACATGGTGCTGAATCGATAAGTAGAGTAGTACAAAGGCAGTGACAGGGTGTTTCCTGGAAGTGTATGTATATTGACTGGGGGATTGAAGGTGTGAAAGACAAGTGTGTAGGTGGTTAGAGGACTACATGCATAGTGGATAGGTGTTTGAAGCAGTCCATGTGCTAAGGCCTGGTTCACTGTATGAGTACTTGGGTACTGACTAAATGATTAGAGTACTGCAAGGAGAGTGCCTGGGTGAATTTATAAGTGGTTGGGTTTTGGCGCAGTGAATGAATTAGTACATGGTGCTGAATGGGTCACTAGAGGAGTGCAAGGGGAGTGACAGGGTGTTTGCTGGAAGTGTATGGATACTGACTGGGGAATTGAAGGTGTGAAAGAGAACTGTGTAGATGGTTAGAGAACTGAATGCATAGTTGATAAGCGTTTGAATCAATGCATGTGCTAAGGCCTGCCTCACTCCGTTACTACTTGGATATTAATTGAATGTTTACAGTATTGCAAGGACAGTTCCTGGGTGAATACATAAGCAATGATTGCCCTTTAATTCTACCAAAACTTGAGAACAGGAAAGGTTTTTAAGCAGTTATGTGTATGCAAAGATATGAAGTACCCAAATGCTTCTCTCACAGTGGTTCCCAAACGCACACAGACTCACAGTGTGATTCTAGACAACCAACTTTATCCCTAGAAGTTTACCAAAACTCATTCACTACTCTAGAAGGGGTAAGGGGACTGCACACAATCTACATATTTCAGTACTGCACTTTAATGTCAAAGCCTGACTCATTCTATCAATGCATAAGCAAAGACTGGCTTCTAATGCTACTTAAACTTGACAACATGACAGGTTTTAAAACAGTTATCTGTCAGCAAATACATGATGTTACCAAATGCTTCTCTCACAGAGGTTACCCAAATGCACACAGACTCACAGTGTGATTCTAGACATGCAACACTATCCCTAGAAGTTTACCAAAACTCATTCACTACTGTGTAAAGGGTAAGGGGACTGCACACAATCTATATTTTCAGTACTGTACTTTAGTGTCAAAGCCTGACTCATTTTATCAATGCATAAGCAAAGACTGGATTCTAATGCTACTTAAACTTGACAACATGACAGGTTTTAAAACAGTTATCTGTCAGCAAATACATGATGTTACCAAATGCTTCTCTCACAGACTCACAGTGTGATTCTAGACAAGCAATATTATCCCTAGGAGATAACCAAAACTCATTCACTACTCTGGAAGGGGTAAGGGTACTGCACACAATCTACATATTTCAGTACTGCACTTTAGTGTCAAAGCCTGACTCATTTTATTATCAACATCATCTTCATCAAAAATCTTTATTCGAATATTACATCATAAAAGATATACTACAGCAAAATGAAAATACAAGATAAAAGGTACAATTAATAATAAAGAAGGATACAAAGTCTAAAATCCTTGAAAATGATAAATAGCTCTAACTGGGTCCAGCCCAAACTAAAACAAAATTAACCAGCATGACCACTTTTCCATTTTTCCATAGTATAATTGAGATAATGAAAAGTAAAAAGAGCTCAGAAACAGGGCCAATTAACAATTAAGTATCAGAAGTAGAAAGTTCTTGAGGAACATTCTTCTTCTCGATAGACCTACGTATGGCCCATGACCAACTAAGAAATTTGGCCATTGCGATAACTATATCCTCTGGGGTATTAGTTCTCAAGATACGCAAAGCTGTTACATGCGATCTAGTACCTAAGTTAGAACATATCGGCTTAAGCCATGTGTGACTAGGATGAGCAAAGGCAGGGCACACAAACAGAACATGGGTGATGGACTCTTCCTCTGTTGTACAAATTGAACAAAACCTGTTTTGATTACCCTTCCATTTGTGCCTATAAGAATTGAGAGGAAGGATCCCCATTCTAAAGTGATGGTATAATTTACGGTCCTCTGGTTTGGAAATAAAATTCCAATAGGGTTCAAAGCTACTTGAACACTTATGCTCCAAAAAAAGGCCAGAGAGTGAACTACTGTTTATCACCGACCAAGATTTCCTATACCTAGATTCCCAATATAGAGCTTTATAATCTAGTTTGTTGGGAAATTGATTACTCCTGGGATCTATACACAACTGGCCCAGCCCCATGTCACACAGACCATTTTTAATATTTTGGAGCCAGACTATTCTTCTGTGCTTATCAAGATCCTTGATGTACCATATAGCATTAGCATAAGATAATAGCTCGGGTGTAGTCCACAGCCTTCTCCAATACGATAGAGGTCTAAATCCGGCGGCGTCATCAAACCCCCTACAACCCAAGTCTAACAGTAAAGGCTGAATGGGTGTTGACTGGGGGAGGGCGGTCAATGATCGCAGAAACTTGTTTTGGGCTATAACTAGGGAGGATAAGTTGTCAAAACCCCACATCTCCGCCCCGTAAATATTGAATGCTCTTATTTTCCCTTGATACAGGGCGATGACAGGCCCCACTGGTTTAGTGTACGAAGCCCTATGTTCTTTCAATAATGCACCTGCTAGTTGATTATGTTTAAGTACAAGAAGTTCTATTTGAGGTTTCCAAGACAACCTACTGCCCATGGTGATCCCCAGGTATGTAAATGTGTCAGTTTGTTCAAGGGGTATATCATTCATTGACACTTTGCTCTTAATTTTCTTATTTCTATGCAACACCATGAAGTTGGTCTTGTTAACATTAATAACCAGATCATGATTATTACAAAAGATCGTAAATCTGTCTAAGGCCCGCTGCAGTGCAGATTGTGTTTTAGACAATATAACCGTGTCATCTGCAAACATAAGAAGTGGGACCTTAGAGCCATCTAAGGAAGGAGCATCGGTTGGGTAATCTGTAAAGTAGGAGATAACCCTATTTATGAACAAGGAGAACAGTTTGGGTGCTAAAACGCACCCCTGCCTTTCGCCCCTGTTTACAGGGAATTTGTCAGTTAACTCACCCTGCTGTCCCCGTCTAACTTGTGCATAGTTAGAGGTGTGAAGTTTGACAATGAGGGAGAGGAGCGCCAAGGGCATGCCTGCCTCCTTGAGAGAGTCCCACAACTTAATGCGGGGAACTAAATCAAAAGCAGATTTTAAGTCTACAAAAGCCGCAAATAAAGTCCCCCCCCGATAAAATATCCGTTCTCCAATAGATCATTGTGAACCTAAATACCTGGTCAATTGTGCTAACATAAGACCGAAAACCAGCTTGATAGATTGATATTGCCTGGGACTCATCAATCCACTCATTGACTCTAGATAATATCGTCCTTGCCACAATTTTTTGTAAAGAGTCAATTAGACTTATAGGTCTATAATTAGAAGGACAAGAACGATCACCCTTTTTAAAAATTGGGATAATTTCCGCACCTTGCCAACAAACAGGCAACGATGCACCCCTTGCCAGAGCATTTATCAAAATAAAAATGTAATTGGCCCAATTTTTCTTATCCGATTTAAAAATATCCGTAGGAATACAATCCGGACCGGGAGCTCGACCTGCCGGTGCTGCTTCTATGGCTGCCTCGATCTCCGCCAGGCCAAAGGTTAAGACCTCCGGAGTTACAATATCATTGTAGCCAGACACTAAGGTTAAGGGACACGTGAACTGGGCTTGATAATAAGAAACCCATTGATTGGGGGGACATTGTTGTGGGGGGTTGGCTCAAGTACCCCACTACCCCATTTTATTAAATGCCAAAATTTCAACCAATTCTTCTGATGGGAAGCTTTAGTTAACTCCTCCCATCTATCCTTATCAAAGTTCTGCTTAGCCTTAAAAAGCACCTTTTTATACGTAGCCCTAGCTGTTCGAATCGCCTGAATATCATTTGATTTGATCGTTAGGGATAGTGTTTTAAAGGCTGCTGAGCAATCATGGTCATACCATTTAGCTGAATGGGGTAGGGTTGGTCTGCTTGCCTTCCTTTTAGAGGTAAGTAATAATTTCAGTTTAACAAAAAGGGCCTCATGTACGCCCATTAGACACTGAGGGGGTTCTTCTAAGGGGTTAAAGGCTGAGAGGGTCACAAGAGTTTCATTAAGGATGTTTCTAAGTGAACCTTGGGTGCTTTCATTTCCAGATATTAGGGCCCACTTCAATTGACGTAAGTAGTTTGTTAGCACAATATCGCCTTCCATTGTATCCCGAGGGGGACTAGTACTTACTAATGACTTAATTGCTATCCTCATAGATAAAGGATCATGGTCACTCTCTGGTCTGTTGATCACAACCATATCCAGCAGAGTAGACCATTGATCCAAGCTAACAAAAATATAGTCAATCCTGCTGGCACTCTTCTCATTAGAGAAGGAATTGCTACCATTACCATCTGATGGTGTTCTCCCGTTTGCAGCTCTCAAGCCCCGCCCTAAGGAGAAACTTTTAAGTTGGAGGGCCGCCTCGGTCCACTTCTTAATGGGAGCCAAGGACAAAGATGGAACACCCCAATTTGAGTCCTCTTCTGCACTAAGATTACCATCTTCGAACCCTAAGGGCTCAAAAGTGCAGTTAAAGTCGCCCATAATCACCAATGGTTTGGGACCTACCAACTCATCAAGGAAGGAATCCAAATGCTGAATAGTAGGAGAAGGTCTGCCCCCCGCTAGCCCTCCCGAATAGATGTTAATTAAAATAAAGGCCAGCTCACCGTCCCTCATTACTTTTAAAGCCATGGTGTCCCCATCGTCCAAGGGTATTTCCCTAATGTGAAGAGATGAGTGTTGCCTGACCCAAATTTGTAGTCCCCCACTAGGTCGGCCTTTCCCTTTAGAGGTAGCTACTTTCCCAAAAGCTAAGAAGCCTGGGCGATGAATAATAATCCTCGACCAAGTCTCTTGAAGCACAATGAAATCATAACAGTCCACCAAGTTCGACCAATCGGTGGATGGAAGTTTGGAGGGCAATCCAGCGATATTCCAAGACAGCAAATTAAAATTCACACAGGGTATATTCTCATTTAAACCCTGTAATTCAATAGCAGTAGAAGTCAACCGTACTCTTGGTGGATTAGAGCCCTGATCAAAGTTGGGAGCTACTGTGGAAGAGAACTGAGAGGTATGGCCCTTACAGTACCCCTCAAGGCTGCGATGCGGTAGTCAATAGCAGGCATCTAGGTCAGATAAAGGTGCAAACCGATTATGGGTAGAGGTCTCAAATAATCTAGGGGCTGGTCTCGAATTAGCACCCCGTAGTGAATTTCCAGGAATGAAATGGTTGAGGACCCTGCCCATAAAAGAACCAGAGTGGCAGGACTGCTATTGAATCGCCATTTGGCCTTAGTGGACCACTCAAATAATCCAATATTGCTCTGGGAGACGGTGTTGTCAAAATTGACTATCACACAGTCGCCCTTACATCCCTTCCTTAGGGGGCCTACCCACGAGATGCGTCTAACCATAATCATATGGTTATGGATATCTTCGTCCCATAATCCAGCACCCCTCAATTTAGAATTGAGCCAGTGTCTAGTTTTGGAAAGAAGTTGTCCAGTGGATTCAGAGAAACTATTCTGGATCTGAGGCACATTGCTCAGAACGACCACTAGAGGGGCTGCAGCGGCGGTAGATGGAAAGATCTACTATCCATCCGAGAACCTTGTGTACCCCTAACACCTTCCGTATGATCCCTAGGTAGAGAGTTACTATTAGAGCCACTTCTGCTGTCATGTGGTTTGAAGTTAATCTTATTAGCTGCGGTCGATTCGGGCTCCGCAGGGGGGCACAGAGAAGTTTGTGCAAATTCACCTGACGTGTTACCCTGGTCGACCAAATTCATAGGAGACGAAGAAGGCCTATTAGTTGTTACTGGGGGTTTAGCAGTACCCTCCCCACTCGTACTAGAATCCCTAACAGATAATCTTAAGGGATCTATTATGGTCTGGGGTGGAGGGATTCTATCATATCTATCAATACCAAGATGAGTGGGGGGCTGTGGAAAGACCTGTTGACCTACATTAAGAGAGGGCTCCTCAGATCTAGAATTAACTAACTTGGAGAGCTGGATTAGATTTTCCTCTATTTTATTCAGTCTGTAAGTGATGGGGTTAGTAAAGTAGACATGAGATTCTCTAGTCTGCGCCACATATCCTCTCCACCATGTGGGGTGAAATCTCCATTGGCTGAGGAGTTCAGATCAGAAGATATAATAGAGGGAAGGACCTGCCCATTGGCCAGATTTGGTGTCACAACATTAGCTTGAGTGTTAGGCCTTGGAACTTTAGCTACCGGGAGTCTTTGTTGGCCACCACCCCTCTTCCTTTTAACTGTGGTATCGGACGAAACATCGTAGGACTTGGTCTTAGTGACGCAGCAGCTATAGCAGAGGCTCTTTTCTTTATGCTGCGAGCCGCTACCTGCACAGAGGGGGGGGGGAACTAGAAGAAATCTCATCTGCCTCACTAAAACTATGGGATTGGATGCCCGAAGTTTCAATGACCTCCGTCTGCAAAGCATGAGGGGGCGCATGAACAGGGGAGCGAGAGACAGATAGTGGGCCCAAAGAAGATCTCTTATTTAACACGGGGTCCAGAGATAGCCTGCGCTCCGTGTGGGCAATCTCTTTTTCCAGCACAGAAGTTGCCCTTGTTATAAATTGGTCAAGAGTGCCCGCCACCCCTCCCCTAGAAGACGGTACGACCTTTTTGGTGTCCCTCCTGTTCATTGTAAGACTGGTCACTACAACAACAGGATGCAATAAAAATGATAGAAGAAAACAAAAATACAATAATAAAAGAACAACATACAAGTGATAACTATAAATGAGTAGGGACACTACCAGGTCACCATACCAACGTTAGAGGGGTGACCCAACCCAACCTCCTTCGACCTCTGACGAGCTTAGACGAGCTTGCCCTTGGCCCGGGCTTCGCCCGGAGCGCGCCCGCGCAGCGGGAGTGGCGAGTTCCAAATGAAGCCCCCAGCACAGGTGAGGGAAATCAGGAGGCCAAAGAGGATCCTGGGACTTCGAGTCCCTCTTGGTACACAGCGTGGTACAGCAGCACTATCCGGGCGAAGCAGCTCCCACGCCGCGGGAGTGGCGAGGTCCAAATGAATCCCCCGGCACAGGTGAGGGAAATCAGGAGGCCAAAGAGGATCCTGGGACTTCGAGTCCCTCTTGGTACACAGCGTGGTCCAGCAGCACTATCCGGGCGCAGCGGTTTCAGCGCAGCGGGAGCGGCGAGGTCCAAATGAAGCCCCCGGCACCAGTGAGGGAAATCAGGAGGCCAAAGAGGATCCTGGGACTTCGAGTCCCTCTTGGTACACAGCGTGGTCCAGCGGCACTATCCGGGCGAAGCGGCTCCCCATTCATTTTATCAATGCATAAGCAAAGACTGGCTTCTAATGCTCCTAAAACTTGACAACATGACAGGTTTTAAAACAGTTATCTGTCAGCAAATACATGATGTTACCAAATGCTTCTTTCACAAAGGTTACACAAATGCACACAGACTCACAGTGTGATTCTAGACAAGCAACACTATCCCTAGGAGTTTACCAAAACTCATTCACTACAGTGTAAGGGGTAAGGGGACTGCACACAATCTATATATTTCAGTACTGTACTTTAGTGTCAAAGCCTGACTCATGTTATCAATCCATACGCAAAGACTGGCTTCTAATGCTACTTAAACTTGACAACATGACAGGTTTTAAAACAGTTATCTGTCAGCAAATACACAATGTTACCAAATGCTTCTCTCACAATCCTTACCCAAATGCACACAGACTCACAGTGTGATTTTAGACAACCAACACTATCCCTTGTACTTTAGCAAAACACAATTACTACTCTGGAAGGAGTAAGGGGACTGCACACAATCTACATATTTCAGTACTGCACTTTAGTGTCACAGCCTGACTCATTTTATGAATGCATAAGCAATGACTGGCTTCTAATGCTACTAAAACTTGACAACATAACAGGTTTTAAAACAGTTATCTGTCAGCAAATACATGATCTTACCAAATGCTTCTCTCACAATGGTTACCCAAATGCACACAGACTCACAGTGTGATTCTAGACAAGCAACACTGTCCCTAGGAGTTTACCAAAACACATTTCTTAATCTACGAGTACTACATTTTAGTGTAGAAACATGACTCATTTTGCAAATTCATAAACAATGACTGGTTTCTAATTCTACCAAAATATAAAAACAGCACAGTTATCTGTCTGCAAACACATGAAAAACACAAATGCTTATCACAGAATGGTTTCTACATGCACACACACTGTCAATAAGATTTTCTTATACAGAATCTCTGCACTGTGCACCTGTCAGCAAAACCAAAGAATGCCAAAGTTTCCCTCTCATTTTCCACACATATACATGTAAACATCAAATAACATTCCTTCCCACATAAATTCAAAAGCTAACTCACATTTCTATTGCTTAAACATTTCAACCCTTTCCAAATGACATAAATTTGAAACCTACCCCCAATCTGCCTTCTGCCTGTTACCATAGAAACAGGTTATGGAACACTTAACTGAGCACACAGGTCACAAGTTCAGCACACAATGTTGCTAATCAAAACAGCAAGTGTGCTTGACTTTTCAGCATATCAGCTTATCATATATAATGTTCCTTTCAATCAGTTTTTGTTAACCAATAAGAATCATGTATTTAAAAAACAGAAACATGCACCCTACCTTTCAGTGTAGAAGGTTGTCAAACAACCAATGATTTCTTGTCTTTTTTCAAAACTGCATCTTAGTCACAATTTTAGAAAAATCTTACTTTTCAAACTGCCATTTCATTTACAGAGACCATCTGAGTGCATCCAGACTTCCCTTCAAGATGCTTAGAGTGTGGATTGTGGGACACAGCTATATTTTCTGGATCCAAAGGTATGCAGAAAACAAAGGCATTCACAAAGACCTAGGTATGCCAAATGTAGACATTAAATGGATTGGACAGAGAGGGTTAAAGTGGCACCAATTGATGCCATTGGTAAAATCCTTTATGCATATCCAACACCCTGACCTCATAATAGTGCACTGTGGTGGCAATGACCTAGGCACTTTGACTGGGGTAGGTCTGGAAATGCTTATGAAGGACACCTTTGCAGAATTGATTTCACTTTTTACCAGAACTGCCTTTCTGTATTCTAACATATGCCAAAGGCAGAAATGGAACTGGTCCAATCATTTTTGTCCACAGATTGAGAAAGCTAGGACACATGTGAATAAATCTGTTTCTGCTTTTCTCCGAGACTATAGAATGGGGTCCATTTACAATAACAATCTGTGCTTTCATATGCAAGAGATGTATAGGAGAGATGGAATACACTTTACTTATGAAGGAAAAAGAGTCTTCCTCAACAACTTTAGACTTTGTATAGGTACTTACTTATAAGTACCAAAAACTCTCAATGAACACAACGGCTCTTTTTAGAGCCACTCAAGAACGAAACACTTGGGGCGTGGCTAAGCGCCCGTGGAAGATGGCGGCATTTGGGTAGGAGCTTCGTCCACCCGAGAGTATACCGGCGGTTCGTGTTTCTATTCCCACCAACGAAGGGAAGTTTCTTACGTCGGAGCATGTCAGGCTCGATTTGGATCCATTTCCGGCGCTGAGGCACAGCTAATTCGGGTTCTGCAGCCCCTTTTAGCTCCGGTCGCGGCTCTTCATCGGCCGCGACCGCCATTTTGTGTATTTTTACTCGCGAATGCCTCAGCAGCGCGTTTTAGCGCGCATGGGTTTCCTGATGACCTTTTCTGCATTTAATTGATCCCAGCATTCTTCGAGGCACAGATGTGGCAGATCAACATTTTAAGGTGACTTTTCTTCATTGTTTCTGATTTTCTTCATGGATTTGACTGGGAGTTTTCGTTCTCCTCATATCAGGCAGCCATTTTGTGACTCTAATCCATGATATCTAAGATTCCAGTTTTTAGCCTGGCATAATTCTTTATTAGACTGCTTTTTGGATCTTGTACTACGCTCGTTCTCATTTTTTAGTCGGTAATCGAGATATTGATCCTTACGCACCACAGGAGTACCGATGGCGGAGTGCTCTAGTAAAGTTCAAAAACGTAATTACATTAAAAATTCCAAGTTGTTCACGGAACTGGCTCACTTAGAAGCTTCTCAGTCTCCCCCTTCAACTGAGACATCGTCGAACATGGAGGCTTCCTCACAATCTTCGACAAATGCGAATTCTAAGAGGCTGAAAAAAGATCCACCTTCGCCTCCTAAATCCTCTTCGGTCATTTCTATGGAGCTACTCCTTGAAGAGATTCGGGCCCTGCGCCCGTACATGGAAGAGACTAATGCTAAGCTGCAGATCCTTAATGACAATTGGGCTCTGATGGATGAAAGAGTGTCATTGGTGGAGCGTGATGTCTCCTCTCTTCAGCATTCTGCATCCAAGGTCTCTCACATGCACACGCAAATTTCTTCTCTCCAGAAGCAGTTGGAGGACCTTGAAAATCGTAATAAACGCAATAACCTTCGTCTTTACGGCCTGGTGGAAGGTTGTGAGGGGAGTGACCCCATCAATTTCTTCAAATCCTTTCTTCCTAAGCTTCTGCATTTGCCTGACGATATTTCACTTAATATCCAGCGTGAGCACAGGCTTGGTCGAGTGTCCTCCTCTCCTTCCATGCCAGCGAAGCCTAGAGCCGTGATAATGTATTTTCTAGAATACACTGACTTGTTGAAAGTTCTCTCAGCAGCCAGGGCCTCTCCTCGTCTTACATGGTCGGGCTCCACCTTGTTTTTTGCACAGGATTATGCCAGAACCACCGCAATTCGTCGCAAGGCCTTTTTGGACATGCGACCTGCTCTTCGTTCCATGGGTGCCAGATATGGTCTTTTTCATCCCTGCCTATTTAAGGTCACCTACAACAACAAGACTATAACATATGAAGATCTTACACGACTCCGGAGCTTCCTGAACTCCTGTGGCCACGCTGATATGGAACTTTCTAGTCCCTCCTCATCTCTCCCACCACGACTTGTTTCTGTAGATGTATTTTGATATTCCAGCGTGTTATGTTCGCTGCTTTTATGTTCATACGTTCTTTAGATTCCATGTCCTCTTGCCAAGTTTATGTTTTCTATTTTAGCCTCCGATATTGTAATTTAGGTCCCTCAGTTGATCCTAGTCTTTGCTTGTTCTATGCTTCTGTCGTTTGATGTTGCCTAACCTTGTTATTTCTCTTCCTCCACAGATCATTGTTCTGCGTTCTGTCCTGTTTCTCTGGTTGGACGTCTCACACTCCCCAAATGCCCTGCCTCTTCCAGTTGGCCTTACCTCCCTCCTCCCGTCTCCACGTACGTTCTTGCTTGTCCTTGTTCCTGATCGTATTTTCCCATGCTAACCCCCGTAAGTACCCTCCATCCTTTTTTTTTTGTTGTGTTTCTCTTTGTTCTATATTTCCCTATTTTGCCTTTTCCCTTCATACTTTCAGGTTTATTGGTGTCATTACCTTCCTCATTGCTCTTCTTTACTTCTCTTTCTTTTTTCTCTCTTCTCCTCATAATATATTGGCTCTCTTGGTCGTGCTTTTTTCTCCTTACATATTTTAATCCTTTTTGGCCCTTATTTACCATTCTCTCTGAGCCTTACTCCTTAATCCTTTTAATGTCCTCAATATTTTCTTGTCTTCTTTCTACTTACATGGCATCTCTGGTTCTTCTTTTACTTCTTCTTCCTTTGTTCATGCTACATCATTTTTATTTTTAGTTCATTTTTTCTTTTTCTTATGTCCTTACTTTCTAGAGGCTCTTTCTTGTTGTTCTATTCTTTATCTGTTTCACTCTTCTATTAACCCTTAATGTCAGTCCGAATTATTTCTTGGAACGTTAAAGGTCTTCATTCTCCTATCAAAAGACAAAAGATCATCTCTCACTTAGCCAAATTAAATGTAGACATTGCCTTCTTGCAAGAAACCCATTTGTCTGATATTGAAGCTGCTAAGCTCAAAAGAGGATGGGTAGGTGCAGTATTTTCGTCTCCGGGTGATGGTAAGAGGAATGGTGTGGTTGTATTAGTCCGCAAATCTCTTGTTCATTCGCTCTTGGTTTCTGAGTCAGATCCTGAAGGAAGATGGTTGTTTGTCAAACTTTCCTCGAAGGGTGTCCACATCTCCCCTCTTAATATTTACGCCCCTACTGGTGGTGATCCCGTCTTTTGGCGCACAGTGGCCTCTCGTGTTTCTGAATACATTGATGATAATTTTATTTTGGTGGGTGATTGCAATTTACCCCGTGATCCATTTTTAGACAGACACTCTAAAGCCTCTTTTATCCCTAATAAGTCTCATAAGCTCTTTGTACAAGCAATATCCCAACACAAACTCATTGATGCTTGGCGTCTTTGTAACACTACCTCTAAAGAGTTTACCTTTTATTCTCCGACTCATCACTCGCAATCACGTATTGACTACATTTTTCTTTCCCATCATTTGTCCCAGTCCCTCTCTCATGCTGATATTGGTCCCATCTTGTTTTCTGATCATGCCCCTGTTTTGATTAATATTGATTTCCTACCGAAATCCACTGGGCCAAAAAGATGGCGCTTTAATTATACTTTACTTCTTGATCCCAAATTTACCACCTCCTTTGTTGAATTCACCATAGAATTTTTTGCCATTAATGACTCACCCATCTTGCCCAAACACACTATTTGGGACGCTTACAAGGCGGCAGCCAGAGGTTTCATCATTGGCTTTGTTGCTAGTGAACGTAAGATTGCTCGTAAACGCACTAGCGATCTTCTTCTTACGATTAAAAAGTTAGAGCATTCTTTTTACACCTCCCACTCGCAGGAAAGTTTGACTGCTCTCATTGAAGCCAAGATGCGATTCAACAAACAATCCACCGAAGATGCCTCTTTATATTTGTTGAAATCCAGCTAAAAATTTTATGGGGGTAAGAATAAAGCGGGGAAGGTTTTAGCTAATATTTAAAAGTCAAGCAAAATAAATTGAATATTGAGTCTGTTTACGATGTTAATTCTGTTTTAAAACATACGGATGTTGACATTTTAGAGCAATTTTCCCATTTCTATTCCACACTCTACTCTTCTGAAACTCATCCCACTGCTCACTCTCTTGCTACTTTCTTTTCCAGCATTCAGGCACCTCCCAACTTCCCTGTTGATCTTTCTGCTCTTGAACTACCCATTTCTAGGGATGAATTACATACTGCACTTCAGTCACTCAAGAAGGACAAAGCCCCTGGCCCAGATGGGTTCACAGTTGAATTTTACTTGCACTTCTCTAAACTGTTGGTATCTAGGCTGCATTCCCTTATTGAGTCCTTCATAATTAGTGGTGCTTCCTCAGGTACATTTTCAGACGCTCACATTTGCGTCATACCCAAAGAAGGGAAAGATACCCAGTATTGTAAGAATTATAGACCAATCTCTCTGGTTAATATTGACTACAAATTATATGCCAAATCTCTTGCCATAAGACTGGACCCCTTTCTTTCTGAACTGTTGGGCCCTGAACAATCTCGTTTCGTCAAGGGCCGTTTTATTACAGACAACACTAGACTTCTGTTTAATGTTCTCTCCAAGTCCCCACAGTTCCAGGATTCGCTAGCAGCAATTGCCTTAGACGCGGAGAAAGCGTTTGACAGAGTAGAATGGACTTTCCTCTTTTCCGCCCTCAAATGGTTCGGGTTTGGTCCTAACTTTATTTCCTTCATCTCCTTTCTTTACTCCAGTCCCAGAGCGGCGGTTTGCGCCAATGGTCTAGTCTCCTCTTTCTTCAATTTGGGCAGAGGGGTTTGTCAGGGCTGCCCTCTTTCCCCCTTTCTTTTAAATCTGGCCTTGGAACCCTTTCTCTCAAGACTCCGTCAGAACCCTAATTTGCATGGCTTCCAAATTTCCCAAACGAACATCAAACTTGCTGCTTATGCAGATGATATCCTACTTTTTGTGTCCAATCCCGTCTCCTCTATTCCCGCATTACTGGCTGAAGTTCATGTTTATTCCCAGATTTCTGGTTACAAGTTGAACAATGACAAATGCGAAATCTTACCCCTTACAAAATTCACTTTTAAACCTGATTTTGCGGCGTCTAATTTCACTTGGAGTCCCTCTCACATCAAATATCTTGGTCTGCACATTACCCCCTCCCTCCCCGACACTGTATCGTCATGTCTTAATAATTGTATTCAGAAATTATCCGATCTCACTTCTAGATGGCACCCGCTCTACCTCTCCTGGTGGGGTCGTCTTGATACGATTAAAATGATGCTCTCCCCAATAGTCCTCTACATCATCTCCAATATTCCAGTTCCTATCCCTGCCAAGTTTTTTAGGAAAATTAACACTATTCTTTCTTCATTCCTTTGGTCTAGCAAAAAAGCACGTATGTCTCTGCTCAGACTACAACTCCCCAAGTCAGAAGGTGGGGTCAATTTTCCGGATTTTCCCACTTATCACAAGGCATTCCTTTTGCGGCAAGCTTCCCTTTGGTTGCAGGAACCTGGTGAATCTTCCCCCTTATGGGTTGTCATTAAACGTCTCTCTCTATCCCCTTTTACTTTCGCTGAGTACCTCTCATTTTCTCGTAAGCCCCAGCTTACCTCCACTCCTATCCATAAATTTACTACCAAATTGCTTCTCTCCACTTCCCCAAGTCCCCCGATCTCTGTAGCCGAATTTCTCAATTCCACTATTTGGCACAATAAGAGTATCTCCATCAATCATAAGCCCTTTTATTGGAAAACTTGGAGACAAAGGGGTTTGATCTGGGTATCCCAACTCTTTTCTAAGTCCAATTTCTTAACCTTCCCTGTTCTCAGCGAAAACTTCAATCTCCCTCATTCTTTTGCTCGTAAATATCTTGCGCTTAAGAATGCAGTTATGTCCACCTATGTCATTCTTTCTAATTCACCTATCCCTCTTGATTCTTCCAATCCTACCTCGCAGCTTCATTCCTTGCTGCATACACGTCCCACAGCCTCCTCAATATACCATTCATTTCACACGAAGCTTACTTCTAGGCCAAAATCCAAGGTGGAAGAACAATGGGAATCTGATTTTGCCATCTCTTGGCCCACTTCTCTTTGGGATAAATTGTGGGTCAAAATTCGCAAGACATCCAGGGCTGCTTCTCTCACACAAACCCTTTTTTTTATTTACAACAGACTTCTACTTTCTCCCCAGGTGTTGAATAAGAGATTTTCTTCCCTCCCTGATTTTTGTTGGTCTTGTTTGACACCTAAGGCCACTCTTTTTCACATGCTTTTTTCTTGCACTCTTACGCACAATTTTTGGAAACAGGTTTGGGCCCAAATCAATGCCATATTCCACAGTGCATCCCCCTTCTCCTATGTAAATATTTTTTTAGGGAGTCTCTCTCCTTGCTGGGATGATACTGATCTTGACACGCAAATTGTGGACTTGTTATTAGCCGTTGCATTCCAGCAAATCACTGTTAATTGGAAAAATTTTACTAACATCTCTTTCAGAGCATGGTGGTACAATGTGTGTCATAATCACAGGCTAGACACTGTTTTCGTGTACCCCCTCAGTTTAGCTACTAAACGATATCAACTATGGTTTCCTGTGACCCGTTACCTAGATATTTGTGCTAAGCGTTCCTCTCATTTGTCTCCCATTCAGCAAGAAGTCCCTAAGCCCCCTTGATTGACCTTGTTGTTCCTTTGCATTTTTCTTTTTATATGATTCATTTTATTGTTCATTATTTCCAGCATTGTTCTTTTTTTTTGTTTTTGTTATATAGCCTCAATTATTTGTTATCCTCTGATTCATTGTATATTTTTCCTGCCATGTTTTACTTTTTCTCTCATACGGTAGTCATCTTTTCATTTTTCTTATGTATTGACACCTTTACTTACCCAATAAAAATTTTCTGAACTGAAAAAAGAACGAAACACTTAAGCTTGATGTTTATCTCCCAAAAATTTCATTTTTTTTTCCTTGGATCCACGCACCCAACGCGCTATGAACCACGCACCCAACGCGCTACGAACCGCGCACCCAACGCAAGAGAAATCGTGCACCCAACGCGTTAGGATGCGTGACTCCTAATTTTACCGTAAAAAAAAATTAGCCCCTATCACTCATTTTTATTATCCCCAGGGACCCCATCCCCCGGGGTTTATTAAAAAAAGTTGGGGACCATGGGGGGAGCTCCAACGCCCCCATGGTCCCAGCCGGCTCCCCGCGTCCTTCGGGAGCCGGCATTGCTTTTCCACATGGGGAGCTGCTGACATGCAGCTCCCTGTGTGGAAAAGCAATATCGTTTGGATTTTGAAAGAGAGAGCAGGTCTCCCTGCTCTCTCTTTCAAAATCCTAACAAACTTTGCTATGGGAGGGTGGGAGACACCCGCCCTCTCATATCAAACAACAGTGTCCTGGGGTGGGCACCCCAGGACACTATAAGAGCTGGCCTGGGGGGTGGCGGTCCCCAGGGCCCTCAAGGGCTCCAGGAGGGGGGCCACGCAGCCCCCCTCCCTCAAACAATAAAGCCCCGGGGGGTTGGTGGTCCCAGGGGCTTGGGGGGGGCCGGTTAGCCCCCCCACCCTGTCTGTTTTCTAGCCCTGGGGGTAGCGGTCCCGAGGGCTGGGGGTCCTCCCTGGGCCCCCCATTAATTTTTACAGATATTGCCCTGTGATGTTTCCCCCTGGGGGCTAATTATTAACGAAGCGCAGAAATACGTGCTTCGCGTTTTTTTCTTCTTCGTCCGGATCCGCGCACACTGCGCGCATTTTGCCTTTTTTTGTTTTTTAACCACTTCAGCGCTGCGCGGATTCCCCCGCGGTGCTGAAGGGTTCGAGCGCGGGCGGGGCCATGACGGAACGGTTCCGTCATGAGCACAGCTCAACCGATGCTCATGACGGAATCGTTCCGTCATGAGCATGGAAGGGGTTAAAAGGGGGCCCCAGGGGGTCCTTCTAGGACCCCCTATGCAATACTAGAGGGTCAGACTATTTCTACCCTGCCCCCTTTACATCTTTCACACACTTATTTCCCTTACTTAATCAGCCTCGCTTCTACCGAGGCACAAAATGACTGCCAACAGTTCCTGCTTTCGAATGTTCACAGACACTTGACAGCCAATTAGCATTCAGCGCATGATCGTGAGGGTGCGTGCTCAGTTCGTAGAGGGTGCGCTCAGGGTGCGCTTAGGGTGTGTGGATCCTCTGAGGCCATAGATATATCTATCTTTTTTACTCAGGAACTACTGAACGGTTTTACACCATTCATGCAAAAGGCACGAGTCTGAACTGAGGACTACCTCTTTGCCAAATTTGGTGTAATTCCGTTCAGCAGTTCGGGCTGTAGAGAGTTACTATTAGAGCCACTTCTGCTGTCATGTGGTTTGAAGTTAGTCTTAGTCGATTCGGGCTCCGCAGGGGGCACAGAGAAGTTTATGCAAATTCACCTGACGTGTTACCCTGGTCGACCAAATTCATAGGAGACGAAGAAGGCCTATTAGTTGTTACTGTGGGTTTAGCAGTACCCTCCCCACTCGTACTAGAATCCCTAAAAGATAATCTTAAGGGATCTATTATGGTCTGGGGTGGAGGGAATCTATCATATCTATCAATACCAAGATGAGTGGGGGGCTGTGGAAAGACCTGTTGACCTACGTTAAGAGAGGGCTCCTCAGATCTAGAATTAACTAACTTGGAGAGCAGGATTAGATTTTCCTCTATTTTATTCAGTCTGTAAGTGATGGGGGTTAGTAAAGTAGACATGAGATTCTCTAGTCTGCACCACATATCCTCTCCACCATGTGGGCTGAAATCTCCATTGGCTGAGGAGTTCAGATCAGAAGATATAATAGAGGGAAGGACCTGCCCATTGGCCAGATTTGGTGTCACAACATTAGCTTGAGTGTTAGGCCTTGGAAGTTTAGCTACCGGGAGTCTTTGTTGGCCACCACCCCTCTTCCTTTTAACTGTGGTATCGGACGAAACATCGTAGGACTTGGTCTTAGTGACGGCAGCAGCTCTAACAGAGGCTCTTTTCTTTATGCTGCGATCCACTACCTGCACAGAGGGGGGAGGGGGAACTAGAAGAAATCTCATCTGCCTCACCAAAGCTATGGGATTAGATGCCCGAAGTTTCAAAGACCTCCGTCTGCAAAGCATGAGGGGGCGCATGAACAGGGGAGCGAGAAACAGATAGTGGGCCCAAAGAAGATCTCTTATTTAACACGGGGTCCAGAGATAGCCGGCGCTCCGTGCGGGCAATCTCTTTTTCCAGCACAGAAGTTGCCCTTGTTATAAATTGGTCAAGAGTGCTTGCCACCCCTCCCCTAGAAGACGGTACGACCTTTTTGGTGTCCCTCCTGTTCATTGTAAGACTGGTCACTACAACAACAGGATGCAATAAAAATGATAGAAGAAAACAAAAATACAATAATAAAAGAACAACATACAAGTGATAACTATAAATTAGTAGGGACACTACCAGGTCACCATACCAACGTTAGAGGGGTGACCCAACCCAACCTCCTTCTGACGAGCTTAGACGAGCCCGCCCTAGGCCCAGGCTTCGCCCGGAGCGCGCCCGCGCGCCTCCCGCGCAGCGGGAGCGGCGAGTTCCAAATGAAGCCCCCGGCACAGGTGAGGGAAATCAGGAGGCCAAAGAGGATCCTGGGACTTCGAGTCCCTCTTGGTACACAGCGTGGTCCAGCAGCACTATCCGGGCGAGGTCCAAATGAAGCCCCCGGCACAGCTGAGGGAAATCAGGAGGCCAATGAGGATCCTGGGACTTTGAGTCCCTCTTGGTACACAGCGTGGTCCAGCAGCACTATCCGGGCGAAGCGGCTCCAATGCAGCGGGATCGGCAAGATCCAAATGAAGCCCCCGGCACCGGTGAGGGAAATCAGGAGGCCAAAGAGGATTCTGGGACTTCGAGTCCCTCTTGGTACACAGCGTGGTCTAGCAGCACTATCCGGGCGAGGTCCAAATGAAGCCCCCGGCATAGGTGAGGGAAATCAGGAGCCAAAGAGAATCCTGTGACTTCGAGTCCCTCTTGGTACACAGCGTGGTCCAGCAGCACTATCTGGGTGAGTTCCAAATGAAGCCCCCGGCAGAGGTGAGGGAAATCAGGAGGCCAAAGAGGATCCTGGGACTTCGAGTCCCTCTTGGTACACAGCGTGGTCCAGCAGCACTATCTGGGCGAAGCGGCTCCCCATTCATTTTATCAATGCATAAGCAAAGACTGGCTTCTAATGCTACTAAAACTTGACAACATGACAGGTTTTAAAACAGTTATCTGTCAGCAAATACATGATGTTACCAAATGCTTCTCTCACAAAGGTTACACAAATGCACACAGACTCACAGTGTGATTCTAGACAAGCAACACTATCCCTAGGAATTTACCAAAACTCATTCACTACTGTGTAAGGGGTAAGGGGACTGCACACAATCTACATATTTCAGTACTTCACTTTAGTGTCAAAGCCTCACTCATTTTATCAATGCATAAGCAAAGACTGGCTTCTAATAATACTAAAACATGACAACATGACAGGTTTTAAAACAGTTATCTGTCAGCAAATACATCATCTTACCAAATGCTTCTCTCACAATGGTTACCCAAATGCACACAGGCTCACAGTGTGATTCTAGACAAGCAACACTGTCCCTAGGAGTTTACCAAAACACATTTCTTAATCTACGAGTACTACATTTTAGTGTAGAAACATGACTCATTTTGCAAATTCATAAACAATGACTGGTTTCTAATTCTACCAAAATATAAAAACAGCACAGTTATCTGTCTGCAAACAAATGAAAAACACAAATGCTTATCACAGAATGGTTTCTACATGCACACACACTGTCAATAAGATTTTCTTATACAGAATCTCTGCACTGTGCACCTGTCAGCAAAACAAAAGAATGCCAAAGTTTCCCTCTCATTTTCCACACATATACATGTAAACATCAAATAACATTCCTTCCCACATAAATTCAAAAGCTAACACACATTTCTATTGGTTAAACAATTCAACCCTTTCCAAATGACATAAATTTGAACCCTACCCCCAATCTGCCTTCTGCCTGTTACCATAGAAACAGGTCATGGAACACTTAACTGAGCACACAGGTCACAAGTTCAGCACACAATGTTGCTAATCAAAACAGCAAGTGTGCTTGACTTTTCAGCATATCAGCTTATCATATATAATGTTCCTTTCAATCAGTTTTTGTTAACCAATAAGAATCATGTATTTAAAAAACAGAAACATGCACTCTACCTTTCAGTGTAGAAGGTTGTCAAACAACCAATGATTTCTTGTCTTTTTTCAAAACTGCATCTTAGTCACCATTTTAGAAAAATCTTACTTTTCAAACTGCCATTTCATTTACAGAGACCATCTGAGTGCATCCAGACTTCCCTTCAAGAAGCTTAGAGTGTGGATTGTGGGACACAGCTATATTTTTTCTGGATCCAAAGGTATGCAGAAAACAAAGGCATTCACAAAGACCTAGGTTTGCCAAATGTAGACATTAAATGGATTGGACAGAGAGGGTTAAAGTGGCACCAATTGATGCTATTGGTAAAATCCTTTATGCATATCCAACACCCTGACCTCATAATAGTGCACTGTGGTGGCAATGACCTAGGCACTTTGACTGGGGTAGGTCTGGGAATGCTTATGAAGGACACCTTTGCAGAATTGATTTCACTTTTTCCCAGAACTTCCTTTCTGTATTCTAACATATGCCAAAGGCAGAAATGGACCTGGTCCAATCATTTTTGTCCACAGATTGAGAAAGCTAGGACACATGTGAATAAATCTGTTTCTGCTTTTCTCCGAGACTATAGAATGGGGTCCATTTACAATAACAATCTGCGCTTTCATATGCAAGAGATGTATAGGAGAGATGGAGTAGACTTTACTTATGAAGGAAAAAGAGTCTTCCTCAACAACTTTAGACTTTGTATAGGTACTTACTTATAAGTACCAAAAACTCTCAATGAACACAACAGCTCTTTTTAGAGCCACTCAAGAACAAAACACTTAAGCTTGATGTTTATCTCCCAAAAATGTAAGTTTTTTTTCCTTGGATCTGCACACCCAACGCGCTACGAACCGCGCACCCAACGCGCTACAAACCGTGCACCCAACGCGAGAGAAATCGTGCACCCAACGCGTTAGGATGCGTGACTCCTAATTTTACCGTAAAAAAAAATTAGCCACTATCACTAATTTTTATTTTCCCCAGGGACCCCATCCCCCGGGGTTTATTGAAAAACGTTGGGGACCGTGGGGTGAGCCCCAACGCCCCCACGGTCCCAGCCGGCTCCCCGCGTCCTTCGGGAGCCGGCATTGCTTTTCCACATGGGGAGCTGCTGACATGCAGCTCCCTGTGTGGAAAAGCAATATCATTTGGATTTTGAAAGAGAAAGCAGGTCTCCCTGCTCTCTCTTTCAAAATCCTAACAAACTTTGCTATGGGAGGGCGGGAGACTCCCGCCCTCTCATAGCAAACAACAGTGTCCTGGGGGTGGGCACCCCAGGACACTATAGGAGCCGGCCCTGGGGGGTGGCGGTCCCCAGGGCCCTCAAGGGCACCAGGAGGGGGGGCCACACAGCCCCCCCCTCAAACAATAAAGCCCCGGGGGTTGGTGGTCCCAGGGGCCTGGGGGGGGCGTTCAGCCCCCCCACCTGTCTGTTTTCTAGCCCTGGGGGTAGCAGTCCCCAGGGCTGGGGGTCCCCCCTGGGCCCCCCATTCATTGTTACAGATATTGCCCTGTGATTTTGCCCCCTGGGGGCTAATTATTAACGAAGCGCAGAAATCCGCTCTTCGGGTTTTTTTTTCTTCGTCCGGATCTGCGCACACTGCGCGCATTTTGCCTTTTTTTGTTTTTTAAAAGGGGGCCCCAGGGGGTCCTTCTAGGACCCCCTATGCAACACTAGAGGGTCAGAGTATTTCTACCCTGCCCCCTATACATCTTTCATACACTTATTTCCCTTACTTAATCAGCCTCGCTTCTACCGAGGCACAAAATAGCTGCCAACAGTTCCTGCTTTTGAATGTTCACAGATTATTGACAGCCAATTAGCATTCAGCGCGTGATCGTGAGGGTGCGCGCTCGGTTCGCAAAGGGTGCGCTCAGGGTGCGCTTAGGGTGTGTGGATCCTCTGAGGCCATAGATATATCTATCTTTTTTACTCAGGAACTACTGAACAGTTTTACACCAGTCATGCAAAAGGCACGAGTCTGAACTGAGGACTACCTCTTTGCCAAATTTGGTGTAATTCCGTTCAGCAGTACGGGCTGTAGCTGCGTCAACAGGTCCTATGGGAAATTGCATGGGGAAAACGCGTTTTGGGACCCCCCTTTTTTCTCGGCCCCCACTTGACGAACTACCACGAAACTTTCAGGATAGGAGCGGACCGGAGCTGGCCAGAAAGCTTGGGAAATTTCGTGAAGATTCGTCAACCGGCGCCAGACTTATTGGGAAGAGAATGTTGTGGATATCCTATGGAAAATAGGTCCTAACTATAACTATCTACTGGCGACCGCCTGTAGGTTATATATATATATCTATATATATATATATATATATATTCACTTAAAAAACCATAGGTTTCAGACATGTTATAGTTAGCTGGACATTTCACTTGTAAAAAACCATTGAAATTCCCCCGTTATAGTTAGTTCAGATAACTTTAACTCGCACATGCCTGACCTGAGGACTACCTCTTTGCCAAATTTCAAGTAATTCTGTTCAGCCGTTCGGGCTGTACCTTCGACTAAAGGTCCTATGGGAAAATGCATGGGGAAAACGCATTTTGGGACCCCACTTTTTTCTCAGCCCCCGCTTGACGAATCACCCCGAGACTTTCAGGGTAGGAGCTGAGCGGAGCGCCCCATTAGTTTAGAAAATTTTGCAAGGATTCGTCAACCGGCGCCAAAGTTATTCAAAATAGAATTTTCAAATTTCTTATGGAAACACGGTCCTAACTATAACTATCTACTGGCGACCGCCAGTAGATAATATATATATATATATACCTCATGTTGGGCGGCCTGCATTGCTAGTCAGTCCCCGCTCAATGGACTCCTGAAAATTGAGGCTGGAGCGTTTGGGGACTCGAGGAGGCGCTCTATTTGCATACCAACACAAGCAGGAAAATGTGGTTTCCGAATATTGTACAACGTCCTGCATCCTGTGCAATCACTTTGGCTGAAGTTTTTTTCCCCCCATGCATTACCTACCTGGAAGAACTACAATGCATTCTGGGTCGTGCAGTCCACAAGAGATTCAAGGACTGGAAACAGGTGAGCTGTTACTCGTGGGGGCGGAGCACACTCCAACAAATCACAGGACAGCATGATTTGGAAGCCTCCTGAATCCTTGGGCGCTGAAGAAGGCAAACAGATGCCGAAATGCATTCGCCACGAACTTGCTAATAAAGGCTTCTTCGATTCTCCCCTATGTGGCCTCTGCTCTTTTTTTGTGAAGGAGTTTACTGGGATATATATATATATATATATATATATATATATATATATTCACTGAAAAAACCATGGGTTTCACACACGTTATAGTTAGGAATTAGCATTTAAAAAACCTTAGAAATTCACTGAAAAAACCATAGGTTTCACACACGTTATAGTTAGGAATTAGCATTTAAAAAACCTTAGAAATTCAGTGAAAAAACCATAGGTTTCACACATGTTATAGTTAGCTGGACATTTTACTCGTAAAAAACCAATGAAATTGCCCCGTTATAGTTAGTTCAGCTAACTATAACTCGCGCGCCCGCAATGCACTGCTGATGACGTCACATATTACATCACTCATGACATGGTCAGTGACATCACTCATGACATCACTGATGACATCTCAAATGACATCACTGATGACATCACTGATGACATCATCCTTGTGATAGAGTGGCAGACCTCCTCTCACCTTAATATAAGCTTTGATACACACATTCAAAAATAGAGACTAAAAATTTCAAAACAATGGACATACCAATACCAGTTACAACAACCTCTTCAGTAATTCTAAGATCCACATACACATCCACTCATTCACCAACAGTCCTATACAGTCACTCATACATGTACTCACTCATCATATGTACTCATACATCTATACATCCTGTTACACAATGCCACTCATCCATAGAGTTACTCACACACATAGTCACTCATGCTAATAAAGAATAAAACATACATTTACTTGCATATACAGTAATACACACACCACCATACTTACTTCTACGGAAACTTACACATACTTAGTCTTTTAAACAATCACTTATAGAAACACATACTTATTCATACAGGAACTCTTTCAATCTCTCCCTCTCACATATACTCACATATATACACCAATAGTCACATATACTAGTTAAAAACATATGTAGTTACTCCTGAAGACACTATTGAGACAGTCATTCACTCACTAACACACCCATACACACACTCATCCACCCATACAGTCCTGCACACATGCTGTCTTCAACACATACAAACAGTGAGTCACTCATTCATGCATCTATGCACTACGTAATACCCCCCACCGTACCATACAGACACTCAGACTGATACTCAAAAAAACAACTAATAACCTATATAGACACCCATGTAGCTACTCACCAACCCATGCAGCCACTTATACACAAAGTGAGAGATACACTTAATCAGTCAGTAACACAATCAATTTTTCAAAAACAAATCATCCATTTAGACACTTATATACCCATTTATTCTTCCATCGACCTTGAGATACACATATATAAAACATATTTAATTTTCAGAAAAACACACATTCACTGGATGATGTCATCAGTGATGTCATCAGTGATGTCATTTGAGATGTCATCAGTGATGTCATGAGTGATGTCACTGACCATGTCATGAGTGATGTAATATGTGACGTCATCAGCAGTGCATTGCGGGCGCGCGAGTTATAGTTAGCTGAACTAACTATAACGGGGCAATTTCATTGGTTTTTTACGAGTAAAATGTCCAGCTAACTATAACATGTGTGAAACCTATGGTTTTTTCACTGAATTTCTAAGGTTTTTTAAATGCTAATTCCTAACTATAACGTGTGTGAAACCCATGGTTTTTTCAGTGAATTTGCAAGGTTTTTTAAATGCTAATTCCTAACTATAACGTGTGTGAAACCCATGGTTTTTTCAGTGAATTTGCAAGGTTTTTTAAATGCTATTTTTTTTTTTATTCTTCATTTTTTTCAAACATATTTTTAATTTAATTTTCTTATCTTTTATAAAGACTATGCTTAAATTTTTAAAATCCTTAAATATTTTTTTTATATATATTTTTTAAAATAAACATGTAAAATTTATTTCCAGTTTTTTTTTTTTTTTTTTTTTTTTTTTTTATAGTACGCGTACCGTAAGCTCACGGTAAGCGTACGGTTTACGCAACGCCCGTAATCTATCTACGCTGCTTGCGTATAGTTACGTACTTTGCGTAGCCGCGCGTACTGCGCGTGGGACGCGTGCGCGCTTACGCAACACGCGTACGTTACGCGGAAGTGCCGGGGAGTGACTGTTATGCGCATGCGCGCAAGCGCGTGTCTTTTTTACGCGCACGCGTACTTTTTGCCGTAAGCGTACCGTAAGCGTACCGTAAGCGTACGGTAGGTCATGTGATCTTGAAACACAACTTTTGATTGGTTGAAACTACTTTCAGTTCTAGAACTCTCCTACACCACACCCATTCCCCTCATTTCTGCTTGTGATCCCTTGGGAGAAGGAGCTGGTTTGTCTTTGGGATACGATGGCAGAACAGCAGAGCTCTTCTGAGAGTGAGGCTAGCACCAGCAGCACTGTCTTGAGGCAGAGAGCGAGGAAAGTAAAGCCTTCTTATGTTTGGGATTATTTTACTTTTCCAGAAGGCCAGCAAAAGGTGAATGCACCCTTAGTTACTTGCAAGCTGTGTAAGCGTGTACTTTCTAGAGGTAATCCTAACAGGAAGTATTCCTTTGGGAATCACACCATGAAGAGACACCTCCAGGAAGTACACAGAAGGACACATGGTCATCTTTTTGGAGGTAACTCTTCAGAAAGACGAGCCAGTACATCCACAGCAGCTCAGCCTGGACCATCACCTGCAGGGCAGACTCCTTCTTCTGCAGGTCAGGTGAGCCCTTCATCTGTGGGGGGAGAATCTCCTTTTGCTGGCCCTCTGGAAATTAACCCTCGGTTTGCGAGGGTTGAAGTACGGTGCGCCACTTGTCACGATCTAATTACTTATAGGGAGACCAGTGTTTCCCTGGTGAACAGTAAAATAGATCAGCACACTTGTCGTACCGTCTAATATTCCCAATCTTTCTTTCCTCTGTCCCTGCATGAACACAACGGTTCTTTTAAGAGCCAACCTTATCTTTCATCTTTTTTTTACATATGTTTTTAAAAACTTTTTTTTATTTTTTTTTACCGTACGCGTACGGTAAGCGTACCTTTTTTTTATTTTTTAAAAAAAACACTAAAAATCATTTATCACATTACAAGGTCCTTGAGAGACTACAATTATTATTATTGACTTACCATACTCACTCAAAAAAATATTTATTCATTTGTTTTTTTAAAAAATAGTTTTTAAAATGGTTGTAGTTTCCAAAAATTTTCTATATCGATCTGAAAAAAAAGAAAAAAGTATTAATATTTTTAAACCATTTTATAATACAGTACACATATTTACATTGCTACACTCCAGCAAGGGCAACCAGCCTTAGTGATGCTGAATGTATTTGCATTACAGACTTAAACCTGAAAACCCCACTCGCTTCTAATTACTGTGCATGACTATACATGGCAAGCACATGGGTGTGTGCTAAGCCTCTGCTTCTTCCCCCAAAAATTCGCTCCTCTTTTCCATCTACTGCAACTGTGAAATCACCAGAGCAAGACGCAATAAATCTCTGCCTATAATTCTTCTATGCACACAGAGTCATGTTTTCACATTAGTGCCAAAACGAAATTTCTTTGCCAATTTGAAAGCACACTTACTGCTCTTTTTTTTTCGGGCCAAGTGAAAATCTCTTTTTACAATTTGAAATCACTTTTACAGACTGACACATTCTGAAACCTTTTTTTTAAATTTATTTAAATGCACATGTCCAAGCTGTTTTTTTTTCAGAGCACCACCGTGTGTATTCTCTGTGACTGCCTACACTCCAGCAGGGGCAACCAGCCTTACTGATGCTGAATGTATTTGCATTACAGACTTAAACCTGAAAACCCCACTCGCTTCTAATTACTGTGCATGACTATACATGGCAAGCACATGGGTGTGTGCTAAGCCTCTGCTTCTTCCCCCAAAAATTCGCTCCCCCTTTCCATCTACTGCAACTGTGAAATCACCAGAGCAAGACGCAATAAATCTCTGCCTATAATTCTTCTATGCACACAGAGTCATGTTTTCACATTAGTGCCAAAACGAAATTTCTTTGCCAATTTGAAAGCACACTTACTGCTCTTTTTTTTTGGCAAGTGAAAATCACTTTTACAGACTGACACATTATGAAACCACTTTTTTGATTTTTTTAAATGCACATGTCCAAACTGCTTTTTCAGACCACCACCATGTGTAACCTGGTTGGCTGCCTACATTCCAGCAAGGGCAACCAGCCTTAGTGATGCTGAATGTATTTGCATTACTGAGTCCAACCTCAAACCCTTAAACTATTCTTTTTTTTTCCAGTACACCTTAATTTATCGTGAAAACATAGTCCATATTATTTTACATGTTCCTCACATTTAAATTTCTCCCAAAACAGAAAATGATAAACGCAACTTCAACAAAAAGAATTTCCATTTCTATTATTCATTTCTTAAGTTACCACATACATCCCCTCTCAAACTGTAAACTCACCTTTAAAATTAGTTAGTTGTGAAAGAAATGTGACACTCAAACAGCAGATTATCAGAGCCAGGATCTCTGTTGTGTTCACCTCTCTCCTCTCAGCAGAACCAGATAATGGCAAACTTTCCCTCTATTTTTCCACACATATACATGTAAGTTTCAAATCTCAGTGCTTCCCCCTTTTTTTCAAATGTAATGACACATTTCTATTGGTTGAAAACCAACCCTTTTCCAAAAGTACCCTTCCCCCAACTTGACTTCTGCCTAGTACCCTTCCCCCAACCTGACTTCTGCCTGCTACCATAGCAACAGCTCATGGAACACTGCTGTGTGCAGTTAGGTCAGAAGTTCGACACACAATGTTTCAATTCCACAGAGCAAGAGTGCTTGACTTTTCAAACCTAACAGCAAATCCATAGTACTGTTCTTTGGTTACACATTTTTTTGTACCAATACAAAACATGCTTCTATTAATTTTCACATACAGCCTAGTTTTTTTTCTAGAATGGTATGAAACAGCCAATCAGTTCTTTTTGTTTTGTAAAAAATATGTATGCCTCCATTTCCAAACTGTCTTTCTTTTCATATTGCCATTCTACTGAAAGACACCTCCTGAGTGCATCCAGTTCTCCTTTGAAGATGTTCACAGTGTGGATTGTAGGGCACAGCTATGTCTTCTGGAGTGAAAAGTTTGCAGAGAAAACAGATATGGTGAGAGACCTTGCTTTGCCAAATGTAGACATTAAATGGATTGGTCAGAGAGGGTTAAAGTGGCACCAATTGATGCCATTGGTGAAATCCTTCATTCAAATCCAACACCCTGACCTCATAATAGTGCACTGTGGTGGCAATGACCTAGGCACTTTGACTGGGGTAGGTCTGGAAATGCTTATGAAGGACACCTTTGCACAACTGTTTACACTTTTCCCTAAAACTGCCTTTGTGTTTTCCAACATATGCCAAAGGCAAAAATGGAACTGGTCCAATCATTTCTGTCCACAGATTGACAAAGCAAGAAAGCACGTCAACAAATCTGTTTCTGCTTTCCTCCGTGACTATGGTATGGGTGCCATTTACCACAACAACTTGCGTTATGACATGCAAGACATTTATAGAGGAGATGGTGTGCACTTCAATGATGAAGGGAACAGAGTCTTCCTCTTGAACCTTAGACTCTGCATCGGTACTTACTTGTAGGTACCACTAAAAAAATGACTCCATAAACACAACAGCTCTTTTTAGAGCTCCCTAATTTCTAAACTCTTAAATCTGATTTTCATTTATTTTTTTTTTTTTTTTTACCGTACGCTTACCGTAAGCTCACCGTACGCGTACCCCGTGATTTTTTTTAAAATCAATAAATGTTTTTTTTGTACTTTTCTGTCCTTCTTTGACCCCCTTACAATTGTTAGGGGGTCTGTAACTCTCCTCATTGCCCCCTTTCCTTGTTTTCACTCTTTTTTTTCAGAGTGAAATACACAAAATGGCGGCCGCCGCTTCCTGGTTTCGGCCGATTCGAATGTTTACTAAGATCTAAGAGCCAATCAGAATCGCGCTCGCGCACGCCACCGTACGCTTACCGTAAGCGTACGGTAAGCGTACCGTAAGCGGGCTCAGATATATATATTGATTTAAAGGCTATTTTCTCAGAATCTACTGAACAGATTTACACCAAACCTACAAAAGGCACTTCCTTGACCTAGGGACTACCTCTCTGCCAAATTTTGAGTAATTCTGTTCAGCCGTTCGGGCTGTAGCTCGTTCTAAAGGTCCTATGGAAAAATGCATGGGAAAAACGCGTTTTGGGACCCCCCTTTTATCTCAGCCCCCGCTTGACGGATCCCCCCGAGACTTTCAGGGTAGGAGCGGAGCGTAGCGCCCCACCTATTTTGAGAAATTCGCGAGGATTCGTCGACCGGCGCCAAAGTTATTCAAAATAGAATGTTGAGGTTTTCCTATGGAAACGTGGTCCTAACTATAACTACCTACTGGCGACCGCCAGTAGGTAATATATATATATATATATTCACTGAAAAAACCATAGGTTTCACACACGTTATAGTTAGGAATTAGCATTTAAAAAACCTTAGAAATTCAGTGAAAAAACCATAGGTTTCACACATGTTATAGTTAGCTGGACATTTTACTCGTAAAAAACCAATGAAATTGCCCCGTTATAGTTAGTTCAGCTAACTATAACTCACGCGCCCGCAATGCACTGCTGATGACGTCACATATTACATCACTCATGACATGGTCAGTGACATCACTCATGACATCACTGATGACATCTCAAATGACATCACTGATGACCTCACTGATGACATCATCCTTGTGATAGAGTGGCAGACCTCCTCTCACCTTAATATAAGCTTTGATACACACATTCAAAAATAGAGACTAAAATTTTCAAAACAATGGACATACCAATACCAGTTACAACAACCTCTTCAGTAATTCTAAGATCCACATACACATCCACTCATTCACCAACAGTCCTATACAGTCACTCATACATGTACTCACTCATCATATGTACTCATACACCTATACATCCTGTTACATAATGCCACTCATCCATAGAGTTACTCACACACATAGTCACTCATGCTAATAAAGAATCAAACATACATTCACCTGCATATACAGTTATACACACACCACCACACTTACTTCTACGGAAACTTACACATACTTAGTCTTTTAAACAATCACTTATAGAAACACATACTTATTCATACAGGAACTCTTTCAATCTGTCCCTCTCACATATACTCACATATATACACCAATAGTCACATATACTAGTTTAAAACATATGTAGTTACTCCTGAAGACACTATTGGGACAGTCATTCACTCACTAACACACCCATACACACACTCATCCACCCATACAGTCCTGCACACATGCTGTCTTCAACACATACAAACAGTGAGTCACTCATTCATGCACCTATGCACTACGTAATACCCCCCACCGAACCATACAGACACTCAGACTGATACTCAAAAAAACAACTACTAACCTATATAGACACCCATGTAGCTACTCACCAACCCATGCAGCCACTTATACACAAAGTGAGAGATACACTTAATCAGTCAGTTACACAATCAATTTTTTAAAAACAAATCATCCATTTAGACACTTATATACCCATTTATTCTTCCATCGACCTTGAGATATACATATATAAAACATATTTAATTTTCAGAAAAACACACATTCACTGGATGATGTCATCAGTGAGGTCATCAGTGATGTCATTTGAGATGTCATCAGTGATGTCATGAGTGATGTCACTGACCATGTCATGAGTGATGTAATATGTGACGTCATCAGCAGTGCATTGCGGGCGCGTGAGTTATAGTTAGCTGAACTAACTATAACGGGGCAATTTCATTGGTTTTTTACGAGTAAAATGTCCAGCTAACTATAACATGTGTGAAACCTATGGTTTTTTCACTGAATTTCTAAGGTTTTTTAAATGCTAATTCCTAACTATAACGTGTGTGAAACCTATGGTTTTTTCAGTGAATTTCTAAGGTTTTTTAAATGCTAATTCCTAACTATAACGTGTGTGAAACCCATGGTTTTTTCAGTGAATTTGCAAGGTTTTTTAAATGCTAATTTTTTTTTTTATTCTTCATTTTTTTCAAACATATTTTTAATTTAATTTTCTTTCATTTTATAAAGACTATGCTTAAATTTTTAAAATCCTTAAATATTTTTTTTTAATATATTTTTTAAAATAAACATGTAAAATTTATTACCAGATTTTTTTTTTTTTTTTTTTTTTTTTAGTACGCGTACCGTAAGCTCACGGTAAGCGTACGGTTTACGCAACGTCCGTAATCTATCTACGCTGCTTGCGTATAGTTACGCAATTTGCGTAGCCGCGCGTACTGCGCGTGGGACGCGTGCACGCTTACGCCACACGCGCACGTTACGCGGAAGTGCCGGGGAGTGACTGTTATGCGCATGCGCGGAAGCGCGTGTCTTTTTTACGCGCATGCGCACTTTTGCCGTAAGCGTACCGTAAGCGTACCGTAAGCGTACGGTAGGTCATGTGATCATGAAACACAACTTTTGATTGTTGAAACTACTTTCAGTTCTAGAACTCTCCTACACCACACCCATTCCCCTCATTTCTGCTTGTGATCCCTTGGGAGAAGGAGCTGGTTTGTCTTTGGGATACGATGGCAGAACAGCAGAGCTCTTCTGAGAGTGAGCCTAGCACCAGCAGCACTGTCTTGAGGCAGAGATCGAGGAAACAAAAGCCTTCTTATGTTTGGGATTATTTTACTTTTCCAGAAGGCCAGCAAAAGGTGAATGCACCCTTAGTTACTTGCTGTCTGTGTAAGCGTGTACTTTCTAGAGGTAATCCTAACAGGAAGTATTCCTTTGGGAATCACACCATGAAGAGGCACCTCCAGGATGTACACGGAAGGACACATGATCATCTTTTTGGAGGTAACTCTTCAGAAAGACGAGCCAGTACATCCACAGCAGCTCAGCCTGGACCATCATCTGCAGGGCTGACTCCTTCTTCTGCAGGTCAGGTGAGCCCTTCATCTGTGGGGGGAGAATCTCCTTTTGCTGGCCCTCTGGAAATGAACCTTCGATTTCGGAAGGTTGATATTCATTGCACATTTTGTAAAGGTCTAATTTGTCATAGGGAGACCAGTGTTTCCCTAGTGAACAACAAAATAGATCAGCACATTTGTAGCTTTGAATGATTTTCCCATGCTTCCTTTCCTCTGTCCCTGCATGAACACAACGGTTCTTTTAAGAGCCAACCTTATCTTTCATCTTTTTTTTACATATGTTTTTTAAAACCTTTTTTTTTTTTTTTTACCGTACGCGTACGGTGCGCGTACCTTTTTTTTATTTTTAAAAAAAAACACTAAAAATCAATTATCACATTACAAGGTCCTTGAGAGACTACAATTATTATTATTGACTTACCATACTCACTCAAAAAAATATTTATTCATTTGTTTTTTTAAAAAATAGTTTTAAAAATGGTTGTAGTTTTCGAAAATTTTCTATATTGATCTGAAAAAAAAGAAAAAAGTATTAATATTTTTTTAACAATTTATAATACAGTATACATATTTACATTTTTTTCAAAAAAATATTTTTGCCTTATTTTTGCTGTTTTCAGAATATATTGCATTTCACTATAAATTGTGAAAGCAATTGCATTCATCATTTTACAGCGGGCAAAAAAAAATAACAATCTCAAAGATTGTATTAAAAAAGCCCAGAATCTCTTCTCACTTAAACTTATCATTACAGAAATGCATATTATTCTAAAAAAATATCATCTAAAAACAATACTTATTTCTTTAAAATACCGTCTGATATGTTTGTTTCAGAAGTATAATCACAATATTATATCTCAAATAACTCCAAAATACATCTGATTTCATTTCCTTTAGGCCAAATAGTATTTTTTTTTTTTTTTTTGGAATAAATTTCCAAGGGAAATCCATTAAAATTCTAAAGTTTAATCTGTCCAGATCTCACCGATTCTCTGTAACATTTTGGTTCACGAAAATTTTTTGAATAATTTATTTAGTCCACAATAGAATTGCTTACTTTTCCACATGGCCAAATAGTAATTTTTTAAATCATTTTTGAAAAAATTTCCAATGGCAGTCCAATAGCATTCCAAAATTTAAAATGTGCAGAAGTTACCGATTATCTATAAATTATTGGTTTTTCAAAATTGCATTAAAAATTAAAAAAGTCCACATTACAATTGGTTATCTTTCCTTTAGGCCAAATGATAATTTTAAAAATATTTTTTCTACAAAATTGCAATGGTAATCCAGTAAAATGGTAAAATTATTTTGTCCAGATCTTGCCAAGTCTCTCTAAAATTTAGGTTTCAGGAAGATTAGATAGGAATTTGCTAAATCAAAAGGCAAACGTTGTTTGAAAATCAATTGGGAATCATTACACAGTGTCCAGCCTTTTTCACATTTTAGATAAACTGTGTAATGTCCAGAAGTAACAGTAGGTCCATCATGGAAAATTATTGCAACAGTTACAAAAGTTTTTCCTGAAATTGATAATTGCTGTCCTGTAAACTTCTTTATTAAAGTATCCAATTTTGAACCATCAGCTCTACATCGTTGCATCATTAAAATTACATACTGTCCGTATTCCCTTAAAATTAATGTTGAAAACATGTCAGAATTACACTCACCACATTTCATGCTATGATTAGCATCTTTAACTAATTTTGCAAAAGTGACTGTTTTACTCTCTGGCAATGTCAAATAAATAAACCTTTCATTATCAACAATAGAGCCACATATATTATAACAATTATCACAACTATGTTCCCATTTATAAGAGAGACCAAAAAAAATGTCAATGGGAACTCCTTCTTCTTCCACTACCTGAAGAAAATACATCAAAAATTCGTGTGCATCTTGCTGTTCATTTTGTGAAAACTGTGTTCGTCCTGAACATACATCTAAAAGTTTTCTAATATCAGTAGCACTTTCTATTTGAGTTTTATCTTTACTCAGCTTTTGAAAAAGGAGACTCAGCTCTGAACAGAATCTTTTTCCCTGATTTACTATTATCTGCTCTTGCAAACTTTCCAGATAAAATGCAACATTCAGCACTACATTAGCGTAGCAGTTGACACCAGAGCTATTTTCAAAATGACATCCTACAACCTGTTCTTCATTGTCCTTTTTCTTTTTGCTTGCAATTACATCACTCCTCTTTTTTTTCCTCTTCTCTATATCTTCATTACAGATATTCTCATTTCTCCTTTTACGAGAAACTACACGTTTCTCCAACACAGGATACTGACCTAAATGAGGAGCATAGCTTCTTCTTAATCTATTATACTCCTTTACACAGTTTGTATCAGCACTAACTTTTGAGTCATCAAAGTCTATCATGAATAAACCTGATAATGTTTTGACTCGTGACAAAGCTACATATGCCATACCTTCTTTGAACACAGTTGAACCAATGTTCACAAATGCACAATCTACAGTCAATCCTTGAGACTTGTGGATAGTTACAGCATATGCTAGAGAAAACGGAAACTGCTTCCTACGTACATATAAGTCTTTCACAAGCATAAAACGAACTGTACAACGACAAATATCTTTAACTTCATCTATCTGATCAAATTTTATCTGTAAACATTCAATTCCTTCTTTTTTCTGATAATTAATAAAACCCACAACTCTTCCCATCGCTCCATTCACTAAGCCTTTCTCAACATCCAAATTTCTCCTTAAAAATACTCTACAGTTCATGCAAACATATAGATTTTTTTCTAATCCTGCTGTTTTGGAGATGTTCTTCTCTAGTGAGTCCAATTTATTTTTCAGTTTGCCTGTTACTGTGACAGTAATTCTTCCATCCTCAATTTTGTCCACTGCTTCCAATTTCCTGATCTCTTCCTTTTCCAATTTCAAAAGCTCCTCATTAAATATTGAGCATTCACGTAGAGTTGGCATTAAGCAGATGACACTTTTGTTTTCTGCAATATTCTTGTATATTTTCTCTGCAACTATTTCTTCCTTTGGAAATAAATTATGTAGCAGCCGACTCTGTAATGCTTTTTTCCCAACTTCTGTGAGTAGTCCAATTCTGATATCTTTCAGAATACTTCCATATTCTTCATCGTTTGCTTGCCTCATATTAGTTGTAAGTTCCTTGTACTCAAAGAAGGACCAAATATTTGTATTTCCAATGCTTCCCAATGACTTCTTCGTGTCTTCATGTGTCACAGTATTAAACACTGGTTGTCCTTTAACTGGAGTAAGTTGCAAAAGATCCCCAAAAACTATGACGTGTTTTCCACCAAATAACACGTCATAGTCTGTCTTCAAAATTTGCTGCATTCTTAAATGCACAAAGGCAAGCATTAAGTTTGATACCATGCTCACCTCATCAATAATGAGAACTTGCATCTTCTTCAATACTCTTGAAACTTCCAAGGATGCTTCTCCAGTTAGCTTGTTGAATTGTATTTTGTTCTCATGCTCCACTGGTAACATTAGCAAACGATGTAAGGTGATTCCTTTTATGTTATATGCTGCTAACCCAGTTGGAGCAGTAACCACACAAGACAAAGTAGAATCCGTTTTTTGCTTTAGGTAGCTTCTGATGACTTTAATTAGGAAACTTTTTCCAGTGCCAGCTTGTCCGCTTACATACATCCTGATTGGATGAAATGATGTGCATGAGCACTCTTTTTTTATATGTAGAAATCCGTGATCAATTTTGTTTTTGATCTCTTCATAAATGTGTTGCTGCTCTTGATTCAGTTGTCTTTCCAAATTTTGTAAGTCTATAAATTCTTCTTGAGCTTGATTCATAGCCGTTTCCACTTCATTCATGGCTATTGATGCTTCATTTTCAACGATTGGTTGTCCTAGGGGATCTTGACTGTATGTTCCTGAACTTTGGCTGTCCTGAGAACTGTCTCTAGCTATTTCTGTTGCAATTGTAGTTTCCTGTTCAATTTCTTCATTTAACATTTGCAGATAAGTTGAGAATGTACTGCATTGTATGCTGTCTTTGCAAGCATTAAAAGAATCTTCATAGCTCTGGAATTCTCCCAGTAGTTCATCCTCTGTACGCCATGGTTTAAACAACTGTAAAAGAGCCAAGTAGTAAAATTCTTTCTTGTCGGTTGTGTCGCAACTCAGCTTCCGGTGATTTATCAAACTTCCTTTGGTTTGCTTCACCAAACATCCTTCTTCACCAACAACTTTATATTTTCCACTGTTGATGTCTTCTGCAGCTTTCCGTGAATAAATGTAGTTCTGCAGCACTTCATAGAGACACATGTTCTCCAGATGATGACTTCTCTTGGGATAATATGTGTCCAACATGTTTGTTTTCAATATATCTGTACTTTCTGGGTCATTCTCGGCCAAATATTCAATTTCTCCAACAGATTTCAGTACCCGATTTCTCATTGCTGCAAGGCCTAAACTTGCCCAAATTATTCTTCTTGACTTCGAGTAGAGACTTGCAGAAGATAACCTATCTGAACATTCGTAGGATCCAATTTCTCGATGCGATAACATCTTCAAACTGAAACTGTACAGCTTCTTACTGACAGTCTTCTCGTGAGAAATCTCTTCCCACATTTCCTTCAATTCTGTTTTTTCTGATTTCGTAATGTAAGACGTTACATATCGTGCAACAGCAATGGAATTGTCAGCTACATACTGTATATCCATGTTAGCGTTCCACATGGATAAAATGACTGGGTTGTAGTCATTTATATTTTTTGATTCTTCTTTTCTTTTAAGGTTGTAGGTATTCTTAGGTGATTTTCTTGTGATAGTATGTCTCACAGCTGACATAAAACTGTTGACTCTTCCATTTGAAAGAACAGGTCTAGGAAATCCAAATCGACATTTAGTGTAGTATTTTTCTTTGCTCTTGTATTTCCGTCGACAGTATTTTCCACACCGATGACTTTGGAAACGTAGAACTTGCTCCTTTAACTTGTTCTCTTCTTTGCTTTTTGGTATACCACATGTTGCATATTCTTCAATGTAAGATAACACTGCTTCATCAGTATCTGTTCCAAACTTTGGGGCATCCTTGATCCACAGCAGCATATGAATATGAGGAGCACCTCTTGCCTGGTACTCTTTTCTCCAAAAGAAATCCACTACTTCTCCAAGGGGTGGATTTTTTTTATTGCAGATGAAGGACATCATAGCCTCAAATCTATGATTGAAATATCTGCAAACATTAACCGGATCCAATGAGCACAGTTCTCCTGCTGTCTTGTATTCGATGTTTTTAATGTTTGAATTGGCCTCTCGTAGAAAATCCAGTAAATCATCCCAAGCGTACTCGGCACAGCTTAGGGTAAGGAACCATGTTGGTGTTCCTAAATTGCGTAACATGCATTTTAGTTCACCATGGCGTCGGTACCAATATTCATTTGTCCCACGCTGACAAGCCATCAGATTGATCAGTTGTGTTTCCAAATGATCATCTCGGTGCTGCACTTTCTCCATAAAATCCTTAGCAGACACATTTTGTAAATGTACTCCACTTTTTAAAATGTGATTTACTGCATAAGACAGTGCAGACAAGTCGCTTTCAAATAAAAGATGGAACAAATAAGGAATACTTTGTCGAAATCTGGGATCTTCAGCATATAGTCTTGTAGTCCGATACTCTGAAGCTGGAATCTGTTCTGGACGTTCATCGTATCGTCCTCCTTTTCCTTTAGGAAACAGCTGGGGAAAACATCGAGCTTCCAAGCTCTCCTCCCATACACTCACGGGATTTCCTTTTGCTTTCTTCATCTGAAAGAGATCAATATTGTCTCCCATAACTTCTTTCGAATGGAGAGGATGTATGCTAAAATGTTCATAAATTTCTTCTTCCTTTGACTTGTCCACTTTTTCAATTTGTCCAGTTGGTGTTTCTGTGTGTTCTTGAAAATCTTCTTCTTCTTCTTCTTCTTCTATATAAATTGATTCATACCATTTGTTATTTTTTTTCAAATACAAATTTGCTCTTTGTACTTTCCGCACATCTACCAGCTCCTGCCAAATCTTCTTATTCTTTGTAGGTACACCATTAACCAGAATAATTAATGGTTCAGTTTCCAAAGTATCCGCATCAATAGTTTCCATATTTTTTTTCAAATCCAAGGGCAAATACACCACTCTACCTTTTAAACCTCTCAGTAAATCTGAAGGAGGTAATTTACCAGTTTTGGGCTCCATACGTACTATGGTCTGGAACGGATGAACACATTGAATGAGTATAGACTCATATGTATTTAATTCAGAAAGTTCAGCAGGAATAGCATCCAATTCTAAATTATTATGTACAGCTCTGGTCGGCATTCTAGTTTCCTCTAACTTGTTGTAACAGTATTTACAAATACGCTGATCTTCACCCAATTCAAAACAATTTTCAAGAAATATATATGTGGCAAAATCCATCCACTTATAATTATCTTCGTTTTCACTCTTTCTGTAGAGATCAACATTCCTAGTTTGTTTTCTATAATGAGTTCTGCGGCAACAAATACAAGTAACATTTGGTCTTTCATTAGAGACTATTGCAAATTTTGTTATGTGATCATTAAATGTGTTACTTACAGAGGGTTCTACATTCTCTTCCACTTCTGCCTCATTTACTGTGTCCTTCTCTGCACTGTTTTGTTCAGGACCAAAGTAACAAAACTGAATTTCATCAACAACCTTCTCTACATCTGATACCGTTCCTCGGAACAGAGCCCTATTCAATTCATTTAACTTTATTGCTGGACTTTTGGCAAAATACAACCGTCTCACAAACTTTCTCATTTCAGTATGATGAACAGCCAGCATCCTAAAATGATGGAAAACACTATTGCACACTTTTCTAGATAGACAAGCAAGAGAATGACCCTGCAAACCAGTATTCTCTCTCACTCTGCATGGATCCAGACTTTGAAGCACCTTAATCTTTTGTTTTACACTTTTTTTACTATATTCTCTTAGAAACTCTCGAAATCTGTCAATAGATTCCTGACGCACAGTGCAAATACTACTACAATTCCAAGTGTACACTGGGGCTTTAGGACGTCTCCCCAGTGCCTCATCTGCCATCACTTGTACCTCATCTCTTGGAACCATTATCTCCTTCTCCATTATGCAACCATTTTTTACTTCGTATGAACGACCTCTGGTGTCAACTGCATGCAGCAAACTATTACTTTGAAAATAGCTCTCTTCATTAAAAAAAGGTTCACTACTTGAACTATGCATCCACTTTCCTAAAAACACTTTACAAAAGTTTGTTCTGTTCACTACTCTTTTGCTTTTGCTTTGTGATTTCAGTACATTAACCATTTTATCTAATGTACGCATCCTATTCAAAATTAATATGAATAGTTTCCTTTTTAATTCTAATGCTTTTGCTGCAATGGCTTCAATTTCTTTTTTTCTCTTGTAATATTTTGCCTTTTGCTTATATTTCTTTACATCCTTTATCAAATTGGACATAACTCTTCTCTGAAACATTTTTCTACGTATCTCTTTAAACGCTGTTTTTCTGTTTATGTTAAACTTTTCAATTGCAGAAGGTATATTTGCATTAACTAAATTCTCAATTTTTTGCTGTTCTCTATGTTTTGTTACATTTTTCCGAGGACAGACATTTTGTACATTTTTCTTTGTTTTGAATATTTTGTTAAGAAATTGTTTTTTCTGCTTACCAGAAGATTTTTTCTTTTTCCCAACATGAGCATCTTCTACTAACTTTGGTCCTCCAGTTGTCTTCAAATATAGTTTTTTTTTTAGCGTTTTTTGAGCTCGAGATTTTGTAGGCATCTTAAATTTTGTTCACTGTTCTTCAGCAATACCTGAAAAAAACTAAAAAAAAAATCCTTTATTGTATTTAAATATATTACTACATTTGTTTTCACAATAGTCATAAAACAAAATTTCTTTGCCAATTTGAATGCACACAAACTGCTCTTTTTTTTGGGCAAGTGAAAATCTCTTTTACAAACTGTCACATTATGAAACCACTTTTCAGATTTTTTAAAAAGCCCATGTCCACAGTGCTACACTCCACCAAGGGCAACCAGCCTTAGTGAAGCTCAATGTATTTGCATTACAGACTGAAACCTGAAAACCCCACTGGCTTCTAAATACTGTGCATGACTATACACGGCAAGCACATGGGTGTGTGCTAAGCCTCTGCTTCTTCCCCCAAAAATTCGCTCCCCCTTTCCATCTAATGCAACTGTGAAATCACCAGAGCAAGACGCAATAAATCTCTGCCTATAATTCCTCTATGCACACAGAGTCATGTTTTCACATTAGTCCCAAAACGAAATTTCTTTGCCATTTTGAAAGCACACTTACTGCTCTTTTTTTTTCGGGCCGAGTGAAAATCACTTTTACAGACTGACACATTATGAAACCACTATTTTTGATTTATTTAATTGCACGTGTACAAACTGTTTTTTTTTCAGACCACCACCATGTGCATTCTCTGTGACTGCCTACACTCCACCAAGGGCAACCAGCCTTAGTGATGCTGAATGTATTTGCATTACAGACTTAAACCTGAAAACCCCACTGGCTTCTAAATACTGTGCATGACTATACATGGCAAGCACATGGGTGTGTGCTAAGCCTCTGCTTCTTCCCCAAAAAATTCGCTCCCCCTTTCCATCTAATGCAACTGTGAAATCACCAGAGCAAGACGCAATAAATCTCTGCCTATAATTCCTCTATGCACACAGAGTCATGTTTTCACATTAGTCCTAAAACGAAATTTCTTTGCCAATTTGAAAGCACACTTACTGCTCTTTTTTTTTAGGGCCAAGTGAAAATCTCTTTTTACAATTTGAAATCACTTTTACAGACTGACACATTATGAAACCACTATTTTTGATTTATTTAATTGCACGTGTCCAAGCTGTTTTTTTTTCAGACCAACACCATGTGTATTCTCTGTGTCTGCCTACACTCCAGCAAGGGCAACCAGTCTTAGTGATGCTGAATGTATTTGCATTACAGACTTAAACCTGAAAACCCCACTGGCTTCTAAATACTGTGCATGACTATACATGGCAAGCACATGGGTGTGTGCTAAGCCTCTGCTTCTTCCCCAAAAAATTCGCTCCCCCTTTCCATCTAATGCATCTGTGAAATCACCAGAGCAAGACGCAATAAATCTCTGCCTATAATTCCTCTATGCACACAGAGTCATGTTTTCACATTAGTCCTAAAACGAAATTTCTTTGCCAATTTGAAAGCACACTTACAGCTCTTTTTTTTTAGGGCCAAGTGAAAATCTCTTTTTACAATTTGAAATCACTTTTACAGACTGACACATTATGAAACCACTATTTTTGATTTATTTAATTGCACGTGTACAAACTGTTTTTTTTTCAGACCACCACCATGTGCATTCTCTGTGACTGCCTACACTCCACCAAGGGCAACCAGCCTTAGTGATGCTGAATGTATTTGCATTACAGACTTAAACCTGAAAACCCCAGTGGCTTCTAAATACTGTGCATGACTATACATGGCAAGCACATGGGTGTGTGCTAAGCCTCTGCTTCTTCCCCCAAAAATTCGCTCCCCCTTTCCATCTAATGCAACTGTGAAATCACCAGAGCAAGACGCAATAAATCTCTGCCTATAATTCCTCTATGCACACAGAGTCATGTTTTCACATTAGACCTAAAACGAAATTTCTTTGCCAATTTGAAAGCACACTTACTGCTCTTTTTTTTTAGGGCCAAGTGAAAATCTCTTTTTACAATTTGAAATCACTTTTACAGACTGACACATTATGAAACCACTATTTTTGATTTATTTAATTGCACGTGTACAAACTGTTTTTTTTTCAGACCACCACCATGTGCATTCTCTGTGACTGCCTACACTCCACCAAGGGCAACCAGCCTTAGTGATGCTGAATGTATTTGCATTACAGACTTAAACCTGAAAACCCCAGTGGCTTCTAAATACTGTGCATGACTATACACGGCAAGCACATGGGTGTGTGCTAAGCCTCTGCTTCTTCCCCCAAAAATTCGCTCCCCCTTTCCATCTAATGCAACTGTGAAATCACCAGAGCAAGATGCAATAAATCTCTGCCTATAATTCCTCTATGCACACAGAGTCATGTTTTCACATTAGTCCTAAAACGAAATTTCTTTGCCAATTTGAAAGCACACTTACAGCTCTTTTTTTTTAGGGCCAAGTGAAAATCTCTTTTTACAATTTGAAATCACTTTTACAGACTGACACATTATGAAACCACTATTTTTGATTTATTTAATTGCACGTGTACAAACTGTTTTTTTTTCAGACCACCACCATGTGCATTCTCTGTGACTGCCTACACTCCACCAAGGGCAACCAGCCTTAGTGATGCTGAATGTATTTGCATTACAGACTTAAACCTGAAAACCCCAGTGGCTTCTAAATACTGTGCATGACTATACATGGCAAGCACATGGGTGTGTGCTAAGCCTCTGCTTCTTCCCCCAAAAATTCGCTCCCCCTTTCCATCTAATGCAACTGTGAAATCACCAGAGCAAGACGCAATAAATCTCTGCCTATAATTCCTCTATGCACACAGAGTCATGTTTTCACATTAGACCTAAAACGAAATTTCTTTGCCAATTTGAAAGCACACTTACTGCTCTTTTTTTTTAGGGCCAAGTGAAAATCTCTTTTTACAATTTGAAATCACTTTTACAGACTGACACATTATGAAACCACTATTTTTGATTTATTTAATTGCACGTGTACAAACTGTTTTTTTTTCAGACCACCACCATGTGCATTCTCTGTGACTGCCTACACTCCACCAAGGGCAACCAGCCTTAGTGATGCTGAATGTATTTGCATTACAGACTTAAACCTGAAAACCCCAGTGGCTTCTAAATACTGTGCATGACTATACACGGCAAGCACATGGGTGTGTGCTAAGCCTCTGCTTCTTCCCCCAAAAATTCGCTCCCCCTTTCCATCTAATGCAACTGTGAAATCACCAGAGCAAGACGCAATAAATCTCTGCCTATAATTCTTCTATGCACACAGAGTCATGTTTTCACATTAGTCCCAAAACGAAATTTCTTTGCCAATTTGAAAGCACACTTACTGCTCTTTTTTTTTCGGGCCAAGTGAAAATCTCTTTTTACAATTTGAAATCACTTTTACAGACTGACACATTATGAAACCACTATTTTTGATTTATTTAATTGCACGTGTCCAAGCTGTTTTTTTTTCAGACCACCACCATGTGCATTCTCTGTGACTGCCTACACTCCACCAAGGGCAACCAGCCTTAGTGATGCTGAATGTATTTGCATTACAGACTTAAACCTGAAAACCCCACTGGCTTCTAAATACTGTGCATGACTATACATGGCAAGCACATGGGTGTGTGCTAAGCCTCTGCTTCTTCCCCAAAAAATTCGCTCCCCCTTTCCATCTAATGCAACTGTGAAATCACCAGAGCAAGACGCAATAAATCTCTGCCTATAATTCTTCTATGCACACAGAGTCATGTTTTCACATTAGTCCCAAAACGAAATTTCTTTGCCAATTTGAAAGCACACTTACTGCTCTTTTTTTTTTCGGGGCAAGTGTAAATCACTTTTACACACTGTCACATTATGAAACCACCATGTGTAACTACAACAAAAACAATTCCCATGTCTATTATTCATTTCTTAAGTTACCACATACATCCCCTCTCAAACTCTAAACTCACCTTTAAAATTAGTTAGTTGTGAAAGAAATGTGACACTCAAACAGCAGATTATCAGAGCCAGGATCTCTGTTGTGTTCACCTCTCTCCTCTCAGCAGAACCAGATAATGGCAAACTTTCCCTCTATTTTTCCACACATATACATGTAAGTTTCAAATCTCAGTGCTTCCCCCTTTTTTTCAAATGTAATCACACATTTCTATTGGTTGAAAACCAACCCTTTTCCAAAAGTACCCTGCCCCCAACTTGACTTCTGCCTAGTACCCTTCCCCCAACTTGACTTCTGCCTGCTACCATAGCAACAGCTCATGGAACACTGCTGTGTGCAGTTAGGTCAGAAGTTCGACACACAATGTTTCAATTCCACAGAGCAAGAGTGCTTGACTTTTCAAACCTTACAGCAAATCCATAGTACTGTTCTTTGGTTACACATTTTTTTGTACCAATACAAAACATGCTTCTATTAATTTTCACATACAGCCTAGTTTTTATTCTAGAATGGTATGAAACAGCCAATCAGTTCTTTTTGTTTTAAAAAAATATGTATGCCTCCATTTCCAAACTGTCTTTCTTTTCATATTGCCATTCTACTGAAAGACACCTCCTGAGTGCATCCAGTTCTCCTTTGAAGATGTTCACAGTGTGGATTGTAGGGCACAGCTATGTCTTCTGGAGTGAAAAGTTTGCAGAGAAAACAGATATGGTGAGAGACCTTGCTTTGCCAAATGTAGACATTAAATGGATTGGTCAGAGAGGGTTAAAGTGGCACCAATTGATGCCATTGGAGAAATCCTTCATTCAAATCCAACACCCTGACCTCATAATAGTGCACTGTGGTGGCAATGACCTAGGCACTTTGACTGGGGTAGGTCTGGAAATGCTTATGAAGGACACCTTTGCACAACTGTTTACACTTTTCCCTAAAACTGCCTTTGTGTTTTCCAACATATGCCAAAGGCAAAAATGGAACTGGTCCAATCATTTCTGTCCACAGATTGACAAAGCAAGAAAGCACGTCAACAAATCTGTTTCTGCTTTCCTCCGTGACTATGGTATGGGTGCCATTTACCACAACAACTTGCGTTATGACATGCAAGACATTTATAGAGGAGATGGTGTGCACTTCAATGATGAAGGGAACAGAGTCTTCCTCTTGAACCTTAGACTCTGCATCGGTACTTACTTGTAGGTACCACTAAAAAAATGACTTCATAAACACAACAGCTCTTTTTAGAGCTCCCTAATTTCTAAACTCTTAAATCTGCTTTTCATTTATCTATTTTTATTTTTTTACCGTACGCTTACCGTAAGCTTACCGTACGCGTACCCCGTGATTTTTTTTAAAATCAATAAATGTTTTTTTGTACTTTTCTGTCCTTCTTTGACCCCCTTACAAATGTTAGGGGGTCTGTAACTCTCCTCATTGCCCCCTTTCCTTGTTTTCACTCTTTTTTTTCAGAGTGAAATACACAAAATGGCGGCCGCCGCTTCCTGGTTTCGGCCGATTCGAATGTTTACTAAGATCTAACAGCCAATCAGAATCGCGCTCGCGCACGCCGCCGTACGCTTACCGTAAGCGTACGGTAAGCGTACCGTAAGCGGGCTCAGATATATATATTGATTTAAAGGCTATTTTCTCAGAATCTACTGAACAGATTTACACCAAACCTACAAAAGGCACTTCCTTGACCTAGGGACTACCTCTCTGCCAAATTTTGAGTAATTCTGTTCAGCCGTTCGGGCTGTAGCTCGTTCTAAAGGTCCTATGGAAAAATGCATGGGAAAAACGCGTTTTGGGACCCCCCTTTTATCTCAGCCCCCGCTTGACGGATCCCCCCGAGACTTTCAGGGTAGGAGCGGAGCGTAGCGCCCCACCTATTTTGAGAAATTCACGAGGATTCGTCGACCGGCGCCAAAGTTATTCAAAATAGAATGTTGAGGTTTTCCTATGGAAACGTGGTCCTAACTATAACTACCTACTGGCGACCGCCAGTAGGTAATATATATATATATATATATATATATATATATATATATATATATATATATATATATATATATGCCAGGTGGTGCATGGTGCCGGCAGAACCACGGCCAGACATAGATTACCAAACAAAGTCCAATAAAGCGCACACTTGAACAGTCCACTGCAAATGCAACAAGAGTTTATTACTCAAACGCTACGCGTTTCGACAGCAAACTGCCTTTGTCACACTCTGAGCCAGCACTATCACTGTGCATACATAGACAATGACATAGAAAAAGGACTGATGTTAACAGTGAGTCAAGGACCTGAGTTACTATGGCGGCCATTTTAAAGTGAATAATATTTAACAAAATTCATACTCTAAGTAGATTACCACCACGATTAGCAATTGACCTGTATGATGTCTTGCAATCTAAATAAACACACACTACTGTACATGCCCAAATGTACGTGGTAAGTACAATTTGACAAATGTAACTGTTAACCATGTCATATGTCGTTGGTATTTTGGCCAAACATTCGCTATGTTTCTAGTACAAAATAAATTGATACTCCAAATGGAATTAGAGCTTAAATAAGCACATATTAATGGTTCAGAGTACAGCCTGAACCTAATGTAACTGAGGGTTGAGTAACCATAATACAGTGAGTATAAACATATGTAGTCACGCTAACCTGGTACTTCTCATCTAGGTTTCATATGTACATCGTTACATTCGCCAAGTGTCTGTTGCATGTAGTGGTGATGCAAGATTGAAAGAAAACGAAAAACTGGTGTTATGCAATCGTAAGCATAACATAATAAACAACCACAGGTTCAACTGTATGTTATAAAAATGGCATTAACATAACGCATTTTGTATGACATGGCCGATTACCAAGCACTGATAACTCTGAGCAACTATTTCATTCGCCAAGTGGAAAAATTCAAACAGTCCATACAAAAACATAAACTTTCATTGTGGTAAACCAACACCAGACTCTAGACAATAGATTCAAAGTGAACTAGAAAAATTGATAAAATGTTTCTTATCTTGTCCAGTGTACAAAGACCAGGAACGGGGAAGAAACAGGTAGGGAACTCTTGAAATGCCCGTCAATTACGGTCCTCCCTTTCCTCCTGTGAATATGACACAAGAAAAGAAACAATGAACATATGTTTGTGAGAAACCCTACTGTGAGTCGATAAAGTTAGTTAATACATACATTTAAAACATGTTAAAATGCAGACATCAAATTAACAATGGAGAGAACAATCACTTGAGTAAACTAAATGAATCTATCTGAGATAAGGACTACATTAGTCTTCATGTAGATGAGTTGCTAGTTCCTCATCTAGATTATGGCCTCCCAGGAATTTGGTTTCAAGCTCAGGTATCCACTTGGATTCCTGCTTGCGTAACTTGAGTTCTCTGTTTCCGCCTCTGTGTCCCATATTAATCTGTTCAATGGCAAAGAAGTGTAGTAGGAAGTTGTTTGATTGATAATAGTCCTGGAAGTGTTGGGCTATTTGATAATGCATATCCTTGTCAGTAATAGCCCTAAGATGTTCTAGGCTCCTCTTTATGACTATTAAGGTCATACTGCCAACATACCTCTTCAAACATGGACACTCCAGGACGTAAATAACAAAGTTGCTGCTACATGTGACAAACTGAGTAATTTTTCTGTTCTTACTATGTCCTGGAATTTTGAATTTCTTCACCATATGGCTGAACTTGCAGGCTTTACAATGCCCGCACGGGAAAAAACCCTTGGGTTGTGTGTGTTTGCTAGGCGTGGTTCAGTGATGTCATTACGCACTAACATATCTCTCAAGCTCCTACTTTTCCTGTATGTGACCATAGGTCCGTTGGACAGGTTCTGCCCCACAATAGGGTCCGTTTTAAGAATGTCCCAATTGTCAGCTAGTATTTTATGTACTTACTGAGGTTGCCTATTAAATGTCATGATGACCCTGCTTCCAGACTCTTTCTTATCTCTGAAGGGTGCTTCGATGGTTTCTTGTCTTGTGACCTGGATTATTTTCACAACGGCTTTTCTAAGAACCCACTCAGGATATCCACGTGCTCTGAATCCTGAGAGCATAATCTCTTGTTTTTTGAGATATGCTGCATCAGTACTGCAGTTTCTTCTCGCCCTCAGCAGCTTCCCATAGGGGATGCTCCACTTGAGAACATCGGGGTGGCTGCTGAGGGCGTGAAGAAGACTGTTACCTGCTGTCTCCTTATGGTACTGGCTTGTGATCAAACTGCCTTGAATGATTTTGATCTTGATGTCGAGGAACTCGATGCTCTGTCCGCTCATATTGTGACTGAGTACTATATTGTGGGCATTGATATTGAGTTTCTCAATGAAGGTAATTGCTTCTCACTCACTTCCTCTCCAGATGATGAACTAGTCATCTATATACCTTAACCAGACCCTTACTCTTTCAAAATCCGATTTCAGTAATTGGTCTGTGCGAATCTCTACCTCCCACATCCCTAGGAAGAGGTTCGCAAAACTAGGTGCGAAGTACGTCCCCATGGCTGTACCGCGCACCTCTCTGTGAAGCTCGCAATTAAACATGAGGATGTTGTTCATGAGGCACATGAGCATCATGTCGGTAAGCATCCTAGTGTGTTCAACGTAACTCATTTGCCTAGTACCCAAAAAATACATACACACTTTTATCCCTTGGCTGTGATTCGATAATAGTGTATAACGAATTCACGTCCAAGGTGATCAGGATGTCATCCTTCTCCCAGATAATGCCTTCTATTTTTTTGAGAAAGTCTGTGGTGTCACGGACATGCGAAGGTAATGAGGTTACATATTCCCTCAAAATGTTTTAAAAAACACTTCCAATTGAATAAACTATAGGTCTACCCAGGGGAACTGTGGGATGTTTGTGAATCTTAGGGAGAAGGTACAAAATGAAAAGTCTTGGATAATCCTTTTTCAAGAAACAATCTTCTTGCCATGTAATGATGCCAGACTGTTGCCATTCTGCAAGCTTACTCCAAGTCGTGGTGACACTTTCATTGTATGTTCTGGTGTCACAAGGACAGTAAAATCTATCATCACTCAATTGTCGATTGGCCTCATCGACATACAGCTGTCTGCTCATTAATACAATATTACCGCCTTTATCAGATGGATGGATAACCACATTCTTGTCTTTGGATAAAGACAAAATGATGTTTCTCCGTCTGCCTGATAAGTTGTAACCTTCAGTTCTGTTAACGCTTTTAAGATGTTTTTGTTTCAGGAGCTCACATGTGACTACCCTCTGGAACATATCAATACAATCATGAGGGAGATTAGGGTAAAAAATAGAGCATGGTTTAAAGCTTGTGCATTCTGCCCTGTCCGTTATGACATCGATATTACCACCATGGGAAGGGTTATTACCAGTTTCCATACATTTAGAAGACTCTAAATCATGTATAACCTGTAAAGTGTCAACCTCATCAACAGTGAGTTTGGACATGATTGGTTGTAGGTATCACCTACTGTCATTATTATTAGGTGGTCTACTGTTCTTTAAACTGTGCTATTTTTTAAGCTTCAGCTTGCTCACAAAATTAAAGATGTCCACACGTGTTTCAGCATAGTTGAACCTTTCAGTAGGACAGAAAGTCAATCCTAGACACAAAGGGGTCTATTAGTATGTCGGGCAATACACCCGACATTATCCCCCGCCCACCTCCCATTTCCCCCCGCCGTATTATGATGGCGGGGGTACCGTGGCGGATGGGAAGACCGTCTGCTGCTTTTCCGCCCAGTCGATGAGTCGACTGGGCGGAAAAGGGTTGCATATGGTGGCGGTGTCTGCTAGAAAAGGGTTGCATATGGTGGCGGTGTCTGCTAGACACCGCCATCCATATTACAATCGCATCGGGAAGCAGCCTTCACGGAAAGGCATGCGGTCTTCTCAGTTGCCCATTGCGGGCCCCCAGGGTGTTGGGGGGTGCACATGAGGGGTACCTATGGTACCCCACTGCCTTTGCAGGCACAACGTCGCAGGCACCATACGGTGCCTGCCACGTTGTGCATGCAAATGCACAAGGTGCATCCACAGCATTGTGGCGGGCGGTGCACAGCACAGCACCGCCCACCACAATGTTGTAGATGGGAGATGCCACCGCCACCATGGCGTTGGCATCCCAATTGCCGGTGCAGGACCGCCACACCACTGGTGGCCAGTCCCAGCACCGCTAGGTTGGCAGGCAGACAAAAGTCCGCCCGCCATTCTAATAGGCCCCTAAGTTCTATTTTCATATATGGAAATTATGATGACAGTAGGTCATACCTACAACCAATCATGTCCTATCTAATACAATTATTAAACTAATCATTTGAATATATTTTATCATTTTAAAATGATATAAAAATGTAACATACATATACCAGTAACTTGAAATTCCCGACTCCAGTCAGTGCAACAGTAGGGAGAGTGTAGGAAAGCGGAGGGAAAAAATTATTATTTCCACTCCAGTGAGTGCAACAGTAGGGAAAGTGTTGGATAGCAGAGGGATAAAATTAACTATTCCCACTCCAGTCAGTGCAACAATAGGAAAAGTGCTGGATTGCGGTGGTGTAACATTTACTATTCTCTCTCCAGTCAGTACAAAATTAAACACAATATCATCAATAAAGTAAAAATATTAAAAATAATTTAAATAAAAAAATATATAACTATGTTAAGCATGAAAGGACAAATATATTTAATATAAAAAGAAAAAGAAAACATATTATAATGTTAAATACATATCACAAACACCTACAAATAATATATTAAATAAAATCAAAAATAATTTTCAAGCAAATAAATATTTTTATTTAGAAATGATTTATTAACAAAAACATTCATTATTATATACTTTTAGTCTATATAGTTCCTACCCTATAACACCACAAAACTCACAACCCACATATTTGCATAATTAATTATCAATTAAACAAATATTATTAATTAAAAAACACATTAAAAGACATAAAATGTCATTAACTTCCCACCCTTCACACCTATAATCCCCACAACCCACACCTAAAATTAAACTGTAAAAACATTAATTACACAATTTGAAAAAATCATTTAAATACCTAATATGATTTAACAACTAATTATTATGTAAGTAAAATTAATTTGCTCTCCACCCTTCACCCCTATAAACCTAAAACCCACACACACAGTAATAAACAATGACTCTAATTAATAATCAGTTAATTAATATTAATTATTAACTAATTATTGATTAATTAAATAAATTACTTCCCACGCTTTACCCGTAAAAACCCCACAACCCGCAACTAAAATTAATTACACAATTTCCCTATGTAATTGTCAATTAATGAATACATATTAATTAACAACTAATTATTAATTAATTAAAAATAAATTACTTTCCACCATTTACGCCTATAAACCCCCCAACCCTCACCTAAAATGATTTACAAAATTACCATAATTAATTGTCAATTAATTAATTATTATTAATTAACAACTAATTATTAATTAATTAAAAATATATTACTTCTTACCGTTTACCCCTATAAACCCCACATCTTGCACCTAAAATTTACCCCAAAATATTAAAAACACCATTAACATCACAAAATCTCAATTAAATAAATATTTATAAATAAAATATATTCATTAATTTATTATAATGTAATTACTTCCCACCCTATCCCCATATAAACCCACAACATGCTACGCAACTAAAAAACACAAAATGTAATTAAAAGAAAACTAATAACTACTAAAAATGTAACACATATATTGAAAAACATAAACAATACTCATTAAAAAAAGACATCACATACATTTAAAATATATACTAAAATGCATAACACTAATTAAAATATCGATATTTTAAACAAATATAGTTTTGCAAACCATATTAATGACTTCTATATTTTTAACATTGATTTGCCTTACCTTAAAGTCGATATTTTTGACCACGATATTCTGTGTCACGATATTTAAAACTCGATATTAGTGTAAGTCGACATCTCCAACTAGATATTTTGACCTAATACTAAGTGACACAGCGCTTTTCACATGGGACTTGCTGGAGTTACGTCAGTTATCCAACCCACTCAAGCAATGCATCATCAATCTGGGAAGAGGAGTTGGCCTAACGGGTCGTGTGGTCCAGCTCGAATCTGGGGAACTAGGTTTGAGTCTTGGCAATGACGGTGAACAGCCTGTGATTCTGGGCAAATCACTTAATCTCCATGTGCCTAACAAAAATGAATATGTCCTCATGTAATGCAACTGGTGCTATGTAGAGCGCTCTGATACCCGATTCGGGTCAAGTTAGAACTATATAAAACTCTGTAAAAAATAAAAAATCATTACTGCAACATCAGATACGTCAAGATTCCTGACCTATCTCTTGAGTCCTTGCAACATGTAGCACTGTACAGTAAATATAGCGCATCTATTGTTTCGCAAGGACGGCGCAATGATAAGAGACACATCACTGGTTTTTCCAACGGATGCACCGCTTTTTCATGAATAAGGCCCTGAATCTGCATTCCCTCTACCATTGGGACTTTGACTGGTCATCCTGGCTGTTGCGAGGTTTGTTGACCTGTGCTAAACTTGGTTCTGGCTGCTCCGTTCTGCATTCCGGTGATTTTTTTTCCCCCTTAGAGCTGTATTTGTAAGCGCTGTTTGCCTCTAGTGACGTCGGGCTGACTAACGTGATTTTTCTTGCTGCTATTTGGCCAGCTGACACTTTTTAATGCTAACGTGTGTTTTTCTATCACCTTGACAGTGGCGTAACGAAACTTGAGGGGGCCCCCCTTCGAAGTGCATTAAAGGGTCCCCTTCTGGACTTGGGGCCCGATTCCGATCGTGTTCAGAAAGCATACCGAATTATTCGGTTCCGGAATGCTTTCCATACGACTCGAATAGGGGGAGTCCGACCGAACGAGTACCATGCATTTGTATGCATCTGGATACGATTTGGTTGGGCTCCCATTGGCTTCAATGGAAGCCGGTGTTTCAAACAGGAACACAGGCTCCCATTGAACAAAGGGGTGGCTGGGGAAAACCTTGCACCCTGTGGAGGGCACCCAATGGTGCCTGCCACACTGTACATGGTTGGATTGAGAAGGGGCCTGATACGGGCCCCCAAAGACGAATTCCGGCAGCCTTTTCGTTCCTGGCAAACCGAATCGAAAAGGCTGTCTGAATAGTTCATCGTACTTGCTCGCTCGGAAACCAAGTCCATAGAACTGTACGCATTGGTTCTGGAAAGGCTTGATCTCTCTGAATGCCTTTTATAACTGATTCGGTCAGCGCTAAGAGTTTCTAGGCATTGTACTTGGTCGTTCGAAACTTGGAAGGATTCAATCAGAAACATGGGCTCCTGATCGGTTTAGGCAAAGCCGAATCTGATTCGGCGCCCTTCCGACCGTGATCGGAATCGACCCCTTACTAGGGAGCTCCCAGGTCAGGGCACTGTGCTGAGGGGGTCCCCTGGAGGTCAGGGGCCCACCCCCACTGCGGGGGGTCTTTGTTACACCACAGCACCTTGACGCTAGTGTAGTAACAATTCCCCAACCGCTAGCTGATCCTAACGCCATATAGCGACATCTTGTTAATATGTTACAAGCATAGCGTTAGAATTTGGCAGTCAGTAGCAGTAAAAACAATTGCTGCCAATCAACATGAAAACTACTTAGTGGCAATTCTTGTAAAAAAGCTCCACTATTTCATGTTATTCCTGTTTTTCAAGGTGTGTTTCCCCTGCACATTTCGCCTGGTATTACTTATTTAAATGTCTGTGAATTAAAACTTGTGGCAGTGTTTTATTGTTTGATTGTCAGCCAGATTCGGCCAGTTGATCTGTTTACAATCTGAATCGGCTTTATGACATTACCAACCCCCGCCAATATGAACAAGAGCGTAAGAATAGTTTCATATATTTACAGTCAGTGATGTTGGAAATCAGTGATTCAAATTTGAGTTATTTAAATACAGTTGAACATATCCAGGAGATCACATTCTGCAATGACAGCATTTTCAGTATGTGGCCGCTTTGGGCCTCATGTACAAGGCCACTGTGCCACTGGAATGTCACTTTTAGTGATGGTCCAGTGGCGCACACTGAAGGGCCATATCTACAAAGCCGCATAAAGCCACGCTATGTGGCTTTTCATGGCGGTGTATATATTGACTGAGGTAACTCAGCGCAAGTCACTGTGAGGCCTCATCCTGCTATAGGGAGGCATGCCATGAGCGTCACAGTGGGTGTTCCCACATAACACCCATGGCATCTGACACATTCCTAGATTCACAATATTTTTCAAACCTGGGAATACATCAAAAGCCTATGCCTCCCATGGGTGGCGTAGGGGAGGAGCAACAAGGAGAATTACATTATTTAACCTCCTTTATTCTTCTTTCTATGAGTGCTGCATTCTGAAGCACACATAGAAAGAGGAAGTATTCTATAGACTGATTTTGTGCAGGAAGGTTTCCCTTCCTGCACAAAAACAATTGTTCGCACAAACGCAGACACCCTTGCACCATGGTGCAAGGGTGCCTGTGTTGGGGTATGGCAGCCTCTTATTCCTCAGTGCTGGCGAAGAAGACGGGAATGTGCCGTATCTGATAGACACAGCACATTCCTGGCCTTTTCTTTCGCCGTGGGACAGCACAGCAAGAAGGCTTGTTGCTCTGCCCTACGGCAAACGTTTATATATGAGGGGCTTATTTACATGTCCCTTGTGCCACTTTTGCGTCATTTTTAACATGGCAAAAGTGACGTAGGGGTGGCGCAAGGGGCTTGTAAATAAGCTCGTAGGTCCTATGTCTCACGACAAACTCGGTGCAAAGTGTTGTGGTGTGATTTATTTTCCAACTCAAATTATGATTTGATCATCATATACTTAATATACATCCATGGGCAGGAAAATAGGCATTTTCATGCAACCACCCAACTGGTGTTGACGCATGGACTGCACCATGGTGCAAGATTGTGTGCATTAGCTATTGGAAGCCTAAAGGGAACCAGCGCTGTGGAACAGAAAAATAGCGCCATATCTCACTAGATATGACGCTGTTTTTCGCACTCCCTTTTATGAAGGGCAGCTCAGCAAATTTGATTGCTGCACTGGGTTGTAACAAAAGTTGGTAAATTTGACCTAAGGTAAGTGAAGCATTTCTGAATGACTATGCTATGGATCAACTGTTGGTTAAAGCGTCTATTAGGGGGAGAAGGGAGAAGAATGGCTAGTAAACTCCTTTTTCTTCAACATGCCAATGATTGGCCGACATAAATTTAGAACATCTTGGGTCTTATTTACAAGCCCCTTGCGCCACTTTGGCGTCACTTTTAACATGGGAAAAGTGACGCAAAAGTGGCGCAGGGGGCTTGTAAATCTGCCCCAAGTGTCTACATCTGCCGTTATGTTCTAATAGTATTATTCCTCTTCTGCCTCGACTTGCACCAGCGTTGGTGAACTTCTGTGGAGCCACTTTCAGGTCACACAATTCCTTTCTTTCCGTGGCAATCAAGAAAAAAGGGGAGAGCAGGATGAATACCCGGGGAGGTTAACCAGAGGTGAGTACGGAGGTACCAGCTCTGGTACATTCGTGAGCTAAAAGAATTAGTGCACCTTATTCCGAACTGAAGATGTCCTTACTTTCTCAGTGAATTTTGTAAAACATTTTACGCGCCTTGCATTCTATTAACAGCGCGTGTGCTCCCTCTAGCGGGCTTTGGTGAGAAGAGAAAACAATCTTACAAAAGCGGGACCAAAGGTGGCTTGTTTGTTTCATTGTTGCAATTTATTAACAAAAATAGCTTTGAGTAACAATAGTATGCGAAGATTACCAATAGTTAAAGCGATACCAAATATCCTGTCAGTACTGAACTATTATCAAAGCAGTTTCTATGTGAAAAAAAATTCTGCAAAGAAATAAGCATATCAGTAAGTTCATTCATGGAGACAGAAAATAAACATTGCTAAATCCAATCGATATACCTAAAATTATGTGTATTTTGTTTATTGTAACATCCGTATTTTGTTGCGTGATATGTTTGGATGCAGAAATAGAAAACACACAAAGAAGCAGCAATATGCACAGAGACAATACACTCTTCCTGGCACGGCAGGCAATAGACAATAGAGAACAACAGTAAAAAGACATGTAAAAACGTTGTGTGGTGTGGTTATTGGCAAACACCTGGGCTGTCAGAACGCTACACCTGGTCAACAAGATCAGTGATACAAAGCCCGTACACTGAACGTGCTCCTCCAGAGAACTTGCATTGAAGATTCCCAGCCACACAGGTTAGCATGGTAAGTTATTGATTAATAACTAAAGATAGGAGAGTCATAAAAATATAATTCAAGGACTCAGTAGAATGCTATTGATAAATTCAACAATGTGCTATTGCTGAATTTATCCTAAAATGTATACAAAAGAAGTTATAAGACTTTGTCTGTAAGCCAAAGTTCAGCCTTCTTGTGTTCTGACCTTATTGACCAGAGTTAAGTGGATTAGACAGGCTGCTTTGAAGAGGTGATATATGACCCCTGGGGTTAGGGAGCCCTTCTAGTATGAGAAGGTGCTGGACATAGGAATGCCAGAGACAGGGGAGGGGTAGTAAAACAATGTTCTTCAAAGGTAGGAGGGAACAGGCTGGAGAAACAAGTTTCATTAACACATCTACCCTCTGCCCCCAGCCAGATGGCAGGCTTAAGGAAGGAATTTGCAGACGCAAAAGGGAGGGAGACTCTGTAGATGAACCATACTGCAGGCTGGTTTAGTTAGCTCTTCTCTTTCTGCTGGAAAATCAGCTATATTTCATTTTGGAGAAATGGGTGCTTTCTGTGAGAATATAGCACCACAGTTTGGAGGACGTGGTCATACCCTGGGGTGTTGCTCTGCACCTCATTGGACAAAAGTGCCCCTCCTGCTTGACCCAGAGAACTTGGAATACTTATCTGAGAGGGGTAGAAACTCTCAGCTCTGCTGCTTGAAAGTGAGATAAGACGAAGGATTGCCAAGCTGGAAACTTGATTTGCAGCATCAGGCCCTGCACTCTGAAAAGACAGTGCCTGCTGCATTAACTGGAATTACAGCACTTTGAATGTGCCTTGCTTCAGGAAGAATAAGGAGGGGATGCCAAGCTAAAAACTTGATTTGCACCATAAGGTCCTGTATTTTGACAGACTGTGCCTGCTGCATTATCTGGAACCACAGCCCTTTAGATGTACCTTGTTTCAATAGGAATAAAGAGAGGGCTCCCTGCAAGCTACAAGTTAACAGAGCTCACCTGCATCAACTCCACAAGAGTCCCCTGCCTGGAGTGTATCCAGCAGACTTTTAAGAGTGTTGTCCAGGTGTATTATGGGAATTGTGGTCCCATCCTTTCAATGACCAACTTGGAAATTTTAGACCCTTGGATTGTGTTTTGGACACATTGAACCCTCAAGAGGAATTTCAAGAAGAAGTTCCGGAAGTTTGGGAAAGGTTGGTGAACTTTTGTGAAAAAGCTACAGAGGGTGACCGGGCTGTCACAGAAAGGCAATTTGGTGAACCCTCACTGAATAAGGCCTGCTGGAGGAAGCTGTTTGACATCTGGTGAGAAATCCTTTAGAAAAGTTTTTAAGTGTGAAGGTAAAATCTAGATCGGGACCTCCCACTAAGTGTATTGGACCGGGGCTCCATCATAGTCCATCTCAAACTTTTACTTTGAGGTGAACAAATGTCCAGAAAAGGCACTATTGGTTTCTCAGCACCAGAACATGTTTAATCTTGAACAATCCATATCTCTGATTCCCTACAGTGGATAGTTTTCATTTTGGTGTCATTTTAAAGATACAAATATTTCCAATTTTCACAAAGTGGTGTTACATTTTTATTGTGTGCTGTGTTTTTATTATTTGCAGAATTGGTGTTGTTAAAAAATGTACATACCTGTCTCTGAAGTTAAGCCTGCCTGTTTGCAGCCAAGCTACCAAGGGCTGAGCATGGGAATAATTTCTGAGACATATTCTTAGCCCTGGTTTGTGTTAGTGGCCTTACTGCCAGAGGTAGATGTACATTTAACCCTACCTATAATTCATATTCCATCAGTGCTGTTTTGTGGCTTTCCGGAACTCAAAATAAAAACCTGTAAATAGGCCAGGAAACCTGAAAAGGGTTGGAACAGAGTTTGAGAATGCCCACATACATACACCTGGGTGGGCATTCAGAAACGTTCAGGGTATTCTTGTCTATACCCAATCTTGCTTGCAGCTTATTCAATCAAAAATCTTTATTTTAGCTAATCCATTTTGAGATTCAAAACTAACTTTTCTGAATTACTAATGGGTTTGAAGCACATAAAACGACTATTTTCGTGACTAAGTCAAATTTACACGTGCAAATATCTTTGTTACTCAAGAGTATTATAATTATCATTTACTTCAGCATTTGACTGTAGACAGTAAAATTAATGTAAAAGCTAAAACAATATAGACCACTTTCAGCAAAAAAAGGTTTGAAGGGGAAAGAATTCCATGCCACAAAAAAACATATTTTGTGTGGCAGTTCTATTTCAAAATATTTTTGCACGACAATTAGCACACTAATTAAGACTTAATTTACCAATAATTTATGCGGGAATCGTACAATGCAGTCAAAGTTAGCAACCTCTGGGAAAAGGTTATTACAATTATAACTGTTCTCCACCCGTGGCATGCAGCCCAGGACTGCAGGTAAAATGCAGAATGATTGATGTGATATCTCCCATGTTAAACAAGTTAGGGCTAAGGCTAGAGTTTCTCTCTGTTTACCTTCCGACATGTTGCTTCCCTAAATCCCTTCTCGCCTTCAATTAATCTAAACTAGTAGTTATATTCTTCTCACAACTTCTACCCAGTAACCTACCATTACTATTAGTCAAGAGTGGCAGACCCTAAATAGAAATAACCAATCTTTTAGGTTGCTCACTTGTTGGGGTTGAGTTCCCTTTTTCACATTACTGAATGGCAACCTGGAACCTGAGCATGCTTGTGGGCTGCTCACTTGTCTCTCTGCATAGGACTGTATGAAGACTTTTACTCTGACTTTCTCTAACCAGTGCATGTTTATAATTTGCTCGCCTGTCACTCCTGGTGAACTACATCTATCGGTTTCCATCACTGCCCCTACTCGGCACTCTGAAAATACAATAAAGTTGAGATTAGGATTACTGAGTCTCTGTATTGGGCCTACTCGCTGTTTGCATCTAAACAGTAGACCCTGGATGCCTGCAACTCAGTCTTCCACTCACACTGATCACTCTAATATGTATGAAACATATTATATTTGGTTTCTAAAATAGATTCGATGTTGATGTTAGAAACCCTGGGGCATATTATCAAGGGCAATATCGCTGCTTTAGCAGCACTTTTTGCCACTAAAGCAGCGATATTTTTATCGCCCTATTAGCAAGCTGTCGCTAACAGCTGTTAGCGACAGTTTACTGGCAATAGCACCTGTTTTTTGCCACTTTGAATGTCAGCGATATTTATCGCTAATGACATGCAAAGTAGGCGTTCCTCACTAAAAGAAATTGAAACACTCGCAAACCCAACTTCTCCCTATTACCAATGCCCGCGTTGCGATGAAAAAAGTTGCGCTAACCGCGATTATCGCTGGTTCCAAACGCCTGATTGAAACCTGACTTAGACACCTTTTAAATGGGAGGTGGATTGTCAGGCTGAGGCCACCTTGGCTTATTACCAAGGATTTCACTATCTCAGTAATTACATCACTTGATTTCCAGCGATGACCAGTCATTTCGCCGCTATCGCTGGATTTTTTTATCGCCTTGGAGATACACGTTGCTAATAACCCGCTATCTCCGCGATTAAAACCAGCGATAGCGATAAATTGACGCTAAGCGTTGCTAATATTCCCCCAAATGTATGCATTTTCTATTCTTCCTGTAAGTGCCCAACTGCTTCTGATGAGCACTGCCCTAAGAAATCTTTTAGCATTACTCTGTCATCTTGGGAAACGTATCCACTGGAGCACATTGTTTACATCCTTTACAATTGCAGCCTTCAATTTGTGCATGCTCTGGGTGACCTTTGCCTCTTCTGGCGTTTACATTGGCTGTCTCTAATATAGGGAATTCATGTGGGTTCGTCTGCAGCTCTTTGTTGGTACATTTACTTTTGCTGCCCTAATATGCATATTCCAATTTGTTGCTCCTCTGCCACTCAAATACAACGAAGAAATAGAAATGGCCTCACTTTGATGGTAGTCCAGTCCTCACATGCAGCTCTCTCTAACTCATTTGCATTACAATCCTTGCATAAGAGCATCTTAAAGATTGGGGTGACCCCATCAGTATTGTATTGTCTTACAGCATTTGCATTCCCCTACTCATCACACCCAACACTACAACACTAACAACAGACACCATATACATTACCCACATCCTGTCAACCATACATAATACTAAATAATTTTGAAGCCTCCCTAAACCCTTTTCCCGCCATTAAATGTTTTAGCTATGCAACCTAAATCAAAAAAAGACCACCACTCAGTTCAATCACAACTTAATAAACACACCCTGGTCAGGCTGAGACACTTTTCTTAGAGAATCTCTGGTCAATCTATGGTAGTTCATTCTTCAAGGAAATGTATGTCAAATTCAAGCAGTACCAACATTTTTAAAATCAAGAAAAGAAAGCAATACCAATCAAACAATTATGTAAAACATTTTGAAAACCAAATGAGCAGAAAATACACCAAAATGAATAAGATTGAGTAAGGCAAATTAGAGAAATGAACAACACTAACTACAAAACGTAATGCCGCAATGTAAAGTATCTGCTTGTGGTTATTCAGGACCTAGGTACATGTTCTGACTGACATTGGAGAAGGTAGGTCAGGTACTCCAAAAACAATATTTATCAAGGGTTATATCACTTTGGGGTGAAAAAGCAGTGCAATCCTTGAGATGTGATTTATCAAGCAACACAGTGGCTTGATAAATCCCCAGAGGGAGGCATTCCATGGGTGGTGTGTGGGTGTTAGCAAGCAAAAACCAATGGATTTTGACACGTTCCCAGATTTACCATAAATGGTAGACCTGGGAATGCACCAAAATGACTATGCCTCACCAGGAGAGGCACAACGAGGACGGATATGTTTATTTCTCCTCCTTTTTTCCTGCAGCACACTTAGTAAGATGAAAATGCCTCGGGGCAAAAACAATCATACTTACAATGTAGACACCTTGCACCATGGTGCAAGAGTAAATACATTTGCGCTAGGTAGCAGTTAGTGCACCAGCAATGGGAAAAGACAGGAATGTGTTGTATTATGTTAAATACAGCGTATTCCAGCCCTTTTCCTGTCATGCAGTGCACCACAGCAAGGTGGCTTTCTGGGCTACATCACATATTGATGAATATGCCCCCAAATGACTAACACTGTTCAAAGCTTTCACTCTCGGACTTACGGGCCCGATTTATAGTTTGGCAGACAGAGTACTCCACTACAAAAGTGGCAGAGTACTCTGCCTGTCAAACCCTTGCTCTACCTGCTCTATTTAGAATTGGGTAGCTGTCATCTTTCTGATAGTGGTGCCAATGTTGGCTCTACTATCAGAGAGCTTTCCATAACTTACACAGAGTAAGGATATCAGACTGCCTACCCTATTTAGAGTGGACTGTCTGGAGTATTTTTTCTGTACATCGCAGCCAAAAAATACACCTTACATCCTCTGCAAGTATGGTTTTGAAAAACAAGAAACAATGTTGTGAGTATGCCTGAAAGATGGCAGCTGCTTCCAGACTTGCAGTGCCTTTAGAGGAACCTCTGTGATGGCAGTTCCTCTGACGGCACTGAGATTACTGCTGGGCCGATGGTGATTTCTAAATATGGCAGACAGGCAGCCTGCCTTCTTAAATTGACCCCTTAGTCTTGTATTTAGCGATCAAAGCCTTCCAGTAGGGCAAGGCCCAAAAACAAAGCTGGGAAGGGTCACTCTATGTTAGATACACATCATATCCTTCATGTTCCAAACTCTAAAATATGGCATTTGTCATTTTTGTGGGAGTCCAAATCCTCTAACAGTAGCCGCTGAGGTCTTCATGATGTCAGATATTAGATTTTTGGAGGTTCCACTGAAGGCTTCAGATTGTGCCTCAAAACCCCTGAGTGGGATTAACCTGAAAAACATAGCTGTTAAATTCCAACACTTGCCCCCTTTTTCACAGCCTTGAGTTTTAACTTCAGACCTAGACAATTGTTGGAGCACAATATGGGGCAAGGCGAAATCTACACCAGGGCATGACACCCCTAGGCTGGGGAACGTTCTCCAAAGGAATTTGAAAAAGTCTTTTTTGTAGTTTGCAACAAAACTCATGCTACCTGAGGTTATGCCTCACACAGGTAGCCTCAGGACATTGCACCTGCCCTCTGGTAGGTTGAGTAATAACCAAGCGACAACTTTTTCAAGCTTCTGGATGTAGTCCTCCTGGTCACTCCTATAGCTCCCAGACTGCAAGGGGAGGCTTCAAGAGCACCATGTCACGCATGGCTGTGGGAGACAAGCTGAGCCACTCACTCTAACAAAGACTTCAGCAAAGTCCAGTTCTCTTCTAATGAGGACCCTTTCTTTGCCTTAATTTCTTTGTCCTTTATATCACTGGAAATGATCTGGGTCTGGTGACTTAGTGCACTAATGCAGCCACTGTAGGAGCCTGTTTTCGACCTCATGGTCACAGGTTCAAATCCCAGCAGGTCCACTCAACCTTTCATTCTTCTGAGGCAGATAAAATGTTGCTTGAGGTTCACTTCCATTCTTTCGCTACAAATTGGTAGCAGGAGAAGGACTCAGTCCTGCCTGCAAGCATCCAGGCAGCAGGAGGCTTATCTTCTTATTTACAGAGTTCAGCCCTATCTTTTTTTTAAAGTTCAAGAAAACTTTATTGAGTCATACAAAGGTGTCAATACGAAGTACATCTTAAGAACCTCATGGTAAAATATCCAGCATAAACATATTTATAAGAATACGAATCAGACTCATAAATGTCAATATAAGAGATACAAGTAACAACTGAAAACTGAAGACTAGTGAAATATAGGAAAAAAGTAGGAACATTTACGGGATCAGGGAGGTTTGGGAACTTCTTGTTGTAATGGTTTTGGCTGAGAAAACGTTTGAGCACTTACATCAAGAAACAATGTAACAGGTGACCATAAGTCCAAACGTTTCGTTGCCATTGTTAGAGGATAAACAAAAGCAGTATCTAACCTGTGATTGTGGCAAACATTATACCACCAAGCTCTATACGAAATTTTTGTAAAGTCTTTCCAATTGATAGTGATTTGCTGAAAACCAACAACTAATAACAGATCAATAATTTTAACATTAAACGTCATGTTTTCCCATACAGGCGAGAGACTCGCTAAGAAAACATTGGTAAAGGAAAAAGGAAACTTCGTATCAAAAATGACATTGATTTGTGTCCAAACTTGTTTCCAGAAATTGCAAACAAAATCACAAGAAAACAACATATGAAATAAATCGGCTTTTGGAGATAAACATGTCCAGCATACATCACAAACAGTTGAATAACCTTTGCTTAAAACATGTGGTGATAATAAAAGTCTATTATAAGCAAAAAACAGTGTTTGCGTTATATTTTCTGCCCTAGAAGATTTGCGTAATTTAGTCCATAAGTTCCTCCATAGAGGGATTGACCAAGAAGTCTGAAACTCCTGTTCCCACGCTACCTCAATTGTGGATTTCTGTCTGGGAATTGCTGTACGCTGTAGAAAGTTATAAATAATGGAAGCTTTGGGTGATTGTTTTAATATGGTAGATAGTTGTGAGAAGGAATCAGCGTTAGTTGATAGAGCAGGGACATTGGATAATTGAGTGTAGGTGTTCATTACGGCTTCTTTTAAAAGACTGTATTTAGTAATAAATGAAGTGGGCAAGTTAAAAGTTTGGCTGAGTGAAGAGAAGGGCAAAAAAACTGGTGGACCCAAAGTAATCCTCTCTGTCTCCAAGTTTTCCAATAAAAAGTTTTATTACGGATAAGCAGGGTCTTATTGTGTCAAATAGTAGAATTAAGAAAGGAGTCGATAGTATGTCGTTGAGGAGGAGATGAAGGCCGGAGAAGTTTAGAAGTCAACTTGATTATGGGGGTGGAAAGGGACTGCGGTTTATGTGAAAAGGAGAGATACTCTTGGAAGGAGATAGGAGATAAGAAGAGATTTTCAACTAAAGTACACAGAGGGTGATCGTCTGTAGGCTCAAGCAACCAAAAGGATGCCTGGCATAGGAGAAACGCTTTTTGATATGTCCTAAAATCTGGAAAATTGACTCCACCTTCGTCTTTAGAACGCATTAGCCTTTGCAAAGACATTCTAGGTTTTTGTTATTCCATAAGAAGGAGGAGAAGATTGAATTGATTTTATGAAATAATTTAACAGGAATCGGGAGTGGTATATTAGATATAGTGTACAGAACTATGGGTGTCAACATCATTTTAATAGTGTCCAAACGTCCCCACCAAGATAGATACAGAGGATGCCATTTAGTAGTGAGGTCTGTGAGCTTTTGAATACTTTTATTCAAACATAGTCTAACTGTGTCAGAAAGGCTGGAAGTGATATAAAGTCCTAGATATTTAATATGATTTGGGCTCCATGTAAAATTGGAGGCGCTGTAGTCTGGTTTAAAAGTGTATTTAGTTAAGGGTAAAATTTCGCATTTATTGTTATTTAGCTTATAGCCAGAAATGAGGGAATACGCTTGGACTTCAGCTAGAAAGGTGGGAACTGACTCATTTGGATCGGATATAAAAAGCAAAAGGTCATCAGCATAAGCTGCAAGTTTAATGTGAGAGTCAATCGTCCTGAAGCCATGTATATGTGAATTCTGGCGAAGTTTGGAGAGGAAAGGTTCTAAGGCCAATTTAAACAAAAAGGGAGATAAGGGGCATCCTTGAGGGACTCCTCTGCCTAATTCAAAAAAGGAGGAGACCAAACCATTGGTACAAACTGCAGCCTGGGGATTGGAATAAAGGAGAGAGATCAACGAAATGAAATTAGGACCAAAACCAAACCATTTAAGAGCATAAAACAAGTAGGTCCACTCAACCCTATCAAATGCTTTCTCTGCGTCTAAAGCGAATGTAGCCAGGGAATGCTGCAGGCGGGAAGATTTGGACAGGATGTTGAAAAGAAGTCGGGTATTATCCGTGATAAAATGGCCCTTAACAAAGCCAGACTGTTCTTTCCCCAATAAATTTGGTAGTTAGGAATCTAGTCTAATAGCTAATGCTTTTGAAAAGATTTTGTAATCGATATTGACCAGTGAAATGGGTCTATAGTTTTTACAGAACTTAGGATCCTTACCATCCTTAGGAATAAGGCAAATGTGTGCTTCTGAAAAGGATCCAGAAGAATTGTTGGAAGAGGTGAAAAAATCTATTAAAAAATGCAGCTTAGGTAAAAGGAGTTTGGAAAAGTGTGAGTAAAATTCTACAGTGAAGCTGTCCGGACCGTGTGCTTTATCATTTTTGAGATGTTGTAATGCAGACAATAATTCCTGTTGTGTAATATCTGACTCTAAGGAGGACAGGTCTAGAGAGGAGAGGTGAGGTTTTGGTATGTGAGAGAAGAAACGTGATGAGGACTGTTCAGTGGGGTGTGTTTCGGATGAATATAAAGATTTGTAAAAGAGAGAAAATTCACTTAGAATTTCAGCGTCCATAAATTTTAAGTTCAAATCATTATCATAAATCGATTCTATATTTAATTTGTTCTGCCTAATCTTTAAGTAATTAGCCAGTATTTTGCCGGCCTTATTCTTACCACCATAGAACTTAGCGCTAGATTTTAACAAATATAGTGAGGCATCATCGTTCGATTTTTTGTTAAATTGCATCTTAGCATTTATAAGAGCTGTAAGGCAATTTTTTGAGTGTGAAGTATAATAGAAGTGTTCTAGCTTTTTGATGGTTTGGAGAAGATTTTTAGTCTGTAAACAGCTAGATCTACGTTGTTTAGCCACAAAACCAATAATGAAATCTCTCGCTGAGGCTTTGTAAGCATCCCATATGGTTGAAAATGGGATATGTTCCGTATGATTTAGTTCGAAATATTCGTTAGAAAAGTTAGTAAAGGAAGTGGTAAATTCTGGATTTAAAAGAAGAGAGTTATTAAATCGCCATCTTTTAGGGAGTGAGGATTTGGGCAAAATATCGATACCGACTAAGTTCAGCCCTATCTTGATGAGCAAGTTTTGTGACTTTTTTGTTTTAATGATTACCAATAAGTTCTGACCAAATCCCACAGAGCCCTATTTTGCAGTAGTCCTATGTTCATTTTGTTATTTCAAACACTCCATGAAAGCCCTCTTCTGTAGGCCTTTTAAGAGGACAGGACTTCGGTGTCAATGTATTTGGCTCTGAATTCTCACCCAGGTTTGTTCCTTGGACATGAGGCTGATGTCAAAGAAACCCCCCACTGACTGTTTCTTATGTCAGAACTCATTTGCTATGAGCATAAATATCCTGGTTTGCAAAAGAGTAACTTATTTAATACTTCTTCAAGGAGCTAATTAGTGTCAATGGAGGACAGAGAACATGGTGGAACTGAATTAATTACTGCTTTTAGGGAGAGACAAATAAGGTTTTGATTAAATCATATGTAGAACATATTTCTCTGTGCACCATTGAATTATATATTCCCTTAATATTATGATGCCGCACAGATGAAGTGCCTGGGTCCTTCCTACATCAATTTATTCAAGGAATTTCACAACCATGAATGGAGAAACATCCTCAGTAGTAAATCCCATTTAAAGGATCGGAGGTGGATGGTATAAGGTGTGTTTTTCCTTGTAAGTTTGGGTACAGCTACCATATAACTGTATGGACATTCACAAACTGATACCTGACCCTTTTCCCCCCTGGAATCAATTGTATATTTACTCCAGCAAAGGAAGTGAGTAATTCTCCTTTTGGAATAGGAAGGGTAACAGATAACTCCCACATTTTGTCGGGATGTAAGGCAAGGGTTTTCGCAGTAGAGAAAATGATTTACCTGTGCAGGTAAATATATATATAAATATATTTTCCACATTCTCTTGCTCATTCTACTGTTTGAATAGTCAGCCTTAAAAAGATCAATGACAGGTACCATTGTAAACATGTTCCTTGGGTGGCTTTTCCAACATTCTTTTACATCTGTTTTGTGAATTGCAAAAATATGTAAAAATACATTCAGGCGGAGTCATAGGACTCTGACGGTACTTTTACCCTTTTCTTCATGAATTGACCTCTACAAATTGTATTCATAAGAAGTGTTTAATCAAGGAAAAAGGCAGAAAGGCCTTCGCAGTGAAAGGCAATTTAACTCCATCAATATATACTCTAGTGACAGTAGACACATAGGGTTAGATGGGTGAAGATGCTGGTCTCAAAAAGTGGTTATAATTTGCAAATACTCTTTTTCCTACCAGTATCTAATTTTGCAAACTGGCCTATGTACTAATAGGTCAGTTCTTAAAATTCCAAATTAGAGTGGGGCACTTCCAGATCTACCTAATTCATATTCATTAGGTAGGTTGCATCACGAGGCTGTTGCAGGGGTCAGCAGACCACCATTCGTGCAATTGCTTTCAGAGAAGAAACCTTTTAAAACAGCCTTCGTTAAAGGAAGCTTTTAGTGAGGGTTTGCCATAGTCTCCTGGACCACTGCATACTCCCCCTGAAAGTTGTACCCCAATTCACAAAGAGAAGGAGTTCCAAGGGGACCTCTTCCCTTTTGCGAATAAGTTATCACCCCAACTTGGGCGTCTGTAACTTCTTAATTGTTTAAAACTGTAATTTTGGTTGCAAATTATTGATATATCTCATACCAAACCAGCAATTGGAAGGGATGCCCAAAGTACGCCCCTTACGAATACCCATTCGTTATAAAGTCACAAACTTATTTTAGGAGTCAACAAAACTTTACAGACTCATAAAATGGGATTCAAACATGGCTTTTGGGAAGTGGATTGGTGGAAGGCGTAAGTCTGCACATACAACTAGTAACAAGGCCACTAACACGGTATAGGGTCCAGTAAAGGCCTCATTAAATTAGCCCATTGCTGCACCCAGGATATAGAGAAACTTCTCTGTATCCATCAGCCCACCAAACACTACTCCAATTTAGAAACAAGTTGAAGATGCACCTCTTTAAAAAAATGACATCACAATCCAGTAGCAGTCAGCGCCTGGATACCCTCTCAGGTGATTAGCCACGCTACACAAATCCAGATAGATTTAATACACTGCACTTCTACTTCTAGAACCTAGTTGCATCTGCTATTGCTCAAAGACTTTATGTTTGCAGTAGATGGTGTACTGTACTCTTTTGCTATGTTTGTGCTTTGTAACTGCCAGATACATACATACATATACATGCATAATTACATACATACATACACTTCTTTTGCTGTAGTTAAAAGGTAAATATGCCAAAGGTGTTAGACGATTTTAGACTATACTTGGGGATCAGAGCACTCGTACTGGGTGACTGTTTAGCACCCTCCCAGCGCTTTAAGTTAAAGATGCCCGGAGAATCTAGTCGTAAAGCAAGGGGACCTTTCAAAATGTGCATTCCTACACAACTTTAAAGGTGAATAATGGGCATTTCAGTGTGGGGTTACCCAGTTCTTAACATGTGCTGGTGTATAAATGAATTTGATGTTTTCTATTGCTGAATTATGACTAATGAACCTTGAGGCAAAAAAATTGAATTTGACTTTTTGACTCTTTATTTAAGTGCATTTCATTCATTGTGTTGACTTTTATTTTTTTTGTTTTGCTCACCTAAAGTGGAAACTAAATGTTGCATGTGTTATTCCTCACGTACCAGTAGGTCCATACTGTTTTACGTACCACATGTTACCCAGGTCCCATGGGTTGTGTATGGGTTACTCCGGTATCTTGTAATGGTGCTCAGCACCGGCACTTATTTTTGATCATTGACTTATATTTATAAAAAACAACAACATGGTGGCACTGTATTTGTATTTTTAACCAAAGTTTTTTGATGGAGCATTTGAACTATTTTGCATATTTGAAAAAGTGATAAAACACAGGATTAAACCTGCAGTTTAAAGTGACATTTGGGTTGTGTCAGCTGCAGTGGATCCGTGTGTAATACTATTTGCAACAGGCAGCGATAATTATCGCTGACCTTGTATACCGCATTTTTTTCTATCTCCTGAATATTTAGCCAGGCTAGCTTTGTATTAACAACGCTTAGCGCCATGGCGATGTATATTCCATTGATAGCGCCCTTTTCCATGGAACATCGCTGGTTTTCCAGAGATGTTCCATGTAAAACGGTGATATGCTTGATGATACGACCCTGTGGTCGTATCACATGAATCCGCCTCCCATGTTAGGTATCTCTTACTCAGGAATTTAACAGACGTTAAATTCCTGCGTTAAGGCATACTTGGTGCGATTAAAATAATCGCTTTCCCGCATTGTAAATATCTCAAAGCTGCCTTTGCGATATTTACCCATGTTGTATCCACAGACATGCCTACTTTGCATCTTATTAGCGATGCGAAGTTAGGCGTGCTGGAAACGGGACCAAAATCAGCAAAACACGTGATAGCGTGTCTTTGCTGATAAGGCGATAAAATTATTGCTGCTTTTCGGCCGAAAACGGCCGCAAAAGCGGCGCTCATTTTCTATCGCCGCATTGTTAATATGCCCCCCAATTTTTTACAAATTAAGCACTGGTGATTTGCCTAAAAAATACTCAAGAGTTTGCGCATGTTCTCTGATTTTTCTTGAACTCATTCATTTCCACGATACAAAATGGTCCAACGTTTATCCTTTCCATGGAGGAAGCAGAATGCCCCAAAATTGGTGTGGGTGTGAAGGAAATACGGGGCATATCACCAACAACCAGCGATAATTATCGCTAAGCGCACTTAGCGCTAGGATAATTATAGCCGGCTATCGCTGATTTCTATCGATGCTTATCTCAAAAGCGATAGAAATACCAGCAATAGCTACATATTGTCCGATTATCGCTGGAAATCCAGCCATAATCGTACAACGATTGGCAAAACGTTGGTGATAGGGGAGGGCAGACTTAACCATTATATCCACCTTCCATTGGATATAATGGCTAAGTCAGATTAAAAGCAGGCGTAAGAAAAGTAGCGATAAGCGCGGTTAGCGCTACTTTTCTTATCGCCATGCCAGTTAGCGGGAGGTTTGATAATAGGAGAAATGTCGGTTAGCGACATTTCTCCCGTTATTTGGGGGAGGAATGCCCACTTTGCATCTCATTGGAGATGCACAGCTGGGCGTTCAGGGAAAGGGTGAAAATGCATGGAAACACTCGCTAACGTCTCCATGCTGATATCGCGTTAAGATTATCGCCGCTTTAGCGGCAAAAAGTGGCCATAATGCCCTTGATGATATGCCCCTACTTTCTCCTTATGAATAAAAAAGAAAGAAAGACATTGAAGAAACTGTGCCATTTGTAACCGTGTAACATATGCAATTTGTCATGTTGAAACACAATGATATTAATGGAAGCGTGAATTAAAAAAGGATTTAAGCCGAGTGTTGTTGGCAAATTGCCAAAGAAATGTATTACCAATGTATTCATTTTATGTAAACAAACAGCACAAATGAGATAATAAGTTTGACGGAAATTTGCCGGGCCTGACAGCAATGATCGCCCTTGCATGTCATTGCATTGATGCAGCCTCTCGCTTTTGTCACCTCCTCTTCCCCTTCAGGTGACGTTAAGAATTTGATTATTTCTGGCAAGTGACTAAAGGACCATACTTCTTGCGAACACTGTGACCTCCATGGAGTGATGAGATATGCTCCCAGCAGAGACGCCATAGCCCCAGTGCTTTGCATTGATCACTGTTTTGAGAACAGTGTCAACCTATCAGTTTCTGACACATGCCTGAGAGCAAAAAACGACACCAAATAGCAGCGAAACGGCCACCCCGGGAGGGAGTTTAAAGGGATCCATGTTTTGGATGTGATTTTGTTAGCGCTACCAGCATTTTATGTAGATGAGCGGCGAAGGGGTATGAAAGCCCTTGATCAGCTTCTACTGAGTAACCTCTGCCAAGTTCCTGCCTGGAGTCACGTGGTGAGTTCTAGGTCGTGTAAATGTTAGAGCTGGAATACAGACAGGATAAACATTAGCAAGAGTTTGTTTCAGCAAGCCCTTGGAAAAGCAGAACTTTTAGCGGAGACATAGGGGTCAAAGCAGCTTTGAAGCAAAGCCTGAGCATGTGGGCGACCAAAGAGCTCGTTCTTTGGGAACTCGAAGAAAATACCATCAGAATCAGCTGCAAACAGTGACCTGGCGTTCATGCTGTGAGGGGAAGTGTTAGCAGTAGCGAGAAGCTGCATCTGGAATTAGGAGAGAATCCGCTTGTCGTGGCAGTGAGGAAAACAATGGTGGAGGGGGCGGGAGAAGCAGCTTGTGTAGGAATTATAGTTTGATGGGACAGGATTTTTTTTATTTGTTAATGCTAGGCAATTACTTGTTGAAACGTGTGCAAAAAAGTGACTTAAGTGAATCTGAGAGAATTATTTACTGAAGCATACCTGAAAAGGAAAGACTATGCGAATTGTTTACAAAACAGGCATGAAGTAGAAAGTTCCACAAAAAAAAAAGCTTCAACAAGGTTGAAGTGCCTCGAACTCCCTGCTTAGTTACGATAGTCCTCAAGCAGCTTGAACTGTATGGTTGTGGATACAGCACCAGAGAAATTGCAATTGCAAGTAATTCAACAACTCATTAATGACATTGTAATATAGCATTAATATGTATTTAAAGACGTTTGCACTACTAGCCCACACTCAGCCACAACATTAGAATACCACACCACAAAACAGGCCAAAACACACAGCCACAAAACTGGCCTACACACGGACCTGTCAGACAAGCTTGTCTGGTAGAGCCCATTGCCCTAAAGGCAGGGCCACTGGAATTATGTGGCAGAAAAAGAAAATTATGTGGGATTATGCAGAACATTTTGTGATGGTAGGACTTCACTATTTATTCATTTGAAAGCTTATTAACAGTATCTGGGCATTAGTTTGCCTCATAAGTACCAGTTTAACACCCAAATACAGCAATAAGCTACATAAAGGTGCACAGTCATCCTTTGCAAAGGGCCTTCCACTGCAAGGCAATACGCGTCGCTGTGTTTTTACTAACTTTTGAACTGTTTTAGCTAGAAACAAAAACTTTTTTGTGAAAATCTGCATAATATACAGCAGATGATGGATTATGACTGATTATGTGGCAATCGAGGCACATCTACAATTACCCATGTTATGGAAAGACTGATGGGCTCACAATTCCGAGTGACTGTCCCAAACTGCAAATGTGGTAAATCACTAGGTAGGTTTCTTTGGTTGCTCACTCCTAGTCTCGTGGAAGTGCCATTCTACATGCATAACTAGTCAAGACTGCAGATGTCATGAGTGCGCCCCCTGCCTCCTGCCTGAAACACCACATCATAGAATTGGGCATCTTCTAGGCATCCTCTTCACACGTAAGTGCAACAGGAACACCATCATACCTTCTCCACTGCAATAACCAGACCCATGACTGAGGAATGATATTATACTCATCGCTTACATCCATGCCCTACTCTGGGGAACCAAGTATGATTTTTAGTTGTGAATGGAAAGGATCAGTCTTTTCGAGGCTGGCCTGCTACTTCTACAAAATCGGGAAAATTGGTGTTTGAGAATGGGTGGAAAAGGTTCACTCTGAATTTAACCCGTAATCTGAATTCAAGAATATTTCGGCAGCAATCATAGCTGTTGATCCTAATTACACTTTCTTTTTTGCAAATTGTGAGTGAAAATTCAACAGTCTTCTGCCTTTATTTAAGCAGTGCACGGCACATATCGGGACACCAAAGCGACGGAGGTGGAGATTTATTAAGAATTCATGCATTGCAGTGCAGCCAGACAAGATTCTGAGCTGCGTTGCGTGAAGGGGAGAGAGCTGAAAAGAATCATATCTACTCAGACAGGGAGCTCTTCTGCTCTCTCCCTGCGCTGCAGCACACAAGCCTGCCTATCACCAACGCAGGCACCCTTGCACCATGGTTCATGGCTGCCTGAGTTAAGGGCAGGGTCGTTTTTGTGCAGGAAGGAATACTTTCCTGCACAAAAACAGTCCAAAAGGCATTTCAGAGAGAGGCAATAACGGGAAATAAAAATATTTTGCTCCTTGATTTTTGCCCCCTGTAGTGGTGCAACTCTCCTTGGAGTAGCCACTTGCTGTATAATTCCTTCAATCGTTCATTGATACGCCTCTCTGTGGTAGTCATACCAATTTCACGCAATTCCAGCTTTACAAACCTTAGTAATTCTGGAACGGGGCGGAATCCATTGATGAATGTACAGGAACGGCTATGCTCCTCCAATGGAATGCCTACAACTAAGAAATGTAACACAATGCAGTGCAAACTGCTGCATTGTGATACATTTCTTGACAAAGCCACACAAATCAAGTCTTGCGTGGTTTTGTAAATCCCAAATAAGCTTTTGCATTGCCCTGCGTCACCTTGTGCGACGCAAGGGCAACACAAAGGCTTAATAAATTTGCCATGCAGTGTCAGTTCCGGGCTCCAATATTTTCACGGTCTAATTCAGCAGGATAATTGATTTACATAGAAGACAATGTCTTTTTGAGCTTTTGGGCATGTGTGCTGGGTCGTTATTCTTGTACCATAGGAGTTTATTGCAAAAAGAATGCCCTATGCCTAATTTAAAACTAGGACAGTGTCAACTTGCCAAAGTGACACTTTAAAACACCAGGATATTGCAGAAGGATTTCACAACAAAATAAATTGCTTAGAAATCCATCTAAAGGGGGCGTGGATGGCCATGATCGGAGATGGCTGCCGGAATCAAAGGATCTGTGCAGGGACGGGCCCTAGAAGGCAGATGAGACATTACTATCAAACAGGAACCCTCTCCACAGGTCCCCCTTACCTCTGCTGACTACAGTGACTCATGCGGTGGGTACCATAGAGACAGCGGTGACCAGCACTGGATGCCTGGCGCTCTCCCCTTAGATCAGCACGGCACAAGGCTGGAGGGGCATATGCCAAGGGGAGGAGCCGCAGCCCACAGTCTTGCGGAAACCCGGATGTGCAGCCAGCCGCGGAGCTTCAATGCTGTGGCAATCTGCTGGTGTGTGGCCCTGCCCATGACTGCTGCTACAGCCACCACATATGCAAGAGGGGCTGTGTCCCATTACCCCACAGAGGGCCCGGATGGGGCAAACAGCTGCCGCATTTCTTAGTAAGACCCGGAGGACCTAATCCTCCCGGAGACACCTCACTGCCTCCCCGCACAGAAGACCTCCACTTCTCCCATATAGGCAGTGGGGGTTGGGCTCATGACACTGCCCCCACGCCCTCACACTGACAGCGAGCTGCCCCTGGAACTGCTCAGTGAGCCAGTTGTGGCCGGAACTCCAGGTCATTTTTCACGTACTTCTACTGCAGACTCAACCTTCATTTAGCAGGTGGAATCTAATGGGGAAACTCCTCAGATCCACGCAGTCATTGTGGACATTGTAATACTGCCCCAGCTAAATCCTAACACAGGCTGAATCAGGATTACCAGGGATCCTGACGCAAAATATCAAGTCTTGAAGACTGTCTTTGTTTCCACCAGGGCCTTCTAAGTTAATTTGGTTTATGTTGGTGCTCTCTGCCATCTGAGCCACTAGCTGGGTACCACAAACACCTCACACTGCCCACAGACCCTGCAAACACTTGGGCAGAAAACACAGAGGTAGCCCAGTGTCTCCAACAGCACAGCAGAGAATCAGACTAGGCTGAAGATAAAGTCTGGATATTGAAGCACCCTTTACCAGGATCTGATGGCCATTCCAGGAGACAGACTGTCTTCATCATCGGAGTTGTGGAGACCTGACAATCAACCAAATAAAGGAAAATACTGCATCTGCGCCGTCCTTCACAAATACTGCATATGGGGTAAGGAGGCAGGAGCCGATAACACTGTCGCCTCCGCACTGAGGACCCCAAGGAACATACCGGCTGCAAGAGCCTGAGAATTTTCAAGAGGACGGCACATCACGTCCTCTCCACACCCAGACAGACCCAGCCTGAGCCCAGCAGGGGACACAAACCCTTGCTAATGGACCGGGTGCACTCAAATTCTAACGGCAGCCTACACCAAGCAAGCCCTGGATACCTCACAGCCGGACAGTGGTGAGTGTCACTGGAGTATGACGTGTGGGGAGGGAGCCCACTGGACGCTGCCCCTGTGCCCCCCTGGCCATATCACTTATTTACTCCCTGCATGGCCCAGAGGACTGCTCCATACGGGCATGTCGACTCGTCCACCACGGTTAAATTTATAGGATTGAGTTCAGCCCCGTTGCACCATTCTGATATATATAAAAAGCCCTTGGTCTTGTATCCATTCAATCATACATTGCTTATGACATGTGTCACATACATTGTTGTAATATTGTTACATGAGTTTTTATACAATATGTGATGATGGTTTACTTTCTTTTGGTCCATCACCTCCTATTACCCACCTCCAGTTCGGTGCACCAAGTTCTAGTATATTTGAGGTTGACTAAATGCACGCCCACTTTTTTCAGGGATACATCCTTTTACATCCCTTTATCCGAGATACTTTTGGACCTGATGTTTTTCCTAATTTACAGGGCTCTGATTAGTTACTTATGCCAGTGCCATGAAACACTTCTGAATACATTCCGTTGCCGTCAGTTTAGTTTCCTTAGCAACTGACGCTGATGCTCGAACGTGTACGTGGACGCCTGCTAATCTCTTTATAATCCTTGAGTCTCTGCTGGCTGGTTTCCCATTGACGGCTTCAGTGTTGTAGGAGGGTGGATTCATTCTCTCCCTTACAGGTGAAGGATTAAGCCGTACACTTTTTTATTAATGAGATGTCTTCTTTTAATTATGGTTCACAATAGCCTATTACTCGCACTTTTGGAGTTAAGCTGTAAACCCACGAAACCCGCACTTTTGTCTCGTACACCGTGGTCTGTCACTAATCTATGCTGTGCAAATGCATGATCACGATGTTCTTTAGCCTCCTTACCCACACTTTTTGATTAACCATGGCTTCATTTTAGGCTTGTATATCTTTCTTGCAATACTGGTTTTTGACAAACCTCCTTATAATCTCGCTGGATATTGGATGAAGATGTCCATTAATTGCACCTCTGACCTAAGCCTGTTTCTCACTTATGGTCTCATCGGACTTTCTTAACATGGTTTACAGCCTGCACGCCTGATCCTTCTGGGCTTTCTATATAACCCCTTTATATCCATCCACGTTCTCAAGCTAATTATCCACGGCACCCCGTTTTTAATTCTGCACTTTTTAATACTTGAACACCCTATGAAGCATTGAGTTGTGATTATCTATCGGTTTTCCCACAGAGAATCCTAACTGGATCTCCGGGAATCACCGATTCATCTCAGAGCTACTCTTTGAGCTCGCTTTACACTCCCGGTTAAAAAGAAATTCCCCGTGGCTTCAGGTAAGATCCCTTGCTGGACCAAGCTTTTACTCTATTTTAGCTGATCCGCATGGGCCTGATGATTTTTCTCCCATTCTTTCCTCAGTGTATTATACGCCACCCCATTGAAGGTGCGAATCTAATAAGAAATATTGTGAATCTGATCAGAAATATTGAGGCTACCACTTGTTATCATTACAGGTGAGCTCACCAAGGATTAATTTCCTAATTCCTTTCATTATTGTTATTGTTTTAAATACTTGACACAGACACATATTCTTTAATACTCAGGTTGTTATTCTGGCTCAGTCCTGATGAAGACCCAATGTGATGATTAGGATTCGCACACATAAAAGGGTTGAAACGTTAATGATATTCTTTGGTATTCCCGCAAACCTGCCAAGCTTGTCCCTCATGTAATTATTGATAGGACACTGACTTGGACAGGCATCTGTTCACACGGAATACCCCGATAACGAATAATGTATGTATCATTGTAATTTATGTATGTTCTAAGTCCATAATTTGAAAGTATTTTAATTTTTTTGTATATGTCTTCAGTCCTTGTTTCTTCATTGTATATGTCCCTTAACAGTCCTGTGCTATGCAAGTGATTGTGATTTATTATCCTGTCCAGCACTCTATGATATATGAGGATTTAATATACCATAAGATTATTAATTTCGGTTGTCAGTGTCATATAATTTATGGTCCATACCAAAGTGTGATTGAGTCATTGGACCTACAGAAAATATTTCTGTAATAAGTAATGTTTGTTGTGAAAGAGTCAGTCAAAAAGCTTTATTATCGGTTAAAAACCATAAAAGCGAAGAATACATAATTACATAAGACAACAAATTGATCACCAATGAGCAGCAATACAAAGTGTACATGATTAAGCAATACACCTAGAACAATAAATAGTATTTAAAATAATAAAAACAGATAAAAACAGGCCACTCAGAGTGGTATTAAAATTCCCTAGTAAATGCAGAAGGGTACTGACAGTTAAACAGTTAGTGCAGCTTTCTCCTTAAGTTTGGCTCCTCTAGAGCAACACATAGAGAACAAGAATCTGGAGGTCGCAAACACAGTCAATGGGGTAGAGTCGTATTTCAGCAATCTAAACACAACCCTGTAATCCCTGAATCCCCTGGACTTGCATAACTGTAAGATCCATTTGGCTCTAGCCGTGGAGTATGAGAAGCAGAACAGCACAACATGCAGATCTGTCTCTTCGGCGTATTCACACCCCGGACATAGGCTAGATGCATAATAAGCCATTGACCACTTGTTTGTTACTGTCCTCAGGGGGAGAGATCCATGTCTAAATTGGACATACAATTTCTTCGCCAGTGGGGGCTGAATGTCGTCCAAGAGTTTCTCAAATTGGTACTTGTCCTTGACTTCGAGAAAGCTACTGGACAACCTACCCAACGATGGTCTTAGTGCCATCTGTTCCAATCGGAAATAGTTGAGTGCTTTGACCAGCGCCCTCTTGGGAGTCGTAACAGAGGAGAGTGCGGGGGCAAGCCACAGATCTCCCTTCCCCATGGCCAGGCATAGATCTTTAACATGCTTTAACCAAGGGATTTTTCCCACACCCCTTAGCGTCAATAGATGACTAAGTTCCTCCTGATAACTTAAGAGCTCAGATGTGGACCAGAGTCTCCTCCAGTACAATAGAGGACAGTTAGGGATAACTTCATGTTTGGGGACCAGACCTAAGTCAAGGCGTAGCGGGATCAGCGGTGTGCTCTGTGGGTGTCTCAGCAGACGCCTTATGAAACTATTCTCAGAGATAGAGAGCGAGGAGGCATTGGCGTGGCCCCATAGCTCTACACCGTAGAGCGCCCCACCTCTTGCTTGTGCTTTATAGATTTCTACTGGAGGTCCCACAATTTTGGATGTGCACTCATTATGTACCTTTAGAATACCTCCCGCTGCTTGGGCCAGCTTCATATTTGCTTTGGCTATATGGGTCCCCCATTCCATCTTGTCATTCAGTGTTACCCCTAAATATTCAAAAGTAGAGACTCTTTTGAGGACCGTGCCATCCATGTGGGGAAGGGGACAGATGGGCAATTTAACCATAAATTTGGTTTTGGACAGGTTGATCTCCAGGTTTCTTAATCTGCAAAAGGAGCAGAAAGCCTCCAATGTTCGCTGAATAACCGTTGAAGATTTTGATAACAAAAGGGTATCGTCAGCAAACATCAGGGCTGGTATCTTTCGGGCTGCCAAGCTGGGAGAATCTAAATCCCGCCCGTCCCAAAGATGTTTGATCAACCCATTAAGAAAAAGCGAGAAGACGTGGGGGCCAACACGCACCCCTGCCTCACTCCCTTTTCCACCGGAAAGGCAGCCAAAAGCTCCCCATTCCTCCCGTACCTCACTCTTGCAAAAGTGCCCTGATGTAGACGTTTAAATAATTGGCACAAATAGGCTGGAACACCCATCTCCAACAAAATGGCCCATAGCTTCTCCCTCTGGACCTCTTGTTGTGAAAGAAACACATTTCCCCACAGGACTAATTGTTGTTGCATACCACTAGAATTCCCAGGTTCTGAGGGATACTGGGTCACCCCATTACTATTAATGGACTTGTCTACCGCAGCATGTATGAGGGCACAGCACCCTATTGTCTCACTGGGACTCCCGTTAGAGCTGACAGAGGGCTCTGCACCCTGCACCTTCACCACCTCATGAGTGAAGACGTCCCCCCTCTCCACCTTAGCAAGGGGTGTGGCTCCAAGCGCAGTGACTGCCTGCTGGTTCTTGGCATAGGAGGAAGAGGGACCACAGACTCCTACCACTCCCGCATCAGGGATAGAATCTCACTAGTCAATCAATCAATCAATCAATTATCTGTAGAGTGCACTACATACCCGTGAGGGTCTCAAGGCACTGGGAGGAGGGGGCGGGGGCCGCTACTGGTCAAACAGCCAGGTCTTGAGTAGCCTCCTGAAGGTCAGCAGGTCTTGGGTCTGTCGTAGGCTCAGTGGGAGTGTGTTCCAGGTCTTGGCGGCGAGGTGGGAGAAGGATCTTCCGCCGGTGATTGTTCTCCGGATGCGAGGGACGGTGGTGAGTGCAAGAGCGGTGGAGCGGAGCTAGTGGTTGGAGATGTATAAGGAAAGTCATCTGTTGAGGTAGGCTGGACCGGTCTTGTGGAGTGCCTTGTGTGCATGAATGAGGAGCTTGAAGGATATCCTCTTGTTGATGGGGAGCCAGTTCAGGTTTCTCAGGTGGGGAGTGATGTGGATGTGACGTGATATGTCGAGGATCAGTCGTGCAGAGGCGTTTTGGATGCATTGCAGACGTTTGATGAGCTTGGTCGGGGCTCCCGCATAGAGGGAGTTTCCATAGTCGAGTCTGCTACTGACGAGGGCCTGGGTGACTGTTCTTCTTGTGTCTGTCGGGATCCACCTGTAGATCTTGCGGAGCTTGCGGAGGGTGTTGAAGCAGGAGGAGGAGACGGCGTTAATTTGCTTGGTCATGGAAAGGGTTGGGTCGAGGATGAATCCCAGGTTGCGTGCGTGGTCGGTGGGTGTCGGGGCTGCCCCCAGTGCCGTCGGCCACCAGGAGTCGTCCCAGGCTGAAGGGTTGGAGCCGGGGATGAGGACCTCCGTCTTGTCCGTGTTCAGCTTCAGACGGCTGATCTTCATCCAGTCGGCGACGGCCTTCATTCCTTCGTGAAGGTTGGATTTGGACGTGATGGGGTCCTTGGTGAGGGAGAGGATCAGTTGGGTGTCATTGGCATAGGAGATTATGTTGAGGTCGTGCTGTCGGGCAACGTGTGCGAGCAGGGCCATGTAGATGTTGAACAGTGTCGGGCTGAGGGAAGAGCCCTGGGGTACGCCACAGATGATCTCGGAGGCTTCGGAATGGAAAGGTGGGAGGCGGACGCTCTGGGTTCTGCCGGAGAGGAAGGAGGTGATCCATTCCAGAGCCTTGTCTCGGATCCCTATGGTGTGGAGACGTGTGCATAGTGTGCGGTGGCAGACGGTGTTGAAGGCGGCGAAGATGTCCAGGAGGATGAGGGCCGTAGTCTCACCGTTGTCCAGCAGGGTCCTGATGTCGTCGGTGGCGGCGATGAGGGCAGTCTCAGTGCTGTGGTTGCTGCGGAACCCTGACTGGGAAGGGTCCAGGATTCTGTTTTCTTCAAGGTATCGAGTTAACTGTCTGTTGACAATCTTCTCCATGACCTTGGCCGGGAACGTAAGCAGGGAGATGGGCCGGAAGTTCTTGAGGTCTCTTGGGTTTGCCTTGGGTTTTTAGAGTAGTGCCTTGATCTCGGCGTGTTTCCAGCTCTCTGGGAAGGTCGCGGTTTCGAGGGAGAGATTGATGAAGTTGCGCAGATGGGGTACGATGGAGCTGCTGGCTTTGTTGAAGATGTGGTTCGGGAAAGGGTCTGATGGGGAGCCAGAGTATATTGTGCTCATGGTCTTGATGGTGTCATCGAAGCTCACGTTGGTCCAGGCTAGCAGGGGGTCGTGGTCGATGGTGTGCGGAGAGTCTGTTGTGTTTATGTCTGTTGGGGCTGTCTGGGTGTTGAAGCTGTCGTGGATGTCTGCTTTCTTACAGTGGAAAAAAGCGGTGAGGGAGTCGCACAGGGCTTGCCACGGCGGGATGTCGTTGGTGTTGGAGCTGGGGTTGGAAAGTTCCTTCACGATGTTGAAGAGCTCCTTGCTATTGTGTGCGTTGTTGTCGAGGCAGTCTTTGAAGGAGGTCCTCTTGGCAGTCCTGATGAGGTGATGGTGGTTGCGGGTGGTGTCCTTGTGGGCTGCGTGGTTGTCCGGAGTCTGCTCACCGTGCCATTTCTTCTTTAATTTCCAGCAGGCTCGCTTGGAGGCGCGGAGTTCTGGGCTGAACCAGCTGGCCCTCTTGCTGGTGTCTCTCTAGGAGGGTTTCTTCAGCGGGGCGAGGGTGTTGGTGCAGTCGTCGATCCAGCGTCTGAGGTTGTGGGCAGCGTCGGCGGTGTTGTAGAGTTCGGTCGGTGGGCTGAGAGCGAGATTTGCGTGTAGTTGGTCTTCGGTGATTTTGCTCCAGCAGTGGCGGGGTTCTGTTGGGTGCGGTGGTATGTGGTGGGTTTCTGGAAGGTGAAGTGGATGCAGCGGTGGTCGGTCCACGGGAGTTCGGTGGTGTGGCTGAAGGAGATGTGGGAGCTTGAGGAGAAGACGGGCTCAAGTGTGTGGCCGGCGTAGTGGGTAGGCGTTGTGACGAGTTGCTTCAGTCCGAGGTTGGCAAGGTTATCGAATAGGGTGGTGGAGTTGCTGTCGTTGTTCTCAAGCTGAAAGTTCAGATCTCCAAGAAGGATGTAGTCGGTGGAGGTCAGGGCATGCATGCTGATGAAGTCAGCGATGGAGTCGCTGAACTGGAGTCGGCGTCCGTGGGGTCTATAGACGAGGGTGCCTCTGAGGGTGGAGTTGGGGTCTGTGTGGATCTGGAAATGTATGTGTTCGGCGGTGCTGAGAGTGTCGTCGGTGCTGGTCAAGACCCTGATGCTGTTCTTGTGGACGATGGCGATTCCTCCTCCGACTCCGTTGGGGCGGTCTCTGTGGGTGATCTTGTAGCCGTCTGGGATGGCAATGGTGATGTCGGGTGCGGAGGAATTGTTCATCCAGGTCTCTGTCAGGAAGGCGATGTCCGCGGGTGACGTGTCGAGCAGGTCCCAGAGCTCGACAGCATGTTTGTATGCGGAGCGGGTGTTCAGTAGGATGCATCGGAGGTGATTGTGGCCTTTCTTGGCGGGTTGTTCGGCGGCTCTGAGGCCAGGTAGCTGCAGTTCCGGCAGGTAAAGGGACCCTGTGTATGTTTCGGGGCGGCTTTGAAGCAGGTGTGGGTCCGTCCGGAGTTGAGAGCGTGGAGTGTGCTGGAGTCGTAGTGGTAGCGGGTGCGGGGACCAGTTCTGGTGCTGGGCGTGGTCCAGGCGCGGACGGGCTTGCCTTAGGCACGCCTTCGGTGCACCAGCGGCGCGGCCGCGCAGCAGCCGCCATATATGGAGAGGTGGGAGGGAGGAGCAGCTGGGAGGCGGGAGGCCGGGCAGCCGCAGCGAATTGGCGGTCAGGGGGGCGGGAACGCAGCGGGGCGATGAGGGGCGACAAAGGGATTAGGAGGCAAGCGGGCGCAAAGTTACGGGGCAACAAGGGGAACAGAAGGCAAAAGCGGGCAGAGCAAAACGGGGCAACAAAGGGAACATAAGGAAAAAACGGGCACAGCAACACGGGGCAACGAAGGGAACATAAGGAAAAAACTGGCAGAGCAACACAGGGCAAAAAAGGGAACAGAAGGCAAAGCGGGCACAAAAAATACGGGGCAACGAAGGGAACAGAAGGAAAAAACGGGCAGAGAAATACAGGGCAACAAAAGGAACAGAAGGAAAAAGAGGGCACAGACCAAGTATAGGGGGAAGACAGGCAACAGCAGTCACAGACACCAAATAAACAGTAAAGGCAATGCAATGAGATACAGATGGTGATACAAACCTCCGGCCTACCACTGGCCACCAGGGATGAGGCGCAGGTGGTAGCCTGTGGGTGGAGGAGGGCCTAGATCTTCCTCAGCAGTGGCAACTGGGGCAAGGACACACAGCCGGTGCTGTGCAGAGGGGGAGCGACCTAACTAGCAGGGTCAAGGGTCGATCTCCTCACCGTGCAGCGGCCGCCATATATCGGGAGGTGGGAGGGAGGAGCATCTGGGAGGAGGGAGGCAGGGCAGGGGCAGCGAATGGGTGGTCAGGGGGGCGGGGACGCAGGGATCACAGCAGCTGGAGCGGGGACGGTGAGGGACGATGAAGGGATCAGGAGGCAAGCGGGTGCAAAATTACGGGGCAACGAGGGGAACAGAAGGCAAAAGCAGGCAGAGCAACACGGGGCAATGAAGGGAACAGAAGGCAAAAACGTGCAGAGCAACACAGGGTAACAAAGGGAACAGAAGGAAAAATTGGGTAGAGCAACACGGGGCAACGAAGGGAACAGAAGGAAAAAATGGGCAGAGAAACATAGGGCAACGAAGGGAACAGAAGGCAAAGCGGGTACAAAAAATACGGGGCAACGAAGGGAACAGAAGGAAAAAATGGGCAGAGAAACACAGGGCAATGAAGGGAACAGATGGCAAAGCGGGCACAAAAAATACGGGGCAACGAAGGGAACAGAAGGATAAAAACGGACAGGGAAACACAGGGCAACGAAGGGAATAGAAGGCAAAGTGGGCACAAAAATTACGGGCAACGAAGGGAACAGAAGGAAAAAAACGAGCAGAGAAACACAGGGCAACGAAGGGAACAGAAGGAAAAAGAGGGCACAGACCAAGTATAGGCACCGGGGGAAGACAGACAACAGCAGTCACAGACACCAAATAAACAGTAAAGGCAATGCAATGAGATACAGATGGTGATCCAAACCTTCGGCCTACTACTGGCCACCAGTGATGAGGCGCAGGTGGTAGCCTGCGGGTGAAGAGGGCCTCGATCTTCCTCAGCAGCGGCAACTGGAGCAAGGACACACAGGCAATGCTGTACAGAGGGGGAGTGACCTACCTAGCAGTGGTTGGATTCCTGCTCCACTCCTGATTAGTCTGAGGAGGGCAGCTACTGCATTTTAGGGAGTCACTATATGTGCACTGTCCTTCCTCCAGAGCCCTAGCCAGCTGCTCCTGAAGTCCTCGGCCTTCCATTGACTCATAGACTTATCACAGAAGGGCCCGCCAACAATGGTGCAGGGCCAGGGGATGTCACCGGGCAAGAAGACGGACAACTGCTCTTTTCCGAGGCCCTCAATCTGACTCGCCTCACGTCTGCTCCCCCGGGCGCAGGCCACCCTGCACCAGACTGGCCTCTATCTACAGTTGCAGGCGCCCCAGACCACACCAGGGAGTGCATACTGCAGGAGATTACTGCTGTAGACTTATGACTAGAGGGCAAGGACATGAATATCTCCGCCCTGACGCTGGAATGCAAGTCCCTCCATTTGGGCATTGCCAATATTCAGACCAAGGTGGACGGTCTGAAGCAGCCTGTTTCAGCAGTGGAGGACCACATCAACACTTTACTGGAACGAGACCAGCAACTCCTCTTCCTCCGCAGCAAGGGGATAGATCTGGAAGACCGGAGCAGGTGAGATAATGTGTGCTTCTTTGGGTTTCCGAAGTCCACTGAAGGGCCTGACGCCAGGGCCTTCCTCAAAGTCATGCTCCCAACACTCATCATCTTAACCTTTGACCCACCCGTGGAAATACAACAAGCTCACTGCATAGGCCCACCAAAGCGGGGGTGTCCACGCGACAATGACCCCTCGAACTTTGTTTCTTATGCAACAAACAAGAAAGAAAACTAATCTCGACGGCCCGGACCCATAGCCCGTACATCTACGAGGGACATGTTCTAACATTTGCTTTACTTAGCATTTATTCCACATATCTTATAGTAATGTGCTCGGTAGGTAGCCCCTGCATCCCTGTACCATGATATGCACCGATGCTTTACCCGTTCCCTTAGCAGAGATCGGAAGAGGCCCACCACGAACCCCCCATTCTAATTTCCCCTGATCCCCCCAGCCTCTTACCCACTGCGTTCTCACTCTCTTAGGGGACCCACATACAAATGCACCCGAACATTACCTTCCGCCTCCTATCGTACACACTTCCCACAGCGCTGGTGCCCTGACATTGTGCCCGTGCCCGGAGGAGATGACATCCCACTCTGAAACACCCCCCTATCTCGTGCCCCCACCATTATCCCAACAAATCCACAAACACACACGCACATCTATGCACCCTTCAGCCTGTCGAGCCTCCGGAAGGGGCTTCTCCTGCAGGCCGCTGTCACAAGTTTAGACCCCCAGCACAAAGTCTAAGGCCAGAGTGCTGCGCTCTTCACCGTGCCTTCTCTATATACTCTACCCATTTACCTTTCCCCTGATCCCCTCTTTCTTCTGTGCCCCCTACCTCCACACTCTGCTCTGAGCCTCTCCACCGAGCATGCCCTCCAATTGCATGACCCCTACTCTCTCCCAGTCAGTCTACACCTGCTGATACCCCCACTGCATGCCCTGTCCTTCCCCATTTACCCATCCTACCTTATCCTTCCTTCCTGAGTCCATCCACACCTACCTCTCTCACCCGCTCTCTCCTACCCTCATCCCATATCCCCACTCTTCCCTCTCCCCACACACCTCCCCTGCCCCCCTTTTTTTAACTACCCCCTCCTAGCAACCGCCTCTAACCCTCTTTCTTGCCCATCATCGGTCTGCAGACAACACCACCTGTGCCACCCACCTGTTCAGTAGATCACCTTTCTCCTATTCTTCCCCCTTCTCCCCTTGTGTGAAGGTCAGAATTCCACCAACACCTCTCCTCCTTCCATCATGCAACTATCTTTCCCTCAGGAGAGTTTGGGATATCATGCCTGTGCACACGCCGTGCAGCCAACAACCCCTGCACGTCCTTTCTTGGAACGTTCATGGCCTCGCCCACTATATTAAGGAAAAAGGTGTTAGCATATCTACAGGCCAAAAGAGCAGATGTCGCCCTCTTATAGGAGACACACCTAGACGATCTATAAGCCGATAAACCGCCTGCTAGTAGAGATCAATGCATCTAAATATATCATAGGTGGAGACTGGAATCTTGTCGGAAATGCAATCCTCGATAGAACAGGCCGCCTAGACAAGGGAAACAATGCAGACAGAGCATTGTTGGAGACACCACGTCCGACCACAGACTTGTGTATCACTGGCGTCTCTGCCTCCCGTAAGACAAGGACTATACCTTTCTGTCCTTGGTACATTGGTACATGGCACACAATCCAGGGTAGACTTTTTTCTCATCTCGCACCTGGTAGTGGCACATGTGAGTAAGTCCTGTATCCTAGAAGCAGCCTTATATGACAGCTCTCCGGTCTTACTAACACTGGACGTGGGCCTGGCCTTCCTGAGACGCAAACCATGGTGCCTGAATTTATAAAGATACCGCTCACCCCAAGGTAAGGCTCAACTCTGAGCCCATGTCTCTGGATATATGACTGACAATATGCACTCTATGGATTCTCACTGGATGCTCTGGGCAGCTGCAAAGGCTACCCTCAGTGGCCGGCTAATGAGGGATACTGTGGCGGCCAACAGATAAACCTGCCTCAGCAGTGTGGAGCTGGAGACACGGATCACTACCCTCAACCGTCTCTATTCCACCCACCCCACTATATCCAATTGCCGACGTCTGGAACAAGCCTGCATGGCCCTGCACCATTTAAAAGAAAAGCACTATGAGCAAGGGGACAAGGCGGGTTGCTTACTAGCGGCCCAACTCAGTCAGCGCGAGGTGGCTATGGCCATACCTGCTAACAGATGGGTGAGCGGGGAGGTACTTACTCGACCCCAACCATTTTCAATGAGTTTGCATCCTTTTATGGAAAAATTTACACTCCGGAGGCTGCAGTGGACGAGGACCGAATCAACACATTTCTTGAGAATGTCGACCTCCCGCGTTTAACTGACAAGGGTCGCAACCTACGTGCAGAGGACATCAGCAAGGATGAGAAAGCGGCAGCCATCTCTTATCTACCCTACCAAAGGCCCCAGGAGAAGATGGCTTTCCAGCTGAATTCTACAGATGGGTAGAAGAGAAAGGAATTGACTTACTCCATGTGGCCTTGCAAGAGGCACAGCGCTCGGCCTCCTTGGGACTCCTTTCTAAAAAAGTGGTAATCGCGATTCTTCCCAAGCCTGGAAGGGACCCGCAGCTCTGTGGCAGCTACTGACCAATTTTTCTCCTAAATTGCAATATTAAAATACTCATGAGCCTACTGGAGTCGCGCTTAAAGACAGTCCTCCATTCCCTCAATCTTAGCTCACAAGTTGGTTTTGTGCCGGGCTGTTCCTCCAGGAACCATTTACGCTCTCTGGCGCATACCCTTTGGTCTGCTCGGGACCTCCCGGGCAAAACAGTGATTCTATCCCTGGATGCTAAAAAGGCTTTTGACCATATTGAGTGGGCGTACCTTTTTGCTATCACGAAAAGGTTCGGACTGGAGGACCAGTTCATATCCAAGGTACGATTGCTGCACGACTGCCCAACGTCCCAGGTCAACTGTGGAGGGTTTGTCTCTGACCACTTCCAAATTAGGAGGGGCACACACCAAGGATGCCCCCTTTCTCCACTCCTCTTCCTCTTGGCAATGGAGCCTTTGGCCTCTGTTATCTGCCACTCCCCATTCATAACCGGCATCCCCATCGCAGACAGGCTCTCTAAAATATATCTCTATGCTCATGACATCCAGCTCACCTCACGAGACCTTGGTGACTCTCTCCTAGCGCTGCTGGAAACAATAAAAAATGTTGCGTCCTTGTCTGGATACAAGGTGAACTTGGATAAGAGCGAAGCCCTCCCACTGTCGACCTGCACCACGATCTCATCGATCCATGGATTTCCATTCCATTGGAGAGCTTCCCAGCTGAAATACCTGGGCATCCTGGTCAATAGGGGCCTGACCTAAATGGTCAGGGACAACCTGACCCCCTTCATCATGCACATGAAATGGGACTTTGCTAAATGGTGTCCATTGGGTTTTCCTATGTGGGAAAGCTTCAGGCGGTACATGCTCCGACTGACCACATTACGCCTCATCGACTCTCGAGGATTTGTGCATTCTTGTGGGAGTCCATTTAGCCCCAACTGGCTGCAGCCAAACTGAGTGATAGCACACCAATCTTGCAGCAGCCTGGGCCTACCGTCAGTGGAACACTACTCTCTGGCCAGGCATCTCTCTCAACTCACCTATATCATGCCGGGCATATCGGACACCCACAATGGGTTCGCACCGAACGATCACGTCTCTCTGGCAGCGATGGCCTAGGCCCTTTTTAAGGGACCCATGCCCCCAACCTTCCCACCTCCACCCAGTGCTGCAGGCCTTGTCCAGAGCTTGGCTTCGCGCCCACCGCCTCTTTGGAGTAGATCATTGACCTCATAGCAGAGCACCACTCTGGAGAAATGCCGCCCTCTGCATCGATGATCGGACCATTTGCTGGCCACAATGGGCTGCAGTGTGTATTCTCACACTAGACCAGGTACTGCTAGATGGAGACTTGAAACCTTTCAACCACCTAGTGGAGGATTTTGGCCTCCACCCGTAGCAGGCCTGGTGACATCTGCAATTGCAGCACTGTCTGCGGAGATGCCTGGGATCTCGCCCATGGTCCCTGCCATCTTCCCCAGTGGTGGACTACCTGAGCACGTGGGCCTGACATAGCGGTGTAATGTCAGGGCTTTACAACACACTCATGACTCACCTCTTATTGCAAATCCTCTCTCGCAGTCTCCTCACCAAGTGTCAAAACCATCTTCAAACCACCATTGAGGCGAAACAGTGGCCCAAAGTCCTGGAAGCTCTGGACAGAGTCGCACGGGAAGCCTGATTAAAATTCTGTCTATTTAAGTCACTCCATGAGTGACATTGGACATGGCAAAAACTGCGAAAGGCGGGTCTTCTGCCCCATTCGAATTGCTGGAGATGCACAGCCACACAACCACCATACCCACATCTTATGTGTATGCCCATCACTCCAAACATTCTGGTCTTATGTAGGTGATACCTTGGGGGGTCACCATGCCATTACAGCTCCCTCTTACCCCGCCGTTATTCTTTTACATATACTCAGAATCTCGCCTTGACTGTCCCGACCACAGCGCCTCCTCTTACACACAGCATTATCTACAGTCAAGTTCTGCATTCTACATCAATGGCGTTCACCCCTGCCTCCCTCCCAGGAAGCCTTGCTGGTGGCAATGATACACACTGTGTCCTATAAACACCTCATTTATGGATTACAGGACCAGACCGATGTGTTTACCCAGACATGGCCCTCTTTTCTCCAGGAGACTTCATAAAACTGACAGTATTGGCACAGATGACATTCATAGAAAAGCCCCACATCTGGCACTGAGACACTGGTGCTATCCCCTCTTAATTCCCGTCCCAGTTGGATTTCTGACCTTTGCAACTGCTCTCATAGTCCCCCCGACCAACTCCCTCCTCCCACTGTCGGCCTGCACCACGATCTCATCGATCCATGGATTTCCATTCCATTGGAAAGCTTCCCAGCTGAAATATCTGGGCATCCTGGTCAATAGGGGCCTGACCGAAGTCGTCAGGGACAACCTGACCCCCTTCATCATGCACATGAAATGGGACTTTGCTAAATGGTGTCCATTGGGTTTTCCTATGTGGGGAAGCTGCAGGCAGTACATGCTCCCACTGACCACATTACGCCTCATTGACTCTAGGATTTGTGCCTTCTTGTGGGAGTCCATTTAGCCCCAACTGGCTGCAGCCAAACTGAGTGATAACACACCAATCTTGCAGCGGCCTGGGCTTACCGTCAGTGGAACACTACTCTCTGGCCAGGCATCTCTCTCAACTCACCTATATATTGCCGGGCATATTAGACACCCACAATGGGTTCGCACTGAACGATCACGTCTCTCTGACAGCGATGGCCTAGGCCCTCTTTAAGGGACACATGCCCCCAACCTTCCCACCTGCACCCAGTGCTGCTGGCCTTGGCCAGAGCTTGGCTTCGCGCCCACCGCCTCTTTGGAGTAGATCATTGACCTCATAGCAGGGCACCACTCTGGAGAAATGCCACCCTCTGCATCGATGGTTGGACCATTCGCTGGCCACAATGGGCTGCAGTGTGTATTCTCACATTAGACCAGGTACTGCTAGATGGAGACTTGAAACCTTTCAACCACCTAGTGGAGGATTTTGGCCTCCACCCGTAGCAGGCCTGGTGACATCTGCAATTGCAGCACTGTCTGTGGTGATGCCTGGGACCTCGCCCATGGTCCCTGCCATCTTCCCCAGTGGTGGACTACCTGAGCACGTGGGGCTGACATAGTGGTGTAATGTCAGGGCTTTACAAAATACTCATGACTCACCTCTTATTGCAACTCCTCTCTTGTAGTTTCCTCACCAATTGTCAAAACCATCTTCAAACCACCATTGAGGAGAAACAGTGGCCCAAAGTCCTGGAAGCTCTGGACAGAGTCGCACGGGAAGCCCGACTAAAATTCTGTCTATTTATGTCACTCCATGAGTGACATTGGACATGGCAAAAAGTGCGAAAGGCGGGTCTTCTGCCCCATTTGAATTGCTGGAGATGCACAGCCACACAACAACTTTACCCACATCTGATGAGTATGCTCATCACTCCAAACATTCTGGTCTTATGTAGGTGATACCTTGGGGGGTCTCCATGCCATTACAGCTCCCTCTTACCCCGCCGTTATTCTTTTACATATACTCAGAATCTCGCCTTGACTGTCCCGACCGCAGCGCCACCTCTTACAGACAGCATTATCTACAGTCAAGGTCTGCATTCTACACCAATGGTGTTCACCCCTGACTCCCTCTCAGGAAGCCTTGATGGTGGCAATGATACACACGGTGTCCTATGAACACGTCATTTATGGATTACAGGGCCAGACCAATGTGTTTACCCAGACATGGCCCTCTTTTCTCCAGGAGACTCCATAAAACTGACAGTATTGGCACAGATGACATTCATAGAAAAGCCCCACATCTGGCACTGATACACTGGTGCTATCCCCCTTTAATCCCCGTCCCAGCTGGATTTCTGACCTTTGCAACTGTTCTCATACTCCCCCCACCAACTCCCTCCTCTCCTCCTCCTACCTCCCCCTCTTTTCATCTGCCCTATTCTTCCCTCTCCTCCCTCCTCCTTCCCCTTCCTACCCTCCCCTCCTCCACCCACACCCTCCCTCCCTCCCCCCACCAGACACGCAGTCTTCAGTCTTCTGAATTATCAGAGTCTTCTGACTCTGATCCTCACCGATGAAGACACCAAACATCACATCTCTCCAAACTGAGCGCACTTTCACCCTGAGGCGATGGAACACACCATTTCCTCTCTACCTACCCAGTCTCCCAACTGGTCCACCCTCTCCCCTCCCATCCCCCCCAGCTTCCCCTCCCAACTAGCTGCAGCTCATCCCCCCCCCCATAGCCAGAGACATGAGGCCCACCCCACCTTGTGAGACAATAGATGATTTCCCCTCCCCCCCAATTTATACTTCTGCTTCTCAACCCCGCACTTGCCCCCTGCTTGCTCAACGGACCTTAGAACCCTTTTACCCCCCTCCCACCAATCCTTGAAACCATACTCCATCAGAGCCCCAATGCCAGCTGTATTGGACAAGCTTCAAGTCCCACCACACTGTGCCCAGCAGCCAAGCCCTGGCATACTGCAAAAAGGAGAAGAGACAAACAACTGAAATCGTGTAACAGATCGTCATCTTAGACCCGCACCAACACCCCTGTACCCCGGCCGTGTTCCAACCAGCCCTTTTTCATCTATTACTATGTTGGGATACAGCATAGGGCAATCATACAACCCATTTCCGCCATAAGCTAACTTCAGTGTGAGTGATGGCATTCTGCTCTTGAACCAAGTGAACTTATCTTTAAAAGTAGCCACCTTTACTGGCAGGGACTACTGTCCCCATTTGTATTTTTGATGAGAAAAAGATGCAGAAGGATGCTCAATGAAACAAATATGGTTTTGGTAATTACATTTTGTAAAAACTATTACAAAACAAAGATTGAGAAAACAAATATTAAACAAAGCATTGGCAAAACCAAAATGATTAGAACCAATGTAAGAGTTATTGGCAATATTAATGAGTCTAATCTGAGTTTGATTAGACAAAGGTTTTAGATGTATTTGAGTTTCTTACCTTCAGAAGCGTTTTTTTACTAATAACTAAGGATTTTTTGAAAGATGGCCGTTTTTTTAATTACTTAGACCATTGTGTTACTGTATTCTTTATAGAATGGTTTTATGTAAGCGGTTGTTGGACATTTGACTGTAGGGATATTTTTATTTTCAAATGGCTTATTACTGCTTTAGTTAGATTGCTTCTGTTGTATAGCTAAATAAAGTGCTTATATTACCATCTGCCCAGGCTTTGGTCATTATTTATAGTTTGGCAGACCGGCAGCACAATCATAAATAGTATATGCTCCTGCCCCGCTGATCTCACAGTTCCCCTCACCCAATTTAGAGCTGACAAAACCTCAGGAATCAAATGTAGAAGTCTTAGCTGGTTCCAACATCAGAAACTGTTGAGCTAAAAGAAAATCAGCTAAAGGGTAGGCAGGTTATAGGGATGGTCACCCATCCCTATGCCCTAATTAGGTCCTTTGATTTCCCTGCTTGCGACTGCCATACTATGCATGATGGTGACGATAAGGGAAACTTCGCTCAATAGCTCTATGTGCATGGAAAAACGACCTGCATATTGGGCCTTTGAATTTGTTGTTTTGCTTTGAGTTTATTCTTGACAAGTAAAAACCTTATTTGATCCAGTGAAATAAATGTGGCGTCTGCTCTGCAAATTCTTTTGCCTTGAGAGAAACTGAAGAGGGATTGCTCTGAAATCATAGAGATACCCGCTAGGGAGGAAAGAATATCTAAATATGAAACACAGTCCTCTACCAGGGTAGCCTATTATGATCTAGTGAGATGGTGGGCCACCCCAAAATCGCTAAGTTACTCTGTTCGTCTCTAAAAATGCTGAGAAACAGATAAGGTCCCTTTGTCTAACACCTCTCAAAAATCAAAATTAACCCAAAGCAAAGACAGTGAAAGTGAGAATTCTTGAGGCATGAGAAAACAGGCTCAACTTCTGTGTAAGTTTGCAAATTACAGTTACACTATCATGTTTACATATAGTGCTGAGTCTGACCGTTTCTTAGCCCTATCACTGCTAAATCTCCCCCACCCCCATGCTAGGCCTTTTTTCGGTGATTTGGGGCAGTTCACGCTTAGGTCTCCATAACTTTTTGTCCATATAAGCTATCCACTCCCAAATGTCTTTCTTTTTTTCCCAACATCCTGAGGATTGTAAAGGCTCCCAGTGTTTGGGGATTCCCCTGCAGGAGACCGAGAAATTAGCCAAAATACAAGGAAATCTTGAATTTTTGGGGAAAAGTGAGAAACAAGTACTGCAGAAGAAAGTGTCTGTTTTTTAAAAATGCAAATGGCATCAACAAAGGGTTTGCAGTGCTAAAATCACCATCTGCCCAGCTTTCTGGAACAGGCAGACTTGAATCAGAAAACCAAATTTTTCAACAGTTTTGGCATTTTACTGGGATACCATTTTTCCTATTTTTTGGGCTTTCAACTTCCTTCCAGTTAGTGATGGAAAGAAAACGCTGAGGAATCTACATATGCACCGTAAACACAATTGAATCAATTACTGATGTGTAACGGTGTCTCAACATATTGTTTGGCTGTTGCATTTCTTTATACAAGTTACAAGCACTTTTTGTCCTGCCTGAGTTTTTTTCTGAATGAGTGAATTTCTGTTCATTTGTGTCTTTGTTATATATGTTGCGTTGGACTTGATACATTATTTAATTTTCTGTCCGGCTTGACAGCTTTAATAGTGCACTGATTGCAGCCTATATTCATTGTTTTCTGTGCGAATCTCCCCTGTCAGGGGCTATTTTGTAATTGTAACGAGGAATCCACATAAGCCACACTTTCCTGGACTCCTCCAGTTGTCTAGTTTTCAGAAATGTCTGGTTTTGGTATGTTTTGATAGATGACTGTCGAGCCTGGGACAAAAAACGATGGCGCCTCCCTTGCAAAACCAGGTCTTTTTGTGATAGATCTTTTTTATGTCTTCACAATACGTTTTGAGCCCTTCCCTGTCGCGGGTACTTGGCCCACCCACACAAGTGAGGTAGCATTTTTATTGCTAAACCTGGAGAAACACTGGGTGGTGGAAAATGTCTGGTTTCTTTCTTTTTCTGGAAGAATATAGCACAGAAATGCAAGGAAAATGTGTTATTTTCATTACAATTTGTGGTTTGCAGGGCATTCTGGATAAGAAAATGTAATGGGATGCACGAGAGGCACACCACCCTGTACTCCCCTGAGTGTCTAGTTCACCAAAATATCTTGAGTTGGTAGATTTTCCCTACAGACAATGTACACCCTGGTTTAGAAAGGCAGTCACCTTTTCCAATGACTGGAAACACGCTGAGATCAACCCCCTGCTGATGAAGCCATCCTCAGACCCGAGACACCTCAAGAACTTCAGACCGATCTCACTCCTCCCCAGCCAAGGTCATAGGAAAGGCCATCAGCACCCAACTCTCCGAGTTCATCGAAGTGATCCACGTCCTGGACACCTCCTAATCCGATTTCCGAATCAACCACAGCACAGAGACTGCACTACTCACCACCACAGAAGACATCCGCTCTCACCTTGACCGGGGCGAGACCAAAGCCTACTAGCCCTCTCGGCCGTCTTCGACACGTCTCCCACCATCTCCCACTGCACCCTAACCATAAGACTTCCTGAAATTGGCATCCACAACAAGGCTTTGGACTGGATCCACTCCTTCCTCACCAATTGGACCCTGCGAGTCAGACTACCACCATTCCTCACAGAACACATGGAGATCAGCTGTGGAGTACCCCAGGGTTCCTTCCTGAGCCCCACCCTCTTCAACATCTACATGGCCGCCCTCACAGCCATCATGAGCAGCCACGAGCTCAACATTGCCTCCTATGCTGATGCCATCCAGCTGATCCTCTCCCTCACCAATGAATCCTTGACCACCAGAACCAACTTCCACAGTGAAATGATGGCCTTTGCTACCAGGATGAAAGACAGCTGCCTGAAGCTCAACTTGGATGTGACCAAAGTACTCACCCTGGGATTCACCCCTTCCGCCTGGGACGATTCCTGGTGGCCAGCCGCTCTCTGATCTCCCCCCACTCTGACGGACCACACACGCAACCCCGGCCTCATACTGGACTCATTACTCAGAATGAACTGCCAAATCACCTCAGTGTCCTCAGTCTGCTTCCTCTTGCACTGCCTGCTTCGAAAGACACTCAGATGGACCCCCACAGAATCCAGATAGACGGTCATCCACATACTCATCACCAGCAGACTCGACTACGGCAACGCACTCTATGCCGGCGTCACAGCTTAAGAAACTACAGAACGTCCAAAACGCCACAGGCAGACTGGTCCTCGACATCCCCTGCTGCAGCCACATCACTCAACACCTCCGACAACTCCACTGACTCCCAGTCAATAAGAGAGTCACTTTCAAGCTCCTCTCTCACACCTACATAGCTCAACACAACAAAGGACCAGCATACCTAAACCACTGCCTCACATTCCATGTACCCACCAGACAACTCCGATCCTTCCAACTTGCCCTTGCCTTTGTCCCCTGGATCCACAACACCAGAACCAAAAGAAGGTCATTCTCCTTCCTCCCATCAAGACCTGGAACACCCTGCTCCTGCACCTCAGGCACTCTGCGTTGTTGACGCAATTCAGGGTGGACCTCAAGACCTGGCTCTTCGAATGATGCTCCAGCCAGTCCGACCAACAGCCCTCCTCCCTCAGCACCTTGAGACCCTCGCGGGTGAGTAGCTGCACTCTACAAGTCTATGATTGATTGACTGAGAAAAGATAAATATTACTGCACAACCATCTATTCCTCAAGTACACACACATGCTGGTTGGATTTGGCACGAGGATGAGCGAAAGTTTCAAAATGTAGATTTTTTCAACAACAGATTTCACAAAAATGAAATAAACTGTTAATAATTGAAAGCTAAAAAAACTGAACCAATGACTCACAGCTCGTGAGCTGCAAAGCTGTGACAAGGCACCAACTGCCTTACAGGTCATTCACACACCTTTCATGCATGACACACACACAAACCATTGACACCGCCAGGCACGGGCCCAGCACATTAAAACACTAACATCAGCAGACAATGTAATTCAAGGCCCCATAATTTTCATGCATCCACATGACTGACACAGCAATCACACCGGCTGACGAAATGTGTGGACTGGCATTTTTCTGGCAATGTGTGTGTGTAGCAAGTCACTACACACACACCGCCAGCCAAATTCCAGCTCACACGCCCCACCAGCCAAGCACCAGTCCACGCCCACCACCAGCTAAATGACAGTCCATGCACACCGCTGGCAAAGCACCATCCATGCACATCACCAGCCAAACACCATCCATGCACACCACCAGCCAAGCGCCAGTTAATGCACACCGCCAGCCAAGCAACAGTCCTCATACACCACCAACACATTTTTTTAACAAAACAAAACACAAACCAATTTTAAGGAGATAAAAAAAACAACTATGAAATCAAACACAGGAGGTTTAACTAAATACATCAAAATTCAGACACAGACTCTATATCTCCTAAAGGTTTAGTCTCTTTTGGGCATGGGAGGTATGTACTCAAGAAAGTTGCGATCTTTCAGTCTAGCTAAATCCTCCACCACTTCAACTCTAGGAACACTTGCCTGTTCCACTACAACAAGGCTGCCTAGCACAGCCTGCTGAAACTGAACAAAAGCCATCTTTGAATTTGGGGAAAAATCCTTGAATACAACAATAGTCTTGAAGGTTTCCAAATGAAACAGATGGTTAGACAACTTCTTATATCAAATGTATGACTTACGAACAGCCCTGTAAGGCTCCAACCTCTGATGTACTCAACACCACCCATGTGCTTATTGTAGTCTACAATGCACACAGGTTTGTGCACTTCAGTAACCAGGACCCTATGTATAAATGGTGTACTTTTTAAAAATGTTGTCTACCAAGTTCCCATACAATTTTCTTACTGACTCCAAAAGTGGACAGATAACTTGGGGGTCAATAGTAGAATCCCTGCCAGTGTGCACCCCGAAATTATAGACATATATAGTACTATTCTCAGGCAGCATATACTTCTTAATTCCATAATGTTCCCTCTTGCTAGGAATGTACTGCCTAAAAACCAAACAGCCCTTAAACAGGGCAAATGCTAATTTACAACTATTTCTTTCCCTGGAACGTAGATCTCTGAAAAGCGATCTACAAAATGGTCAATACAAAATGGTCAAGGAAAGGCCGAATCTTGAAGAGACAGTCACAATCATTGTGATCCTGTGGCAATGCTGAGGCATTTTCAACCAAAATGCAGCATCCTAAGCAGAATCAAATATGGATCAGGGCTCATAGTTGCAGGAAATATAACAGTTGCCATCAAAGAACTTTTGGACCAATATGAATCAAGCGATGGCTTCCTTATCAATCCCATCAAAAAATTTAAACCCCAGAACTTTTTCAGCTTAACCTGATTTGTGGGAGTCCACCGGGTAGCTCTAGAGTGGGGCTTAAGTCTGTTGTCCCTCAAATACTGTTCAGCATACAAATTTAAAGATTAGTCTATTCAGCAATCTCATCCAAAAATACATTATCCGTAAACAACTGAAATGAATTTATAGGCAAAAAGTGTTCAGTATTCACTGTACACCCTGCAACACCAGTAAAGCCAGGCAACAACAACTGACCCATGTTAGGGCAACCCAGAGTTCAGCTCTTCAATTGGGAGGTCTTTCAGCCCCAGGCTGCAATCCAGATGCCTCTTGCTGCACTATCGGCACATAAGTGTCCTCCTCTAAAAGAGGCCTTTCCTCCACACTGAGAGTGGCTTCATCATCAGATAATTCCTCTCAGACAGAAAATTCACTGCCAGAATCTCGCACTTCCTCCTCTGACTCAGATGCACAGTCAGTCTCATAATCATGGTCGGAGGAAGATTGGAAACACATAACAACAACCTGCTGAGCAGTAATCCAGTGGCTAGCCATAATCCTTACTAATAAAATTAACACAAAAAATAAGTCAACAGTAATCAATAGGGTGTAAAATAAGTAATAAACAAAGCGTGGCTTTATTGAATAGAAAGTAAAACTACTGGCATACATTCATTTTGAAGGAAAAGTCATTCAATACAAAGGATTCAAAAACCTATAAACCCAAATATGATACCACTCACTTGCCAAAGACAGCTACTCAGAATCACCTGCATCTACTCTGCACAGACACAGCAAGCACCAATGAAATTCAGCTAGAAAGGAAAAAAAAAGGAAATGACAAACAAGGCAACACAATACATATTGTGCACAAATCCTAGGATAATTTGACACACCATAAAACATAAGCTAAATATGTTGCTATTATTCCACCATTTACAAAAAATGCATTCATGCAGGGCAATGTTGCTCATTTGGAGTAAACAGTACAAAACAATTGTTCTTATCAAATATCTGCAGCTACACAGACTGCAGATCTACCAGTGCCGAAACCGCAAGCAGGAGTTGCAGCAAAGGAAAACAAAAGCATTGAACCAGAATAAAAATGAGAAATAAAACATTATGATCACAAATACAAATGATGACAAGAAATAAAAGTTAACATTGTAAAACACTATGAAGTCTTCCCATAGTGCCAGTCTACCCACACTGCCAGGCAAGCGCCAATCTACACACACTGCTAACCAAGAGCTACCCCACACGCACTGCCAGCCAAGAGCAAGTCAAGATACACCGCCAGCAAAATGCCGGTACACACAGACCAACAGACGAACTCCAGTTCACCCATACACGTAAACTTTCCCTGATGTCTAGTGTTTTTCTGTCATGGCCTAAAAATATAATCGATCTGCCTCCAAGGGGGGCAGAAACGGCCAAAATTCATGCCATAATAAAAGGGAGCAACTCTAGCCTATGGGGCCTCTCACAGACATCTAAATAAATAAAATCCCTGGTGTCTAGTGGATTTCAGCCCCTTCTTGGAGGCAGATAGGCCTACAAATATGGCCGATCTGCCAAAAAGGAAAGGCAGAAATGGCCAAAATACATGTCCCAATAAAGGGGAGTGACCTTTGCCAAAAGAGCCACCCCCCAACATATACATTAATAATATCCCTAGTGTCTAGTGGCTTTCTGCCCCCCCCCCCCCCTTTGGGGGCAGATCAGCCTACAAATATGGCCTATCTGCCCCCAAGTAAGGGCAGAAACGCCCAAAATGTATGCCCCTTTGAGTGATCCTTGCCCAAGGGGCCATCCCCCAAAACAACATAACAACCCCCAAAAATTCCCTTATGACCTAGTGTGTAAATTCCTGCTACACAATCACGGTCCCACCCCTGATCGTGCAGCAGGAATGCATTTCATAAAAACACCAGGGGAAAACACAAACTCTTTCTTTTCCCACTGGTGCCTCTTGCAGTCTCCACCCATCCAAGGAGGAAAACTCACCACCTTTCTCCACTGGCGCTGGAAGCTAATGGTTTCCACCGCCTCCGGCCTGCTCTGATGTTGCCGGCGCACAGCATGCACACTGACATCATCAGATCGCAGGGGAAGGGGGCAGGTGTGACAGCGGAAGTGCTTCTGTTGCCATCCCTGGGGGGTCATTTTGTGGACCGGCTTATTTGGGTAGTGCCAGAACTTCCCCGTGGGTGGGTGTGAGGATGGCTTGGAGCCATCTTCCGCACAAGCCCACCATGTGCATGGGCAGCTTCAAGCTGTCCAGCGCACCCAAGGGTTTAAAATGGAATGAAGCATCATGATTTCAGACTAGGCTTTGAGCTTTTATTGAATTCTGTCTGTCATGTTCTTAAGAAGTAAATTACGTCACCTTGTTATGTTTGCCATTTTATGCTATGTCCCTAATGGTCAGCAAGGAAAAGTGAAAGTCATTTGTTCAGCCTTGTTGCTAATTAGGCATTTGTTTTTCAGTGTGCATCCTGACAGCCATTATCTTTTATGCCTTGGAATTATCATCTTAGGTTTTATTTCTCTGACAGGAGTAGGCAAGCCAGCACATGCAGTTGCCAGTGATTGAAGAAATTATCCCTCACGATCCTAACTATTTTTTCACAGTCCTCCTCCTTTTGCAGCACATCCTCATAGCTTCATTCTAAAATTATGCAGGAGTCCCTTTTTAATATGGAATAACTGGCATAGCTGCAGCAGCACTTCCAAAAGCACGCTGGCACAGCCTTGACCACGAGGGCAGACGCACAAGATGCGGTCTAGTCTTTTCTACCATGGCCTGGTCACCAGAGGCCACGCCCATTACAGAGGACAGCGAACCTTTTGGAATTGCCTTTCTTGCGTGACAGGAATGAAAGCCACTCCTGGTGGCCAGCAACTTGCCTGCTATTCTAAATACTTACTAGTGAATACTTACCATGCTAATGCTTACCTGATGGAACTTTGACATCTTACCCATCATCCTGATGACAGCACGACCCGGACCCTCGATGCTTGCTTGAATTTCTTGATACCTGCCTGTCTCCTGCTTCTCTGGGAGGCCTTTTGCTACAAATTGGTAAGGTGCATGCATACATGTGATATGGAGAAGGACTTATAATATTGGATATCTGTTCTTGTGAATCATCACTTCTGGAGTTCTTGAAGTTCCTGAATATAGAATGACTATATAAGTTTAAGAAATGTGCTTATTTTTGCAGCTTTGGAAGACTGTTGTCTTAAAACCGATTGTTGGCCCTTAGGTAATCTAATATAATTTTCAGTACTAATTCACTATTAGTAATAAGGGAATATATGATAATTCCCCAGATATGTTTGCATGGTATTGGTCCTCCCTAGGTGATTAAACAGGTAATAGAGGGCTGATATATGGAATTCTATCAGACTCATTCAGCGATGGTATTGCTTGTGTTCTTCATCAAACTCATAAACTGTTTTCCCAAAACCAAACCCCTATGTAGGAAAAGGGAATTCTTTGGGAAGCTGAGTTCAAGGGAGGTTAACAGAATTATTCTTTTGGACTTTGTTTCAAGTACCAACTACCTATTATTTCATTTTCATTTGTTAGATACATGCAGATACAGCCTACAGGGCACGGACGGAGAACACTAAGACGTTGCTTCACACAGAAGGACTGGACTAGTGGAGGATATTATTTCTTCTTTTATCCAATTCCCCTTTCACCTGAGTACTGAAGCTGTTTGAGTCTTCTGTAGGAGCTCGGCCAGAGTCAGTGGTTGGGTGGTGCAGCAAACCAGCTCTGTGATCTTATCTCACTTCTACGGGATTGCACAACCTGAAGATCAGACAATAAAAGAGGCTAGTGCCAAAGCATTACAAGAAACCTTTCTCCACAGGTCTGTCTTCAGTTTCTTGTTTCAAAAAGAAAGAGAGTGGCCCCACAATCCCAAGAGACAGGTTACAATATACAATCAATGTATCAAAAAAATGATTTATCTTGGGAAAATTCACTCATTCACCATGTCGCACACTCAGTCACTCATATGGCTTTCAAATGTCCTTAGTGGACTATTGAGACAAGACCCATCAATCAATTATAAAAAGATGTTTTTTTGTATATATGAAGAAACATTTATTAAAAACAATTATAATCGGGTAAAGAACCATTCATATATACAATAATTTTCTAAAGTTAAAAACAATTCCAAAATTGATCTCAAATTCATTCAAATATATCACAAAAAACATTAAAAGGAGAGGCAATCCAGGTGACAAACATATATCATCATAAACATGTTAATTCAATTGAATCAACATTACAAAAGTCTGTGAATTCTGTTGTATCTAGACTTCACCGTTCCTCGAATTTAACAATAAGCAAAATGAAGCATCAACGCGTTTCTGTGGACATTATATTTTTAAGCCACATTCTTCATGACCCACAATCTTAATGTCCCTCTCAAGGAATAAGTAAATTAATATGTGCCTGCATAAAAACAAAACACATATCACACTGTCATCCTATACATAACATAAAATTATTTATATACATGTATACATACTAATTTGTAAGTGATTGTTTAAGTCAGCTTTAAACAGAACTAGAAAAAGTTGCTGAGATTCACATGCATAAAGCAAACCTATACAATTGATTTATAATTGTGTAAAGGGCCGATCTCCATTGTGAAAAATGGCTACCATTTTTACCCATTCAGACCAACTTTCCATTCTATATCCAGTCATAACTAACTATCCTCCTTCTGTGACATGAGAGTAGGATAAATCAAGTCCAGCAACGAGGGAGGGGTAGACCTCCTCCCACCTCCCTTTGCAGTAATATTAATAATACTCTATAGATCTAATCTTCAAGTTCCATTTGAGGAGTACCGGTATTGTTTAATAATATTTTACTCGGTATTACCACCCACCAAACTACTGTATACATGTTCCGGAGGCCCCTATTTAGTTTAACTTCCTACTTCCCTCTCCCATAGTAGTGGCACAAAACATACCCTATGTTTATACTATTCCTGTTAATTTAAGGAATAACAACTGTATCCCACTCCGTTTTGTTTGGTATTTTCACCCAACATGAACACTGTGTGCAACAAGAACGGAGGAAATCATTATATACAGGGGGGACATGGATGATAAATCTTATCCTAGTACCCAATGGGATTCTCATAAATAACCACCCACCATGGGGAAACTGCTCCAATAAGTCTCCAAATGCTTAGGAGAACGTTATGTCGTTGGCCCCCGAAATATGCAAAAGGACCTAAAGTGGCAACCACAAGGATCATGTCTCCTTTGTAAAGTTGTATGCAATCTTTAATTATGCATATAGACAAAAAATGTTATCGTACAGTCGATATGACCTACCTAAACTTTCAAAAAATTGAGATGGGGACTAAGAAGCCCTCCAATCGCTTCCAACGGACTACTGTGATATCTGTCCCATCTGTATCTTGCTTACATACACCTCGGAGACTCTAAAGATCAAAACATGTGAAAGATCGTATGTGACCTGACACCCAACAGTCTATTTTTTACACTTTAAAAAAATCAGGAGTAAGTATCAGTTATCCATAAAAAGGGAAAGCCTCAATACCTTAGGTACAAACCTTCTTATAACCGAATGGTATACTCCATCATATCAAGGTAAAAGATACCAAAATCCCCAATCGCTGGCTGTCACTCACCCACAAGATCCCTATACGGGCCGTTGAACGCCTTCCGTCCCGTTGTGAGTTCAGAGAAAGAATGAAGCCCTCCGTCTCCCACTTTAAATATATTCCCATAATTAGGAACACCCGGGCATGGTGTTCTCCTACACATCATTACAAGAGGCACGTCGCATTTGATGATAGCGCGTGTCGCCGAGAGTGGCAAATCTTATTACCTATTGCGTCATCGGGTAAATATCCACCATCTTATAGAGATCAAACACTCCTATCTAGTCAAATAAAGAATCTAAAATGACTAAATCCGGATGCATTTGAATGTAGGAAATAGCTATGATATAGTTTATAGATAAATTTCCTCAGGGTGATTTTTTAATATATCCAATAATTCCAACAATTGTACTTGTAAACTTCTATTTGCTCCCTTTATAGGATGATAATATAAGCCTGATTTTATCCAAAGGATTTATAACTCCCTTATATACATGCCTATTTGCTTTAAAATTATTGACAGCAAGGTGTTTTACAACTCATCTTTACGAGTGGTGCACCTCATTAGATAAAAGCACACGTCACGTCAGTTTCTTGGCCAATCCTTTATTTAGATAAGCTCTTCTCCCATCTCACAAGGATAAAACAATTATTTTGCCTGTTGTGACTGGAGCCCAGCTGTCTAAAAGGATCCTTAGAATTAATAGGAGGCAGCCTCCCTCCAAGCCAGAAGAGCTAGTGAAAAAGCTATGCTTTGTTCTGCCTACAATCCCTATCCTCTCCCAGATAGCTAAGTGGTCAGCAGTTACCACCCATTTGCTCTTCCTGGGCTCGGAGGTAGCCTATTTTAATCTGAGCCAGAATTGTTGAATCTCCTTGCCAAAGATGTGTATTCCAGCTCTTGGAGGGACTAAAAGGAAAAAATGATTTACGTCCAGTTTTGGCTCAGGAAGGACAACGTACATTTTGCAAAGTGACTTTTCCACTTAAGTTATGAAAAATCTGATTTCACCTAAAATCTGAGTTTGAAAATTAAGTATGAAGTAACTTTGGAACATTTTCCCATCATTTACCCAGGCAGAGGTAGAAAATAATCGTTTTAATTAAGCTTGGGCAGAGTTCGCGTAGTGGCGCTACACGGAACTCCGCGAAGCGACAAAGAAACTCCACCACGCTACGTGAAGTTCCATGACTGGGCAAAGATGCTTGTCCCACCTGTTCGCATGATGTTTCCGCCGCACGTCAACACGAATTGCGTGTTTGGGTAAAAATATTGGGCGAATCACTCGGTCGCATATGGGTGCGGGCATCTTGTTTCTTACTCTGTTTATGGTGCTGGGGCCTACTTTTCAATCCTTAATCGATCTTTACAATCCTTGCTTTCTGAAACTTCTTTTCCAATGTTTTTTATTTATTATCTTACCCTTTGTCTTTCTAAGGATGTATTTGTGTTTTTATTTCTACTTTATTGTCCATTTTTGGCGAGTTTAGTACTTTTTTATTTTTTAGCTTTCCTACTTCCTCATTACCCTCCTTCCTTTTTTTTCCCCGTTTCCTTTTTTTCTCTCTTTTCCCCCATCTCCATGGCAGATAAGGGCGCACCGCGGCTTGCAAGTAGCAGCCGCCTTCCTTGTGGAAGGCGACACCAGGCAGGACCAGCAGTTGGCACACCACTGGTCCGACATCCTGGACTGAGAGCAGGACCTGCTGGACCTGCTAGCAGTTGAAATTGCTGCGCTAGGTGAGAGTAGTTATTAAAATTATTCATTTTTATTATTACTTGTGTGTTCTATGCTATAGCTAATATTTTATTCCCAAATAATAGCAAGCATGCTGCTCACATGCAGGTAAGTTAAGTTTTCAAATATTATGTAATAGTCTGTTATTCTAGACAGGTGCTTAGCTTCCTTGGTGCTACCTAACCTAGTTATCGAATTTTACTTGTTGGCGTTCGCTGGGGCTGATGTGATTAGTGATGATTATGTAAGAAGATCTCTAATTGGTTATTTGTAATTTCATAACTGCATGGTGCATGCCACATGGATGGTGCAGGGATGTTTGTGAACAACAACATCAATTTTTCAATAGAAGCTTGTTCTGTGGGCCTTTTCCGCCTGCCACACAAGCTTCCATTGACAAATGGAGGTTTGCAACCGCCCTATGGCCTATGGACGATCGCATCGATTCGTAATAGACTAGTGCAGGCTTTGTGACTGCAGCACCAACTTAAAGTCGGGCTATTCCAGAACCGCAACGTTGCCCTCCTGATATCGTTGTAATCATTATTAAGGCCCTTTAGTGAATAGTGAATTGGTCCGTCAAAGGGGGTTGAGAGATTGCAAATGAGATTTGAGAAGAAGCAAACATCATTTGTTGCAATTTATTATTAGTAATTCCAAAATGTAGTTTACTACATTTGGAATAGGGCGAGGTAGGTAGGTTTCGGAAATTTGGAATAGGATAGGACGGTACACAATAACTACTACCAGTTGATCTGATTTAGAAATTTCAATGTTATTGCGATTGGTTTTGCCTGTCAAAAAATATTTTGGGGAGATATTTATTTACCACTAAGCTGTTTTTGTCTTTATGTTTTACATCAGCATCCAGGGGCAAGAAGAGGGCTGAAGCAGGTGAGGGTCAGGGAGCTGGAGGTGCCTCCCAGAGATCCTCGGCCGATGGCTCTGCTGGCTCCAATAAGTGCTCCTGGTGTTAACATTGATATGTTTAGTCCCCTAACTTTTCCGCTCCTTTTTGAATAATGTGGCATCTACCCATTTTATATATTTTTTCCAAATCCTCTTCGATCTATCCATTTCTAAATTCTTGTTATCCCTGCATTATCCTATTTACTTATTTTCTATCTTAAAGTTTCTGCACCTTACGTCAGACTGTCTCTAGTCTGTAGTTCCTAGTCTGTCTGTAGCTTTCTTTCTTCAGCTTTCCCTCTCCCCTTTTGTGGATGGCAGAGTGGTGGTGACTTAGAGAATCCATTGGATACATACTACTACTACTACTCCTCTGCCATGCAGAATGCATGCCCATTGCCCAAGTAAAGTATTCTACGCATGTATGTTGATATGAGAAGGATCAATCACTAAAATAAGAGAGTGGCCATGGTCACATTGGACACCCCAAAGTTGTGTCTTCTTATTACCTAGGCCTAGTATTATTAGCAGCTGTTGGTGAACCGATGACTGTGGCCATGTCTGCGAGGAAGTACGAGGAGAATGGCCCGTTGCATTTGCCAACCAAGGCCATATGCTATTTTTTCCCAAAACATCAGATTCATCAATCAATTGCTCCAGCCACTCCTTAACATCTTGTCTCTTAACTTGAGGCTTTTCAAAAAATTGCCACCAACAAAATGCCCAACCTGATATTTTTCATAGAAGATACTGTCTGTAATGTATCCAAATTGTAGTGAATGATGTGTGTGGTGTATTTTTATTTTGCTATAAAACAATTAATAGGGGGAGGCATAGCTCACATCTAAGAAATGTGTAATCATTTTTATCTAGCCACATCAACCACCAGTGCTGGGACCAGCAGTGTGCAGATGCAGCAGCGGAAGGGGGTGAGCCAGCGGCAGTGGCAGGCGGTGGTAAGTCGTATTGCTTGCTTAGTGACAATTAATAATAAACTCGCTGTAACGGTGTAGTGTTGTTGAAGTTGAGCTAAGTAACTAATGGCCGCTCGTAGCTTCAACTCAGCAGAGAACATTTCATGAATGAGACCTTTAACTATGGGTTGATGGAAAGGGAAAGGATGGGTGAAATGTAATAAAAATTACTGAAAGAGAAGGATGAGTGGGTGAAACGCCAGCTGCATAAATACTATAGGTGGCTAATAGCTAGGATGCATGGGTGGGTGAAGGATGGATGAAAGGTATATGGGTAGGAAGTTTGCCTGGATGGGTGAAAGTATATGTGTGAAAGGATCCCTGCCTGGGTGGGTAATTGGAACCCTGTGGTGGTTTCTTTTGATTGAAATACACTTAAGGACACATGGGTGGGTAAATGACAAATGTATGTTGCTGAAAGGTTTATACCTGAGATGAGATTAGAGTGAGAAAGAGAGCCATGTTTGGATGGATAGTTATATGGATGAATGGTAGTTTCAATGGGGAAGAGTGGATTGAGAGAATGTAAAACTTAAATGGTGGTGAGTAGCAAAGCCAAAGGTGAAGAATAAAAAATAAAATACTAGCAGAACAATGCAATGATGAATGGAAAAATGCTTGGGAAGGAGAGTAAGGGACTAGGGTGCTGCTCGTTAGTGGTGTTCTTCTCACCTTCACTTGCCTGGAATTGTTTATTCAAGGTTGTTTGGATTCAAAGGGTTGAGGAGGACTCCTCCCTGTACTCACAGTAGTTTTCAAGTGCAACATTATGTATCCTTCCTACCCACCGATCATCAATCACCTCCTTCCCTCCATACCCATGGCAGAATTGTCTATGTGTTTTGCTAAGAGCATTGTTCACAATTTGTCTTTTTTTCTTGATATGTAGCTACTCCTGCTGCTGATCCAAAAACACATAGCAAGCAGGAGATTGCAGCCCAGACCCGGCAGCGGAAACCTGAGGACATCCGGGCCAAGTACCCGTGGCTGGTGGCCTTGGAGGATGAGGGGGCAGAAGCTGCTGCAAATGTCCTGGACCCCAGCCAGGCCACAACAACCACCCCACCAAATCGTCACCGCAGTCCAATTGGTGCCCGCCGCCATTCCACCATCACTGCTGCTCCCCCTTATTTCCGCTGATTTGAGTGCCGCATCATGCTAAGGCTGATGAATATTGAAGTTCAAAATAAATGTTCCCTTTGGATGCGACCTATGTCAGACAATTTACGCCAGGAGTACAACAACATTCATACCTCAAACAAACCTTGCTTTTCATTTTATTCAGAATGAATTAAAGCACTTATAAGAAAACTAATTAAAATATATATATTTTAATCAATATAAAACTGCACAGATTTTGATTCCACATAGGTAATTAATAAAATCATTAAAAACATACAAATTTTGAACACAGTATTCCTATATCTAAAGAGCTAAAAAGGAGAATATGTAGAGACAATCAGCTTTGTCTTATAAATGTTAATTTGGATATATGCATAGGCAGCACAAAGCATGGGTCTAAGTTCCCTGTCTATAACTAACTGCTGACTTATCCAAATGTAACACCAAATATAATCTGGGCATGGACGAGTTTCAGTGGCACATTCACAATTGGAATACTGTGTTCAGAATTTATGTGTTTTTAATGATTTTATTAATTACCTGTGTGGAATCAAAAACTGTACAGTTTTATATTGATTAAAATATATAATGTACTTGTTTTGCCCTAGAGGAGGAGCCGGCCTCTAATTCCTTGCCGTTCTTTTTCTAGCTGACTGGCTTGCACAGCTATCCAAGTTTTATAGTTGTCAACATCCCTGTCTGAAAAAGGAATGAAAGTGTTCAGTAATGGTTTGTATCATGGATCAAGAATTTTGGCACAAATGTAATGGTTGGATGATACAATGCATCTTTGCACCGTTGTATTTTCAGATAAGCAAAGGATTAAGCTCTCCACCAATTCATATGCTTCTTTTTTTTGCTCCACACCTGCGTACATTGTAGACCTTTAGCAGTTCCTGTAGCATGTCCATCAATGGGATAGCTTGGCCCATGGTACAGTCCTCCTTGCTGACTTCCCATGTGAAGACCTCAAAATGAAGCAGCATCTCTGTCAGGCACTTAACTAGGCTCCATCGGTCCATCTCAATGATCATGCCTTTCACAGTTGCATACCCTCTTTGCATGATATATTCATTGATTGGTCTGTACTGCTCAAACAGACAGTGAGGCATGTAATAAGTTGAGTTTCAACGTGTTGGCACCTCCTGAATATGTGCTTTAACTGGCATTCTATTATCATGTTACATGATCCTCAGCTGCTTCTAGGCTTCAAAAGAATGACTGAAATGTGTGCAGATTCTTCTGCAGGTAGTCAGTAAGGTGCTGACTCGGTTTTCATTTTTCAGAAAGTCTTGAACAATTAAGTTAATACAGTACGTTAATACAGTAAAGTAAGCAAAACACAGGACCCTGAAATAGCCACCACCGGCTATGGCCTTTTTATATTACTGCCATTGTCCTTGGCAACAAAACCAATGCTAAGACCTCTTGGTCGCAGCCATTCAAAGACCTTAGTGTTAATCTTTTCCAAAGTGTTTGCGTCAGTATGGGAACATCTCCATGGTGCACATGGCTACTATAGCATGCTTCTGAGCACCATTAAAAATGTCAGCAGTGTCAACACCTGCAGATATCTTTTCTCTGACCCCCAGAAAAGAGATCCAGTGTGCAGTGATGCACATGAAATTAGTGGCTTGGCAACTGGGCCACATGTCTGTCATCAGGTGGCTAGCATGAAAAGCACTCTGCTGCAAAGCTTGTCCTAGCAATTCCAGCACGTTGTGATGTAGTGCTAGAACTAGCAAGACCAACTTGGGTTTTGACTTATATAGCAGCAGGGCCAAGTCAAAGTAATCAAAAATAACAAAAGAAGGTGCCAATGCTGCACTGCACTTTCAAACACAATTAAACAAATGAACTGACTTAAACAATTCCATTTTGTCCATTAAATGGTTGATTTTAATCTAATATATTTTAGGCAAATTTTCTTATTATTTTGCACGGTTGTAATTTAAATGATTCAATAATATACAAACAAAATCAAAGGAACCACATACAACAATCCTTTTCAATTCTTTACATTTACATAAACACGTAAACATGTCCATACAACTTTCATACCTCAAGCGATCAGACAATAGACAACATTTAATTAGAAATTTACATTTATATACAAAAGGATAAAGCATCAATGAATAACACTTATACTTCTTGAATAGCCTATTTATAGAGTGTTTTGTTAAGTTGAAGGCGAAGACGAGTCAGAGAGAGGTCTACGCGTTTCGAATCCCTTCACCGGGGATTCTCATCAGGACCAGAAATATCTGGGAAACAGAAACATATACAGAGCTGGATTAGACCATTAGCCCTTACATTGGCAGTTTATTTAAAACAAAGGTTACTAATTTTCAAGGGTGGAGCCTTACCTACACTTTGCAGTGGCACGACCGCAAGTGAAACGGATGGTGGTAAGCCTGCGAAAGAACGCATCTATAGGCGGCCAAAGTGGAGAAAAGCAGTATTTTAGAGTAGAGAAAGAACAGAGCAGCAGCTTGCGTCTAGTCTAAACGCTAATGTGCCGACAAGGTCATGAGACGAACTTACAGGCAGTTTTCAGAGAAGACTCATATCGACGTCCGTGGCTCCTCATTCAGCCAGGGCGGAAAATAATGCTTCTGTCTTGAAAATTCGAGGGCAGCGACTCGGTGGTTTTTTTTGGCCGGTCACTGCATCAGAAAACAAAGACATATTCAGTGGGCAATCTGAAATGTTGAAGCGGAGAGACGAACGCGTGTTTCCCAGCCTCCTCCAAGGACGGAATTACCTTATCAGTCTTTTTTCAGAGCGCCCTTGGGTCCCAGCTGCACCGTGCACGAGGGCCAGTGTTTGAGTAATACTACCATCGCCATTTTGTACTTCTTGGACGGCAGCCAATCAAAGGCCAGTGCCTCAGGGGATTATGGGAATTGTAGTTTGGTCGCGATTATATAGGAGAAACGACACAAATTATTAAAGACATCTTGCCACACCTCCAGGGGGGGCAAGTGAATAAACCCGTTTTACATCGTGCGCTTTCCTTTTCCTAATAACTCGTAGATGCCGCACAGTGATTGGTTTTCTGGTCCAACGAGCAGGGGTTTTCTCTGTTAACGAAGGTGCCGTCAAGTGTGACACATAGCTGTCTTGATCGTAGATGATTATGGTCCATGGGGACAAAGAGCGTGTTTGCAATGCAAACCACTTCGGTGATAGGCATGCTTGGCTGACTGAAGAGAGAGTGATATATAAGGGTATTCTTACAGATTAAAAATCTCTGATAGCTCATTCAGACCAGCCACTGATGTAGTAAACTTGATAATGAGCATCGCTTCTCTCCTCACTAATTTGGCGTCAAGGTCGCCACCTCGGGTATCCTGTGTGACTTTTGAAATTACAGTCCATCTAACATCTCTTTCAGTGTGATTTTTGTTAAGCCAGTGGTTCACCAACGGGGCATTAGGCACGTTCTTGCGTATCCTAGATTTGTGCTGTTGTATCCTTGTCTTTATCTCTTGGTTAGTTTTCCCAATATATAATTTGTCGCAAGGGCACAATATTCCGTAAACTACAAACTTTGTCTTGCAATTTGAGAAGGAGTCATGTTTCCAATTCACCCCCTTGTGGGTGAAGAAATTCCCTTCGATTGTGGAGTCACAACAGACACATGTCCCACATTTGTGATGTCCTTGTATTGGAGGCAGATTCAACAAACTTCTTAGATCCTGACTTTTGGTTTTTGGCAGTGCAGCTCTCACTAGCTGGTTGGCTATGCTTTTATCTTTTTTAAAAGCAAATAACGGAGTCTCTTTTGGTGACACATCCAGTTCTTTGATCAAATGCCAATTTTGAGAGATGGTCTTTTTGAGCCAGTTAGACGTTGGGCCATAAGTTGATACACAGACAATCCTGTTGGTTTTGGATTTAGGCTTTCTCTCCAGAAGTGCTTCACGTGGAGTCCACCAAGCACGTTTGATTGCCTTCTTTAGGAGTTTTTTAGGATATCCTCTCTGGAGTAAGTTGTTCTTTAAATTTTCGGCATGGTAAAGGTATTCATCCTTAAAGCTACAATTCCGTCGAACTCGCAAGAATTGGCCGTACGGCAGGTTATCTTTTAAGCTGCGAGGATGATTGCTGGAGTAATGTAACGCTTTGTTCCTGTCCGTTTTTTTCTTGTAGAGTGTAGTCACTAGGCCTCCATTGCTGGGATAAATTTCCACGTCCAAAAAAGGGATCTTAAATTTGGAAACGTTCAGGCTGAATTTTATGTCAGCCGTTCTGTTGTTTAACCAGTTGACAAATTCATGGAGTTGCATTTCTTCACCAGTCCATGTCAGGAACACATCGTCGATATATCGGACCCAGTTCGTAATATAGATTGAAAAAGGGTTGTTGTTGTAAACAAATTGATCCTCATACTTAGACATGAACAAAATTGCCAGCTCTGGGGCAAAAGGACACCCCATCGCAACACCTTTGGTTTGCAGAAAAAAATCATCTTTAAAACAAAAGTAATTGATCTTGAGGGCAAATGTGGCCAATTCCATAATGAAATTCGTGGGGACCTTTTCAGGTTTCGGTCTACTGTTGAGAAATGACTCCAAGACCGCCAGACCCTCATCTTGTGGGATCTCTGTATAGAGTGAAGTGACATCCAATGTTGCTAGAAGATGGACGTTTTCTTCAAAAATCATATCGTTAAGTTTGGCCAAAAAATCTGTGGTGTCTTGTATATATGATTTAACATCCTTCATAAAAGGCTTAAGGAAGAAATCGACGAATTTAGATATTGATTCATTTAACGATTCGCACCCCGAGACTATCGGGCGTCCAGGGGGGTTCCTCTGATCCTTATGAACTTTTGGAAGTACATAAAAGATTGGTATCCTTGGATTTTTATTCCTTAAAAAATCGTACTCCTTTTTACCAAGAAAACCTTGGTCAAAGCCTTTTTGTAGAATGTTAAAAAGTTTGCCTTGCATTTCAGTGGTGGGGTCCTTTGTAAGTTTCCGGTAGCACTGTACATTTGAGAGTTGTCTCATAACTTCCATAGTGTACCGTTCGGTGGCCCAGATGACAATTGAGCCACCTTTATCGGCTTGTTTGATTACTTTGGACTGGTCATTTTTGAGTGAGGTCAGCGCTTCTTTTTGCGCTTTCGTTATGTTGGATTTCACGAATCTCTTCCTTTTATTTTCCGCTTCGGTGATAGCTGATAGCACAACTTTCTCAAAAAGGATAACTTCCTTAGGTGTTTTAGAGGACGGGGGGCAAAAAATAGATTTTTTCTCAGGCCTGTTGTTTCACTATTTTGTTCGATAGGGTTACCCGAAAAAAACGTGATTAGACGTATTTTGCGACAAAATTCAATGAATTCCGTCTTCAGTTGGACGAAATTTGTTGTTTTAGATGGCACAAAAGATAGACCTTTTTCCAATACTCCCAGTTCATCCTGTGTCAATGTTTTATCTGAAAGATTGAAAATTGGTGAGCTAATCTGTATTTGTGATTCCCGCCGGGGCAGAGCCACTTGTGTGTTCAGTTCTTGTAATTTTGGCGTCTCGTGGACATTTCCCATGGCTGATTGGTGTATCTTGCTCTGCCTCGTTGTTTTTGACGGCCCCGTCCTAAAAAAGACGGTTGTTGAAAATGCGATTGGTAGTTCTGTTGAAAGTTGCCGCGCCTATTTGAATCGCCACTTGGATTGATGTTATCCGTATCACTCCCACTTGAGGAGGATGTGGTGTCTGAAAAAGTGATACATTTTTGCCTCGATCTCCCTTGAAAGTCCGATAGGAATCTACGTGATTCTGGTCTGGTGTAAAAATCCAATTGGAGGTAGGGGTAAACTTTTTCCAATGAGAAGGACTTCTTATCCTTCTCAAACTGGGTACTCTTTTGGTTGATTGTAAAATCCTTAAACTCCAGAATATCCTTATCAACCTTTTCAAGCAGTGCCTTTGCGTCCGTAATTAGTTGGTTGGATTTTATTTCATTCTCAAGGATACCAATTTCCTCCAACTGCTGTTTTGAGAGTCTTTGAGCTGTTTCCACAGTTAGCACCATTAAATCTCTGCTACATTTTGTTTCGATCTGACTGTAGCCTTTTTTATAGATAGGGTCCTCTGTAAAAAACGTTCCGGTAATTTTTACAGAGGACCCTATCTATAAAAAAGGCTACAGTCAGATCGAGACAAAATGTAGCAGAGATTTAATGGTGCTAACTGTGGAAACAGCTCAAAGACTCTCAAAACAGCAGTTGGAGGAAATTGGTATCCTTGAGAATGAAATAAAATCCAACCAACTAATTACGGACGCAAAGGCACTGCTTGAAAAGGTTGATAAGGATATTCTGGAGTTTAAGGATTTTACAATCAACCAGAAGAGTACCCAGTTTGAGAAGGATAAGAAGTCCTTCTCATTGGAAAAAGTTTACCCCTACCTCCAATTGGATTTTTACACCAGACCAGAATCACGTAGATTCCTATCGGACTTTCAAGGGAGATCGAGGCAAAAATTTATCACTTTTTCAGACACCACATCCTCCTCAAGTGGGAGTGATACGGATAACATCAATCCAAGTGGCGATTCGAATAGGCGCGGCAACTTTCAACAGAACTACCAATCGAATTTTCAACAACCGTCTTTTTTAGGACGGGGCCGTCAAAAACAACGAGGCAGAGCAAGATACACCAATCAGCCATGGGAAATGTCCACGAGACGCCAAAGTTACAAGAACTGAACACACAAGTGGCTCTGCCCCGGCGGGAATCACAAATACAGATTAGCTCACCAATTTTCAATCTTTCAGATAAAACATTGACACAGGATGAACTGGGAGTATTGGAAAAAGGTCTATCTTTTGTGCCATCTAAAACAACAAATTTTGTCCAACTGAAGATGGAATTCATTGAATTTTGTCGCAAGATACGTCTAATCACGTTTTTTTCGGGTAACCCTATCGAACAAAATAGTGAAACAACAGGCCTGAGGAAAAAATCTATTTTTTGCCCCCCGTCCTCTAAAACACCTAAGGAAGTTATCCTTTTTGAGAAAGTTGTGCTATCAGCTATCACCGAAGCGGAAAATAAAAGGAAGAGATTCGTGAAATCCAACATAACGAAAGCGCAAAAAGAAGCGCTGACCTCACTCAAAAACGACCAGTCCATAGTAATCAAACAAGCCGATAAAGGTGGCTCAATTGTCATCTGGGCCACCGAACGGTACACTATGGAAGTTATGAGACAACTCTCAAATGTACAGTGCTACCGGAAACTTACAAAGGACCCCACCACTGAAATGCAAGGCAAACTTTTTAACATTCTACAAAAAGGCTTTGACCAAGGTTTTCTTGGTAAAAAGGAGTACGATTTTTTAAGGAATAAAAATCCAAGGATACCAATCTTTTATGTACTTCCAAAAGTTCATAAGGATCAGAGGAACCCCCCAGGACGCCCGATAGTCTCGGGGTGCGAATCGTTAAATGAATCAATATCTAAATTCGTCGATTTCTTCCTTAAGCCTTTTATGAAGGATGTTAAATCATATATACAAGACACCACAGATTTTTTGGCCAAACTTAACGATATGATTTTTGAAGAAAACGTCCATCTTCTAGCAACATTGGATGTCACTTCACTCTATACAGAGATCCCACAAGATGAGGGTCTGGCGGTCTTGGAGTCATTTCTCAACAGTAGACCGAAACCTGAAAAGGTCCCCACGAATTTCATTATGGAATTGGCCACATTTGCCCTCAAGAACAATTACTTTTGTTTTAAAGATGATTTTTTTCTGCAAACCAAAGGTGTTGCGATGGGGTGTCCTTTTGCCCCAGAGCTGGCAATTTTGTTCATGTCTAAGTATGAGGATCAATTTGTTTACAACAACAACCCTTTTTCAATCTATATTACGAACTGGGTCCGATATATCGACGATGTGTTCCTGACATGGACTGGTGAAGAAATGCAACTCCATGAATTTGTCAACTGGTTAAACAACAGAACGGCTGACATAAAATTCAGCCTGAACGTTTCCAAATTTAAGATCCCTTTTTTGGACGTGGAAATTTATCCCAGCAATGGAGGCCTAGTGACTACACTCTACAAGAAAAAAACGGACAGGAACAAAGCGTTACATTACTCCAGCAATCATCCTCGCAGCTTAAAAGATAACCTGCCGTACGGCCAATTCTTGCGAGTTCGACGGAATTGTAGCTTTAAGGATGAATACCTTTACCATGCCGAAAATTTTAAGAACAACTTACTCCAGAGAGGATATCCTAAAAAACTCCTAAAGAAGGCAATCAAACGTGCTTGGTGGACTCCACGTGAAGCACTTCTGGAGAGAAAGCCTAAATCCAAAACCAACAGGATTGTCTGTGTATCAACTTATGGCCCAACGTCTAACTGGCTCAAAAAGACCATCTCTCAAAATTGGCATTTGATCAAAGAACTGGATGTGTCACTAAAAGAGACTTCGTTATTTGCTTTTAAAAAAGATAAAAGCATAGCCAACCAGCTAGTGAGAGCTGCACTGCCAAAAACCAAAAGTCAGGATCTAAGAAGTTTGTTGAATCTGCCTCCAATACAAGGACATCACAAATGTGGGACATGTGTCTGTTGTGACTCCACAATCGAAGGGAATTTCTTCACCCACAAGGGGGTGAATTGGAAACATGACTCCTTCTCAAATTGCAAGACAAAGTTTGTAGTTTACGGAATATTGTGCCCTTGCGACAAATTATATATTGGGAAAACTAACCAAGAGATAAAGACAAGGATACAACAGCACAAATCTAGGATACGCAAGAACGTGCCTAATGCCCCGTTGGTGAACCACTGGCTTAACAAAAATCACACTGAAAGAGATGTTAGATGGACTGTAATTTCAAAAGTCACACAGGATACCCGAGGTGGCGACCTTGACGCCAAATTAGTGAGGAGAGAAGCGATGCTCATTATCAAGTTTAATACATCAGTGGCTGGTCTGAATGAGCTATCAGAGATTTTTAATCTGTAAGAATACCCTTATATATCACTCTCTCTTCAGTCAGCCAGGCATGCCTATCACCGAAGTGGTTTGCATTGCAAACACACTCGTTGTCCCCATGGACCGTAATCATCTACGATCAAGACAGCTATGTGTCACACTTGACGGCACCTTCGTTAACAGAGAAAACCCCTGCTCGTTGGACCAGAAAACCAATCACTGTGCGGCATCTACGAGTTATTAGGAAAAGGAAAGCGCACGATGTAAAACGGGTTTATTCACTTGCCCCCCCTGGAGGTGTGGCAAGATGTCTTTAATAATTTGTGTTGTTTCTCCTATATAATCGCGACCAAACTACAATTCCCATAATCCCCTGAGGCACTGGCCTTTGATTGGCTGCCGTCCAAGAAGTACAAAATGGCGATGGTAGTATTACTCAAACACTGGCCCTAGTGCACGGTGCAGCTGGGACCCAAGGGCGCTCTGAAAAAAGACTGATAAGGTAATTCCGTCCTTGGAGGAGGCTTGGAAACACGCGTTCGTCTCTCCGCTTCAACATTTCAGATTGCCCACTGAATATGTCTTTGTTTTCTGATGCAGTGACCGGCCAAAAAAAACCACCGAGTCGCTGCCCTCGAATTTTCAAGACAGAAGCATTATTTTCCGCCCTGGCTGAATGAGGAGCCACGGACGTCGATATGAGTCTTCTCTGAAAACTGCCTGTAAGTTCGTCTCATGACCTTGTCGGCACATTAGCGTTTAGACTAGACGCAAGCTGCTGCTCTGTTCTTTCTCTACTCTAAAATACTGCTTTTCTCCACTTTGGCCGCCTATAGATGCGTTCTTTCGCAGGCTTACCACCATCCGTTTCACTTGCGGTCGTGCCACTGCAAAGTGTAGGTAAGACTCCACCCTTGAAAATTAGTAACCTTTGTTTTAAATAAACTGCCAATGTAAGGGCTAATGGTCTAATCCAGCTCTGTATATGTTTCTGTTTCCCAGATATTTCTGGTCCTGATGAGAATCCCCGGTGAAGGGATTCGAAACGCGTAGACCTCTCTCTGACTCGTCTTCGCCTTCAACTTAACAAAACACTCTATAAATAGGCTATTCAAGAAGTATAAGTGTTATTCATTGATGCTTTATCCTTTTGTATATAAATGTAAATTTCGAATTAAATGTTGTCTATTGTCTGATCGCTTGAGGTATGAAAGTTGTATGGACATGTTTACGTGTTTATGTAAATGTAAAGAATTGAAAAGGATTGTTGTATGTGGTTCCTTTGATTTTGTTTGTATATTATTGAATCATTTAAATTACAACCGTGCAAAATAATAAGAAAATTTGCCTAAAATATATTAGATTAAAATCAACCATTTAATGGACAAAATGGAATTGTTTAAGTCAGTTCATTTGTTTAATTGTGTTTGAAAGTGCAGTGCTGTAGTGCTAGAACAGCAACTCTGGTGAAATAGGACCACCTGAAAACATTCCATTTCGGGCAGATGGCTGCCACAAAATCAAGAAAACCCACCCCTTCTGCAAAAGAAAAAGGGAGGAGATCCAGCGTTAACATTTTAGTCAACTCCGTGATGTGCAAACGTGCCATTGGGTGGTTGCGTTCGTACTGCCCCTCCGTCCTAAACATACGAAGAATGGTAGCCTGGATTTTTTTCTTTTCTGGTGCCACAGATGGAGGTGACTTGAGATCAGATATTGTTAGGCTCAATGCTCCTTTTTTCGTTGAGGTACTCTCTTGCCTTGGACCCCTTGATGTCTCAACCTGACTCTTGTGCCATTGCGATGTTGCTGATGATGATGTGGGCAGTACCACTGCACTGCTGGGCACAGAGCTGCTTTGTGTACCAGAGAAAATGTCTTCCATTTTTTCACCTTCCACCCTGAACGGGTCTTCATCTCCTCCACCAAGAACACTTGCAGTTTTTGGGCTGCTAATGTGTGCCTCCCACTGGATCAAGTGGTGTTTTCTCAGATGGGTTGTTTGGCCTCCGGTACCATAGTTTGTACCAAGCTTACACTGACTAACACCTACTCCACAAATAGAGCATATAGCAATGTTCTCCTCCTTCTGGCTAACTGAAGAAGTCCCAAACCGGGGAAGTCAACTTTCTGACGCTACTGGTGCCACTTGCTATATCGGATGAACTGGTACGTTGGCTTGATGTTTGATTCTCTATTGTACCTACTTCTACTGCGGTGGTTGTGGTGGATGTAGGTCGCTGCTGGGACTCTGTAAATATAGACTAATAAAAGAAGTATTAGATGAAAATAGGAAGAGGCGCTCCGTAAGCCTTGGAGCACTTCCCCTGTGGAGTCAACTCAGGCGAAGACCAGGCATGCATCATTCTTAATGCCACTGTGGACGTGACAGGTAAATGTGGTAAACACAAATCAGCTCAAGAAATTCAGGAATGCCTGATAAATTAATTTGGGCCAAAATGTGCAGCTCAGATGGCACAAACCTCCCTTTTCACCCAAAATGAGCAGCCAACAACAGGGCTCTTTTACGATTATGATCATAATATGACACTCTCACCAATAAAGACAGGACCAGGAACTGGTACCATAGCCCCATGCAATCAATCAAAGTCTAGATCGGGGCCTGGATACCCTATACAACCAAGCACAAGCTTGTTGGAAGACCTTAAGGACAATTCCATGAGTAAATCAGGAAGTAATATTCTCCGCTGCCCACGACCTGACGCTAATCAGACAGATCATTTTTCACTCTTACAAGCTCCATTGTGGCCCCCATTCATCAAAATGATGGAAACCATCTCATCTGCATTATTCCAACACTCAGAAAAACTAGAGTTGCAAGTAGATTCCCTGCAAGCTCTTGCGCTACACGTTTCAGGTATAGAACAGAAAATTCAAGCATTAAACTCTATAATTGAGCAGGTGCAGAAAGACCCTCATACAACGTATCACGAGTGCCAATGTTCAAGCACCATGCATCAACTAAAGTCCATTCCGGTGATTCTGACAGACATATTGGCAGAAGTAAAAAAATAAACAATGGTCACATCTGCCAATAATCTGCCAATTAACACAGCCAGGATCCAACAGAACATCAAACCACTAGCGTGTACCTTAAAAAACACAGAGGAAATGAGGTCAGTCAGTGAAAGGAAGAAGAATGAAGCAAAGGATATGCGGAAGCGGGTTAGTTGTGAATGGCGCAGGGAGAATGGAACTGTCTGTTTTTATTGTAAGATTCATAATGTTGAGATATTGTTAATGTTAATAAATTTCAATAGAATGTTAGCAACCTTGTCTTAATAAATGGCCTTTTACACTATTACACTTTTACAACAATGTGGAGTGTGAGTATTGCACAAGTTAAGCATTAGCTTGCTTTAATATTTACACAATTCCTACCTGCAGCCCCTGAGTGACACGCTTTCCGGTTCAGTGCACATCAGATGGCGGACAGTGGGCGGCACGAGGAGCGAAGGAGAGCGAAGCAGATCTCGGCTCTCAGTGGCCCCCTGTGGCCCCTAGTTGCCCCCAGTGGCCCTCAGTGGCTCCCGGTGGCTCCAAGCGGCTTTCCGGCTTCCCGGTTTCCCGGCTTCCAGTCCCGGCATCCAGCTGATATCGGCAGCTTTCCGGCTTTCCAGCCTTCCAGCTTTCCGGCCGCCTGGTCACCCGGCCTCATGCGACGTCAACAGTAACTCTCTTTCTCCATTCTATTGGGTGGATTAAGGTGGATCAAGGATCAAGGCTCCCCGCACTCGGCTGTGCAGAGTGGAGCCTCATTTGCAGGCAGCCGTAACCCAGTCTAACTGCAACCAGTAACTGACAGTTCACCCAAAAACAAAACACCCCCACCCCCTTGCCCCTTCGCAGTTTACTCACAGTACTCCTTGTTGACAAGGGGGGGAGCACCCCACTGCTTCAACGGCTTCAACGCACCACATTGCATTGCCTCACTCACACTGTTGGACAAGGTTGGACTGGGGCAGCCCACAGAGCAGAGAGCGTGACTGCCCTAGAGACGGTCGCTGAGTGTTGAGCACCACAGACCGCGAAAGTGACCCAACTAGGTTGGGTTCGGCTAGCGGTCAGCTTGAGCGCCCTGCTCCTGCTTCTAATCATTTTTGAACAGTGTATGCTTGGCGTGCTGAAGCAAAGGAAACACAAAATAATAAAAGGAGCAACAAAAAAAATACCAAAAAGGTTACATCTATGCCACCCTCAAGACATGAGATCGGGGAGAATAAGAAACAAGGCAAAGCCTAAGAAAAAAGTTTGCCTAACCAGCAGGAAGACCAGCAAAAGTGCCCACGTCTTACACGCAGAAGCATCACAATTGGAAACAAACTTGGAATTACCACCAACAACGTCGCCAACGTTATCATCAACGCCAAAGAAAGAATCAGCAGGAAGGAACACAAAAATGACAGATAATTTAATCTCCCCTTTTTTCCAAGCTCAGGCAAGAACAACCAGAACAACCAGAACAACTAGACCCCATGATTGAACCACAAAAACGTTGGCTTCAAGAGGAACTACAACAATGCCAGACATAGCACAAACTAACATCTTATCGGAAGACAGCTTTAACACCCCAAAAATTCTTGAAATAACTGGCAACCAAGTAACAGTGACAGCCCAGATAAATACAAATGAATTACTGAAAAAAACACAAAATAGTCCAATAAAAGAAGTATTAGATGAAAATAGGAAGAGGCGCTCCGTAAGCCTTGGAGCACTTCCCCGTCTCTGTGAAGTCAACTCTGGCGAAAACCAGGCATGCATCATTCTTAATGCCACTGTGGACGGGACGCGCAAATGCGGCGAACACAAATCAGCTCCAGAAATTCAGGAACGTCTGATAAATTAATTCGGGCCAAAATATGCAGCTCAGATGGCACAAACCTCCCTTTTCACCCAAAACAAGCAGCCAACAACAGGGCTCTTTTATGATTATGATCATAACACGATACTCTCACCAATAAAGACAGGACCAGGAACTGGTATCATAACCTATGCAAGACTTGATCAATCAACAAAGTCTAGATCGGGCCTGGATCCCCTATACAACCAAGCAAAAGCTTGTTGGGAGACCTTAAGGGCAATTCCATGATTAAATCAGGAAGTAATATTCTCTTCAGCCCACGACCTGACGCTAATCAGACAGATCATGTTTCACTCTTAGAAGCTCCGTTTTGGCCCCCATTCATCAATATAATGGAAACCATCTCATCTGCATTATTCCAACACTCAGAAAAACTAGAGTTGCAAGTAGATATCCTGCAAGCTCTTGCTCTACACGTTTCAGGTATAGAACGGAAAATTCAAGCATTAAACTGTATAATTGAGCGGGTGCAGAAAGACCCTCACACAACGTATCACGAGTGCCAATGTTCAAGTACCATGCATCAACTAAAGTCCATTCCGGTGATTCTGACAGACATATTGGCAGAAGTAAAAAAAAAAACAATGGTCACATCTGCTGATAATTCTCCAATTAACAGCCGTGATACAACAGAACATCAAACCACCAGCGGGTACCTTATAAAACACGGAGGAAACGGATGGCACCCAAGAGACTCAAACTCAGAAACACAGACAGAAACGATAAATATCATATCAATATGAAGCAATATTTGAAAACATCATAATGGTGACTCTTGCGACGAACTAGCGCCCGATGCAGCTGCTTTGAAACCACAGCAACAAAATATTAGTAATTCATTAACCAAACGGGAACGTAAGAGACTGAGAAAGTCAAGGCAAAACAAGCAAAAGAGATGCCAAGCAACAGCACAGATTTGCCTGCAAGAGACTCCAAAGCGATCTGGATCTAGCGATCATCAAATGAATTCAAATGAAACAAGTCTGAGAAATAGGAAATTGGAAGCCAAGACAAACAAGTATAACGATGAAAATCTGTCCAAACCCAGTCCCCAACCAGAAAACCATGGTATGAACAGTCGTCTATTTGATCCAACAACAATGCAGACAACTAATCACAAAGATCTCCGGCAACCATTTTCTCCCAATAAAGAAAAAGATAAGAATGGTAAACCATGGCAAAACCCACGGGTAGAACAACAAAGTATATTTCAATACTTTCCCAAACAAGTAAAGGCAAAAATAAGCAAACCCGTGGTACAGTCGCAGCAACTTCCAAAACCCAGTAACGGCTTGGCAAATCAGATAGACTACTGCCCACTCCCAGCAAACTAAGTAAGATTACAATAAACAAAAGTGGACACAATCGATCAAGCTGTGGTAAAAACGACTTGCCCTCAACTTGCAAAAGATCCGATCATACCAGCAGGAGAAACAACATTCAGTAGAATACTTGCAAGTCCACACTGCCACAGAGCCAACCGCTTGCAAATCAACGAAGGCCAAACTTACCCAGAAGGCATAGTAATGTTAGAATTTTTCCCACATTACATCTCAAAAGGAAATCACGACATTCTCAATCGTAGCGCAATACTAAAGTTGGCAAATACAATCAAAACGTTAAAACATCTAAACACAAACCACATAGAAAGCGTTCAATTCAAAACGCCTTCAAACAGTAAAGGGAGAGAAACAACGGTTGTAACCTGGAGCGATCCAAAAATTACAACGGACGTGTGGAACCACAGAGACTTTTTTGCCAAATGGGGAATCGAAATAAGAACTATAGAAACAGAATGATATCCCGGTCCTTTAAGTCTAATAACTGAGTTAATATCAGCTTCGAACAGTGGATTACTCAGGGGGGCAGTAGGTTCCACAGCAAATGCACAGGAAAGCTGGTCAAACCTACACATTATCCATCAAGCCGCAACAGAAGTAGCTACTCAAGTCCGAAAAGTCCTTTATCCAACCACATGGTGCATGGAGATAAAGGAAAATACAGCATGAAAAAGTAAATTACAAATGTGTTCTTGGAACATCAACGGCCTGGGTAGCAAGGCAAATGAGGAAGATTTGCAAACCTTCCTAAAAAAAATGATATTCTCCTATTCCAGGAAACCTGGTCCCTGGCACCCACGCTGATCAATGGTTTTAAAGAATTTCAGTAAAAAGCATCCAAAGTCAAAGCATTTAGGCAGACCATCTGGTGGTCTACCAATCGACTTAAGCACAAGCATACCATGGTCCTATGAGTCGATTGACCTAGGACAAACCTGGATCCAATGTATAAAAATCTCATTATCACAAGATCCACTTAACGGTTTGCAACACAACAATGAGGCAAAGCTTCTAATCATATGCAATGTATATATATCCACCCCGCATCAAAAGCAAAACAGGAAAAAATCATGACCTTTAAAGCATTGATCAGATCACTGCAATCAACCTTCCCGCAGGCAGGAATTGTGTTGTCTGGTGACTTCAATATGTTTTTACTTCAAATGGACCATGCACAAAAGAAACAACAAAGTAAACTCAAAGGGAAAATAATTCCCCCAGTAATTACAAATCATTGAAAAAAAGACCGCCATGGCCAACTGTGCACCACAATTTTATATGACACAGGGATGATCACTCTAAATGGCCGCTTCCCGCAAGACCAACCAGCGAGACCAACCAGAATATCCAAATAGACACTTTCGATCATAGACTACACAATTGTGTACATTGAACTACTACAAACAATCTCTAGTTATCAAATAACGCACAGACTAGAGAGTGACTACAGCCCGCAGGTAATTGACTTTCACATTTACACACCAAGAGCAGAGGAAAGCAAAAATCTGTCTGTTACCCCAAATCTATACAATCTTAAAAGCCTAGCATGGAACGGCGAAAATGCTGGTGAAATAATTAATTACTTAAAGTCCTTACCGTTGACTACACAAGAACAAAATCTGATACACCCATGGGAATCTTGGGTGAACATGATCACGATGCTGGTTTCTGATTTTCCCACACAGGAAAAACATCATGGAAACAACCTAAGGTTAAAAACAACAGAGCCCTTAGTCCCCTTAGCTGAGAAAAAAAGGCATTCAACCGAGAAATGAGAAAACTAGGTGGTAATGTATTGAAGACGAGCGAAGGTAAAAAGCATCATATATATCAATTAAGGTAGAACTACAAAAAAGAAGTTTGGACTGCACACACAACATACAGAAATCTGGTTAAAATTATTGAAAATAAGCAAATCAAACAACAATAAGAAATTTTGGTCGGAAATAAATAATATAGCAAATGGATCTTTCCGTCAACACAACGCAAATATCCTAGAGGCTGACTGGATAGCCCAATTAACCAAAAGCAATATGAACGAAAAGATTAATCACCGAGTCGTAAATTCAAATTATAACGTAGTATATCTACCAAACAAAAGCCAATCTAGATAATCCATTTGAGGACAACTGGATTGGAACTAACCAGGTTGAAAAGGTCATAAAAAACCTTAGATCCAGCAGAGCTCCCAGCCCAAATGGCTTACCAAACAGGCTTTTTAGACAATACAAATCATTTTGGGCAGAATTTTTCACTCCACTATTTAATAATGCTTTTCAAACAAATATTATTCCAGCGTCCTGGAGAGGTAGCGTTCTACATCCTATTTTCAAAGCAGGCGCCAGGTCAGATCCTGTGAACTTTACTCTAATCACCTTAATTGACGTAGAAGCAAAAATAAATGCGTCAAATCTCCTGACAGCTTTGGAAGAATGAGTCTCTTCCAGCAAGATCATGTCACCTAGTCTCTTTAACATCTTCACTGCAGACTTAGATAGGAGGCTATCAGAAGTGCAAAGTGAACCCCCGAAGAGCTCAAACCACAAAATAAGAAGCTTGCAATACGCAGACGATATTGTCCTATGCAGTCAGACACCATTGTCTTGATCTCAAAGTTGGTGGAATACACCAAGGAGCTCGGGTTGACTCTCAAGTACAACAAAACCAAGGTCATGTGTTTCTCAGCAAACATGGTGCCCAATAGGGTAAAACACCAGTGGTATGCAGCAGGAAATAGAATAGAGCAGAGTGCCTTCTATAAATATCTGGGAGTAATGGTCGACACAAGGTTTACACTCAAAGAGCACTTACACATCAGAAAAGCTCAAGCAAATAAACTACGATTTGCACTGAACATGTTAATATTGAAATTAAAGTGTCCATCGAATGCTCATCTCCTCAAAGTTATTGCTGCCAAGTTCCTTCCAACTCTCACATACGGCTCCGAACTATACAAAGGTCAAGACGTCAACTTCTTGAATCTATTGCAATCAGGCCTATTTTAACAAGTCTTTCAGATTCCGCAGTACACATCTCAAGCCCAAGTTTATCTGGAATTCGGGTTACCAAATCAACATCCGATCAGACAAGCAGCAATAATAGAGATGTGCTGGAAACTAAAAGCAGCACCAGAGGACTCCTTGTTGGGGTACTGCTGGACGGAAATAAAGAACCAACCCAAAGGAAGAAAAGCTTGGCACACCGTACTAGAACAAGGTCTGACAACGCTTGATATGCATGATGCTTGGGATACCGACTATAGTTTTAATGCATTCAAAAAAAGAATCAACAACGCAGCAAAGCAAAAGGCCTGGATAGTGGATAAAGCTGCCCTATCGAAAAGCAAACATGGTTGGATGGTCTTATCTTCATATGAGAAGCGATTGCCCCAACCGTACCTTGTCCAGCACAGTACTCCATCGACCCAGCATCAGCTACTTTTGATCCAGTTGGGATCTTTGACAACAAAAGGTCAGGTTCCAAAATGGAAACAATCATGGCCAACCATACATTGCAGACTTTGTGGCCAAGCCGAAGAGTCTCTCATCCACCTAGTGTGCATCTGCTCAGCTGTGAATAATCTGAGTCGGCAATATATACTTCATGCACTCTGCGCTTCGCTAGTTAGAGCATGTCGACCGGCCATCATGCATCTATTGAGCTGCCAATTGCTTCAGACCTCATGCAGGGCAGCCAAATTTTTGCATAAAGTTAGTGTATTATTATCTAAATCAAACACATAGCGCCAGAGCGTATGTGCATCCTGCATTTTTAACATTGCGGGGGGCGGTGCTTTCAGCAACACCCGCCGCAATGCCAAAAATGCATGTCATACATATGCATGCACAACGTGGCAGGCACTGCGCGGTGCCTGCCATGTTGTGCATGCACATGCAGGGAGGTACCATAGGTACCGCCCATGTGTCACCCCAACCCCTCAACATCCTGAGGGCCCGCAACAAACTTCAACATCTGCATACCTTTCCGTGGCGGTAACGCCACCATGGAAAGGCCGCCCCCAACCTGCATCCTGATATGGATGGCGGTGTCTAGCAGACACCGCCACCATAATAAACCCTTTACCACCCGGTCGACTCGTCGACAGGGCGGAATAGCGGCGGACGGTCTTCCCGTCTGCCACGGCCCCCCCGCCATACTAATATGGCGAGGGGAAATTGGTGGCGGGCGGGGAAGATCCGCCCTACATCCTAATGGACCCCTTAGTTCATACATGCATCTTGCTCATGATTACAGCAGAGTAGTCAAGGACTCATGCATACTGGCACTTTTTGCACACAACAGCCGTAAAGAAATCTGCAATAAGAGACACCCTGCACCGTAGGATTGCATTAAAATTCATGATTCCAGCTACGATGTAGCAGTTCAGCAAAACTTGGTACTAAATACTCATTTACACAAGACTTTAAAAAGGGACAAAAGCAGCTAACATTTGAGCAATGACCTGTTTACTGATCAACACTGATTAATTATGATGAATTCTGAACTTCTGGAAATTGACATATTCTTCTCTTTTTCCTTTTCTTCTTTTTAAACATAATTGCTGATGTGATTTTATTTACAAATTTGTTTGATCTGTTTGTTGATGAATTCTGATCTTCTGGAAATGGACATATCCTTCTCTTTTATCTTTTTTCTCCTTTTTAAACATAATTGCTGATAGTGATTTTATTGACAAATGTTGATATTCTTTTTATAATGGTTTTAATTAACTACATACAATAAAAAATTGCTTACTTACTTACTGGCACTAAAGCATACACCTTACAATGGAGCCAATTTTGTCTCATTCATGCTTGCATTCCGTCTCTACTCTTTACTCGAGAAATGTGAAATGCGCATCATACACCAATTGGTGAGTTGTCTCGATAGAATAGTGCCTGTTACCTTTATTAAACAAAGCCCATTCTCCATTAGCACTACTACCGCTACTACGCTCCTTTTTGCATCATAATGTATAGCATTGGGTTCTAGTAATTAGTATTACAATACTCAATCCTACATGGGCGAACTCAGAAGTATCAGAATATTTATCAAGTCCCTCATCTGAAGTGCCTTTTAGAACGATATCTTTTCATTTACTTTATTTGGGAAATATACAGTTAAATGACCACATTGCTTTGTAGAAGTGCTGCATGGTGTGGGCTTTCCAACTCCCTTCAGGAGTGCTGGCGTCACCCGCAATACCCGTGGGTTATTGCCCCACCATTTTAAAATGTCACCAGCCGACAACGAATTTGAGGTCAAGAGATGTTTTACTCTCGTCTTAGGCAATGGTATTTATATATGTATTATGCAATGAGAATTTTTACATTACATGTAGGGGGGTGATGCTAATAATTCCCTGTAATGACATTCAGACCAATCTTTTTCATCGTGTATGTTTTACAAAAATATTCTTACTTATATAAAAGATCATAGACCCAGTCAAATAACAAAATCAGCATTAAATGGTTAACCATATACATCTTCTTCTAAAAACTGCGCAAACATCCCCTTCTCAGTAGATACTGTTATCATGGTTAACTTATTACTGTCATGCAAATATTTGAATCTGAACACGTTATGATATTTTGTTTAATTAAATTGAGAAGAAGAGTTCACAGCCTTAACCACTTTACAATGTTTACAATTCAAAACCTGATGATGCTAGGACAATGATATAGCATTTGGTCTAATTCAATTTCTTAACAATCCTCTTAAGAAGAATTTTCAATTCACCAGAAAGAATTCGTTTGCGTATCTTATCTCACATCATAAAACATCACCTAATTCAGAAAAGAAGCAGTCAAGCTGACAGCCACGAATATAAGCAATGTGCTCATGTCTGTGCAGAGTCTATCCTAGTGAAATATTAATAAAATGTATTTTACAGCTAAGGGTCAATAAGGAAAATGTCAGCTGTCAACATGTACCTTCTAGAAGACATGCAATTAATGGAAGGAGAACAAATACGATGCCAAACAAATGGAAAAATATATGTACTTTGAAGACCATAAGGAACAGAAACATAGAAATAGCTTCCACTTAAAATCTGACAATTTAAAAGGTCAAACACGCAGTGCAAACAATTAGACTGGCAATATAGACAAGGGAGCAAGAAAGTGCGTAATTTGAAAAGAAGCAATGTGGAGAAAAAAAGTAAGCTTCTATACTGACACTAACTCAAAAAAACCTTAAATAAAATATGCTCCCTGCAGAACAATGAAGATATTATTCAACTCTACCTGCTCCAAAAGAAGGTTCTCAAACAATTATTCAAAAATAAAGGATTATTTTTTTTAATTTTATTTGTAGAAGCACCAGTGCGAACGAAAAACTATTTTTTACAAGTCGTCACACTACTTTCTAAATGAGTGATTCAAAACGGAGTTCTCAGTCCACAGTTTCTGTAACTATCATAGGTGAAAAAATAAATACCCCTACATCTTTTCTATTTTTGTCTAACTGCAAACAGCTGTAGCTGTCTGTCAAAGACAGCAGCTGACACAAAAGTGCCCAGATTTACAAGGCAGATTTTGGTGCCTGAAATTTGTGGTGACTCGGCATATAAAAGGTGGTGATGATGACTACTAGGCCTGTGCATGTAATTCTGCTTCGCTTGCAGAGTTTGCTGAGTTTTTTCCACTCTGCGCTCCACATAGAGTGCAGAGTTCCAACTCAGCGGAGAGCAGTTTATTTCACGCTGGCACTCTCCAACGTTAAGTTGGCAAGTGTGAGCGAGGAAAATCTTACTCCAGGGCACCTCATGGCAATGTGGCTGGTCAGGGATGACCGCTACCGCTCACATTGAGAAACCTTCCGTTCGAGTTGAGTTAGCTGCTGCTCGAGTAGAACTTTTACTCGAGCAGCAGAAAGAGGCAGAGCCCTCTGTGCTGGGCATGGTACCCTTCACACTGATTTTCCAGTGCGGTTTAGATATGATGAGAAACAGCAAGTGGGACGCTTGCAAGCTGTTGACAACAGGTTTATAGTGACTTTCCTTATCAATTTTAGTAAATAGGTAAATCTATCGTATTTGTCATCTTCATTCCTGAAGAATCGTCCTCCCTTTCATTCAGCTATGTTCTTAACCCCAATAACATTTACCCTTCACAAGGATTAACGTGTGCCTTCCAAATAGCGTTGCGTTTTGGCATTCATCAATGCTTTGCAAATATGATCCAGTCATAAAACATTGAAAAGTTACTGACCCCTGAATTGGGGTAAGACCCCATTCACAAAAGGAGCCCCTTGCCCTTCGTAAAAGTAAAAAAAAGTTTACTGGGGGGTAGGCAGTGGTCACAGAGGACCACTGCTAACTCTCAAACAAACTGATCTGTTTCTTTTAAGGACAATGGTGTTCTGCTTATTACAGCAGGCTGCCACCTCTCTGATGGCATCCAACTGTAGTGAGTCGCACATTGCACCCTACCTCAGAATTTCCCCACAACCTCTTTTCTACATAATTCAGGTTGATGGATCTTTGCCGTTGTTTTATAAATAATATCTATCTGTATCAGACAATAAAGAGAGTTTGTTATGAATTAAAGGGTTTTATTTTTCCAAAATCTTTAGTTAGTTGTATCGTTTAGAAATCTTTATTCGGCTATAAAAAAAAACAGCCATATAAAGTACAAAGTAAAAAGCACATCTAAAAAAGTTAAAAACATTTGATGCAGCATACAATTACAATTACAGTTGTAAAATGTGTTCTATTTGTTGCACTATAGCATGATACTTTTCCTCGCGTTAATCGATTTCAAAATAAATAGGGAAACGTTATAGCATATAAAAGGATCATCTAAAGTTGCCATAAATTTCATTGCTACTTTGTGTGACCCAATGTTCTTTGCAGCAAACAGTGGTTTAAGATAAAAACACCTAAAATTCTGATAACATTTACAAAACAATAGAAAGTGCAGTGTGCTTTGTTTACTTCTAATGTCACAGGGACAAGGGGCCATATCAGGTGGGCGGGACTTCGTAGTTGGGAAGGCAACTAGATGGTGCACAATACCACATCTCATTCTTATCAGCACAAAACCATGCTGCACATTGATCACAAATGATAAATAATTATTTGCTACCTCTTCCAGATTCAAAGATGTCTACAAGGTGACCCTTGATTTATTCCGCTCGTCCATCGATCGACAATCCAGTCTATGCTGGAGAAAAGTTGATACTTTTCTTAGTTAGAAACAATACTTTTGTGGGGACCGTTCAAATAGATATATTAAACAACTTTACAAAGGAGGAATTAACATGCAGTAGCCATGAAATACCTAATACATCATTCAGGGCTAAACAATCTAAAATAATTGATCTAGTAAAAGCAGTTTCTTACTTGTTCCATAATGAGGCCCACATTAACAATGGTCTAACCAATAAAAGATCCTCTAAAAACTTTAGTCCTATCTCATGATTTACAATAGTGTTTGATGCAGGGGAAGGTAGGTATAATAGGCATTTTTAAAAACAGTTTTTTTATATTTGCAGGGCCGTGCTGTTTGCATAACCCCAGTTTGCTTTATAAATGGCTATCATTTAATTGATGGGTCGATTCCCTAGTTTTGAGAAAAATTTAAATCCCTTTGGATGCCCTACTCATTTCTCCCTATTCTTTAAAACATGTTGAGACCATGAGCGATTGCCCTTAAATAAGAGACCCAAATAACAAAAAGAGTTCATGGGAGTGATTGGGGTGTTATCAATAAAGGATGTTTTGCAGAGTTTATGTTTGGTCCTACAGACAATGGTAAATGTTTCTGATTTGGCGATTACCATTTTTATTTGCATCATGAAGTCTGCAAGGGAATTCATCAGGCTCTGGAGGCCCACGGGTGTCCGCGCTGCTAATAAAACTGCGTTATTAGTATATAACAATACAGGCATTGGGTTATCAGCCACCCAGGGGCATCAGCCTAGACTATCTGTAAGTGGTTATCTAGCCCATTGATAAAAAGGGAAACTAGTATTGGTGCTAGCACGCACCCCTGCCGTATACCTTGCCCTACTTTGAATATAGTTGAGCATTCTCCCTGGGGGCCAAAACGGACTTGGCTAGTTAAATCCTTCTGGAGTAGGGAGCTGTGGTACCTGGATTACCCTTGAGCCAATGCGGACAGGTCGCTGTGAGCAAAGTGCTTTCCTGTACAGCGGGAGGCCTTGCCGTGCTTTACGACCATTGGGGTCACGGCCCCTCCTACTTTCTTGCAGGGATGGCGTACCCTGTCACAGGGGGCAGTGGGACCAGAAGTCCCCTTGAGCCAATGTGGGCCAGTCGCCATGAGCAAAGTGCTTTTCTACACAGCAGGAATCCTTGTGCCACTTTAAGTGTGTTGGGGGTCATGGACCCTCCCTCTCCCTTGCAGCAATGGTACCTTCTGGTGCAGGAAGCTGTGGGGCCTTAATTCCCATAGAGCCAATGCGGGTAGGTTGTCATAAGCAAAGTGCTTTCCTGCACAGCGGAAGTCGTATAAATTCTTTATTTTGTCCAGAAGCATAAAAGTTATACGTAAGAACAGTCGCAGTCGGTGATGGTTAGCACAGTGAGGAGGTGGGGCAGTGAGGTGCAGGGCGGGCGGGGGGGAGTGACAGATGACGGAATAGGCAAAATAAAATATTTAAAACTGGTTACTTTGCGCTCGCCGTGATGCAGTGAGTGGAAGGTAAGTGGTTTTATTTATTTATTTTATTGTGCCTATTCTGACATCTGTCTCTCCCCACCCTGCCCCCGCCCCATGCACTTACAGCACTTATGCACTTACAGGCCACGACAGGCGTAAAAACAAACATTAAAAATACGTTTGTTGCTGTACAAGGGCATGTCTTCCTGAACAAAGGGCTTTGACCTAATAAAGATGACTTAACTACATAAAAAACACCATAATGCTCAAACTGATTTTCATGACCTCCTCCACCACTCATTACACATTCCTTTTTGTAAAAAATTGTATTCCAGCCCAGTGATTACACTTCATCCGCCCCGAGCAGGAGAGTACGGCTGGAGCCGTAGAGTACGGCTGGAGCCGGATAGTCCGGTCCTGGTGCGGATAATAGGGTCCAGGTGCAGAGATTCCAGCCCAGCTGCAGACTGCAAAGATACAACTCGTAAAGGACCTCTGTGAATACCAAAATTCATAAAATTAGACTTTATCTCAGATTGCCTTTGTGAATCGGGCCCAATGTTTTTTCTATTTTGCATTTGCACGTCAGGTATGACCTTGATAAGCTGTGCCTACTTCATCACATTGAGTCATACTAATGTTCTTGATTAGAAGACCCATACAAGGAAAAACAATGGTTCTTATGGAAATAAAAAAATTATACTTGGTACTAATTAGGCGTCATCGCTGCAAGGAAGGGGGAGGAGCTACTTAAAGTGCTGTGAGAACTCCCACTGCAAGGGCAGCAGCCTGGCGATGCCAGGGCCATGGATGGGCCCATCTTCGCCCAACATCATCCGGAGGAGGTAGGGCTAGGCCACATCTCTCGGTACTGTTTCTTTTGCCGATTCTACAATTCCCAGAAGCTATTTGGGTCTTATTTGTATTCTGCAACCCACCCACCAGTTTTGCCTTGGCGATCGTCTGAGGTCCAACTGTTTGATTAACCTGTGCTAACAAGGGTTAGAAGAGAACAATACATTGTGGACCTGTCCCTACCCCACCCACTAAAGGTACTTCTAATGACTGCATTCTTTAGCGAGCTCTGAGTGTTATAAATACATAAATCACCCTCAGGGAGAGGAGGCTATCTCTAAGCTCTGGTCACGGTTCTGGGTCTGGCTCATTAAACTCGCCCTCCTTGGCTTTCTCCTCTGCATCTATTGAAGTTGTGATATCAACAATCTAACCTGTCAAACACCAACTTCCTCCAACCTCATAAAGTCTTCTTGCACCATTCCTCTGATGAGCCGTGCCTCCTCTCCCGTGCTCCCTAGGAAATCCATACGAGGCACTCATCTTAAGCAGCCCAGTAACAGCACTCTTACCCCACATTAGGGCCACCAACACATTGCTGAGTTGGTGGCCCTCAACTCCCCTCACCATATACCATTCTCAGCAGAGGACGGTACTCTATATTTGACCCAGAACAGTTTGGCACACCTTAAGGAGGGTCATTTTGAATGGCTCAGAACATGGCTAAGATCTGAAATCTCCCCCCTAATTTTACACCTAGACGCCATTGAAGCCAGATTAGGATCATTTTAGTCCTGCCCTTTATTGTCTACCTCAATTTGTGATAGTACTATCTCTCGATTAGCAGGGCATGTGCAGCCGGTTTCTAACCAGCTAAATAACGTGGCCCCAGTTTCATCAAACATGGCCCCAGTTCCAACAAGCATTCTCACTACATCTGGGGACAGAGTCCTGCCCAGGGAGATTTCATGTGTGGAATATTCCCCCATGGGCAGCCACCTAGCTGTGCACAAAGAGTTCCTCCTCACGTCATAGATCTAGGAGAGTGGTCTAACTGGTTGGGCCCATCAAGAAAAGAGTTATCAGACAGTCTTTTACTGCCTGCACCTAAACAGGCTGTTTTAAATCTACCCCGTGCCAGGTGTCCCTACCTGGCAGTGCTTATTGGGGTTTCTCCTTTGCGTAAAGGGGAGAATTAGTTCTATGCGGAGCTGTTTAACAAAACAACTGACTAGAGTGACATAAATGATTGGCCATTTACCTCGCCAAAGACATCCTAATGATACAAAGATGCACCTGAATAGGGCCAGATCCTGCTGACTCCTCGGGTGACTGTGTCATATCTTTTAAACAGTTGCTCTGTATTTATCTTGAATGCGCTGCCTGTGGCAGCGCATGTTCACGACTGCCCTGAGGGCAGTGCATTCTTTATGACAGGGAGCTCTTTTCCTGTTTGTACCTGATGCACCTGCTTAAAGGTGCGCCGTTGCGCAAACAGGAAAAGTGCGCTCTATCTATAATAGGGCCCCTGATTGTCAGGCTTTCATTAGCAAGCACAATATTGTAGCCTTACAGGTGGTATAGGCTGCTGCCCCCTTTTCCTCTGATGGATGTGCATGTTACTTCAGTCAAGCCATCCCTTACCTCCGTGTAAGAGCTATGGGACAACACTTATTCTGGGTCAGCTTAAGTCTTTATGTGAAAGTAACAGTCATCCATACTGGGTCTTCGGCTTTCTTAATCTTACAGATACAGGACAAATTATCCCAATTTGCTTTTTATTTAATTGATTTTTATAACAATGATATTTTTAATACTCTATGTGCCCGCTTTATGCAGTTGTTTAATTTTCATTATAAATTGCAGTCGGTGGAGGTGTTGCAGGGATTCTGCGCAAACACAGAACTATGTGTAGGATTATGGGACCTTAGTATCTAGGGACTGAGTCATCCTACCACCTTAGTACCCATGTGTCCAGAACTGGCTAGCTATAGTGTCTCACTTGCCCTCCTACTCACTTACAGAGCAACACGTAATTAGACACCCCAGAACACAACAATCAAACTCTCTCAGGAGTCGCAATTTCAGGACACACCCTTTCGCTCATACTCTTGTACTTGTCCACAATAAGATCTGACAGCGAAACAAACAAGTTCGATATAATTATTTTAACGACCATGCTCTAATATGCAGTATATGCGCCACAATAAGCAGAAAAATGCATACCACAAATACGGTCAGCATAGCAAGTAGTCCGAAGTTCATGAAAGGAGCTGTCATAGTGAGAGACAGAGTAGCCTAACCTCCCTCCTCTTGCTCAGATGCAGGATGATTATATATTAGAGGATCTCTGGGTGTTATCTGCAGACTACATACCTCAGTCTATAGGTGGTAGTTCTACATCATAGGTGCTGTCATGCTCTGCTCCCTGGAAAGGTCCCTCTCCAAGTGTGTGCTACCTATCAGTATATTCCAATACGACCAAATTACGTATTCCCAAACAACAGCTGCATCTGTATGTTTGGTTTAGGTGCTGGGGCCTGATCAGAACAGAATAACAAGGGGCATTGTTGTTCGACCTTGTTCACAATGTTCAGACTAAATCCCAGGAACCTGCAAAGCGTGAACACAACAGTGGATTCTCATGTGCAAATATCAAAACGCATTTGCAAACTAAACTCATGCAGTAACATGTGCAAAGCATCGGATAGTCTGCAGTTTGCTCATGCTAACTTAGGGAAGACAACAATGTCCCCATGGGCCAAGTGACAGAGTGTAGCCCAAAACCAGAGCTACCAGATCTGCTGTGTGGAGGTTTCAATGCTAAGTTGGCAGGCCACACGTGGGAGCCAGGGACATTGGAGGTGGATTCCCACGGAGAGATTAGTGATGGCAGGGCGGTAGAGCTGGCCAGATATTTAGCTGTACATGATCTAGTTAAACCTGTTGACACATGTAGAGGAGATGAGCGATCCTTACTGTCCTTTAGTGTTTGCGGTCATGCTTCAAATATTGATTATATATTTGTGACTAGGAACCTCCTGCCTTGGTTTATCAAAGGTGAGGTTTTGTATACTGACTGGATGGACCATAACGCTCTTTTTGCATTAGGACAACTGCCCCCAAGTAGACATAAATGTCCTGCTAATAATATTCCTATTACACAAAAGAAAGATGGTCTTAGGGTCATTTGACGCCTTAAAGATCCTTTTGACACCCTGACCACACATTTGAAGCAGCATCAAGAGCTGTTTCTTCATTGTTTGACAGAAGTAAGTGGGGACTTTATGTTAGCCCATTATGATAGTCTAAGTCAGGGCATCAAGCAGCTTTTACTTAAACATTCTCCGGCTGATAAAGGGGACCCTCATTGGTTTGATGAGCATTGCTCAGTGGCTAACCAGAGACGGAGACAGGCACTGAACGCAACTCTGAGAATTCAGTCCGAGGTCCGGTCCACTTGCTTTGCTTACAAATCCGCTCTTAAAACCAGGAAGGAGACCTTGCATATGAAGGATTGGGAGCTCTTGGAACTTGATGTTGTAGGGAATAATGATAAGATGTTTTGGGACACAATGAAGAGAATCAGTCTCAGAAATGCTGCTGAAGGCCCTCTTTTGCATTACAATATTGTAGGGATGACTGGGTCTCACATTTCACTACAGTTTACCAGACTGAGGAGAATGAAGATGCGGTTAAGGCTATACAAAACAGGCTAACAAACTCACCACTTCTAACCATTACTTCGTTAGTAGTAGAGATGGCTATTCTTCAGAATTCGGACATGAAAGTCCCAGGCTCAGACAGGGAATCAATTGATCTTTTAAAATGCAATATAGACTAGTGGGGTCCCTTGATCACTAATATTTCAAATCGTTCCTTGAACATGAACAACAACCCCCACTCCTGGTCCTTCTCTTCCATTGTGCCTATTTCTAAAAACTGTATGTACCCCAATTGCTACTGGCCTATTTCACCCTTTGATAGCACAGTTAAAATCAGATTTTAAATGCTTTCTTTAGATAATCAAGTTCATCCAAGTAGGAATAACATAAAATGGAAATGCAAGAGTTTTAAATCAGTGCGTAAAGAAACATTGACGCTGTGTGCATCACGGACAGATCATGTAAAGTTATGACACCAATGGCCCCAAGTATGCTAATATGCGGAAATATCAGTCTGATTCCAAGACAGTTTACAGTGTGTTTGCAACACATGTTAAAATCAAGTGGGTCTCAAAAAAAGAACCTCGAGAGAGTCTGTTCTACTAACAAAGAGTATGAAGCACACTATTAAATCAAAGCATCTAAAAATTGAGCATTACAATTCTTTCATTGTTAATTGTGCATTCTAAAAGACAATTGATCATAAGCCAAACATTCTGTTAAAATGTTGGGTAATAAAGTGCAATACTCATTTGTGAGGTAGAGCTATTGCCGTTGTAAATGACAATGTTTTTTAACTATACATTTTATTTTTGGAGGGAATGTATGTAGTGTGCAATATCCCTTGGCAAGGTCCTGCACTTCATAATAAATATAATGAAAGATGCAAAGTGTGCATTGTGTCAACAAGTGCTTGGCACGTACCTCATGGGTGAATAGTCACCACACTTTAGACAAAAATGTTGTGTCAGTTTTTTTGCCGGTAAAAATGCGCCCTGTGTTACCTGATGCGGAATGCGCCCCTGCTCTTCACTGCACACAGTGAGTGCGCTCCACAGGGCAGGAAAGGGGACCCACCAGGGCGTGGAGAGAACAGGTATCATCCCAAAGATTGGACTGTGGGGTCAGGGTTGGAGGGCTTTGCCAGGGCTGAACAGGTGACAACAACCAAAAGAAACACACGCCTTGCTTAGGAGGAGTGGGGCAAGGAAGAAGGTAGAGTGCTAAAAAACTACCCAGTATAAACACTGCCAAGTTAATACATCACACCCTAGTACCACATTGGCCCCTGAGAGAGTCGAGCCCCCAGAGCAGTGGTTACCACCACGGCCAGAGAAAAGCCAGAGGGAGTGTGGCGAGGGGGTATAGCGTGGTGTGGGCCACCACACAAGCCACAAGAGGTCTGCAGTCTCCAGCCAGGATCTTCAGTGGACTGCTTATCCCAGACATATTCATCTGATCACTGGCTCATGGAAGACACGGGACTGGATACAAATTTAGTGGCATTCGTGGTCCACGTGCAACTTTAATGGTCCTCTTTCCTCTACAATGTTCACAGAACTTAGAGCAAAGGGACGTGTCTGCGGAAACAAGGACGGCGATCTGTGGCACATAAGAGGGGTATGGCTGGAGCCTGGAAGAGAGGCTTTAAGAACACAGTACACATAGTGCCTTGGTCGACACAGCATCTTTTCTAAGGAGATGCTTTAGCCCTAGGTAGGAGGCCCTAATGTTTACTGCCCCTGCTAAACTCCTGTCATTCTGTCTTCACCCTAGCCACCTTCACTGAGGTGACCAGAGATGTGACCGTCAGGGAGGGGGATGACATTGAGATGCCCTGCGCCTTCAGAGCCAGGAGATCCAGTGGTGGTACCTGAAGGAACCAGCCTGGGAGCTGGCACACAAGCTGGCACTGTGCGCCACTGGTGGCAGGAACAAGGTAACAAAACCCCACCCACCACAGACCCTGCACTCACACCTTGATCGGGAATGACGTAACATGGTCCAACAACTTCCATGCAGCCCAGGAACAGGGAATATAACACACACACCTGGCCCCCAACCTTGCCCCTTGGTAGCAGGAATGAGGTAATGTGCCCACTGACACCTGGCGCTAAGCCCTGACCCAGGCCTTGGATCAGGGACAAAGTACAATAGCCCCACTCCCTGCCACAACACACCGCTCACACCATGTGCCCCTGCCAGATAAGGAGCAATGTAACCCCTCTTCAGCCCCCCCCCCCCACCCACACTGGCACTTAAAATTTTTTTTTTTGCATATTTATATAGTGCGAACTCGACCCGAAGGTATTGGAGCACTTTACATGAGCACCGTATTTACATTATACATTCAGGCACAGGGAGATTAAGTGATTTGCCCAGAATCACAGCATGTGGACGCGGCCTCGAGGCTCGAACTCTGGTTTCCAGCACCAAAGTCGGCAGTTTAGCCGACGGACCACATCAGCGGAACAACATTACCTGGCCTCATCCTCCACACACCGGGGGGCCGGGAGAAGCAACAATGTCATGCACCATGCCTGTGGACTCATCTCTACCCCTTGGTAGCACAAACTAGGTAAGGTCCTTAAATATACCGGGCGTGCATGGTTTCCGGGCCGCTCTGTCGTGCGCCGCATTTACAGGGATGTGAAGGAAAAAGAGAAGATCTCCATGGGGAGACGTCCGTGGTCTTTGCATGTTCTGCGGGATCCCTCAATCAGCAGTGGCAGGTTAGCCTCCCCACGAGGTAGGCCGTTTCATATGTATTCATCAAGATTCTTTTTGGTAAGGACTCAGAATCAATTAATGGATTACACCGATCTGGGCAAGATTCAATTTCCAACTCAAGGCCACACCGACTTACCGACGTGATCTTTAATAAAAAGAAAAACCAGCAGTGGTGAGGTCGGAAAGGAAACGGGCCGCCATTCTCCTGCTGCCTCGAAAGTGAAAGTGGGCGTGGCCACTGAATGAAGCACGTCATCCTGCGCAAGTTCAAAGAAACTCAATAAAGAAAATAGAACAGGACCGGTGCAACAACCAAATAAAGGGGCCAGTAGCCATGGAAGGATACAATGACGACTTGGCTATAATAAGGAGGGACTAACAAGCCTCATAATCGGTCAGAAGGCAGCATTTACGAAAGACAATGACACAAGCCAATTAAAAACATTGGTGAAGAGTGGGCGGAGCTTCCACTCAATACTCCATTACTGCATGCCTCGCTACCGCTATAGGGTCGATCTAAAAACTAGACAGTGAATTTCTGATATGACAGAGCCGGCAAAGTGCTACCGATGATAAACAACAGCAATAAGGGTTGCAAACTGTAATCCTGGATTCAAATGGGCACCTAGCCGATACCCGAGATATAGCGAGGTCGCAAATAAAGAACCTCCACAAGAACCACGAGTGTCCGTGTTCCTTTTGTCCATGCAGGACACTACAGGTAGTGTCATTCGGGTCTTGATGGGGTATACTTGGATTCTTTAATAATTTGTCCGCTCTGTCCAGACGTTTAATCATTCTGGCTATTACTTGTGGGTAGGCATCTTTCAGCAAGAAGTCAAAGGCAGCTTTGTATTGACTGTGTTCCTTGTTTAATCCAGAAACAGAGAAGAAACCTTCTGCATTCATGTAATAACACATGGCAGATACATAGTAGGTGAGGTAGTGACTCTGGAAGGGAGCAGCAAAGGCGGCACATGATTTTACTAGGGCGGGACACCCATGGAGGCAGAAGGTCTAATGAGGAAAAACAGCCCAAGCAGAGGTGGCAGTACTTGAGTTTGTAATATGGTGAATAAAATTTGGTAATGTATTTTTGAACCCGTCTTTGGGCTTAACTCCTAATAACGATCACCGCGTGTTTTCTTCTCTTTAAAGACTGAAGATCGGAAGCATAAGATCTCTTGTGCACCTCTTTATTTAAAGCAATTTTAAATTGCTTCTGGAGAGCTGTTATATCTTTCGTTTCCATGAATTAAAGGAAGGTCTTCTTCCAAGGGTTTTAGGACGTCAAGCAGTTTGCGGGTAGCACTTTTTTCCAAATTAAGGGGCCCATTAGGATGTATGACATTGTTCTGCATTCTGTCCAACAATAGTTCTTTCTGCATTTGTCACCCAGAGTGGGACGGGTATGCTCAGACGTGAGTCCCGTGCTCTCCATGCCACTGGAATCAAGCAAAAAAACGATGGATTTAGGCCCTGATCTCTGTACTGGGGTGAATGTATGACATTGTTCTGCATTCAGTCCATCAATAGATCTTTCAGAATTTGTCACCCCGAGTGGGACGGGTATGCTCAGATGTGAGTCCCGTGCTCTCCATGCCACTGGAATCAAGCTATCCTGGCTGAAGAGGGGTGAAACCCTGAAACCGGGCCTGGGATGCTTGTTTTCAGTCCAGGGAGGACCTAGCCTGGCAGTTCGGGCTGGACTGTTCCCATTGGGCACAGGGTCAAGACTGATTTGCATATGGCTGGGTCCAAACTGGAATGGCATGGTGAGCCATAAAACGATGGGTTTAGGCCAAGATCTCTGCACTGGCGTGAATGTATGACATTGTTCTGTATTCTGTCCATCAATAGTTCTTTCTGCATTTGTCACCCCGAGTGGGACGTGTATGCTCAGACCTGAGTCCTGTGCTCTCGATGCCACTGGAATCAAGCTATCCTGGCTGAAGAGGGGTGAAACCCCGAAACCGGTCCTAGGATGCTTGTTTCCAGTCCAGGGAGGACCTGGCCTGGCAGTTCGGGCTGGACTTTTCCCATTGGGCACAGGGTCAAGACTGATTTGCATATGGCTGGGTCCAAACTGGAATGGCATGGTGAGCAAAAAAAACGATGGATTTAGGCCCATATCTCTGTACTGGGGTGAATGTATGACATTGTTCTGCATTCTGTCCATCAATAGTTATTTCTGCATTTGTCACCCCGAGTGGGACGGGTATGCTCAGATGTAAGTCCCGTGCTCTCCATGCCACTGGAATCAAGCTATGCTGGCTGAAGGGGCGTGAAACCCCGAAACCGGTCCTAGGATGCTTGTTTCCAGTCCAGGGAGGACCTGGCCGGGCAGTTCGGGCTGGACTGTTCCCATTGGGCACAGGGTCAAGACTGATTTGCATATGGCTGGGTCCACACTGGAATGGCATGGTGAGCAAAAAAACGATGGATTTAGGCCCAGATCTCTGTATTGGGGTGAATGTATGACATTGTTTTGCATTCTGTCCAGCAATAGTTCTTCCTGCATTTGTCACCCCAAGTGGGACGGATATGCTCAGACGTGAGTCCCGTGCTCTCCATGCCACTGATATCAAGCTATCCTGGCTGAAGAGGGATGAAACCCCGAAACCGGTCCTAGGATGCTTGTTTCCAGTCCAGGGTGGACCTGCCCTGTCAGTTCGGGCTGGACTGTTCCCATTGGGCACAGGGTCAAGACTTGCATATTTGCATATTGCTTGGTCCAAACTGGAATGGCATGGTGAGCAAAAAAACGATGGATTTAGGCCCAGATCTCTGTACTGGGGTGAATGTATGACATTGTTCTGCATTCTGTCTATCAATAGTTCTTTCTCCATTAGAATAGCGGGCAGATTGTTCCCCCTTGGGCCGGCGGTCGCCACCGCTGGCCTTTCGGGGGCAATCCGCCCACCATCCATGCCTGATTGACCCCCTGCCATATTAGTATGGCTAGGGGGTCCGCGGTAGACAGAAAGACCATCCACCACTTTTCGGCAAGTCGACTCGTTGACCGGGCGGAAAAGGGCCAAAATATGGTGGCAGTGTCTACAAGACGCCGCCATCCATATTATGATGCATGCGGAGATTTGTCTTTCCTTGCCGGCGTTGCCACCATGGAAAGGCATGCGGTGTCTGGTGTTGGGTGTCAGGGGGGTGGGGGTGCACATAGGGGTACCTATGGTCTCCCCCCTCATTGCCATGCACTACCTGGCAGGCAGCACGTGGTGCCTGCCATGTAGTGCATGGCAATGATGTGCGCACTCCTATTGAATTGCGGGCCAGTCTGCAGCCACCATCTCCACCCGCAATGTATTAGGCCCAGGATGCGCCCGCCAGTTTGGCGGGCGCATCATATTATGTATTGCGGGACTGCCGCAACTTTGGCAGTCGGTCTCTGGCTTCGTTGCGATGGCAGGCGAACCTTGTCCGCCCGCCATCGTAATGGACCCCTAGGTTCTTCAGTGTGCCATCCTTTGTAGTATGTGCTGAATTCATATGTTTCAAGAGACTGGCTTTCCTGTACGGGGAGTTGGTCCCTCAACAGAAACTCTAGCCAGATCTGGATTGATAAGGTGTGATGAAGGAGTTTAAACAAAGATCTAAAAATGGCACTCTCAGCATTATTCAAACAAGTGCCCAGTTTCCCTGGGAAAGCAACTGCACAATACCCTAATGTGGGGATACGTTTGGCCTTTATTATCTTCAATAAAGATTCAATAGTTGGCTGATTTGTACACTTGAAAATGCTTTGAAAGGCAAATTGTAGCAAAGCCGATTTAGGTTTGAGCGATTTGAAATGAGTTAGATGTCCTCCTTTATCGTCCAGCCTTTGATAAGATCAGACGGCTGTTGTTCAGAAACCACCCCCCCTTTTTTCTCTTTTTATGCCAAATATCATAATGTTTGCTGTTAGACTTGGGGGTCTCTAGTTGGCACAGGTATGCACTTGTGACAAATAGGGACCCTCTCCTCTAGTCAGGGTAAGGGGGTACACGCCTAAAATAACCCCTGCTCACCCCCTTGGTAGCTTGGCACGAGCAGACAGGCTTATCTCAGAGGCAGTGTGTAAAGCATTTGTGAACACATACAATAACCAAGTGACAACACTACAAATGGACACCACACAGGTTTTATATCAAAAAATAAGTATTCTTTATATAGATTTACCACGAGACCATTAAACAACAAAAACACACAATACTGTTACTTTAGATGGTACAATTTTGCTTAGTTCTCTTAAGTTCTTAGATGCGACACTTTACGTCAATGTACCTTTTAGATGCGACATGCAGGGCAACGAAAGTGTTGCAACGATTTTGATGCAATTAAGTTCTTGGTGCAAAGAAATAAAGACGTGAAGATCTTCCAGATGTGGCATGCTTCTCCAATGTTGCGAGAAGACTCGATTCAATGCTTCAGCTGCAGCGGTGACACACTTTACGCAATGCGACGACAGCGACCCTGGCAGCGACACTCTTCTCCGACGTTGCGAGACGCTTCCGCTCGATGCGGTGCTGCAGCAGCGACACCCCTTTACGCGATGCGACGACAGCAGCTCCGAAGGCGGCACACTTCTCCATGGATGCAAGGCGCTTTTCTGGATGCGGTGCAATGCGACAACTACGATGGCTGCGATGGCGACACGCTTCTTCGGTGTTGCGAGACACTTCCTGGATGATGCGAGACGCTTCCGCTCGATGAGATGCTGCAGTGGCGACACACTTTATGAGATGCGACGACAACAGCTCCGATGGTGGCATGCTTCTCCTTCTTGAGTCGCGCTTCCAGCTCCTTGCGACACACAGTCCCTCAGAAGGCCCAACAACAGCAGCAGGCACTTCCAAAGAACTCTGGGGAGCTGGGGGGTGAAGTCTGTTGTTTCAGAGACTTCAGCAAGAGGCAAGCTATTTTCCAAGCCCTTGGAGATCCTTCACAAGTTGAGCAAAAGAAGATACAAAGTTCCTTTCTCCTCTCTTTGGCAGTAAGGCAACCACTGCAGGCCAAGCCCCCAGGTTCAGGGATACTTTCCTCCTCAGCTTCTTCTGGTTCCTCCCTCAGCTTAGGTTCTTCTTGTTTTCCCAAAGTGATCTAATTTCTTGGGCTCAGGGTCCCAATATTTATACCCAGAAATCCTTTGTCCTCTGAAGGCAGAGGGGCCTTTGCCCAGTCCAAACCAGTTCCTGAGCACTTTGTTTACCAGACTTCTCCTTTCCTTTCACAGTGCAGGGCAGAAACATGAGGTGGAGCCAGCATTGTGGAAGGCAAGTACAGCTCTGGAGCACTTTGTTGACAGGATTCCTTCTCTTCATTCACTGTGAAGGGCAGAGACATCAGCCGCTCCCCAGGAGGTGGAGCCAGCATTTTAGTAGGCAGGCACAGCCCTATTCAGGTCCCAGGTGCAACTCCTCCCACCCATCTAGATGCAGACCTCTCTATTGACCACTGGGGCACCTCACCCTGTCTCCTGGAATTCCCCAGCCATGTCACTCAAACTCCAGACAAAGGAATACACACAGCCTAGCAGAGGCAGGTTTGAATGGTTTCGACAAGAAAATGCCTACTTTCTAAAAATGGCATTTTCAAACACAGAATGTTAAAACCAACTTTACTAAAAGATGTATTTTAATAACCAAACTGCCCATCATTGCCTATGGAGAACAGGTAGCCTTGCAATAGTGAAAAACAAAAATGGCTGTAATTCATTATTAGAACATGCCACACACACCAGGGCATGTCCTACCTTATCCTTACAATGCACCCTGTCCTTGGAGCTACCATAGGGGTGTCTGATATGAAAAAAGGGAAGGTTTAGGGACTGGCAAGTGGGTGCACTTGCCCAGTCAGCATGACAGTACCTGACTGCACGCAGGCTCTGCAATGGCAGACCTTAGACACACTTTTACAGGCTGCTTTTGTGGGTGGCACAACCAGTCCTGCAAGCCCACCAGCAGTATTTGGATTACAAGCCCTGGGCACTCCTGGTGCACTGTACTAGGGTCTGACAAGTAAACCAAACCAACCAATCATGGAATCACAAATCATACTTCAATTTACAATAGGGAGCACCTGCACTGTGGCACTGGACAGCAGTGACACAGTGTCCTGAGCAACTAACACCAGCAAAAAATACATGAGGCACATCAAAAAATGGAAGGGAGACTCATGCCAATGTGCCAGTTCTAACATTTGCTTTTTCTAAATGCAACGTGATACATTTAAGCTGCTATTCGTGAGTAGGATGTGAATGTATGATGGTGCAACGCATTCCATTGCGACTCATGCCTTTACCACACATGCCGTACAATCTGAATGCCTTTACCATGCATAACCTTTACCATTGCATTTTTTTAATAATGATTAGGTCTTTTACATGCATGTCTTTACAGCAAATTTCATTGTAAAGGCATGTTTTTAAAGGCATATGCATGGTAAAGGTTTTGCCTGATCCCTGCCCTCAAACTGGTCCCCGGCGAACCCACCTGGACTCCAGCCCTTGTTAAAATACCCATCCCCTGCCCTGAACCCCAAAAGTATACCCCAGTGCGCCTCCAGCTCTTTTTAAATATACCCGACTCCTGGGCCCTAAAACTAGACCTCAGTGCGACCCCCAGCCCTTTTTAAAAATACCTGACCCCTGACCTAAGCTCTAAAATTAGATCCCAGCATGACCCCCCACTAGACCACAGCCCTTTTTAAAAATACCTGACCCCTACCCTGAGCCCTAAAACTGGCCCCCAACTCCCTGGCCCTCAGGATTTTTTTTAATACCCACCCCCAGTCTAAAGCCCTAAATCCTTACCAGAACCCCCAACCGCCCCGGCCACACCCAATCCTGCTTACCTCTACAGGACAACAAGGCTGCTGTTCTGAGGCAAGGGTCGGTACATGTCATCAAAATGAAGCAGAAGGGTCTCTTTGTTCTCTCTAGCAACGCGACTCATGCCTTTACCACACATGCCGTACAACCTGAATGCCTTTACCACGCATAACCTTTACCATTGCATTTTTTTTAATAATGAATTGGTCTTTTACATGCATGTCTTTACAGCAAATTTCATTGTAAAGGCATGTTGCTAAAGGCATATGCATGGTAAAGGTTTTGCCTGACCCCTGCCCTCAAACTGGTCCCCGGCGAACCCACCTGGACCCCAGCCCTTGTTAAAATACCCATCCCCTGCCCTGAACCCCAAACGTATACCCCAGTGCGCCTCCTGCTCTTTTTAAATATACCCAACTCCTGGGCCCTAAAACTAGACCTCAGTGCGACCCCTAGCCCTTTTTAAAAATACCTGACCCCTGACCTAAGCCCTAAAATTAGATCCCAGCATGACCCCCCACTAGACCACAGCCCTTTTTAAAAATACCTGACCCCTACCCTGAGCCCTAAAACTGGCCCCCCCAACTCCCTGCCCCTCAGGATTTTTTTTAAAAACCCACCCCCAGTCTAAAGCCCTAAATCCCTACCAGAACCCCCAACCGCCCCAGCCACACCCAATCCTGCTTACCTCTACAGGACAGCAAGGCTGCTGTTCTGAGGCAAGGGTCGGTACATGTCATCAAAATGAAGCAGAAGGGTCTCTTTGTTCTCTCTAGCAACGCCAACAGCATTGACCATACCGGTGCCTTTACCACTGTTACCAGAACATGCCCTTACCACCAGTGCAACATATATGCCTTTACCATAGGATGTTGATCAGCATTTGTAGTTTCATGGATGTTTGACTTAAAAGCACTACATCATTAGCTTAAAGCAGTGAAGTCATGGGGTGATTCACCAGTTTTGGAGCAACGCTGATTACTGAGTCCTGTGCAGGTACTGGATCACTGACATTTTATCGACGACAAAAATATAGACCTACCAGAATATGATTTGATTTGATTTATTATTTGTATAGCGCAACGAATGCCGTGGCGTCTTGGCGCTGACTGTGATAAGTGGCTACTGGAACCTGAACAGGTTTTAATTTTTGGCGAATAACCAGGTTTTTAATTCCCTCCTGAACCTCATCCGGTTCGGTTGACATCGCAGAAGTAGATGGCATCTGGTTCCAAAGTTTTGCCGCGCAAAAAGACCGTGTGCGGCCCCCCACCTTACCTTACGTATTTTTGGGATACAGACAAAGCCCTTCGTAGAGGATCTAAGAGTTCTAGCAGGGAAATATCTAATAAAAAGTTTCAGCACCTCCCCAGAGATACCACCATAAAGGGCCTTATGCACCTGGCATAGAGCCTTAAAATTAGCTCTTTGATGGACGGGGAGCCAATGTAATGCTGAGTGGGATGGCCCTTAGGAAGGTTCAGAAGTAGTCTAGCCGCTGCATTCTGAAGTGATTGTAGTTTCGTCTCCTGTGCTTTGTCAATTCCCACAAAAAGAGCATTACAATAGTCCAGTTTAGATAGAAACAATGCGACTACCACTGTCTTTTGAAGCTCCGATGTTATGAATGGGAAGATTTTCCTTAAGATTTTAAGGAGAAAAAAGCAGGAGGAAGTTAACTGATTAACATGGGCGGATAGGTTAAGCGGGTCGTCAAAGGTGACCCCTAGATTTTTTGCCCTCGTCACAGGGTTAGGACAGATCCCAGCCTCTTTCGGCCACCAGTTAGTACTTCATACCGATGGTCCTTTACCAAATTCTAGGACCTCGGTTTTGTCCGTATTTTAATTTTAGAAAACTAAACCTCATCCAACACATGATATCCTTCAGACATGCTTGAAAATCAGTAGCTACTCTATCTGGAGATTCAGCAACTGAGATAGTAAGCTGAGAATCATCGGCATACATAATTAGTGAAAACCCATGCTTTCTAACCACGATAACCAGTGGGGACACATATATATTGAAGAGGGTTGGGGACAATGCCGAACCCTGCGGAACACCACATGGGAGTTGGAATATTCCAGATTGCATGTTTTCCCAATGTATATTTTGTTGTCTGGCTTCTAAAAAAGAGGAAAGAAGATTCAATGCTGTACCTTCCATCCCTATCTCTTTCACCCGCTGAACCATCATCTTATGATTTACGGTGTCAAATGCCGCCGAAAGATCCAATAGAACCACGATTGCTCTACCACCTTCATCCACTATCTTGCGAATCTCCTCTGTTGCCAGCACCAGTGCAGTTTCTGTCGAGTGCCCAGGCCTAAAGCGATGTTGTGTCCGGTCTAGCAACAGATTGTCTTCTAGATAGTGGATTAGCTCACTATTTATTGCTTTCTCCAGAATTTAACGGCAATCGGGAGATTGGCCGGTAATTTTTGGGGTCTAGTAGGTCCAAGGCCGGCGTTTTGAGGATAGGCCTTATACATGCCTTTTTCCAAGTCTCCGGGTATTTACCAGTTACAAGGACTTGGTTTAGAAGGGGGGCAAGATGGACACTAATAACTTTAGAAGCCAGGTGGAAGATTGCTGGGGGGCATGGATCATTTGGAGACCCCGATTTAGTGGATATCATGAGGTCATAGACCTCCTCCACCTTAAGTGTCCTGAAACCTGCAAGTCTACCATTTTTCACCCATACGTTTGTAATCGAAGGATTATTAGCCAACATAGTATTGGCCTATTTTAAAAGATCATCATAGATCACCTGAACTTTATTTTGAAAAAAGTTGGCCATTATATTACAAAAGTCTGGGTCTGGTATAAACTTGACTGAGTGTTGGGGAGTCGCAAGAGTATGCACAGTTTTAAACAATTTCTTTGTGGAATGAGTAGCATCACTTATTTTTCCAGTATAATAGGCCCTTTTGGCTTCAACAATAGCCTGCTTATACTCTTCCAAACACTGGTTATAGGCTAGCTTGTGTTCTATACTATAATCTGTTCTCCAGATCCGTTCTGTCCGTCTACATTTCATTGTTATTGTTTTTACCTCAAAACTATACCAGGGCGCTGTAGCAGTTGCTCTTCTAGTAGTTTTATTAGTTTCCGGAGAAAGACTGTCTATAGCCGTTTTGATCCAATTGTCAAATTGACTGGCAGCTATGTCGCTGTCACTGTTTAATACAGGAGAGCTAGAGCTCAGCATCCGTTCCAGGTCGGCCTTTTCAACCTTATACCATTTCCGAAACCGCCAGTTAGGGGCCAAAGAAGCCTGTGGCGGAACAGGATTTTTATTGATCACCTCAAAGACAATCGCTCTATGGTCGGTCCAGGGTAGACATTATATTTTTGTTATTTTTATACCTGGTTGATTAGTAAAGATCCCATCTAAGATGTGACCAGCTAAGCATGTGGGTTCAGACACAATTTGGGAAAGTCCATATGCTGCCAGAATATCCACCAATCTTGCCGTATCTGAGTTATTTCCTACATCAAGATGATAGTTAAAGTCCCCCATAATGGTGACAAACTCAGAGTCAAGGCTTGACTCTAAAAAATGTAAAATGCCATGTGAAAACGCCGTTCTAGGTCCTGGTGGCCTATAAACAAGTATTCGTTTCAGTGTGAGATAGTTGTTCACTTTCAATGAAAACATTAGCGTCTCGGCTGGGAGCGTAGTTATAACCTTGTGATGCAATTGTAGGCTATTTCTAGATATTATAGCAATACCCCCACCTCTGCCCTGTGTCCTATCATTGCTGTACCATTACATAACCTGGGGGGAGGGCCATATTCCAATCTGGATCTGAGCTGGCATCAGTCCAAGTCTCAGTCAAGAAAACGATATCAGGATTTTCCACTTGAAGAAAACATTCTAACTGGTATTGTGTCAAGAATATCAATGGACAGAATATCGACATCCTATCTTAAAAAAAGTAAGTACAAAAATATCAAAACCAAAATATGGTTGTTTAAAATATCGTTGAATAAAATTTAGGTTTTTTTAAATGTCTTAAAAATAATATAAAATTAACTAAATGCTAAATATAATTAATAAAAACATAGGGCACCATTAGCATGGCGGGTGGACTTTGTCCGCCCGCCATAGCCCCGGGAAATGGGACTGCCCGAAATGCATGCGGCGATCTCGCAGATACAATTAGGATACGCCCGCCACACTGGTGGGTGCATCCCTCATTTTTAACATTGCAGCGGGCAGTGCAGAAAGCACCGCCCGCCGCAATGCCAAAAATGCAAGTTGTGCATTTGCATGAACAACGTGACAGGCGGTGCCTGCCACGTTGTACATGCAAATGCAGGGGGGCACCATAGGTACCCCCATGTGCACCCCCCACCCCCCAAAATTACCTGGGGGCCCGCTACGGGCCCCCAATGTGAAAGACTGCATGCCTTTGTGTGGCAGCAACGCAAATCCCCGCATACATCATAATATGGATGGTGGTGTCTAACAGACACTGCCACCATATTAACTGCTTTTCCACCCGGTAGGCAATCGGGCGGATTGCCTACCGGCGGAAAACCGGTGGACAGTCTTTCCGTCCGCCGGGATCCCCCCGCCATAGTAATATGGTGGGGGGAATTGGCAGACGGGTGGGAGAAAATGTCGGACGGATCGCCACAGCCATGCGGGCGGTGGCGATCCGCCCGACATACTAATGGGCCTCTAAGTTAGAATTATTTTAAAATGTTAAAAATAATAAATTATAAATGTAACATTAAAAAATATTCAACATACATATTTATAAAATGTTATATACATATATTTTAACTCAATAATATTAATACATGTCTTATTAAATTATTAAATGTTAGCAACATAATAAAAATTATTTTAAAAAAGAATATATATATATATATATACATAAACCTGTCATATACATATGAAAATAAAAAATATATATAATAAATACAAATATTTAAATTAATATTATTTGTACAAAAATACTTTACACTACTTTAACTATAACAGTAAATAAAATGTTGGATAGCGTAGAGGATAAAATTACTATTCCTACTCCAGCAATTGCAACAGTAGGGAAAGTGTTGGATAGCTGAGGGGAATAATTTACTAGAGTGTAACAGTAGGGAAAGTGTTGGATATCAGAGGGGTTAAAATTACTATTCCCACTCCAGCGAGTGCAACAGTAGGGAAAGTAATGGATAGCGGGGAGGTAAACTCATGTATCCGAGGTTCAGCCTCTGTCTTGGTCAGACCACTTCCTTATATCCTTTCTACTTGATGTCTCTTGTAAACCCCAGAAACCCAATAAAGCTCAAAGAATCTCCAAACAAGCCTGGAGACTAGTCGAGGAATCGAATTTCGACACACATTTTCAGGAGGTCAAACTTGAATTCCCTATCGACTCTCCCGTATGTACGGATGTCGCTTCCCTCGATGCCGGTATACTACAAACCCTAAATAAAATAGCCCCTACTCGGGTAACTAGGAAAAAGGCCCCAACAGAAAAATGGTATACCCCTCATCTTAAAAGTCTTAAAAGGGAATGCCAAAAGCTTGAACATCTCTGGAGGCAATCCAAGGACAAGAGAGCTGAACTTAAACTTAACTATATCCACAATCGGAAAAAATATACTCTAGCCATCAAGCACGCCAAGAAAGATCATTTTACTCAGCGTATAGAGGAGAGCAGTAACTCCGCGAAGGAACTATATAAGATAGTGAAAGAACTGAGTAAACCTGCCAGAACCTCTCAAACACTTACCCCTACGGTTGAGGCCTGTAACCGCATTAGTACCTTCTTCTCAGAGAAAATCAAGAAAATTTACTCCAATTTCTCCCCCCGATCTGTTAATATTAACACCATACCAGACTCAGATACCCCAGATATGGGAACTATCCCCTGTCTAGCAGATTTTGAACCACTCTCAGTGGAAGATGTCTCAACAGCTATGCAATCAGTTAAATTGGGCTCTCCTTTGGATCCCTGCCCTCATTTTGTGTTCTCCAAAATTGCACTCACACTCTGCCCCTTGGTCACTCAACTTTTCAACAAATCTCTCAAAACTGCCATATTTCCTACTGTCTGGAAGCATGCAGCCGTGATCCCTCTCCTGAAGAAAGCGGGCTCCGATATTGCTAACCCGGAGAACTACAGACCCATTTCTCAGCTCCCATATCTTTCTAAAGTCCTGGAAAAATTGGTCAATGTCCAATTGACCAAATACTTAGAAACTAATTCTCTCCTGGATCCCACCCAGACAGGCTTTAGAACTAATAACAGCACTGAGGCCACGTTGCTGGCAGTTTCGGACAGTATTAGGTCCTCCATAGATCAAGGAGGATCAGTGGCACTAATACTGCTCGACCTGTCAGCGGCATTTGATACGGTCTCCCATCAATGTCTGTTGAACATACTCCGCCACAAAGGAGTGAAATCGAATGCTCTGAATTGGCTGCATTCCTTCTTGAGTAACCGCACCCAGACTGTACATTTGGGCCAATCTCAGTCCAGCCCTACCTCCATTGACTGCGGGGTCCCTCAGGGCGCATCGCTGAGCCCCACCCTCTTCAATGTTTATATGTCATCTTTGGCTGACATTGGAAGAAAGTGGGGCATCGGCATGTGCTCATACGCAGACGATACGCAGTTAGTGGTGGCCCTAAACGAAAAACCTGAAATTATTAAAACTAAATTACAAGGCTGTCTTGCAGAAATGGCTCAATGGATGCACTCCCACTGCTTGAAGCTAAACGCTGGAAAATCGGAGATTCTCTTATTCGGGGGAGCCAAGCGAATCTGGGACGCCACGGGGTGGCCTCCCACGTTGGGCATGGCTCCTACCCCCAAACAACACGCTAGGAATCTGGGAATTATCATGGATGATGAGCTATCCATGAAAGATCATGTGCGATCCCCCTGTGGCACGGGTTTCGCCATCTTGAAACTTCTAATGAGGCTATTTCCATGGATACCGTTGAACTGCAGACGCTCAGTCACCCAAGCCCTACTGGTCAGTCGTCTTGATTACGGGAATGCGCTATTTGTAGGGATGAATGAACACCTTTTTTCTCGCCTACAGGTACTGCAAAATGCGGCCGCCAAACTGATTTGCGATAAAGGCAAGTTAGACTCGGCATCAGAATGCCTGAAAACCCTTCACTGGCTCCCTGTGCGCCAGAGGGCCACATTCAAACTTCTCTGTCATGCCCACAGAGCCCTGCACAAGACCGGTCCTATCATGCTCCAGGACAAAATGGAATTCTACGTACCTACCAGGAACCTACGCTCCACTCTATCAGCACTAGCAAGGACGAAACGCATATATAAAGCCAGAACGGGCGGCCGCTCCTTTTCTTACTTAGCGGCCAAGAGATGGAACGAGCTTCCAGATGACCTCAGACATACCACCAATTACCTCCTGTTCCGTAAAAAGCTGAAAACGCACCTTTTTCCCTCTTCCTACTAATATGCTTCTGTTATAACGATCAGCTGTGTCCATCTGGCTTAAGCGCCGTGATATCCCTCGGGATGAGTGTTGCGCTCTACAAATACCATAAATAAATAAAAATGTATATTCCCACTCCAATAATTGTAACAGTCGAGAAAGTGTTGGATAGTGTAGGGGAATAATTTACTATTTCCCACTCCAGCAAATACAACAGTAGGGAAAGTGTTGGATAGCGGGTGGGCTAAAAATTACAATTCCCTCTCGAGCGAGTGCACCAGTAGGGAAAGTGTTGGATAGCGGGGGGTAAACATTACTATTCCCACTCCAGTGAGTGCAACAGTAGGGAAAGTGTTGGATAGCGGGTGGATAAAAATGACTATTCCCACTCCAGCAAGTGCAACAGTAGGGAAAGTGTTGGAGAGCGGGTGGGTAAAAATTACTATTCCCACTCCGGTGAGTGCACCAGTAGGGAAAGTGTTGGATATTGGGGGGTAAAAATTACTATTCCCTCTCCAGCGAGTGCAACAGTAGGGAAAGTTTTTGATAGCAGGGGGCTAATAATTACTCTTCTCACTGCTGCGAGTGCAACAGTTGGTAAAGTGTTGGATAGAGGGGAATTAATTAATAACAAATTAATTAACACAATTAACAATATAAATTATTAAATACAAAAATAGTAATTAATAAAAATATTAATTAATTAATTTCAATTAAATTACTTCCCACCCTATTCCCCTATAAACCCACAACCCACTACGGAACTAAAATACGCAGAAATGAATTAACATAAAATAAATTATTTCGAAAAAATTCAAACATACATTAAAAAATAACTTACCTTTTAACACATATACTAAAATACAGAACACACAAAAAAAAATTGATATTATAAACAACGATTTTTTTAGGAACGATATTACTAACTTCGATATTCTGTAAAACGATATTTCTTACCTGCATGTCGATATTCTTGTTGACGATATTCTTGCAGGTCGATATTCTGTCATATCGAGATTGCAACATCGATATTTTGGTATATCGATATTTGAAACTCGATATTATGGCTGCATACCGCAGGTACCAGATCACACATTAGCAGGTTAAAAAGTCCTGGGGCTAATACATAACCTTGTTTAACGTCTTGCTCAATGTTTATCTTTTATGAGACTGCGGTGTTGTTTCCCAGTTTAGGTGTGGCCTAGGTATCAGTATAAAGTAATTGAATGCAAAGGAGTTAAGCTTTGCGGACCTTTTATGCTTTAAGCTTAGACCAGAGCAGGTGGTGATTGACATGGTCAAAAGCCTTGTTGTAATCCACAGAGCAGCAATAATTTAACTTATTTTTCTTTATTTGCTTTGCCACGAGCATCGTGATAGCCAAAAGATTGTCAATGGTGCCCAACGTGGGTCTGAACTTGGTTTGATTCAGAGAAAACTGATTCTTTCAGCTTGCCTAAGCATCCAAGTCTTCCAGGAGAAGGCAGGCAAAATTGTTGGCCTCCATATCCACTAGGGCTATGAGACGGTTTCAATCAGGGATCGCCACTGGACTCTTTTCATAAGTGGAATGCATGATCGATCCTTGTCAAGCTGAAGGAATGGATTCAGTGATAAGACAGACGTTGAACAGAGTTTCCATCGGCATGGACCAGAATGTAGGGTCCTGCTTATAAACGGAGGCAGGGGCGCCGGGGCCCGGCGCTCCATCCGCTCTGCTTTTCTGGATCAGGCTTTCTTTTCTTTTGGCTATAAAAGATGAGGCGTATTGAGGGGTTTGTGCATCTCTTACCTGAGACCTTCCATGGAAGAGATTGGTCTTACTGAAGATGAGAGGCAGGTTGGCGCCTTCTGATTTAGGTTTGAAGAGTGCTGATGTGTGTAATCCAGTTTTCCGTGGTAACTTTGTTCCCATTAGTGATATCTGTCTCTCTGCTGAGACAGGTGATCATGATCCAGACCTCCTTTGAGTTTTTATTCCGGTAGGCCAAAAAGAGCTCGCTCTGCAATGGTCTCACATCATAATGCTAAGGGGCGAACTATGCTGGGAGGTGAAGCAGTGTGCTCCCCCATTCCTGTTTTAAAAAGGCTCCCTTGAGCCATTGAGCTGACAAGCTTGTGGAGATGCACCTGTGCGCCTGTGAGAGGTACTGAGACCTGTAAGGATTGTGGCAGCCTGCTCAGCAGCCCCATATAAAATTAGTTTTTATCTCTACTGATGACGGATGAAATCCAGAAACACGTGTCTAAAGATGTAAAGCACTAACCTGCACCAACTTTGGCGGAATACTCCAGTAAAATCTCAAGTAAGCATGTATTATGAACTTCATTTACCATAATGCTAAGGGGCGAACTGAGCTGGGAGGTGAAGCAGTGTGCCCCCACCCCTTCCTGTTTTGAAAAGGCTCCCTTAAGCCATTGAGCTGACGAGCTTGGTGAGATGCACCTGTGAGCCTGTGAGAGGTACTGAGACCTGCAAGGATTGTGGCAGCCTGCTCAGCAACCCCATATAAAATGTGTTTTTATCTCTACTGATGACAGATGAAATCCACAAACACGTGTCTAGAGATGTACAGCACTAACCTGCACCAACTTTGGTGGAACACTCCAGTAAAATCTCAAGGAAGCAGTTCCCCAAATTTTTTTAGTATTAAGGCTGACATGGGGGTGTCCATTGTTGCCAGTATTAACTAGTTGTTGCCAAATCCCTATATCTGTAGAGAAGTTCATGATGTGGTCAGGAATTGGTGACACCACTTGGAAGTTGCCAATAAAGGATGCCTCGTGTGTAGATTAGGCCTGGGCTAAAATTTCATCCGGTCGCGGAAATTGCGATAATTTGACATTTTCGCGTTCCGCGGAAAGCGCGAAAATGTCAAAATTTCCACATTCCGCAGCTTAGCGATAATTTGTTTCTTGCTCACGCTGTAAAATAATACATTCTCGCGTGCGCGCGTTCGCCTTACCTGAATCCCCGCGTTCGCCGACAAGTTTTCCCGATCCGGTCGCGTTCTCCATGAGATGTTGGATTGTTGGTAGCCATTTGCGCTGTCTCGTGACAATTCGCGCCCGCAGTGACGTCATTGGTCACGCGATCACGTCTTTCTTCTTGCGATCATGCACCGCGAGACAACTGAAAACAAGATGGCCGCACCCACGAGCAACCACATGGGTAAGTTGGCGAGCCGCGACCATGCAGAAAATACCGCGAATGGGCGGGAAAAAAACTTCTGCATCTTCGCGATATTTCCGCGTGTTTGCGGAGATTTTTAACATTTTCGCGATAATTTGCTAAAGTGAATTTCGCAAATTCCGCCTACCCCTAGTGTAGATGAGCTGCTGGTGAAGACATTGGTCGGTGGTGGAAGCTGATTTCCCCATCCTAGGCCATTGTTTGCTGTTGTTTCAGAGACTAATAAGAGGCCCGAGGTTTGGGATAGAGATCTCTGCTCAAGTTGAGAGAATGGAGATTGAAGCCTTGCGGTGGGTTCATGTGCATCGCTTTCCATATTGTGCTTTGTAACCGTTTTGTTTTTGGTTGGGACAAGTCTAAAGTTGAAATCAGATCTATCTGCACAGCGAGGGTGTCTGATTTAATATTTGCTGTTTGTACTGAGGCAGGAGGTTGTGAGACCTGCTGCTGCTCAGGTGTAGAATAGGCCTGGGCCAAAATTCCATTCCGTTTGTGGAAATTGCGATAATTTGGCATTTTCGCGTTCCGAGCAGAGCGCGAAAATGTCAAAATTTCTGCATTCCGCAGCTTAGCGATAATTTGTTTCTTGCTCGCGCTGTAAAATAATACATTCTCACGTGCGCGCGATCGCCTTACCTGAATCCCCGCGTTCGCCGACAACTTTTCCCGATCCGGTCGCATTCTCCACGAGATGTTGGATTGTTGGTAGCCATTTACGCTGTCTCGCGACAGTTCACGCCCGCAGTAACGTCATGCGTCGTGCGATCATGTCTTTCTTCTCGCGATCATGCACCGCAAGACAAGTGAAAACAAGATGGCCGCGCCCGCGAGCAACCGCATGGGTAAGTTGGCGAGCCGCGACCACGCAGAAAATACCGCGAACGGGCGGGAAAAAAACTTCTGCATCTTCGCGATATTTCCGCGTGTTTGCGGAGATTTGTAACATTTTCGCGATAATTTGCGAAAGTGAATTTCGCCAATTCCGCCCACCTCTAGTGAAGAAATTGAGTTTATATTGATAGGGCTGAGCAAGATAAGTTGGTCCATCAGGTTGCCATGCAGTGTGTTACAATCTGTATTTATTATATCAGTTTATTTATTAATTTATTCTTCTGATTGGAGTCACTTCTGACTCTTATTCTCACTGTTTATTATTGGCATATTCCTCCCTTGTTTCTTCCCTTTCTCCTCCCTGGTTTCTCCCGCTGTGCCCTGAAGGCTACCTTGGAATGTTCAGGTGTGGCAGTTGCTGTGCTGTTGGTGGATAGAGGAGACCGGTAATAAAGAGTTTTCTTACCTCAGTGAAGACTCCGTCTTTTCATCACTGTGCTTGAAGATAAGTGCATACACCAGGCAGGGCTGTCATAGGGTGCTGTTGTACTGGGAATACAACGTTAACCTCCTCTGAGGAGGGGGATAGAATAGCGCCTTCATCTTTCATGAATGAACATGAGGTGAATATGCCGGTTGAAGATTAAATGAGCGGTGATAGTAGTGTGCCAACTCTTGAGGGTGAAGAAGGTGGCAAGCTTTGCTTGAGATCAGCAGAATAAAGATCTGTGGCTGTTTCTTTTTGTCTGTTCCTTTTGCCCTGGGCCAGGGGAGGATTTCCACTACGTCTGCTTTACCTCATTGTATTTGAGTTGCACCAGAGTTTGGTGGTGACAAAAGCAGCTACTGCAAAGTAGAATGAGGAGAGTGGGGAGGAAAATTAGGCCTTGTGCTTAGCGTGTCACAGAAAGTGCAAGCGACACTGCAAAAACAAACAGGTCAGGGCACACTAAATGCTCTCCAGATAGGGCCAAAGAAGAAGGCATATAGGGTGGTGGGGGAGTACTGGGAGTGGATCAAGGTGCACTGTATCCTAACTCGACCACCTCTGTGTCACTCCAGCTCTACCCTGGGGCAATGGCTCTAACGCTGCAACCATGCTCACCGTGGAAGCATCCACAGGTGGCTCCCAACCGCTTATCTACTTGTTTACAGGGCTTCATTCCTTGAAACAAAATGAGGCACGAGACAAAGCCAATTTTTAAGCTGGTAAGTTTGCGAGAGCTCAGTGCTCAGAGCTCAATAGCTGAGCAAAAGTCAAGTGGCTGAGGCCGGGAGCACACCAGATGCACACGCCACACCCAGACTTGGCTGGGCCACCTCTGTGGGTCAAAGCTCTACCTGTACTGCAGGGGTCTAAACTCGCTGACTCGCTAAGAGCTGCCCCCTGATGCTGCTCTTACCAAAATTCCAGGGGTCCGAAATGCCTAGCACAGCTGTCCTTTACACTGCTCTTAGTTGACTTAACCCAGCACTCTGGCAGCATCTCTGAAGGCAGGGAGGTGGTCGAAACAGAGCACACAGTTAAAATTATAGGCAGAGTGATCTACAGTCACCTTGCCTCATGGGCCCAAGAGCACAACATTCTCTCCCCCTTTCAATTTGGATTTTGAACTGGACTGGGTATGGTGGAGCAGTGCCTGAATTTGAGCTTAGAGGTAAACAAATACTTATTTGTCAGGCACTGCCCACTGTACCTGGCCTTTATGGCCCTTTCAATGGCATTCGATTAGATAAACAGGTCCAAGTTGTGGATGATGTTGCTGGACTTAGGTGTGGAGCTATCCTTGGTGAATCTCCTGCATATCATGCATGTTGAATAAGCAACCAAAGTGTGTAAAAGCACAAACAGGGAAATGCCCAATGACTTCTGTCTTTAGCGAGGTGGGTGCCAAGGATGCATTCTGGCCCCTTTGCTTTTTATTATTTATATAAACATCCGTTGTCCCCATCTGATCATCACCCTGGTAGACAGCTCCAGAATCTCCTTCACCCAGGTGCCTGTGCTGCTCTATGGAGATGACGCGGTCCTATTTGCTCATACTCCTAACACCTTGCGTATGCTCGTGGACTGCTTCATTTCTTTTATGAGCAGGCTTGACCTTGCCACCAATTATGGAAAGTCACAGATCATGCGTTTGAGTCATGTAAAATTAACATCTATAAGTTCACCACTAAGGGCAAGTGACTTTGCAGTGTAAGTGATTTTAGTTACCTGGGAGTTATCTTTAACTCTTCAGGTTCTTGACAGTCCCTGCCAAAGAGCTCACAGCTTAAGCTCAGCAGAGCAGCAGGAACAATGTTTAATCTCCCAAGGCCCCTGGGGAAAAGGGCTATCTTCCCTCTTTTAAATGTGTATAACAACCAGTGTGTCCCGATAGCCATGTATGGGGGCAGGATTTGAGGGTATTATAACACATACTTTCTCCAAGCTGAGTAAAAACACATATGTCAGAGGTTCTTACATCTCCCACTATCTATCTCCAGCTACATCATCCACATGGAGCTGAACAAACATTACATCATGGACAGGGTGCATTTGGCCCCTTTGCTGCTATAGACAAGTGTGTGGGTTAACCCTCAGGAGACACTCTGTAGATAAATCATTTTGGACTGTCTCAGTCTGGATAAGGGGAATGCTATTCTTTGGCTGATCTACATCTCAAAAACCTTCCATGCACTCAGTCTGGGTTTATTGAACTAACTAACTGAGGGGCATATTATCAAGCACGGCATTAAAATTATCGCCGCTTTAGCGGCAGAAAACTGCAGCTCAAGCGGCGATAATGGGCTTGATAATATGCCGCAGAGCATTCCAATAGAAGCCCATGTTGATACCAGAACATGGGCTTCTATGGGAATTCTCAAGAGCATATTATCAAGACCATTATCGCCGCTTGGGCGGCAGTTTTCTGCCGCTAAAGCGGCGATCATTTTAACGCCGTTTCTTCATAATATGCCCCTAAAAGCTCAGTGCTGAATTTGTATAGGCCTTTAGGAACACTTGTTTTGCCATGTTTCCTTATGTCAACAATTTAACTGTTATCCAACTGTCTTAATGAGTCTTTTTCTAAAGTGTCCCTTATAGATCTCCCCAGCTTTTATTGCTTACATTATCTGCTGTTTTATGTTTGATAGTTTTCGACATTAATGACTTCTGCAACTCACTAGCAAACACTGCTCCCGCCAATCAGCTTTCTGTTGATCTAAGTGAGGAAAATATTACAGCATGGCTCACAGCAGCTAGTATCAAATATGTCCCCTGAGGACAATTAAAACAGCCAGGTGTCACCACGCCCAGCGTTGGTTCTCAGAAGATTTAAAACTCAAAAACTAGCCGTGTGCCAAACTGAAAGGAACTGGAGACTGAATTATTCTCCTGAGAAAAAAACGTACCTGGCTCAATTGAAGGAATACAAAAAATCCATCCAATCTACAAATGCTACTTATTTCTCCTCTAAGATTCAGAGTTCAAACAATAAATCTAAATAAATATTCACTATAGTCAATAAGCTATCTAACTCTGATAGAGTCACTATAAAACCCACCCCTTCTCAGGCACTTTGCAACTCATTAAACATCTTCTTTATTGACAAAGTCACCTAGATTAAAGTTAGCATTTATGCTAGACATGCTCATGAGGCCTTGACAACGGCACTTAGAAACCCTTGCCTCTTCCATCACTTTCCAGCAATCTAGATCCCCAACTAATAGCTGGCCTCCCTACATCCTAAAGAAGTTTTCACAGCAAATTCTGAGCCTGCTCTTTCCCTCATGAATGTTTCATTAACCCAGGGCCATGTTCCTAGAACTTTTAAAAATGCCAATAGTTCCCCTCTTGAAGCATTCCGGGGCAGATCCCCTGACCCTGATGAACTACTGTCCCATTTCCCTTCTCCCTTTCCTAACTAAGGTATTGGAATCCTACGTGGCAACCCGCCTTTGCTCATTCATTGAACAGTCTCAATACCTGGACCCCGAACAAGCAGGCTTCCGACCTGCTCATTCAACTGAGACAGTAATATTGACTGAAATGGATGGACTACCGAAGGATGCAGACAAGTGCACCCCTCAGGCCTTAGTGTTATTGGACCTGTCAGAAGCTTTTGACACTGTCAACCATGGTATCCTGGTAGATCATGTCAGGGAAACAGGTATCCAGGGGTCAGCCCTCAGCTGGATTACGTCCTTTTTGGAGGACAGTTTCCAGTCTGTTCGTCTCTGCCACTTTACAGCACCTAATATGAAGATTTTGTGCAGCGTACCCCAGGACTCTTCATTATCCCACACCTTTTTAACTTGTATGTACTTCCTCTTATACTGTCCTTAAGAGAAAGAAAAGTGAGCACATTTGATTGTGCAGATAACCTGCAATGAATATTTTCCATCCACAATACATCCAACTCCATATCTGAATTCCAAGCCATTATGCTGCATATCCGTAAGTGGATGAACAGCAATCATCTAAAATTTAACCCAGATAAAACCGAGATGATCCTGATAGGTGGCACTTGCAATCCCTGAAGCCCACACTTCTGACCGGCTGAGATAGGCTCTCCTCCTACTCCATCATCCTCAGCTAAGAGTCTTGGAGTCACAATCAACTGTGATTTATCTGTGAAGTCCCAGATTGGAGCTGTAGTCTCTACCTGTTTTTTTCAGTTACGAAAAATAAGCAGATTTCGCGCTAGGGAAGGTTTGGTGCAGATAGTTCTAATCCTGGTTATGTCCCACATAGATTATGCGAATTCCCTATTCTTTGGACTACCACTATAACTGGTAAGGAGACTGCAACTTGTGCAGAATAAGGATGCAAGACTGATTTTTCATCAGCCTAGATGTCAGTGCCTCACAGTGCGGCAGACATATCCACTCAGGCCCCTGATGTGTCTGTGGCACACAGTGCCGCAGCCGGTACTGCACCACCCACAGGGGGGGCAGGGCACACATCCTGGGACGAGGACATGGATGGGTTTGTGATCAGGAGGCACTAGCATTAAATTCCGCCACCTGGCCTGTTTCCGCTTGGTGCCGCACATGGTCTCATGACCTTCCACTGACCCCCGATACACCCAGATGCACTCACCTTGGACAGCGACATGGACTGTCACATCCTGTTCCACTTCCGCAGTACATGTCTTCCCCGGATGGACTCTGGCTGGCCCTCCACGTGCCCATATTGTGTAGTGTGCTCGGCATTGCCCTGTACCGCTCGAGATGCACAACTGCACTGGATGTGCAAATAAACATCCAGTGACGCACTGCTGTGTCCTGTCTTTCATCATTTATGTATGAATGTGTGGATGAATGTAGGGACAGTGAATCCCTTGCGTCAATGATGCTCAGCCTGTGGGATGCCAGTCAAAGGTTGCCACATTGCATATTGTGTACCGGGTCCCGTGAACACTACAACAGGGACACGCGCATCAGTCACTTCCTTGTCCAGACATGGACTGGACCATGCCTCGAGCCCACGAGTCATTGTGGCAAGCCCTGCACTAGTCTGGCGTAGGGCAGGCCAGATGACTCCAATGACGCTCCGAGGGGGGGCCATCATTGCTACCTGTCGCAGGCGTACTCGCTGGTGGTGTGCAGGTCACTGGTCTAGTTGTCAGCATGTCACAGCTTTTCCCTGAGGGCAGGTTTGCACACACACAGCACCCATCTGGCACAGGTGTCACTGGCCGTGTGACTCCGCCCATATAAGGGGTCGACGATGTCACATTCCCCTCTTCCGGTGGTGACTGGATATCGGCCGTTCCACGCTTCTCATTCATAAAGGGCACATGAGTTGTTGCGCACCGGGTTGGTGGCATCCGAGGCCTGGTGCACGACACGGTCCTCCCACCACCTCCCACCACGTGGCACCGACTGGGCTTGCACAGGGTTAGTGGCACCCAAGGCCTTGCGGCCGGCACAGGCCTGCCACCACATGGTGCTGACTGGGGTTGCACAGGGTTAGTGGCATTCGGAGAACTGTGGCCGGCACAGGCACCTCGCCACGGGACGGTGACTTTAGGTCAGTGGCACCTGGCGGTCTGGACAGCTCAGGTTTAGTGTGCCCTGCTGGACCGCAGTGTAGGCCAGAGCCACGTGGCGTCACTTCCAGGATCCCAGAGTTAGTGGCACCCATTGGGTTGAGCGGGTGTGCAGCCTGCGATGGTGCCGGGTGCACTGGTATGTCCTCTGCCATGGTGCAATCAAGACCCAGCACCAAACGTGAGACCTGTTGGCCTGTGGAGCCTGGCTGCATGGTGTTGAGGGTGCCATGTCTGCGTGACCCGGGCTTGTGGCTTTCAGCGGCACATGGTGGGACCTCCCATCTATGAGCCGGTGGCAGAAGGTGAGCAGTGAGGCCTAGGTGTGCATGGGCGGGCATGCTCCGATGGGCGGCGGGAGGGGTTGGGGTGCCTCTGCCTGGGTGTGCATGGGCAGGCAGGCAATGTTGTCTTATGCAGGAGTGTGTACTGTGCCAGTCATGTATTTGGACTCTGTTTCAGCTGACGGCTCTGACTCAGATGTGTGACCTGGTGAACTGTGATACATACCGGCACGTGGTTGGAGACACACCGGTGGCAGCAGATGAGCAGTGTGGCCTGGGTGCACAGGGGCGGCACTCTCTCTCTCCCCCTCTCTTCTTCTTTCTCTACCCCTCTCTTCTTCTCTCTCTCTCTCTCTCTCTCCCCATCTCTTCTTCTCTGTCTCCCCTTCTCTTCTTCTCTCTCTCCCCATCTCTTCTTCTCTCTCTCCCCCTCTCTTCTTCTCGCTCACTCTCTCCCTCTCTTCTTCTTCTCTCTCTCTCTCTCTCGCTCTCTCTGCCCTTCTCTTCTTCTCTCTCTCCCCTTCTCTTCTTCTCTCTCTCTCTTTCCTCTCCCCTCTCGTCCTCTCTGTCCCCTTCGCTCTCTCTCTGTCCTTTGATGTGCAGAGGACACACCTTCTCATCTTGTTTTTTGTCTTGCAGGCTGGGACCTACGGATTGTCCAGAGGGGAGTGGCCATGTGTCTTCATTTCATTTCAGTATTCATTTTAATAAAGTTTCATTTGTTGCTTTGAATGTGAATGTGTGCTGCTCATTTCTGTGTCAACACATGCATGTCACCAGTTTTGAGTGTGCAACATCAGGTGGATTATTTTGTGCATGTTTAGGTGTAGCTGAAGTGGCATGTCTTTGGTTGGGGGGTGTCAGGGAGGGGTGGTCCTGGGGGTGGTGTTGGTGGGTGTTGTGGCTCTCTTGGGTGTCGGGCCGCATGATGGGTGGTTCCATGGCATCTGTTGCCCTTCTGATGTGGCCCTGGGCTGTGCTCCCTTTTGTTGTGCAGGCTGCCGTCCGACTTTACACCAGGTCAGAGCAGGTGTAGATTTCCTGGTGCTAACGCACTTTATCGCCTGTTTTTTATTTTTATCACAGTTCTGTCTGGTCATTGTGAATGTTGAGGTGTGATGTTGTTGGGGCTTTTGGCACGGGAACACCCACTCTACATCTCATTAGCGATAGTTGTGGGGGGCCTCTGTGGCGATGTTTTTTGCGGCTGCTATCACGGGTATACTGGTGCTGTGGGTTGTTAACACAAGCTTGTGAATGGGGCGATATTTTATCGCAACTTTGGCTGCGATAAAGTGCGATAGTTTCTTGTGAATATGCCCCATGAAGTTGCTTGGCTCGGTTCCTGTTCAGGAGTGGATGCCTGCGATCCTGAGGCTTAACAAGCATATTATGAGATACTTGTGCTGGATTGCAGTCAGCCCCACCCCCATATCAGAGCTAAGCTGTAGGTATGCCACATAAACAACTACTAAAGACACACTGCCCATTGTAGAGGTTTAGTAAAATCAGCGACTTACGGTACCCAGGATGAGCTGCAGGTGGTTCCCCATGAGGCCATGTCCAGGTCATCTGTTCCACTCTCTGTTGTCAATGTCTCTCTGTCACTCGTCTCCAGTCTTCATCTGGCCATTTCAAAGTTACACGTACAACCACACGTAGCCTGCTGGGAAGGGGCTGGATCACTTGAGATGAAGCAGAAGATAGAGTGCTGCACTACCTTCACACCAAAGAGAGGAGAGCAGCTACAGTGAGTGAGCAACCTGCATTAGAGAGGCTAAAAGGACTCCATGGGAACTATGCTGCATAATAACTTTTTGTGGGAGGTACACTCTGCTCTGCCACACGGTAGAGTTTTTGCAAAAACTCCATGCTCCAAACGGAGTGTGGAGTGACAAAACTCAGCAAATTCAGCTGATGAAGTGTACCGCCCAACACTAATATATGCAGCATCACTTCCTTGTTGAAGACAGAGGAGCATTTTGCTGACACTGCGACGTTGTTGCATGGAGGAATTCCAGCACAGCTAAGAGGGATGTCCAGCTTACGAGCAATACGGGCACCCTGATGCCACTACCCACAGGTAAAGGGGAGTTAGACTACCTAGCATGGATTTGACAGATCACCCACCCCAGGCAAAATAGATTAGGAAGCATTAGATAGGGGTACACTATTATAAAGTACTTATATGCCAGGATATATTCACTATCTTCGTCACTATTCTCATAATGCTAATTACGCTATTCTATTTCCTCTTACTGATTATTGCAGTGCACATATTTTATACAAGAATCTCAATGCTTCAATAAATATTGAAACCCCTTGCTGAGTATTTCTTGTGTAATTATTTGGGTATGCATGAGTAACCAAACAAAAGTGTTCTAAATCTGTCACCACGATTTCCTTGGGACCAGGGTTGTCCTGTTCTGAGGTTTCACACACATTTGTTACCCTGTACGGTTAGGGGTGCAGATGGTGCACTAACAGTTAGCAGGAACATGGGCCAATATGTCCTGAGGGTGTACCCAGAATCAGTCTGGCACAATACTGACGTTTATGTTGTCCAATAAAGCAGCTCTACCAGAGATGTACAAGCCATACGACATGGTGCCGCCAACATTTTAGCTTGGGTTCGTATTAAAGGGATCACCTGAATAGTTTTTGTTTGTGTACAGAAAGACCCCTAATCACCTATTAATAGGAGACGTCCTTGGAGTATACTCCTCAGCTGAGTAGGCTAATCCTATGAATTGGCTGTAGGTAGTTTAAGTTTGAACCTTTCAAAGGATCTCCCTGTAGTGGTACCCTATCTGAATTCAACGTATTCTTACGGCTCACCCAGAAGCACTAAACATACCTGAAAGCTGCAGACATGCGTTTACTCAAAAGCTGCTCCAACATGATCTTGTACTTACGGGTGGGGAGGTTATCTATGTGGTTGAGGCTCAAGAAGCATTTAGGACAGAGGTATTCTATTCATGGATTACATTCCCAGATCAGGGCTGCTTAACACTTATACTGCAAGTTATGCTATAAATAGCAATACAGCTTACAAAGCTTTAAATATACCATTAAATTACCGAGAGCATGAAAATTGGTTTGAAGGCGCCCTACCACACACTACAAAAGAAGTTAAACTAGAAGTGAGCGAGCAACATGGCCAGTCTTAGCCAGCTACACGCCACACCCAAACATAGCTAATATGACAGCACCGCAATTGCGTAGATTATATAACAGTCTAGTCAGAACATATAGAAGTCCGACACAATTCGTCAGTCGAATAATGACAGCAAATCCTGTGAGGGCTGCTCAAGCTGCACTTCCTCAATTGATTACAATGGGCATAAGCTCACAGATACTCAATGCTTTAATGGGTAAAGTTCCCGTCAGACAGGAGGAAATTCCTTTTTGGATTGCCCAAAAAAGAAGCCAGCTTGAAGCAGTGTTTCTCCATACAGGATACCAGGAGAAACACATGATTCTGACAATATGCTTGCTAATGGGGATGGCTCCCCAAGTAGAAGTCTGCACAACATGGGGTACAGTTTTTGCTGCAGTACATACCAGAACACAAAATGTACACCCTCATTAGCTGTTTTTCCAGAGGTACTTAAACAGATCCAAAATGAGCATGGGACAGCCCCTACCATGGATTTGGGGCTGAAACTGTGGGGCATTTTTGCTGCAGTATCCTGCATTATGTTGAAAAACATTAAAGGAGAAGCAGCAGCATTGGCTGTACACCAAAGCCTTAGGTATTTGGCTCCCGGAGAACAGAGAATTACCTAAAATTATCAAAGAAACCTATGCAACAGTGGATAGAGATAATTTGGGAGCCAGACCCAGTAAACCACAGATTCAGGATAAATCCAAAAAAGCACCCAAATATTCTGATAAGAAGTGGAATAATAAGAAACATAAAGAAAAGACTATGTCGCGGGGTAGATCTCCTCAACAGGAAGCCAGTGGAAAGCGATATAATCTGTGTAACCGTTTTAATATGAAAACGCTTTACAGGTATTAGGATACTGATAGAGATTCATCTAGTTCCTTTGAGGATTTATCTGAAAAATGCATTGAGAGAGGTGGACAATCAGAGCACAGATCAAAGGCATACATGAAACTGAAGAAGGGCTCGCAACGCTCTTCTGACTACATAATAAACACAGAAGATAAACCTAAACAGCCAAAGCCTCAATTCAATTAGAAGAAGGTAGCTGAACTGAAAGTCAAGCAGGCCACTGATATTGAGGACACTGCTTTTGAGCAGGAAGGGGCTATGGCCATGCTGGACAGCACAGCAGAAGTCACAGTAGTTTCCTGGAACATGATGGATTGTCTGGTGGCAGTTGCATTGAGGTGGAAACAGTGGATACAAGGTAAGCCTGGGCAAAGCACTACGCTACGCTCGCGTAGTTTGCGAAGTTCGCGCTACTTCGCACTACGCGAATTGCACGTAGCACAGTGCGAACACGCGTAGCATAGTGTTGCGTAGTGCTGTGGTCATTTTTTGCTTGCTCACGGTCCTCAACGTCTAGTTGGCGACCGCGAGCAAGCAAAATGACATCCCGCCGAGACTTTTTCCTTGTTCGCGATCAGCAACATCAAGTTGGCGATCGCGAGCATGGATAATAAACCTCCCGGCGACATTCCCAACGCGAGGAGATCAGGTTTCTCATTGCGAGTGGTTGCGTATGCTCGCGACCGCTCGCGATGAGAAACTACCAGTTCGCGTTGAGAAAGCTGCCGCTCGAGTAAAAATCTACTCGAGCAGCAGAAAACTACAGCTCACACTGTGCAACATGCCATTTTCAATGATTGCACAGTTCCGGTTGCTTGTCCGCACTGTGCAATCATTGAAAACGACATCTGGCACAGTGCGAACAAGGTACTACGCAGTTCGCGAAGTGCTACGTGCAGCTCGCGTAGTGCGAAGTGCACTTTGCGTAGCTTCGCGAAGTGCTACTTCGTTAATACGAGATTCAACTCGAATTGCAGTGGGACGTATGGAGATACATTAATCAAATCAATCAGTATTTGTATAGTGCTCAGTCAATGTTTGATGTAGAATGGTCCTTGGTCATGGAGTGGTTTGTAGGTGGGCATGAGGAACTTGAACTGGCATCTCTTCTGGATGGAGAGCCAGTGGAGGTTTCCGAAATGGGGGTGATGTGGGACGTTTGGGATGTTCTCTTCTAGCAGAACTTGTAATTCAGCTATGATATTCTCATGTCACCCGAATTTGTAATGGATTTCCCAGAGGGAGAAACAGTAATTTTGCCTGCTTTTTCCGTCCTCGTCCCTGATGCAGTTAAACATTCATATGCCAAGGAGTGGGCTTTAGTGCTAGCTTCTGTTTATACCACAACCATGTGGGGTGGGATGACCGTTCTCCTTATCATTCCAGTGACGTCAACCTCAAAGACAACACCTCATTAAAAATGAGGCTAAAAAACAAGTTAGAGAGATCCTCACAAAACTTGAATACCAGGGTGTAATATAAAGTTGTACCTCTCCTATGAACAATCCTTTGTTTCCAGTAATGAAACCTGACCATTCATATATTCTAAAATGAGACTACAGACACCTGAACAGAGCTACACTTACCTTCACTGTACAAAAACATGCATAGTGGGGCACTAATGAACAACATAGTGCGAAGGAAATACAAAACCACACTAGATATCTCAAATGTTTTTTCCTGCCAAAACATAGCACCTGAAGACAGATATGTATTTGATCACATTTAGCATACTCAGGTCTCAAAAGCAGTTCTGTTATTTGTCTCAAGGCTATAGCAACAGCTGGGGTTGTTTTCAGCTCGGGTTACAGAGCTTTTGCAAGAATTTGATGACCAAGCATTGTCCTATGTTGATGACATCTATCTGACTGATGATGACCTTTCCACACAGTTGACAAGAGTGTATCACAAAGTTTCTGGATTTGCTTACATGGGCTACAAATTCAACTTCAAATAATCAAAAATGGTCCACCTCAACGTCCTATTTTTAGGATACGAGCTGTCAAGTGAAGGGAAAAGCCCAGCACCACATTTCCTAGAGAAGTGTGCACTTCTGCCAACTCCAAACACCATAAAGAAACTCAAATCCATATTAGGTTTTCTGAAATTTGCCATAAGTTACATTCCAGATTACTCAGAATGGGTTAAACCATTCTACAGCTTGATTCATCAAGACTTTTCAATCAAACACTGGACAACTGAACACACACAGATTTTACGTTCAGTACAAGCTGACATGTTAGCTTCAAAACATTTACACACACGTGTAAGCACAACAAATGTGGTGATCTATATCATTGTAGGTGCATCATCACCTATGTTACATGTTACATTCACCAAGGAAGACACTGTACCAATTGCATATAAATTGCATTTATACACCAATGCTGAAATGCGTTTTGCACCCTCAGAAAAGATTCTGATGGCAGTACAGACTGCTGAGAGAGAGAGCATTTGCCCAGTGGAAACAATTAATTGTTATGACTTCGGTGCTGGACTTAGAGGCTGTCATGAAAGCCCACGTTCCCAATGCAAAAGCATTACATACGAGATGGATACAGTGGACCAACTTTCTCATCGTAACAGATGTACACTATAGATTTGACTTTACACTACAAACACAAGGAAACCAGCAATACGAAAATGAATACCTTCTGCCCAATGAGGTTGTGCCTCTTTATCAGTATGAGTATATCATCTTTACTGACGGTTCTGCACAGCCTGCCATAGGGACAAAACACGAATTCTCTGCAGCGTGTGCCACTGTTAAGGGTAGAATGCTGGGTGGTGAATTCCAACCTGAAAAGATCTACACGAAGACACTAGGTGATTGTAGAGTGCAGCTTGCAGAACTCAGAGCTATAATTCTGGCACTAGAGAATACGTGTCCTGGATTACCAACACTCATAGTGTGTGATTCATAATATTGTTTCAAGTCTTACATTGAGTAGCTACGCCACTGGAGCCAGAATAGATTAAAAAATTCCACCAGGTACACCATAAAGCACAAAGTACTTTGGGGGACAAGTGGCTATGCTGAAAGAATGTTTACCACAGACTCGTGTTTCACACCTTGAGTCAATAGCGTGTAGGAATACACGTTGTAGGGAATTCCAGAACTGATGAAGCTGGGAAAGCAACAATGCAAACTGCTGCTGTGACTGTGATTACTCATTCCAGCACAAGGATAGAGACTTTATGATAGCTGTCAACACTGCAGGTGATGGCATCCACTTGTCTAAAGGCTTTCCAGCAAAGTACTCCTACCAGTTAAGTGAGCAAAACATACCATTTGCTCATATTCTTAGAGTAGGGGATGGAGTAATACTAAATTCAGATCTCAAGTTAGGTTTAATACCAACAGTAGGCGTGGCCGGTATATTCCTTTCCGCTAGCGGAATTGGTGGAATTTGGGTAATTTTGCATTGCGCGGAGAACACGGAATTGCCCAAAATTCTGCATTCCGTGGCTTTGCGGAATTTTTTGCTTGTTCGCGTTCTCAAAATGCATGTTTACGAGATATTTCCCCACGAGCTCGCAAACAGCGTTCGCAAACAGGAAAAAGGCATCGCAAACAAGCAATTCCACGTGTTGGCGGAATTTCAGCATACTCGGGGAGATTTTTTACAGTTTCGCAGAGCTTTGCGTAGCGTGACAACGCAAATTCCGCCCACCCCTAACTAACAGTACATTCTGAGGTGGCAGCTACAATTTCGACTAGTGCAGCAACACTGTTGTTGGCCAGGTCTGTATAAACAAACTAGGAACTGTCTCCTGTACTGCAACATCTGCCAGCAGATGAAGGTATCCACTGTAGCTCATCCACCACAGACACCTTTATTGTTCTCAAACAAGCCACACACATGTAATTATCTGGACCACTGAGACCCCGTACAATCAGATGGGCTTACAAATTCATCATGGTTGCAGTGGACTCCTGCTCTTGGTTTACATGGGATTGGCCACAGCGATCAGCTGATGCCAAAACTGTTGTAAAAGATCTGCAACTCTTCGTTCGGACATACGCAGTTGACATGTTCCATTCAAACCAGGGTTGGAAGTTCGCCTATAAGGCTTACAAAGACACCATGGGGAAATTGGCTGTGCAGTACTCTTCTCCCATCATCCTGAGGAAACCACAGTAGTGGGGAGGAAGAATTAGGACTTAAAGCAGTCTTTAACAGCTAGGGTGCTAAGTTCGGGTTGCAGTTGGGTCCATCATCTATATGGGGTCCAGAGAGCCCTCAACAATCTGTCTAGAAAATCCATGAGTGACCGGACTCCCCATGAGATCCCATTCAGGGTTAATATCTGGGTACCAGACCTTAACAGTCCTAGTACAGTGGCAGCTGAAACATCATTTGACATCAATGAACATTTGGATGTTTTACAGGAATTAAACAGCTTTCGGGACTCACAGAGGAACATCCAAGTAAAATGTACTGCCGCTAGTAAAGTGAAGGAAGCACCAGCAACTCCTGGTTGGATCCCCAAGATTGGCAAACTGGTCCGGGAGAAGATCGTGGACAAAAAAGAATTTGGGCGATCTTACAGAGCACCTGTCCTGGCTGTTGAAGATTCCAGAACTGTACTTTTATCATCCATTTCTGGCTGGAAAAAAAAGATTTGTGTCAATAGATCTCATTAAACCACATTATATGGCCGATTATACAGAGTAGGCCACGCAGGCTCCTGGATAGGTACCTGTCTCCTCTCAATACAATACAGGAAGTCCAGTTGGAAGCTTTGACCAGTGGTGAGCTTCTTGTCCACATCTGGGGATAGCTCATAATAAAGTGGCACTTCTACCTGCTACATCTACAACTTCCAAACAATCAGCTTTCAATTCTGAAACTTAACACAGATGGTGTTTACATCAACGAATCACAATTTGAGTCACCTTCCAATTCTTCACTGTCTCCAGAGCTCCTATAAAAGGATCAAGCAGCCTCAGACTACTTTGTCGATTTGATGACTTTGCTTCCACCCCTGTGAGGTGAGATAGAGTGTAAATTACTTTTGGCTGAAGAAGGCATACTTTGTACTTCCATGGCTATACCAGTGGATTACAATTTCCAGTCCTTTCGATTGGTTTTCTGACAGTTTTTTTCCTGCTTCTGAATGGACATTATCTTCCAGAAGTCTCTGCTGTGCAACTGGTAAACTTGGTTTTAACATCACATTCTTTATCACACAAAGAGTGAAGAGACATTTCTCTGGTAAACATTACTGTTGTTTTAATTCCTGATAGAATTGTTTGGGATAAAGTACAATACAATACAGTACCTATATGCCAGCATATATTCACTGTTATGGCACAGTTGTGAAATGATTCATCTTTTTCACTATTCTAATAATGCTAATTATGCAATTCTGTTTCCTTCTACTGATTATGTCAGCGCAAGTATTTTATACAAGAATCACAAGGGTTCAATAAATATTGAAATCCGATGCAATTCTTTGGGTATGCATGAGTAACAAAACAAAAGTGTTCTAGATCTGTTACTATGATTTCCTTGGTGGTTCAGGGTTGTTATTTTCTTTGGTTGCACACACATTTGTTACTGTATAAGGTTAGGGTGCAGATGGTGCATTGTGAGCTATCAGGGATACAGGGCAAGGTATCCTGAGGGTGTGCACGGAATCAGTCTGGCACTATCCTTACTTTTATGTTGTAGCCGTACGACAGGAAGAGTCAGCCCACAGACATCCTCACAATGAAAATTCACTATCTTCCTGTATCAGTCCGTTGCCCAGTTCTTGAGGCTGTGGATCGCTGCTGCAGTCTTTTTTTGTACCTCGTCCCCTGTCTTGAAAAGTATTCCCAGACCATTGATACACTTGATGGCCGATTAAACGCAACTCAACTTTCTTTGAGCCTGCCGAGTCCATGGCCTCCCTTGAAAGACAGAAGACCAGCACACCTATTAACGAAGGATAGTCTACCTGCGTTGTTGTGTTATCTGCTATTGAAAAAGAAATGGAGTTACTGCACAACGTCATTGAGTCTTTGTGTCGATTATTATTACCTTGTTTTGGGAGGGATTCAATTAGTCGCTTATGTGGGTAAAGAAAAGAAATGAAGAATAGCTTTTCTAATTGCTACACGTTCGAACCACACCAGACATAATGCATCAATTCAGTGTATAAAGCTGCGCTTGTTTAAATTCTCACCCACCTATTTAGCATTTTAATAACTGAGCATATCCAACTTTTTCCCTAAACTTTACTAAGAACGATGTGTTCCATTGCTAGTCCTTGGAAATGCAAGAAGTAATGCATGATGTGATAAATAGCTATGCCTAGGTTTTATAATAAAAAAACATTTTTCCCAGACACCGGGCCATTATTTATGGCTCTTTGCAAACTACATTTTTTACAGTCATATTTCAAACCACAGTGAGGCATGTGATGCTACAGAATAACAAATCTGTAAGGTTTTGTCATTCAGTACAACTTTTGGAGCTCCGTTTTTATTTTACAAAGGCAGACATGTTTAGCAAATGAGAGTTTGGTGACAAATAAATTATCCTTAGGTTTCTTAGGGGCATATTATCAAGCACAGAGTTAAAATTATCGCCGCTTTAGCAGCAGAAACGGCAATAATGGGCTTGATAAGATGCCCTTGAGAATTCCAATAGAAGCCCATGTTGACACCAGAACATGGGCTTCTATGGGAATTCTCAAGTGCATATTATCAAGCCCATTATCACCGCTTTAGAAGCAGTTTTCTGCCGCTAAAGCGGCGATAATTTTAACGCAGTTTCTTGATAATATGCCCCCCAGCTATATAGAAATGTGTGTATCTTCCTCAAAAATGGAACGATAAAAGGGCAGGCGATTAGCAAAATAAAAACATTCACAGCGAAAATCAGGTGCTTCCTTCCCTACAGAACTTGTCAATACGTAAGTGTACTAAAAATGGGAGTGGCCACGCACATTGCATCTTTTGCCATTTCAAGAATGCAATATGCTCGTATCTAATATTAAATAAGTTGGTTTTGTAATAGGTGCACAATTCTAGATCATCTGTTCCAATAACAAGTCCACACTTTATTTTTGATGATAACAATCTCTGTGTGGACTTTTTCATTAAACGTGTATTAGTTTACCTTGTTTTCATCAGATAGATGAACAAAGTACAGTTTAAAACAGCAGGACCAACAATGGCAGTGTCATAACAATGGTCCCCAGCGGCGACTCCTTCACTAGGGAGGAGGAGCGTCGCCTCACTGCTTCTCGCAGTGTGAGAAGCAGAAACATAAAATGGTAATAACTTTCCATTATCAACATTTTATTTTTGGTTGTGGATGGGCGGGTGGGCGGGGCTGCTCTGAGAGCAGCAGAGGGGAGGAGTGGTGTGCCTGCCCACTCCCGACTGCACAAAGACTGTTTGGTCGGCCCCCTGGGGCGGCCCAAACCAGTCATGCACACTCTGCCTTTTCTTTATGTAGGCTGCATGCAGCCTACATAGAGAAAATGGTCTCCCTATTAGCCCCTGGCTGGTCGGTGTCAAGACCAATCACAACTCCGCTTGAGCAGCATTGTGATTGGCTTAGGGGAGGGAGGGAGCATGGCTGCATGCTTCTGCTTCTGCTTCCTGTTCCTGGAGATCAGGAGAGCAGAGAAGAGAAGATGCGGGACCCCGCTGTTGGAAAGGTAAGCTTAATTATCTTTATTTTTAAAAAGAATTAAATTAACCCCCTCCCTGTGTGAGCCCCCCACGCGACCCTGTGCCCCCGTGCCCTCGCACCCGTGAGTAGTGCCAGCCCTGACTGCAGGCCCTGCAGCCCCGAGCTCCAGGAGGTGGGAAACAGCATTTACAACGCTGTTTCCACAACGCTGTGCTATTCAAAGACCACGATGTTAGTGCACAATACCTTTGCATTGCAAGTCATTACAACGTCTTACTGTAGGGGGCACAAAAGTATTGGATATAAAATCCAACACCTTCCCTACTGTTGCGCAAATTGGAGTAGGAAGAGTAAATAATACTATTCCTAAGTCCAGCATGCCCTCAATGGCAAGTCCATGTAATGACTTGCTATGTGAAGGTATTGTGTACTAACAATGCGGTCAATGTAACGAACGCGTTGTTATAGCATGCAATGTATTTGCATGTGTTGTAACATGCTATATTCCAGGAGGCCCTCTAATGCACTGTGGACTGGAGGCAGGCCCCTGGCCAGAGAGCTCCTGAATGGGTAAGGAACTTTGGGGCCCCCCTCTGTGTACTTTGCAAGGGGCCCCCTCAAGTTTCGTTACAACACTGAGCAACGTTGCTCTGAAGTACTATGCCAAATTTCAGAAACACAATGTACAAAACTAAGGGCCATAACTGCCTACGTTTCAGATTGCTAATTGTGTGACATTTCCATAATTTCAGCGTAATTATAAGTGACATTAAACAAATATTAAGTTACCCTTTCTTGTGAGCAAAATCAAGCAATAAAGACGATGGAAAGATACATAAATATCAGAAATTATGCCCATTTGAGCAACGAGAAACTCTAAGAAACTTAAAACTGCTTCAAAGCACCAGAAATAGAAGGGCACTAAACTAGTGCCCTCGTGTAGGGGCGCTGCCTGTGTGTCGCTTCAGCCAGGCCCCAGGTTCAGGGGTTTTGAGGGTAGAGGAAGGTGTTAGAAGGATACATACATGTGGGTGTTGCCCGCAAGCTGTGTGCCGCTGCAGCCAAATTCCCAGATTCAGGGGTTTTGAGGGAATTAGAGGGATGTGAGAAAGCTTCAGACACATGGCCGCCCAGTTTTAAGATTATGGGACATTTCTATGGTTTCAATGCACGTATGAGCGACACTCAAGTGCCAAATGTGTGACATTTTCTCGCAAGCAAAACTAAGCAATGATTAGCATGGAAAGAGATAAATATTAGAAACACACCTTTTTGATCAATGAAAAACCCTAACATATCTTGAAACTGCTTCAAAACCCTTGAAATGTAAGATTAAGATACTGGTACAAAATTATGTTGTACCCAGTGGATATCAAAGTAAATACATCATCATAAAATGTCTCACACCCCCATGTCATTGCATTTTATTGCACCCTAACAGGTAAGCTCATATTACAGAGATCAATTGAACACAGGGCAAATCACCTATACATTTAATCACCAACACACCCATACATACACTCACCCAACCATACAGTCCATCACAGATGCACTCTTAAAACCATGCACCCATAGAATCACCCACTCACACATCTATGCACAGAGTCACACACACCCCACCCACACAAACACTCAGGCACCCATACAGATACTCAGACAATCAATCAATAACCCATATAGACACTCATATAGCTATTCACAAAACCATGCAGCCACTTATACACCAACAGACAGACAGATACTTACATTCACACAGTTTAGTCACAAGTCTGCAAGTTTAATGACTCACTTATAGAGTCAGTCACGCACCTACTAAATCATCCATTCACACACTTATACACCCACTCATTCTTCCATAGGCCTTTCCCTATATATATTAAACATATTTAAACTTTACAGAAACACAGACTCACTGGATGACGTCATCAGTGATGTCATCAGTGATGTAATTTGAGATGTCATCAGTAATGTCATCAGTGATGTCACTGACCATGTCATGGGTGATGTAATTTGTAACGTCATCAGCAGTGCATTGCGGGGGCGTGAGTTATAGTTACCTGAACTAACTATAACGGGGGAATTTCTAGGGAAATGTCCAGCTAACTATAACGCACCTGAAACCTATGGATTTTTCAGTGAATTTCTAAGGTTTTTTAAATGCTAATTCCTATCTATAACTTATCTATAAAGATATCACGTTTAATGATTTTCATTGGATTTCTATATTTTTCAATTTCAGTGTGTCAATTTCATTAATTATCTTTTTTCTTAAATACTTTTTTATCACCATTTTTTGTACTTATTTTTTCAATTAATTCTTTTAAAAATTAAAAAATAGTATTTGTTTTTATTGGGTTTTTAAAAAATATTTTTTTATATTTGTAAAAATATTTTTTAAACTATATTTTCAAAACGTTTTTTTTTTTTTTTTTTCTCCATTATTTTGGGATCCGCGCACCCTAGCTCATCCACCACAGACACCTTTATTGTTCTCAAACAAGCCACACACATGTAATTATCTGGACCACTGAGACCCCGTACAATCAGATGGGCTTACAAATTCATCATGGTTGCAGTGGACTCCTGCTCTTGGTTTACATGGGATTGGCCACAGCGATCAGCTGATGCCAAAACTGTTGTAAAAGATCTGCAACTCTTCGTTCGGACATACGCAGTTGACATGTTCCATTCAAACCAGGGTTGGAAGTTCGCCTATAAGGCTTACAAAGACACCATGGGGAAATTGGCTGTGCAGTACTCTTCTCCCATCATCCTGAGGAAACCACAGTAGTGGGGAGGAAGAATTAGGACTTAAAGCAGTCTTTAACAGCTAGGGTGCTAAGTTCGGGTTGCAGTTGGGTCCATCATCTATATGGGGTCCAGAGAGCCCTCAACAATCTGTCTAGAAAATCCATGAGTGACCGGACTCCCCATGAGATCCCATTCAGGGTTAATATCTGGGTACCAGACCTTAACAGTCCTAGTACAGTGGCAGCTGAAACATCATTTGACATCAATGAACATTTGGATGTTTTACAGGAATTAAACAGCTTTCGGGACTCACAGAGGAACATCCAAGTAAAATGTACTGCCGCTAGTAAAGTGAAGGAAGCACCAGCAACTCCTGGTTGGATCCCCAAGATTGGCAAACTGGTCCGGGAGAAGATCGTGGACAAAAAAGAATTTGGGCGATCTTACAGAGCACCTGTCCTGGCTGTTGAAGATTCCAGAACTGTACTTTTATCATCCATTTCTGGCTGGAAAAAAAAGATTTGTGTCAATAGATCTCATTAAACCACATTATATGGCCGATTATACAGAGTAGGCCACGCAGGCTCCTGGATAGGTACCTGTCTCCTCTCAATACAATACAGGAAGTCCAGTTGGAAGCTTTGACCAGTGGTGAGCTTCTTGTCCACATCTGGGGATAGCTCATAATAAAGTGGCACTTCTACCTGCTACATCTACAACTTCCAAACAATCAGCTTTCAGTTCTGAAACTTAACACAGATGGTGTTTACATCAACGAATCACAATTTGAGTCACCTTCCAATTCTTCACTGTCTCCAGAGCTCCTATAAAAGGATCAAGCAGCCTCAGACTACTTTGTCGATTTGATGACTTTGCTTCCACCCCTGTGAGGTGAGATAGAGTGTAAATTACTTTTGGCTGAAGAAGGCATACTTTGTACTTCCATGGCTATACCAGTGGATTACAATTTCCAGTCCTTTCGATTGGTTTTCTGACAGTTTTTTTCCTGCTTCTGAATGGACATTATCTTCCAGAAGTCTCTGCTGTGCAACTGGTAAACTTGGTTTTAACATCACATTCTTTATCACACAAAGAGTGAAGAGACATTTCTCTGGTAAACATTACTGTTGTTTTAATTCCTGATAGAATTGTTTGGGATAAAGTACAATACAATACAGTACCTATATGCCAGCATATATTCACTGTTATGGCACAGTTGTGAAATGATTCATCTTTTTCACTATTCTAATAATGCTAATTATGCAATTCTGTTTCCTTCTACTGATTATGTCAGCGCAAGTATTTTATACAAGAATCACAAGGGTTCAATAAATATTGAAATCCGATGCAATTCTTTGGGTATGCATGAGTAACAAAACAAAAGTGTTCTAGATCTGTTACTATGATTTCCTTGGTGGTTCAGGGTTGTTATTTTCTTTGGTTGCACACACATTTGTTACTGTATAAGGTTAGGGTGCAGATGGTGCATTGTGAGCTATCAGGGATACAGGGCAAGGTATCCTGAGGGTGTGCACGGAATCAGTCTGGCACTATCCTTACTTTTATGTTGTAGCCGTACGACAGGAAGAGTCAGCCCACAGACATCCTCACAATGAAAATTCACTATCTTCCTGTATCAGTCCGTTGCCCAGTTCTTGAGGCTGTGGATCGCTGCTGCAGTCTTTTTTTGTACCTCGTCCCCTGTCTTGAAAAGTATTCCCAGACCATTGATACACTTGATGGCCGATTAAACGCAACTCAACTTTCTTTGAGCCTGCCGAGTCCATGGCCTCCCTTGAAAGACAGCAGACCAGCACACCTATTAACGAAGGATAGTCTACCTGCGTTGTTGTGTTATCTGCTATTGAAAAAGAAATGGAGTTACTGCACAACGTCATTGAGTCTTTGTGTCGATTATTATTACCTTGTTTTGGGAGGGATTCAATTAGTCGCTTATGTGGGTAAAGAAAAGAAATGAAGAATAGCTTTTCTAATTGCTACACGTTCGAACCACACCAGACATAATGCATCAATTCAGTGTATAAAGCTGCGCTTGTTTAAATTCTCACCCACCTATTTAGCATTTTAATAACTGAGCATATCCAACTTTTTCCCTAAACTTTACTAAGAACGATGTGTTCCATTGCTAGTCCTTGGAAATGCAAGAAGTAATGCATGATGTGATAAATAGCTATGCCTAGGTTTTATAATAAAAAAACATTTTTCCCAGACACCGGGCCATTATTTATGGCTCTTTGCAAACTACATTTTTTACAGTCATATTTCAAACCACAGTGAGGCATGTGATGCTACAGAATAACAAATCTGTAAGGTTTTGTCATTCAGTACAACTTTTGGAGCTCCGTTTTTATTTTACAAAGGCAGACATGTTTAGCAAATGAGAGTTTGGTGACAAATAAATTATCCTTAGGTTTCTTAGGGGCATATTATCAAGCACAGAGTTAAAATTATCGCCGCTTTAGCAGCAGAAACGGCAATAATGGGCTTGATAAGATGCCCTTGAGAATTCCAATAGAAGCCCATGTTGACACCAGAACATGGGCTTCTATGGGAATTCTCAAGTGCATATTATCAAGCCCATTATCACCGCTTTAGAAGCAGTTTTCTGCCGCTAAAGCGGCGATAATTTTAACGCAGTTTCTTGATAATATGCCCCCCAGCTATATAGAAATGTGTGTATCTTCCTCAAAAATGGAACGATAAAAGGGCAGGCGATTAGCAAAATAAAAACATTCACAGCGAAAATCAGGTGCTTCCTTCCCTACAGAACTTGTCAATACGTAAGTGTACTAAAAATGGGAGTGGCCACGCACATTGCATCTTTTGCCATTTCAAGAATGCAATATGCTCGTATCTAATATTAAATAAGTTGGTTTTGTAATAGGTGCACAATTCTAGATCATCTGTTCCAATAACAAGTCCACACTTTATTTTTGATGATAACAATCTCTGTGTGGACTTTTTCATTAAACGTGTATTAGTTTACCTTGTTTTCATCAGATAGATGAACAAAGTACAGTTTAAAACAGCAGGACCAACAATGGCAGTGTCATAACAATGGTCCCCAGCGGCGACTCCTTCACTAGGGAGGAGGAGCGTCGCCTCACTGCTTCTCGCAGTGTGAGAAGCAGAAACATAAAATGGTAATAACTTTCCATTATCAACATTTTATTTTTGGTTGTGGATGGGCGGGTGGGCGGGGCTGCTCTGAGAGCAGCAGAGGGGAGGAGTGGTGTGCCTGCCCACTCCCGACTGCACAAAGACTGTTTGGTCGGCCCCCTGGGGCGGCCCAAACCAGTCATGCACACTCTGCCTTTTCTTTATGTAGGCTGCATGCAGCCTACATAGAGAAAATGGTCTCCCTATTAGCCCCTGGCTGGTCGGTGTCAAGACCAATCACAACTCCGCTTGAGCAGCATTGTGATTGGCTTAGGGGAGGGAGGGAGCATGGCTGCATGCTTCTGCTTCTGCTTCCTGTTCCTGGAGATCAGGAGAGCAGAGAAGAGAAGATGCGGGACCCCGCTGTTGGAAAGGTAAGCTTAATTATCTTTATTTTTAAAAAGAATTAAATTAACCCCCTCCCTGTGTGAGCCCCCCACGCGACCCTGTGCCCCCGTGCCCTCGCACCCGTGAGTAGTGCCAGCCCTGACTGCAGGCCCTGCAGCCCCGAGCTCCAGGAGGTGGGAAACAGCATTTACAACGCTGTTTCCACAACGCTGTGCTATTCAAAGACCACGATGTTAGTGCACAATACCTTTGCATTGCAAGTCATTACAACGTCTTACTGTAGGGGGCACAAAAGTATTGGATATAAAATCCAACACCTTCCCTACTGTTGCGCAAATTGGAGTAGGAAGAGTAAATAATACTATTCCTAAGTCCAGCATGCCCTCAATAGCAAGTCCTTGTAATGACTTGCTATGTGAAGGTATTGTGTACTAACAATGCGGTCAATGTAACGAACGCGTTGTTATAGCATGCAATGTATTTGCATGTGTTGTAACATGCTATATTCCAGGAGGCCCTCTAATGCACTGTGGACTGGAGGCAGGCCCCTGGCCAGAGAGCTCCTGAATGGGTAAGGAACTTTGGGGCCCCCCTCTGTGTACTTTGCAAGGGGCCCCCTCAAGTTTCGTTACAACACTGAGCAACGTTGCTCTGAAGTACTATGCCAAATTTCAGAAACACAATGTACAAAACTAAGGGCCATAACTGCCTACGTTTCAGATTGCTAATTGTGTGACATTTCCATAATTTCAGCGTAATTATAAGTGACATTCAACAAATATTAAGTTACCCTTTCTTGTGAGCAAAATCAAGCAATAAAGACGATGGAAAGATACATAAATATCAGAAATTATGCCCATTTGAGCAACGAGAAACTCTAAGAAACTTAAAACTGCTTCAAAGCACCAGAAATAGAAGGGCACTAAACTAGTGCCCTCGTGTAGGGGCGCTGCCTGTGTGTCGCTTCAGCCAGGCCCCAGGTTCAGGGGTTTTGAGGGTAGAGGAAGGTGTTAGAAGGATACATACATGTGGGTGTTGCCCGCAAGCTGTGTGCCGCTGCAGCCAAATTCCCAGATTCAGGGGTTTTGAGGGAATTAGAGGGATGTGAGAAAGCTTCAGACACATGGCCGCCCAGTTTTAAGATTATGGGACATTTCTATGGTTTCAATGCACGTATGAGCGACACTCAAGTGCCAAATGTGTGACATTTTCTCGCAAGCAAAACTAAGCAATGATTAGCATGGAAAGAGATAAATATTAGAAACACACCTTTTTGATCAATGAAAAACCCTAACATATCTTGAAACTGCTTCAAAACCCTTGAAATGTAAGATTAAGATACTGGTACAAAATTATGTTGTACCCAGTGGATATCAAAGTAAATACATCATCATAAAATGTCTCACACCCCCATGTCATTGCATTTTATTGCACCCTAACAGGTAAGCTCATATTACAGAGATCAATTGAACACAGGGCAAATCACCTATACATTTAATCACCAACACACCCATACATACACTCACCCAACCATACAGTCCATCACAGATGCACTCTTAAAACCATGCACCCATAGAATCACCCACTCACACATCTATGCACAGAGTCACACACACCCCACCCACACAAACACTCAGGCACCCATACAGATACTCAGACAATCAATCAATAACCCATATAGACACTCATATAGCTATTCACAAAACCATGCAGCCACTTATACACCAACAGACAGACAGATACTTACATTCACACAGTTTAGTCACAAGTCTGCAAGTTTAATGACTCACTTATAGAGTCAGTCACGCACCTACTAAACCATCCATTCACACACTTATACACCCACTCATTCTTCCATAGGCCTTTCCCTATATATATTAAACATATTTAAACTTTACAGAAACACAGACTCACTGGATGACGTCATCAGTGATGTCATCAGTGATGTAATTTGAGATGTCATCAGTAATGTCATCAGTGATGTCACTGACCATGTCATGGGTGATGTAATTTGTAACGTCATCAGCAGTGCATTGCGGGGGCGTGAGTTATAGTTACCTGAACTAACTATAACGGGGGAATTTCTAGGGAAATGTCCAGCTAACTATAACGCACCTGAAACCTATGGATTTTTCAGTGAATTTCTAAGGTTTTTTAAATGCTAATTCCTATCTATAACTTATCTATAAAGATATCACGTTTAATGATTTTCATTGGATTTCTATATTTTTCAATTTCAGTGTGTCAATTTCATTAATTATCTTTTTTCTTAAATACTTTTTTATCACCATTTTTTGTACTTATTTTTTCAATTAATTCTTTTAAAAATTAAAAAATAGTATTTGTTTTTATTGGGTTTTTAAAAAATATTTTTTTATATTTGTAAAAATATTTTTTAAACTATATTTTCAAAACGTTTTTTTTTTTTTTTTTTCTCCATTATTTTGGGATCCGCGCACCCTATGCGCACCGTTCTCGATCCCTACGCGAAAGCATCCGCGCACGGTATGTGTTGGGTACGTGTTTGGTGCACGATTCCAATGCGACCGGTACGCGACTCCAAACCTATACGCGACACGTACGATTACGTTAAGCGACGCTTCCGCGATGTGTCATATGCGTGTATGACGCGGTGGGTGCGCGGATCCCGCCAAATATTTAACATTTAAAAAAACATATATATATATGTATTTCATGTGAATATTAATTGAAGACAAACTCTAAACTACTCTTAAAAGTAATATATTTTTACATCTAATCCTATATTCCTTTTAAATTCAATTTCGCGGATGCGCGCTGGGTGCGTGCTGCATAAGCGCAGGGTGCGCGGATCCCATGTGACCTGCAAAAAAAGAGATTTGATTGGTTCATTACACTTCCTGTTCTAACTATTGAAAGACCCCACCCATTTCAATCATTCTTCTTTGACCTTCTTTGGAAGAGCATCTCTTTGCAGAGAAGAAGCTTTTTTGACTAAGTTTTTACAAGAGCCACCACCCCCACCACATTTTTCATCTGTGGTGTGGAATTTTTTTTTTACCTATCCTGAGGGGCAAACAAAGACCAATACCACTTTGGTGACGTGCAAGATCTGCCAGAGAGTGCTGTCTTGAGGGGCTCCTAACAAAAAGTACTCATGTGGAACAGCTAGTCTGATGAAACATCTAAGGACCCTTCATCCGGTAAATCTTACTCGGGAGGAATGCCGAAGGATGAGAGTCGCTCCTGCTCCTTCCGACTCATCGCAGCCGAGCACTTCAAGAGTGCATCCTTCAGCACAAAATTTGGACATCTGTCCACAATTCCAATTTTTGAAAGTGCTCTGCGTTAAATGCAATGCGACTTTATGCTAAGGGGAGCAGTCTATCAATCTGATCTGCCGTAGGCAAGAAAGTCACCATTGCTAGTTTTATTTTTATTTTTTTCCCTGAAATTCATTGTTTTGTTCCTCCTGTTCTGTTTTCTCCTTTTTTTTCCAGAAAAACCAAAAAAAAATAAAAATTGTTCAGAAAACAAAAAAAATATAAAAGAAGAAAGAAGAAAAGAAAAAGTTCTTCTAAGAACTAACTTTCCTGGTTTAAAAAAAGAGCTATATTTCTTTGTTAGTGTATGAATGTTTAGATGAATGTATGTGTAGTACGTAATTGACTGAATAAATGCATTAGTAGCATATGGTGAATGTATAAGTGCAGAACTATGAGGAAGTGCTGCAGCATCACACAGTAACCTATTTAACTGCAGTGTGCTGTAGTATTTCCGAAGCACAGGGATGCAACATATCTACATAAATATGTTGCAAATCTTTGCTTCTCTCTGCACAGCTGCTTAAACTGCAGCCATGTGGTGACACAGGCACCCTTGCACCATAGTGCAAGGATATCTGTGACATGTGCTGTTTGTTTTTGTGCAGGAAGACACACCTTCCTGCACAAAAACAATGAGAAAACACATTTTTCTCCTTCAATGTATGCTGAACATTTTAGGATGCACTGAAGATATAAAAATGTGGAGAAATGAAAACAATTCTCCTTGTTGTGCTTTCCTACACCAATTTTAGAATGGTGCAGCATTCACACACATATCGAGATTTATGATTTCTGATAAATCTAGAGATGTGTCTTGTTCTATGAGTATTCAGTGCAATCATGCACAACAACACTTATAGAACACCCTTTCAACGCAAATTGGTGTGTATGATGAGGTTGTATTCACATGGAGGCGAAAAAGTGCACAGAGTGCCTTTTCCTCTCTTTGTAAATATGAAAGAGTGTCTTGCGCAATAACTATGTTACAAAAAGTGACATATTTCTGTTTTTAAAATTGCTTGCAAATGATAGAAGGTAAGCACAGAGTTTTGTCTGCAAGGATGTTCAAAGAAGAATGAATGAAATGTATTTCGAGACCAGCTCGTCATGGGCACTGAAGAGGTTAAGTTGTAGGTATTTTTCGGAGACTTTCTTGTGATGGTATGTCGCATAGCTGACATAAAACTGTTCACTCTTCCTTTGGATAATACAGGATGTGGAAATCCAAAACGACATTTAGTATAGAACTTATCCTTTGTCTTGTACTTTCGTCGACAGTATTTTCCACACCTGTGGCTTTGGAATCGTAATACTTGTTGTTTTAAGTTTTTATCTTCTCTGCTATTCGGTACAGCACATGTAGCATAATCTTCAATGAAAGACAATACAGTTTCATCTGAATCTGTTCCAAATTTGGGGGCGTCCTTGATCCATAACAACATATGTATATGAGGAGCACCTCTTGCTTGATACACCTTTCTCCAAAAGAAATCCACAACTTCACCAAGAGGAGGATTCTTTTTATTGCAGATGAAAGACATCATAGATTTAAATCTATGATTGAAATATCTGCATACATTGACAGGATCCAAAGAGCACAATTCTCCAGGTGTCTTGTATTCAATATTTTTTATATTGGAATTTGCCTCTCAAAGAAATTCAAGTAAATCATCCCAAGCATACTCAGCACAGCTTAGTGTAACAAACCATGTAGTAGTTCCCAAGTTCCATAGCATACATTTCAGTTCTCCATGTCAACGGTACCAATATTCATTAGTCCCACGCTGACATGCCATCAGATTAATCAACTGAGATTCTAAATGATCATCTCTCTGATGCACTTTTTCCATAAAATCATTTGCAGTTACATTTTGAAGATGCATTCCAGGTTTTAAAATGTGATTTACTGCATATGAAAGTCCAGGAAAGTCACTTTCAAACAGAAGATGAAACATATAAGGGATACCTTGTCGAAATCTTGGATCTTCTGCATATAATCTTGTTGTCCGATATTCAGATGCAGGAATCTGCACAGGACGTTCATCGTATCGTCCACCTTTTCCTGTTGGAAACAACTGCGGGAAACAACGAGCTTCCAAGCTCTCTTCCCATACACTCATGGGACTTCCAGTTGCTTTTTTCATTTGAAACAACTCAATTGTATTCCCCATCACCTCTTTGGAATGAAGTGGATGTACACTGTAATGTTCATAGATCCCTTCACATCTGGACATGTCCACTTTTTCAATTTGTCCACTTAATGTTTCACTATCTTCTGCTAAATCTATTTCTTCTTGTCCAACAAACACATTTCTATAGTACTCATTATTTTTTAACAGATACAATGATGCCTTTTGCACTTTTCTAACATCCACTAACTCTTGCCAGATTTTCTTATTCTTAGTAGGAACACCATTAACTAGAATGACTAGTGGCTCATTTTCTGCATGGTCTACACCAATAGTTTCAATATTTTTCCTTAAATCTAACGGTAAATACACAACTCTTCCTTTCAATCCTCTTTGCAACTCTGATGGAGGTAATTTACCTGTATTAGGCTCCATACGAACAATAGCCTGAAACGGATGAACACATTGAATGAGAATAGACTCACACGTATTTAAATCTATCAGCTCTGGAGGAATAGTAACCAACTCTAGATTATTATGAACAGCTCTAGCAGGCATTTTATTCTCATCTAATTTGTTATAACAATATTTTCAAATACGCTGCTCAGATCCCAAATCAAAACAATCCTCTACCAACAAATAGGTTGTAAATTCCATCCACTTATCATTATCTTCTATTTCACTTTTTAAATACAGATTGACACCCCTAGTCTGATTTTTATAGTGACTTCGCAGACAACAAATACAAGATACGTTTGGTCTTTCACCTGAAATTACCTTAAACTTTATGATTTCATCCTCAAATTCTTTTTTTAATTACGGGTTCTATATTGTCTTCAACATTTTGTTCTACTGATGTGTCAGTTTCTGCACTCTCTTGCTGAGGACCAAAGTAACAAAACTCAATATGATCACAAACCTTCTTCACATGTGATACTGACCCACGTAAAAGAGCACTGTTCAACTCATTTAACTAGTGCTGGACTTTTTGCATAATACAATCTTCTCACTAACTTCCGCAATTGAGTATGATGTACTGACAGCATCCTGAAATGGTGAAAAACACTTTGTCAAACTTTCCTAGAAAGACAAGCCACAGAGTGACCTTGCAAACCAGTATGTTTTCTCACTCTGCAAGGGTGTAGTCCTTGCAACACCTTAATCTTTTGTTTCACACTTTTTTTAGTATATGCTCGTAAAAAACTACATAATTTTTCAATCGATTCCTGTTGTACACTGCAAATACTACTGCAATCCCAAGTGTATACAGGGTGTTTAGGACGTCTCCCTAAAACTTTATCAGCTATCACTTCTTCTGCATTTCTTTCAACCATTTTCTCTTTCTCAATTGGATAACCATCTCTAACCTCATAACCTCTACCACTGGTGTCAACCGCATACAATAAATTTTCACTCTGTATATAACTCTCTTCATTAAAAAAAGGCTCTGAACTGGAACTGTGTTTCCATTCTCCCAAAAAAACATCACAATTTATTTTTTTATTAATTACTCTTTTCATCCTACTTTTGGCCTTCATTACATGGATTGGTTTATCTAGTGATCGAATTCTGTTTAATACTAAAATGAATAGTTTCCTTTTTACTTCAACAGCCTTTTCAACAATGTTTTCAATATGCTCTTCTTTTTATAAAATAGAGCTCTCTTTTTATATTTCTTCACATCTTTCAGGAAATTATGCACTACTCTCTTGTAAAATATTTTTTTGCGTAATTCCTTATACTGATTTTGTCTTCTTTAACCATACTTTGTCTCCTTTGACTGACCATTTGCTTTTTTGCTTTTTCTCCTATTTTGTATTTTTTTCTTAGTTGAAGCATTCTCAGTAGTTCCAGCGTTCTGTACATTCTGTTTGGTCCTACAAACATTTTTAATAAATTGCTTTGTGATCTTACCAGAAGATTTTTTCCGTTTAGCCACATTATCTGTACATTCAATACTTGTGGTTGATGTTTCTTCAAGTAATCCTCCTCTCTCTGTTCTTTTCTTTTTCTTTTTTTTTCTGGCATGATTACTCTATTTTAACGTTGAAAAACAGTATCTGTAAAAAAGAATCACAAACAAATGTATAGTAATAACTTACAAATGTATACTACTCTATTACTGTAGAAACACATTTTATATAAAAAAAAAGACTAAGACACTATAGCCCTGAAGCACAATTGTAACAATGGTAAGACACTACATGCAAAGTGCATACTACTTTGAAGCAGTTCATGCCCTAAAGCCTACCTCACTAAAAAACTACATGCTAACTGACTGAATGATTACAGTACTATAAGGAGACACACTGGGTGAGTGACATGGTGTTTGCTAGAATTGTATGAATACTGACATGGATATTGATGGTGTGAAACACAAGTGTGTAGGTGATTAGAGACCTACATGCATAGTGGACATGTGTTTGAATCCATCCATATGTTAAGGTCTGTCTCAGTTCAATAGTACTTGGATACTGACTGAATGTTTTGAGTATTGCAAGGAGAGTACCAGGATGAATTTATAAGTATTTGTATTTGTGTGCAGTAAATACATTACTACATAGTGGTGAATAAGTCACTGGAGAAGTATAAGGGGAGTGACAGGGTGTTTGCGGGAACTGTATGAATACTATCTGAGTTTTTGAAGCTTTGAAAGACAAGTGTGTAGGTGGCTAGAGACCTACATGCATATTGAATAGACATTTGAAACAGTCCATAGAGTAACACTTTTATCACTCCAAAACTATGTGGAAGTGCATGAATACTGACTGGGGAATTGAAGGTGTGAAAAACAAGTGTGTAGGTGGTTAGAGGACTGCATGCATAGTGAATAGGCGTTTGAAGCACTCCATGTGCTAAGGCCTGACTCACTGCATGAGTACTTGGGTACTGACTGAATGATTAGAGTACAGCAAGGAGTATGCCTGGGTGAATTTATAAGTGGTTGGCTTTTGGTGCAGGAAATAAATTAGTACATGGTGCTGAATGAGTCACTGGAGGAGTACAAGGGGAGTGAAAAGGTGTTTGTTGGAGTGTATGTATACTGACAGGGGAATTGAAGGTGTGAAAGACAAGTGTGTAGGTGGTTAGAGGACCTCATGCATAGTGAATGGGTGTTTGAAGCAGTCCACGTACTAAGGCCTGGCTCACTGCATGAGTGCTTGGGTACTGACTGAATGATTAGAGTACTGCAAGGAGAGTGTCTGGGTGAATTTATATGTGTTTGGGTTTTGGCACAGTGAATGGATTAGTAAATGGTGCTGAATGGGTCACTGGAGGAGTATATAACAAGTAGAGAGAGACCCCTTTAGCTAGAACCAAGGGACTGGAGTACTATCTAATAGTTTCAATTAAAATATCCCTTGTGTACTGGAGCAAGAAACAATTTTATCTACACATGTTATGCTGTACTTGGTTAGAAAGAAGTTTATGTTTTCACAACCAACAGTTGGAGCATATATATTTTTTATTACAATTTGCATTTAAAAAAACTAATCACATAAACATGTGATATAGTTGTCATTAAAAACAGAAAAATTAATATTTCATTAAAACATTACATCCATGATATAAAAACAATACAACAAGATATTATAATCACAATTTTAACACAGAGAAAAAACCTATATCAAAAGACACTTTAATTTGTCATCAATTTAACAGATCTCATAGAAAAATATATATACACTTGACCTGGATGAGTTCTATTATTTCAACTGCAGGACAAAGTGTTTTCAAAGATTCTGCCACACAGAAACAAAGGGCGTACAGTTGTTGTATTGTTTTTATATCGTGGATGTAATGTTTTAATGAAATATTATTTTTTCTGTTTTTAATGACAACTATATCACATGTTTATGTGATTAGTTTTTGTAAATGCAAATTGTAATGAAAAATATATATGATCCAACTGTTGGTTGTGAAAACATAAACTTCTTTCTAACCAAGTACAGCATCACTGGAGGAGTGCAAGGGGAGTGATACGGTGTTTGCTATACTGACTGGGGAATTGAAGGTGTGAGAGACAAGTGTGTAGGTGGTTAAAGAACTGCATGCATAGTGCATAGGCGTTTGAAACAGTCCATGTGCTAAGGCCTGCGTCACTCCATTACTACATACGTACTGAGTGAATGATTAGACTATTGCAAGAAGTGTACCTGGATACATTTATAGGTGTTTCAGTTTTGGCACAGTGAATGCATTACTACATGGTGCTGAATAAGTCACTGGAACAGTGCAAGGGGAGTGACAGAATGTTTGCTGGAAGTACATGGATACTGACTGGGGAATTGAAGCTGTTAAAGAAAAGTGTATAGTATGTTAGAAGACTGCATGCATACTGCACAGACATTTGAAGCAGTCTATGTGGTAATGCATGGTTCACAACATGAGTACCTGGAAACTGACTAAATCATTAGACTACTGCTAGGAGAGTGCCTGGGTAAAACTTTTAAATTTTCAGTTTTGGCGCAGTGAAGAAAATAGTACATGGTACTGAATCAGTCACTGGATAAGTGAAAGATGAGTGACAGGATGTTTATTCAAATATATAGATACTGACTAGTTAATTAACAAACTGAAAGACAAGTGTGTAGGTGACTAGAAGCCTGTATGCATACTGTAAAGGGGTTTAAAGCAGTCCATGTTGTAAGGCCTGGCTCGCACCATGAGTACTTGGATACTCACTGAATGATTAAAGTACTGCAAAGAGAGTGCCTGGGTGAATTTATAGGTGTTTGGGTTTTGGCGCAGTGAATGGATTAGTACATGGTGCTGAACTGGTCACTAGAAGAGTGCAAGGGGAGACACAGAGTGTTTGCTGGAAGTGTATGTATACTGACTGGGGCATTGAAGTTGTGAAAGACAAGTGTGTAGGTGGTTAGAGGACTGCATGCATAGTGTATAGGCGTTTGAAGCAGTCCATGTGCTAAGGCCTGGCACAGTGCATGAGTACTTGGGTACTGACTGAATGATTAGAGTACTGCAAGAAGAGTGCCTGGTTCAAATACTTCTCTCACAATGGTTACCCAAATGCACACAGACTCACAGTGTGCTTCTAGACAAGCAACACTATCCCTAGGAGTTTACCCAAACTCATTCACTACTGTGAAAGGGGTAAGGGGACTGCACAGATTCTACATATTTCAGTACTGCACTTTAGTGACAAAGCCTGACTCACTTTATCAATGCATAAGCAAAGACTGGCTTGTAATGCAACTAAAACTTGACAACAAGACAGGTTTCAAAAGAGGTATCTGTCAGCAAATACATGATGTTACCAAATGCTTCTCTCGCTATGGTTACCCAAATGCACACAGACTCACTGTGTGATTCTAGACAAGCAACACTATCCCTAGGAGTTTACCAAAACTCATTCACTACAATGGAAGGGGTAAGGGGACTGCTCACAATCTATATATTTCAGTACTGCACTATAGTGTCAAAGCCTAACTCATTTTATCAATGCATAACAAAAACTGGCTTCTAATGCTACTAAAACATGACAACATGACAGGTTTTAAAACAGTTACCTGTCAGCAAATACATGATGTTACCAAATGCTTCTCTCACTATGGTTACCCAAATGCACACAGACTCACAGTGTGATTCTAGACAAGCAACACTATCCCTAGCAGTTTACCAAAACTCATTCACTACTGTGGAAGGGGTAAGGGGACTGCACACAATCTGCATATTTCAGTACTGCACGTTAGTGTCAAAGCCTAACTCATTTAATCAAAGCATAAGCAAAAACTGCCTTTTAATGCTACTGAAACTTGACAACAAGACAGGTTTTAAAACAGTTATCTGTCAGCAAATACACAATGTTACCGAATGCTTCTCTCACAATTTTTACCCAAATGCACACAGACTCACAGTGTGATTCTAGACAAGCAACACTATCCCTATCAGGTTATCAAAACTCATTCACTACTGTGGATGGGGTAAGGGGACTGCACACAATCTACATATTTCAGTACTACACTTTAGTGTCAAAGCCTGACTCACTTTATCAATGCATAAGCAAAGACTTGCTTGTAATGCTACTAAAACTTGACAACATGTCAGGTTTCAAAAGAGTTATCTGTCAGCAAATACATGATGTTACCAAATGCTTCGCTCACAATGGTTACCCAAATGCACACAGACTCACTGTGTGATTCTAGACAAGCAACACTATCCCTGGCAGTTTACCAAAACTCATTCACTACTGTGGAAGGGGTAAGGGGACTGCACACACTCTACATATTTCAGTACTGCACTTTAGTGTCAAAGCCTGACTCATTAAATCAAAGCATAAGCAAAAACTGCCTTCTAATGCTACTGAAACTTGACAACAAAACACGCAGTTATTTGTCAGCAAATACACAATGTTACCGAATGCTTCTCTCACAATCCTTACCCGAATGCTCACAGACTCACAGTGTGATTCTAGACAAGCAACACTATCCCTAGCAGGTAATCAAAACTCATTCACTACTGTGGAAGGGGTAAGGGGACTGAACACAATCTACATATTTCAGTACTGCACTTTAGTGTGAAAGCCTGACTCACCTTATCAATGCATAAGCAAAGACTGGCTTGTAATGCTACTAAAACTTGACAACATGACAGGTTTCAAAAGAGTTATCTGTCAGCAAATACATGATGTTTCCAAATGCGTCTCTCACAATGGTTACCCAAATGCACACAGACTCACTGTGTGATTCTAGACAAGCAACACTATCCCTAGCAGTTTACCAAAACTCATTCACTACTGTGGAAGGGGTAAGGGGACTGCACACAATCTGTATATTTCAGTACTGCACGTTAGTGTCAAAGCCTAACTCATTTAATCAAAGCATAAGCAAAAACTGCCTTTTAATGCTACTGAAACTTGACAACAAGACAGGTTTTAAAACAGTTATCTGTCAGCAAATACACAATGTTACCGAATGCTTCTCTCACAATTTTTACCCAAATGCACACACCCTCACAGTGTGATTCTAGACAAGCAACACTATCCCTATCAGGTTATCAAAACTCATTCACTACTGTGGATGGGGTAAGGGGACTGCACACAATCTACATATTTCAGTACTACACTTTAGTGTCAAAGCCTGACTCACTTTATCAATGCATAAGCAAAGACTTGCTTGTAATGCTACTAAAACTTGACAACATGACAGGTTTCAAAAGAGTTATCTGTCAGCAAATACATGATGTTACCAAATGCTTCGCTCACAATGGTTACCCAAATGCACACAGACTCACTGTGTGATTCTAGACAAGCAACACTATCCCTAGGAGTTTACCAAAACTCATTCACTACAATGGAAGGGGTAAGGGGACTGCCCACAATCTATATATTTCATTACTGTACTATAGTGTCAAAGCCTAACTCTTTTTATCAATGCATAACAAAAACTGGCTTCTAATGCTACTAAAACTTGACAACATGACAGGTTTTAAAACTGTTATCTGTCAGCAAATACATGATGTTACCAAATGCTTCTCTCACAATGGTTACCCAAATGCACACAGACTCACAGTGTGATTCTAGACAAGCAACACTATCCCTGGCAGTTTACCAAAACTCATTCACTACTGTGGAAGAGGTAAGGGGACTGCACACAATCTACATATTTCAGTACTGCACTTTAGTGTCAAAGCCTGACTCATTAAATCAAAGCATAAGCAAAAACTGCCTTCTAATGCTACTGAAACTTGACAACAAAACACGCAGTTATTTGTCAGCAAATACACAATGTTACCGAATGCTTCTCTCACAATCCTTACCCGAATGCTCACAGACTCACAGTGTGATTCTAGACAAGCAACACTATCCCTAGCAGGTAATCAAAACTCATTCACTACTGTGGAAGGGGTAAGGGGACTGAACACAATCTACATATTTCAGTACTGCACTTTAGTGTGAAAGCCTGACTCACCTTATCAATGCATAAGCAAAGACTGGCTTGTAATGCTACTAAAACTTGACAACATGACAGGTTTCAAAAGAGTTATCTGTCAGCAAATACATGATGTTTCCAAATGCGTCTCTCACAATGGTTACCCAAATGCACACAGACTCACTGTGTGATTCTAGACAAGCAACACTATCCCTAGGAGTTTGCCAAAACTCATTCACTACTGTGGAAGGGGTAAGGGGACTGCACCCAATCTATATATTTCAGTACTGCACTTTAGTGTCAAAGCCTGACTCATTTTATCAATGCATAACTAAAACTGGCTTCTAATGCTACTGAAACTTGACAACATGACAGGTTTTAAAACAGTTATCTGTCAGAAAATACACAATGTTACCGAATGCTTCTCTCACAATTTTTACCCAAATGCACACAGACTCACAGTGTGATTCTAGACAAGCAACACTATCCCTATCAGGTTATCAAAACTCATTCACTACTGTGGATGGGGTAAGGGGACTGCACACAATCTACATATTTCAGTACTGCACTTTAGTGTCAAAGCCTGACTCACTTTATCAATGCATAAGCAAAGACTTGCTTGTAATGCTACTAAAACTTGATAACATGACAGGTTTCAAAAGAGTTATCTGTCAGCAAATACATGATGTTACCAAATGCTTCGCTCACAATGGTTACCCAAATGCACACAGACTCACTGTGTGATTCTAGACAAGCAACACTATCCCTAGGAGTTTACCAAAACTCATTCACTACAATGGAAGGGGTAAGGGGACTGCCCACAATCTATATATTTCATTACTGTACTATAGTGTCAAAGCCTAACTCTTTTTATCAATGCATAACAAAAACTGGCTTCTAATGCTACTAAAACTTGACAACATGACAGGTTTTAAAACTGTTATCTGTCAGCAAATACATGATGTTACCAAATGCTTCTCTCACAATGGTTACCCAAATGCACACAGACTCACAGTGTGATTCTAGACAAGCAACACTATCCCTGGCAGTTTACCAAAACTCATTCACTACTGTGGAAGGGGGAAGGGGACTGCACACAATCTACATATTTCAGTACTGCACTTTAGTGTCAAAGCCTGACTCATTAAATCAAAGCATAAGCAAAAACTGCCTTCTAATGCTACTGAAACTTGACAACAAAACACGCAGTTATCTGTCAGCAAATACACAATGTTACCGAATGCTTCTCTCACAATCCTTACCCGAATGCTCACAGACTCACAGTGTGATTCTAGACAAGCAACACTATCCCTAGCAGGTAATCAAAACTCATTCACTACTGTGGAAGGGGTAAGGGGACTGAACACAATCTACATATTTCAGTACTGCACTTTAGTGTGAAAGCCTGACTCACCTTATCAATGCATAAGCAAAGACTGGCTTGTAATGCTACTAAAACTTGACAACATGACAGGTTTCAAAAGAGTTATCTGTCAGCAAATACATGATGTTTCCAAATGTGTCTCTCACAATGGTTACCCAAATGCACACAGACTCACTGTGTGAATCTATACAAGCAACACTATCCCTAGGAGTTTGCCAAAACTCATTCACTACAATGGAAGGGGTAAGGGGACTGCACCCAATCTATATATTTCAGTACTGCACTTTAGTGTCAAAGCCTGACTCATTTTATCAATGCATAACTAAAACTGGCTTCTAATGCTACTGAAACTTGACAACAAGACAGGTTTTAAAACAGTTATCTGTCAGCAAATACACAATGTTACCGAATGCTTCTCTCACAATTTTTACCCAAATGCACACAGACTCACAGTGTGATTCTAGACAAGCAACACTATCCCTATCAGGTTATCAAAACTCATTCACTACTGTGGATGGGGTAAGGGGACTGCACACAATCTACATATTTCAGTACTACACTTTAGTGTCAAAGCCTGACTCACTTTATCAATGCATAAGCAAAGACTTGCTTGTAATGCTACTAAAACTTGACAACATGACAGGTTTCAAAAGAGTTATCTGTCAGCAAATACATGATGTTACCAAATGCTTCGCTCACAATGGTTACCCAAATGCACACAGACTCACTGTGTGATTCTAGACAAGCAACACTATCCCTAGGAGTTTACCAAAACTCATTCACTACAATGGAAGGGGTAAGGGGACTGCCCACAATCTATATATTTCATTACTGTACTATAGTGTCAAAGCCTAACTCTTTTTATCAATGCATAACAAAAACTGGCTTCTAATGCTACTAAAACTTGACAACATGACAGGTTTTAAAACTGTTATCTGTCAGCAAATACATGATGTTACCAAATGCTTCTCTCACAATGGTTACCCAAATGCACACAGACTCACAGTGTGATTCTAGACAAGCAACACTATCCCTGGCAGTTTACCAAAACTCATTCACTACTGTGGAAGAGGTAAGGGGACTGCACACAATCTACATATTTCAGTACTGCACTTTAGTGTCAAAGCCTGACTCATTAAATCAAAGCATAAGCAAAAACTGCCTTCTAATGCTACTGAAACTTGACAACAAAACACGCAGTTATTTGTCAGCAAATACACAATGTTACCGAATGCTTCTCTCACAATCCTTACCCGAATGCTCACAGACTCACAGTGTGATTCTAGACAAGCAACACTATCCCTAGCAGGTAATCAAAACTCATTCACTACTGTGGAAGGGGTAAGGGGACTGAACACAATCTACATATTTCAGTACTGCACTTTAGTGTGAAAGCCTGACTCACCTTATCAATGCATAAGCAAAGACTGGCTTGTAATGCTACTAAAACTTGACAACATGACAGGTTTCAAAAGAGTTATCTGTCAGCAAATACATGATGTTTCCAAATGCGTCTCTCACAATGGTTACCCAAATGCACACAGACTCACTGTGTGATTCTAGACAAGCAACACTATCCCTAGGAGTTTGCCAAAACTCATTCACTACTGTGGAAGGGGTAAGGGGACTGCACCCAATCTATATATTTCAGTACTGCACTTTAGTGTCAAAGCCTGACTCATTTTATCAATGCATAACTAAAACTGGCTTCTAATGCTACTGAAACTTGACAACATGACAGGTTTTAAAACAGTTATCTGTCAGAAAATACACAATGTTACCGAATGCTTCTCTCACAATTTTTACCCAAATGCACACAGACTCACAGTGTGATTCTAGACAAGCAACACTATCCCTATCAGGTTATCAAAACTCATTCACTACTGTGGATGGGGTAAGGGGACTGCACACAATCTACATATTTCAGTACTGCACTTTAGTGTCAAAGCCTGACTCACTTTATCAATGCATAAGCAAAGACTTGCTTGTAATGCTACTAAAACTTGATAACATGACAGGTTTCAAAAGAGTTATCTGTCAGCAAATACATGATGTTACCAAATGCTTCGCTCACAATGGTTACCCAAATGCACACAGACTCACTGTGTGATTCTAGACAAGCAACACTATCCCTAGGAGTTTACCAAAACTCATTCACTACAATGGAAGGGGTAAGGGGACTGCCCACAATCTATATATTTCATTACTGTACTATAGTGTCAAAGCCTAACTCTTTTTATCAATGCATAACAAAAACTGGCTTCTAATGCTACTAAAACTTGACAACATGACAGGTTTTAAAACTGTTATCTGTCAGCAAATACATGATGTTACCAAATGCTTCTCTCACAATGGTTACCCAAATGCACACAGACTCACAGTGTGATTCTAGACAAGCAACACTATCCCTGGCAGTTTACCAAAACTCATTCACTACTGTGGAAGGGGGAAGGGGACTGCACACAATCTACATATTTCAGTACTGCACTTTAGTGTCAAAGCCTGACTCATTAAATCAAAGCATAAGCAAAAACTGCCTTCTAATGCTACTGAAACTTGACAACAAAACACGCAGTTATCTGTCAGCAAATACACAATGTTACCGAATGCTTCTCTCACAATCCTTACCCGAATGCTCACAGACTCACAGTGTGATTCTAGACAAGCAACACTATCCCTAGCAGGTAATCAAAACTCATTCACTACTGTGGAAGGGGTAAGGGGACTGAACACAATCTACATATTTCAGTACTGCACTTTAGTGTGAAAGCCTGACTCACCTTATCAATGCATAAGCAAAGACTGGCTTGTAATGCTACTAAAACTTGACAACATGACAGGTTTCAAAAGAGTTATCTGTCAGCAAATACATGATGTTTCCAAATGTGTCTCTCACAATGGTTACCCAAATGCACACAGACTCACTGTGTGATTCTATACAAGCAACACTATCCCTAGGAGTTTGCCAAAACTCATTCACTACAATGGAAGGGGTAAGGGGACTGCACCCAATCTATATATTTCAGTACTGCACTTTAGTGTCAAAGCCTGACTCATTTTATCAATGCATAACTAAAACTGGCTTCTAATGCTACTGAAACTTGACAACATGACAGGTTTTAAAACAGTTATCTGTCAGCAAATACACAATGTTACCGAATGCTTCTCTCACAATTTTTACCCAAATGCACACAGACTCACAGTGTGATTCTAGACAAGCAACACTATCCCTAGCAGCTTATCAAAACTTATTCACTACTGTGGATGGGGTAAGGGGACTGCACACAATCTACATATTTCAGTACTGCACTTTAGTGTCAAAGCCTAACTCTTTTTATCAATGCATAACAAAAACTGGCTTCTAATGCTACTAAAACTTGACAACAAGACAGGTTTTAAAACAGTTATCTGTCAGCAAATACACAATGTTACCGAATGCTTCTCTCACAATCCTTACCCGAATGCTCACAGACTCACAGGGTGATTCTAGACAAGCAACACTATCCCTAGCAGGTTATCAAAACTCATTCACTACTGTGGAAGGGGTAAGGGGTCTGCTCACAATCTATATATTTCAGTACTGCACTTTAGTGTCAAAGCCTGACTCATTTTATCAATGCATAACTAAAACTGTCTTCTAATGCTACTAAAACTTGACAACATGACAGGTTTCAAAAGAGTTATCTGTCAGCGAATAAATGATGTTTCCAAATGCGTCTCTCACAGTGGTTCCCAAATGCACACGGACTCACTGTGTGATTCTAGACAAACAATACTATCCCTTCCACTATATCAAAACACATTTCTTCATCTAGAAGGAGTACTACATTTTATTGTAGAAACATGACTAATTTAGCAAATTCATAAAGAATCACTGATTTCTTATTGTACCAAAATATAAAAACAGCACAGTTATCTCCCTGCAAACACATGAAAAACACAAATGCTTATCCCAAAATGATTTCTACATGCACACACACACTGTCAATAAGATTGTAGACAAAAAAAATACTCAACAAATCAATGTGATCCAGCACTCCAACAAAGTTGTTTCGTAATCATAAAATATGTCTGTCCATTCAGCAGGTGTTATTTAAAAATTATTTCTTTATTGGGTTCTTTACACATATAAAAAGCACATACAGCGTAGCCGACGCGTTTCGTCCCAGAAGGACTTCTTCAGGGCAAAATTCTGAGGTATAAAGAAGGGCTTCGTCTTATTCCCTTCAAGCACAACGAAATGTAGCTAGGTCTTCCTCCAATTAGCCAGACTACGTAAGTTACCTTTTTTTTATTTTACTTGATTATTCATAGTTCTTCCACTTGCTTTTCACCCTTATGTGGTTTATAAAAATATCAATGTTTAGGAGCAGATTCCCTCCATCCAGCGGTCAATGGCACCCGAAGAATATTAATACCTCTGACCTGCCCGAATGATTTGGTGCAATCAGCTTCTGCCTTATACCCCGTCTCTTTTGTGTATTGTGACAAAAAAAATACTCCCTGCACTTTAGCAGCTGAAATACATTAGAATGAATAAAATCATAATAGACCACATACACCTCCTCTCAATTAAATAACTCACCTTTCAAGTTGTTTTGTAGATTAAGAAGTATATCAGTCACACACCAGATTGTCTTATACAGAATCTCTGCACTGTGCACCTGTCAGCAAAACCAAAGAATGGCAAAGTTTCCCTCTTATTTTCCACACATATACATTTAAACATCAAATCACATTCCTTCCCACATAAATTCAAAAGCAAACACACATTTCTATTGGTTAAACATTTCAACCCTTTCCAAATGACATAAATTTGAACCCTCCCCCCAATCTGCTTCTGCCTGTTACCATAGAATCAGGTCATGGAACACTGAACTGAGCACACAGGTCACAAGTTCAGCACACAATGTTGCTAATCAAAACAGCAAGTGTGCTTGACTTTTCAACATATCAGCTTATCATATATAATGTTCCTTTCAATCAGTTTTTGTCAACCAATAAGAATCATGCGTTTAAAAAACTGAAACATGCAGCCTACCTTTCAGTGTAGAAGGTTGTCAAACAACCAATGATTTCTTGTCTTTTTTCAAAACTGCATCTTAGCCACCATTTTAGAAAAATCGTACTTTCCAAACTGCCATTTCGTTTACAGAGACCATCTGAGTGCATCCAGACCTCCCTTCAAGATGCTTACAGTGTGGATTGTGGGACACAGATATATTTTCTGGAGCCAAAGGTATGCAGAAAACAAAGGCATTCACAAAGACCTAGGTTTACCAAATGTAGACATAACACGGATTGGACAGAGAGGGTTAAAGTGGCACCAATTGATGCCATTGGTCAAATCCTTCATGCATATCCAACATCCTGACCTCATAATAGTGCACTGTGGTGGCAATGACCTAGGCACTTTGACTGGGGTAGGTCTGGAAATGCTTATGAAGGACACCTTTGCAGAACTGATTTCACTTTTCCCCAAAACTGCGTTTTGTATTCTAACATATGCCAAAGGCAGAAACGGAGCTGGTCCAATCATTTTTGTCCACAAATTGAGAAAGCTAGGAAACATGTAAATAAATCTGTTTCTGCTTTTCTCCGAGACTATGGAATGGGGTCCATTTTCAATAACAATCTGCGCTTTCATATGCAAGAGATGTATAGGAGAGATGAAGTACACTTTACTGATGAAGGAAACAGAGTCTTCCTCAACAACTTTAGACTCTGTATAGGTACTTACTTATAATTACCAAAAAAACTCTCAATGAACACAACGGCTCTTTTTAGAGCCACTCAACAACAAAACACTTAAGCTTGATGTTTAAAAATCAACTTCAATTTTTTTTCCTTGGATCCGCGCACCCAACGCGTTAGGAACCGTGCACCCAACGGGGTACAATGCGTGCACCTTGCGCGCATTTTGCGGTTAAAAAAAAAAAAAAAAGGGGGCCTCAGAGGATCCATCTGGGACCCCCTAAGCAGCTTTAGAGGGTCAGAGTATTTCCACTCTGCCCCCTTTATATGTTTTACACACTTATTCCCCTTACTTCTTCAGCCTCGCTTCTACCGAGGCACAAAATGGCTGCCAACAGTTCCTGGTTTCAAATGTAGAGAGACACTCGACAGCCAATTAGCATTCAGCGCGTGATCGGGAGGGTGCGCACTTTGTTCGGGGAGGATGCGCTTACGGTGCGGGTAGGGTGCGCGGATCCTCCGAGGCCATAGATATCACTAACTTTTTTCTCAGGAACTACTGAACAGATTTACACCATTTATGCAAAAGGCACAAGTCTGACCTGAGGACTATCTCTCTGCCAAATGTGGTGCAATTCCATTTAGCAGTTCGGGCTGTAGCTGCGTCAACAGGTTCTATGGGAAATTGCATGGGGAAAATGCGTTTTGGGACTCTCCTTTTTTCTCGGCCCCCGCTTGACGAATCACCACAAAACTTTCAGGATAGGAGCAGACCAGAGCTGGCCAAAAGTTTGGAAAATTTTGCGAAGATCCGTCAACCGGCGCCAGACTTATTGAGAATAGAATGTTGCGGATTTCCTATGGAAAATAGGTCCTAACTATAACTACCTACTGGCGACCGCCAGTAGGTAATGTATATATATATATATTTTGATATATGAGCTGAGAAAAACACATATCATGATTCATATATCATATAAAGCATTTTATCTTCTCTTCAAACACTTGAAAAAATAATTTCTTCTATTGCTGTAATATTTGTATCCATGCTTCAAAATACTTGATCAGAGATCTCCATAACATATTTAAACACAAGCAGCCAACACGTGTTTCGCAAAAAAGGTTTAGCTTCTTGGGGGCTGTTAATTTGAGAAGATATGTAACATTTAGGGGCATATTAGCAAGAACCTCGTTAAAATTATTGCAGTTTTAGCGGCAGGAAAGTGCTGCTAAAACGGAGATAATGGGCTTGCTAATATGCATTATAGAATTCCAATAGAAGCCCAGGTTAGATGTGCAGGACATCTAACCTGGGCTTCTATTGGAATTCTATAACACATATTAGCAAGCCCATTATCGCCGTTTTAGCGGCAGTTTCCTGCCACTAAAACGTCGATAATTTTAACGAGGTTCTGGCTAATATGCCCCCTGGTCAAAAAATCACATACTAGTTAATTGTAGTTCTTAGTTGTTCCTACAAACAAAAGTAGAAGAGAAATCTCAGTTGCAAGTTCAAGTCACATACAGCAGCACAATAAAAAATAAAATAGGAAATACAAAATACAAACAAATTCATACATAACTAAACTTCACATACATACAAAGGACATACCGGCAAAGTAGTTTAGAAAGATTATAATATGGTTAAAATTCTTAGCTCAAAGTTCCTGATGAATGGGAAATGACAAAGATAAATTAATCTTTTCAATACTCACTATATTCATCTATACAGGAAACCATTGGACAACATGTTATAAAATTAGTTTTCATCTCATACTTTAATAGATTCTTAGAGTATTTTTTACTAAGAATTTAACCAGCATAACTGTCTGATCATAATAGTCTTTAAATATATAGGTCTCATCCTATGTTATATGCTGACCGCAGGTCATAATATCTTTCTTAGATCTAACAAATGTTTTAAAATTTGTAGCTTCCATAATATATAAAAAGCAGAATCTATGCTAGTTATAAATAGTTTCTGTACCTTAATTCAAAGTAATCGTGTGCTTTATCTTTTCTGTTTTCAATTTCCACTTTTCTTTCATATCCTGAACATTCTAAATAGGTCCTGGAAATTTCCTCTCATATCCACAAAAAATGTATTTAATATTCAAAATTACATAAAAGGAGCAACTAGTCCTGTGAGAGCCAATCCCAAACACATTGTGCATCAAAATCAACTGGCACAATGCATACCCGCCCAAGATAGTTAAACTACGAAGAATCCTTCTTTAATGAACCCCTGGTTAGCGATAGCACAATTGTTTGTACAAGAAAAGATCACCACACAATTGTTCTTATACAAGAAAGATTTGATCCATCATATGTGTTGATAACCCCTGAGGTTCCATTGTTGTACACTTGCATCAAGCATGGCTGTGGGTAGCATGCCTGTAAACATTACTTTTAAAGCATGCCTCTGTAAATTTATTATCACTGCAACAAGTTACTATAGGTGAACAATTTCTGCCTTAACCAAACATTTTTCTTTTTGAGCAGGTGAAGTGTTTACAGAAGTCAGGAATAGTGATGGGTGCCTGTCTCGCGCCCCCCCCCCCCAGCTATGGAAATTAATTCATGGGATGGTTGGACATGCAGGTGGCTTGAACACAGCTCAATGAAAAGTATACACAACCAATAGTCATCTCGATCAGGTAGATCTTTTTTTTTCTTAAACAAACTTTATTGGGTTATCTTCTCTTACCAAGCACAAAACATATTGTTCATATCTTCCATACAGCAGTGTAGTTCTTTGGTATGTAAGGACTGTGTCCAATTTGTTACAATGTCATCATCGTAAGTGTCCGGAGAAGTTACAGTCAACGATTATTTCTATGCGGTGTATTACCTCACTATACTGTACAGGTCACTTATAAGAATACTTACAGTAAATCAACACCCATTAACACCACGATCCACCCCTCTAATGCCCACACTCCCACATCTGGCTCTGGCTGTTTAATGCATAATTCAATTAATCGTCTCCATCCAAGCAAGTTGTTTTGTGCACAATTTCTGATCACACTGCTCTCTCTGCAACCTTCAGAGGTTATTATAACTAATACCATAACATTACAGTTACTATCGGGTACTTAGAACGGCAGAAGTATCATCCGGGGTGATATTTTTATAGGCTCCCACCATTACATCTCAATCCAGGGAGATTGGGTTTTTCCTTAGGCCATGGGTCTCTTCTCTTTGCAGTGCCGCGCTTTCCGCTCCCGCCCATCTGAGCAGTTCACCATGCCACGTACATAGGGTGCGGGCTCTGGCTGACTTCCAATGCATAGTGATGGATCTTTTTGCAACTATAAGCGCCAAGTCCAAAAAACGTAGCTGAACCTTATGTGTTTTCGTCCGGTTACTGCTACCTAATACGTGCTCCCCATGGGCAGGTGTGTAATATCTTCATTCGTTTAACCCCCCTCCAGAACTCATCAAGACATACACATGTCCACAGCATATGAAGGAGATCTGCTTCCGGTAATTTGCATCGGGGGCATTGGTGTGCTGTTTCCGGGTAAATAGGCACTGTGTATAATCATACATTGAATAAACTTGAACTTGGCATTGCGTGGTATTTTCGAGTGTACTCTAAGATGTCCATCCATTTCCTCTCCGTTAAGTCCCATCCCAAATCTGCCACCCACTGTGCCCTCGTGGTATCTAGTGGGACTTGGGCATGCGTACGGATGCTAAGGTATAACCATTTAATGAGGTGGCTTCCACGTCGCATGTAAAACAGAGATTTGACAAATGCATTTGCCTAGGGTTCCTTCCGCTGTGGAGCCCACTGTCTTTTAATGTAATGCAGTAGGGCTGCATGTGTCATGTATAGTGTAGCAGGCGCTCCCGTAGTACGTGTGAAGGTGTCGTGATCCATAAATGACCCATCACCAAAAATGCCCCAATGGACTCTACACCCACATCCAACCAGGGAAATGCCCCAATGGATTCTACACCCATATCCAACCAGGGTCCAAGTGCCCTTTGAGTCAGCCCACTGCTCGCCAACAGTATCCCTACCAATGGAGTGTTATCGGCATATCTACCACCTCAGCGCCTTTCTCCAACACTGTAGTGCTGTGTGGAGGAGGTATGGCAACGCCGGGGATGCCTTACTATTTGGTAACAGAAAGCCGTGCAGTGTTCCCTGCTCAATGTGCCTGGTGCTATAATCAATCTCCTGTAAATTACGTCCTGCTGTCCAATAGGATAGCCACTGCACTTGGCTTGCATAATAATAAGCTCTGAAATCTGGCGCCCCCAGGCCACCCTTCCGTGTGCCGATTTCGCCGCCAGCCCGTGCCCCATATTAGGTCTATCAGGATAGTATCTAGTGTATTAAAAGTTGTTGTGGGTATTAACATCGGCAAGTTCATGAAATAATATAAAAGACAGGAAAGTACCACCATCTTAGATAAAGCCAAGCGGCCTATAGCTGATAAGGGCAGCGCAGTCCAGAAAGCTACCTGTGAACGTATTCCACGAATAGCCTTACCCAGGTTGCCCTCCATCATATCCGCTTGTGAGCGTTATACGTTAATGCCCAGGTATTTGAAATTGTTTTGGGACACTGGTAGTCTGAGGTCCCGAAAGCAACACAATCTCGGTGTATTTGATCATGAAAGAAAAAGGCATTGGACTTAGATTCATTGATGGATAAACCTGATACCATTTCAAAGTCAGCAAAAATACGGGGAAGTGAGGCCTGACCCTCCAACATGTCTGCCAAATATAAAATACCAAATATAAAATAAGGTCATTTGCATATGCCGATACCAGGTGTGTTGATGTGCCTATAGGGATTCCGCAAGGTATGGCCTCCCGCCGTTTGCGGAGTGCCAGTGGTTCCAGCGCCAAAAAAAACAATATCGGGGACAGGGGACAGCCTTGTCTTGTACCCCTGTGGATGCCTTATTCTCTGGAGATAAGCTTCCCTGTTCGGACTCTGGCAGTGGGTGCAGCGTATAGCAGTTTTACCCAGTTTACATATTCGGGGGGTAAACCAAAGCGTGCAATGGCCCTGAACATGTATTCCCATGACAACGTATCAAATGCTTGCCTCATGTCTAGGGAGATGCAGCCAGTATTTGGGTAATGTGTAAGATCAACAGACATGATCTAGTGCAGTCTGCGTAAGTTTAATGAGGTACTCCTAGCTGGTATAAATCCACACTGATCGATATGAATCAACTTATTAAGGTATGGCTGAATTCTATTAGCCAATACTTTGCTTAAAATGTTATATTCCGCGTATAGCAGTGACAAGGGGTGATAGCCTGACATGTCTGCCGGGTCCCTGCCCGGTTTGTGTAATGACACCACTAGTGCCTGAGCAGTGGTGCAGGGAAGATGTCCCAACTCCATCGATTCCTTATATAACTCCTCCAAGCGCGGTATTAATATCTCAGAATATGCATCAGAAAATTCCACGGGCAATCAGTCTGGGCCTGGTGTCTTATTACGCGAGAGCCTATGTATAGCTACTATAATATCTGCCCTAGTAATAGATCCCTCCAGGGCCTTCTTCATGCCTGTCGGGGATTGTGGATAAGGTAAGTTTGTGAGGAACTCATCAATGAAAGACTCCTCCGAGGGGTGCGGTGCACTGTACAGCTCCTCGTAATATTTACTAAAGGTGTCACTAATATCAGATTGTGTGGTCACCGTCTCTCCCCCTAGCAGTTTGATGCGGCCAATGACAGTAGTGGGGGGATTATTACTGATCAGTCTTGCTAAGAGGGTACCTGATTTGTCTGCGTCTGTGTTTGTGTATAGGCTCTATCATCTATTAGTCTCAGTGTTTCAAGCAGTTCTGCATGTTGGATGCTTGTCTCTTGCAGCGATGTCTGTTTTGTGGGGTCGTGCGCTGCCTCTTGTTCCAGTCATGACATATTTGCATCTGTATCTTGCAGCTTCCTGTGTATCTCTTGTCTGGCTCCCACTGTGGCGCTAATTGACGATCCGCGAATGACAGCTGTGAAAAGTTGGCCTTATATATGCTGTCCACTAGTTATAGTGGGCACCCTGTACCAGTCCAAACAACACCTATTTGGTTATAGGTTAAAGACATCCTTTATTGAAAGCTATCCTAGTGGTAGCTATGGAGAGCAGCTTTCAGGCTAAGTCTTGAAGAATGTAAAGCAGCTTGTTTTACCAGTCTATAATCTTTTGAGTGGCTAAATGAAAGACAACCACACCAGGTATATATATAAAATATATGTATTTATTTCTAAACACACCCTCCTAGTCTCTTTATGAAGCTAGAGGTCAAAACACATGTTACACTTCAAATATCACAGTAAAATAGCACAAATACACGTCAGGCCCGAGGGGTGAGCCAAACCATATACTAAAATAGTGGTATAAGAACCACAACTTAACTAGACACAAGGCCTAGAGCCTGTAGAATCGCTGGGATCCCAAGGAACGACCCAAGGTAGTGACACAGGGGACCCACTTGGGCCGTATACAGTGTGAGAACACAGCCGCGAGCTAACGGCTTCTATGGGGAAAGTCGCGGTTAGATTTTTAAAGGTTAGGGACACTTAGAACTGAGTCAGGACCAAACCCTTTGTGGCTTAGGAAGTTCTAGGGTCAACACCCATGGGAGCACCACTGTACTCGTGTTACCTCACCCAGGGAAGCCGGGTGCATAGGTGTCAAATGGTGTCGGGTCGTGTCATTGTTTTCAATGGGAGCTGGCAAGGAAGTGCTGCTGCCGGGAAGATGCAAAGTCTCTGAAGAGATCCAAGCCTGGATCGAAGATGTGAAGAACCTAAAAGCAGAGGGGACAGAGTCTGGGTCATTTGCCAGTGACCAAAGGCACGATAAATTAATGCCCACCGATGTCGGGTGTTTCAGGTGAAAAAGGTGAAGCTTGACTCTTCAGCCACGAGGACCAGGAGGCGTCGAGGACAACCAGGAGCTGGATTCGAGCTGTCCCACGAAGGATGTAGAGTGCTGCAGCGTCAGTGCCCGGATTGGACACAACAAGCCTTGGCAATGGCGAAACCGCAGCCCTCATTCTTCTAGACCTATCAGCCGCCTTTGACATGGTCTGCAACGGTACCCTACGCACAGGCATCCACAATGCATGGATCCGAGACAAGGCTCTGGAATGGACCACCTCCTTCCTCTCCGGCAAAACCCAGAGCATCCGCCTCCCCCCTTTCCGTTCTGAAGCCTCCAAGATCATCTGCGGCGTACCCCGAGGATCATCTCTTAGCCTGACATTGTTCAACATCTACATGGCCCCACTCACCCACGTCGCCAGGCTGCATGACCTCAACATCATCTCCTATGCCGGCGACACACAGCTGATCCTCTCCCTCACCAAGGACCCACTCACCACCAAGGCCAAACTCCATGAAGGAATGAAAGCCATCGCCGAATGGTTGAAGAACAGCCGTCAGAAGCTGAACTCGGACAAGACGGAGGTCCTCATCCTCGGCTCCACCCTGTCAGCCTGGGACGACTCCTGGTGGCCGACCGCCCTGGGAGCAGCACCAATGCCCACCGACCATGCACGCAACCTGGGAATTGTACTTGACTCAACACAGCAAGTCAATGCCATCTCATCCTCCTGCTTCAACGCCCTCCGCATGCTCCGTTAGATCTACAGGTGGATCCCCACGGACACAAGAAAAATGGTCACCCAGGCCCTCGTCAGCAGCAGGCTGGACTACGGAAATGCCCTCTACACGGGAGCCCCAGCCAACTGCTGAAATGACTGCAATGCATGCAGAACGCCTCAGCCCGCCTGATCCTCGACATCCCTCGACACAGCCACATCACACCCAACCTGAGAGACCTGCACTGGCTGCCCATCAACAAGAGGATCAGCTTCAAGCTCCTCACCCATGCACACAAGGCACTCCGCGACACCGGAGCAGCATACCTCAACAGACAACTCACCTTCTACACCCCGAACCGCCAGCTCCACTCCGCTGACTGCACCCTCACCACCATCCCCCGTATCTGAAGAGCGACCTCCGGTGGCAGATCGTTCTCCTACCTTGCCGCCAAGACCTGGAACACCCTCCCCATCCTCCTACGGCAGACCCAAGACCTACTAACCTTCAGGAGGCTACTCAAGACCTGGCTTTTCGAGCAGTAACAGCACCCCCTTCTCCCTAGCGCCTTGAGACCCTCACAGGTGAGTAGTGCACTCTACAAATTCCTTGTTTGATTGATTGAGAGCCATGGAACCCCAACCTAAACATAATACCAGGCCATGCCTACAACCTAAAACAGGCCAGACCAAACCAAATAAACTGTGAAGCAATACATAAACTGCAGCAGTTGCAAAGTGGGGACTGGCAGCCACAGACATCATGTAAAGAAGCCCATAGCCTGGAGCCCCCTAGAGCCCAAGCACATTATGTGGAAAAGTACATTTGTCATATTGATTTATAGAGGATCAAGCAAAAGGATATGTGAGTTTTAGGGGGGGATAGTGCACCGGCAGCGCTTTCATTGGTGACAGTGCTGGCGATTTAAACATCGTGGTCGTACTGTTATCCCAGTAGTCCATCTGCCCACCTTCAACCCATCGGTGGACCGCTCCTCGGGGGCGTTGAGACGCCCGGCGGCGGCTGCCTTATGCATGCAGGCGGAGCTGACTAGACTCGATCTGGTTGACACCTGGCGGCACGGACATCCGGGGAAAGGGGGTTACACACATTACTCCGCGTATCATGACGTGCACACTAGAATTGACTACTGGCTGGTGTCGCGTACCCTGCTAGCGGTGGTTAAGGGGTGTGTGATCCTCCCGCGTACACTCTCAGACCACTCCCCCCTGCTGCTGATAATGGATGCCCCGGCCAAACGGGTCCCGCCATTCACCTGGCGACTGCCGCCCTACTCGCTGCTGGATGAGGTCTTCAGGGGTGAGTTGGCGGAAGACATAGAATCTTTTTTCGATAAGAACCTGGGCTCAGTACAGAGTTTCTCCACGGTGTGGGACTCATTCAAGGCTTACATACGTGGCATGGCTATCGCCAAACACTCTGGTGTCCTTAAGTCCATCCGCCAGCGTCTACAGACCATAGAGACACAGTTAGTGCAGCTAGAAAAGCAGCTACAGCAGTCCCCGGATGACGGGGTTGAAGCTAGGATTTGCGAGTTGGTTGCGGAATACAATAGCGAAGCAGACAGGGAGGTACAGCACCTGGGCAAGTATGCAACTGCCCGTTCGTACGGGGAGGGCGAGCGTCCGAGCTCCTTGCTGGCAAAAATATTGTGTAATAGCAGACAGCCTCTGGTAATTGACGAACTTGTTACCTCTGCAGGCACAGTGATCACTGACGAAGAGGAGATTGTGGCTGAATTCAGAAAGTACTACGCCGAGCTCTATTCATCTAAATCTGCACATATGGAGGAGGAAATAGATGACTACCTCAGCTACATAAAAATGCCCTTCTTATCTAACTCCCAGAGAGAATTTTTGATGTTGCCAATACAACAGGATGAGATCCTGGAGGCACTGGAGGGTATGGGGTTGGGCAGTGCCCCGGGCGCTGATGGGTTCACAGTGGCCTTCTACAAGGCCTTCAAGGACGTGCTCCTACCGCACCTGATCATGCTATTTGATGATATCTGTCAGGAGGGTTGTATGCCGGAAACCATGAGAGAAGCTCTATTGGTCACTGTACCGAAGCCTGGGAGACCCCCTAACTTATGCGGGTCCTATCGACCGCTCTCACTGATCAATGTGGACGCTAAATTGTATGCTAAGGTCCTAGCCACGCGCCTAGCACTGCTGGTTCCGGAGCTTGTGGCTCCGGAGCAAGCAGGCTTTATCCCCGCCAGAAACCTCACATACAACATCCGAACGGTTTTGGGAACCATGCAGCACGTACGCCCGGAGAGCAAGGCCTTGGCAATTTTCCTGGACATGGAAAAGGCCTTTGACTCTGTAGAGTGGCCATTCATGGTGCGTGTGCTTCGTAAGTTCGGGCTGGGTGAGCCTTTTCTGCAGATGCTTGGAGCACTGTATTTCCGTCCCACTGCTAGGCTAAGAATCGGAGATCGGGTCACGGGCGCCTGGCGGACATGGCACTGTTAATAGCCAGAAGAGTTGTGGCGATTTGATGGATGAGAGGACCACTACCCACTAAAAAGCGATGGGCCAGTGACATGCTGTACTGCAGCACACAGGCGGATATATATAGTGAATTGTTACCGCCGAAAAGCCGTCCCAAGAATTTCTGGGGGCTGTACAGAACGTCTTTGGTATCCGGGGACCCTGAGTTGGACAGTCAGAGGGGGGCACAGAATGGGGAACCCAGTGTGCCTGTATTAGCTGGGGGGGGCACTGGGTGCGAGCGGGATACCGAGGGCGCGCGCTTGTGAGGTTCCCTGTGGGACTGAGTCGGAGTGGGCGCCTGCTTGTGTGGAGTGGGGACTGGCACGTCCAAGGTCTGACTGGGCTGGCTGGGCGAACGGCTCGCATCGAGTGTGTGTGTATTGCCAGGGTGTATGTTGATCGACTGAGGGAGGATGCTCCTTTTGGGTGCATCTGGACGGCGAGATGACGGACGCGGGCATGGGCAGCGGAGAGACGGGAGGAGACAGTGAATGTGAAGTAGACGGGGTGGGTGGGGGGGTTTAGAGATAAGGCTGGAACATTCAGGGGTTATGTCAGATGGGCAGGCTGTGAAGGGTGCGTGGGTATCCCTACTTAGCGATTGCTCGCTACCATAAGGTATGGGGCGGACACAGCCCTGGCCGGCGCCGCGACCCTGTTCAGGGTTTTTCTCAGTTCATGAATGTTGCAACGCCGCCGGTCCCCCGGGATGTCGGCTTAACGGCTGTGTATGAGTGACATCAAGGCCCACGTGCAGAGCGGAACCTTTGTGTTGAAATGTGCCGGGAAGGCGATCCTATTTGTAATGTTCCTCTATGTTAATAAAGGTTTTTGAAACTAAAAAAAAAAAAAAAGTAGTCCATCTGCCATTTGTGGTGTCATGGTAGGAAAGAGTGTTAGGCTGCTTTCAGAGTCCGAGCGGACCGTGCTGTTGTCCGACGATTACGACAGTCTGTTGGGAGGAGCTGTCTCTGAAGGTGTCCGCAGTTGCCAGGGCCGTCTCCTTGCTTGTCTGAGCTTGCTTCTGTGTGGGACCAGGAAATGGCATTGCGCTAGTGGACACCGCCACTCGTTGCGATCGTCGGTGTCTCGTGTTTCCAGGTCCACGTGAGGACCGGGCCGAGAGCTGTGTAGGCTCGATAACTTCTAGCCACTCCTCGACATCATCTGAACTTTCAAAGAAGTACGTCTTCTGGTCGTAGATTATCTTCAAACGTGCGGGGAATAATAGTGCATATTTTAGATTCATGGTGCGTAACTTTCTCTTCACCTCTTGAAATGAAGAGCGCCCCCGCTGCACCAGTAGTGTGTATTCAGGATACAATGAGATTTGGCAGTTCTCAAATTGGATCTGTGGTTTTTCTCATGCTTTTTGCAGTAGCATATCGCGGTCCCTATAGTTAAGGATTTTCACAATCAAGGGTCGCGGCAGGGCTCCCGCTCTCGGTTTTCCTGTGGGGATTTGATGCGCTGTTTCGACGCAAAATAATTCTGAGAGGCCCTCAGGGGCCACAAACATGCAGAACCACTGTTCCATGTAAGTCGCTGCCTCGGTCCCTTCGCTCCGTTCCAGCAGGCCAATGTCGCAAATGTTACTGCCTCGTGCCCTGACCGCCACGTCCTCAACCCTGTCCATCAGTCCCGAGACCTCTTTCTGAAAGGATTGGAGTTGATTTGCTTGTTCCTTGTGTTGTGGCACCAAATCCTCCAGTGTGGAGCTATGGTCCTTCACCTTGTCAAGCTAACTTGGTATGATCCGCTTTCAGTAGGGTGAAACTAAGGGTGGGCGTAGTTCGCGAAGTAGCACTTCGCGAAGCTACGCAAAGTGAAGTTCGCACTACGCGAGCTACGCGTAGCACTTTGCGAACTGCGTAGTAACATGTTCGCACTGTGCAAGATGTTGTTTTCAATGATTGCACAGTGCGGACAAGCAACCGGCACTGTGCAATCATTGAAAATGGCATCTTGCACAGTGCGAGCTGTAGTTTTCTGCTGCTCAAGTAGATTTTTACTCGAGCTGCAGCTTTCTCAACGCGAGCTGGTAGTTTCTCATCGCGAGCGGTCGAGAGCATACGCGACCCCTCGCAATGAGAAACCTGACCTCCTCGCGTTGGGAATCTTGCCGGGAGGTTTATTTTCCATGCTCGCGATCGCCAACTTGATGTTGCTGATCGCGAACAAGGAAAAAGTCTCGCCGGGATGTCATTTTGCTTGCTCGCGGTCGCCAACTTGACGTTGAGGACCGCGAGCAAGCAAAAAATGACCGCAGCACTACGCAACACTACGCTACGCGTGTTCGCACTGTGCTACGTGCAGTTCGCGTAGTGCGAAGTAGCGCGAACTTCGCAAACTACGCAAGCGTAGCGTAGTGCTTCGCCCAGGCTTAGGTGAAACCAGTGGTGAGGGTGGCTATCTGCTGTTCTATGGCTCTCCTGGATTCCCTAACTTCATTAAGTGTCAAGTCCAGTGTGTCCTGTGCTCCCACGTCGTCTGTGGGTGTGATCGTATTAAGTGATTGCACACTCATGGCTGCATCTCCATCGTCCACATCCTGGGAGTTAGTGGCCGCTGCCTCCTGAATTTGCCCCTTGGATGGCCCATCTCTCCACGCAAGTTTATTGCACCACGCACCTCCTTAGTTATCAATAGGTCTGGGTGTCCGGTGTTCAGGAGTTTCTGCGTCGAAGAGGGTGAGATCTCTCAGATCCTATGGCATAGAATACACCGGCTCTCCCACACTGTGGAGGAGATCTGGTCACAGAAGGCACCAGATGCCCAGTTTTCTCAAGCATTACTTGGACGGTGAGGAAAAGGAGGAGGGCATCCCGGAGATGCCGCGGTACACAGGTAAGTGGTTTTAAGTTTCTTTTTCATTAAGGTTAACTTATTTCTCAATAGTGGGGTGGAGGTGGGCGGGGGAGCAGAGTTTGTTTGCAACTCCGTGGACCTCTGCATAGCCCCGCTACGCACACTACGCCTGGGGTTAGTGACTAGGCAAAGACACCAATATTACAGATCCAGATGTTTTCAATTTCAAAAGGAGAAAATAAACCAAAATCAGGAACTTAGCGATATTGCATTCCCCTAAAATATATATTGAGGTGTAGTTTCCACCCTATGGTAGGAACTGCAAATTTGGGATGGCATAACCGCTGGGATGGTGCCAGACTGATTCTATGCACCCCCTCAGGATATGTTGTCATATAGGCCAGCTAGCTCACAGTGCCACCATGAGTATACCTAAAACTAGGCAGGCTTAGGGCAAATGGCTCTGGCAACCACTAAATATCACAGCCCGAGCCCCCAGGAATCATGGTAACGCATCTGGAACCCTTTTACTCAGTCACTTATGCTCTCATACTCTCAGAGGATCATAGAAGGGATACACAGTGGGACGTTTTCAAGGTTGATTCAACCAAAGCCCTTCTTGTGTAGAATATATGTGCTGCAATGATCAATAGACAGAAGCAGATTAAAGTTATTAGAAGTACCAGGACAGTGAACAGAATAAAAAGTTCCACCATCGTGCTTAGACAATGTATATATGCAGGCATATAACACAATATAGAAATTTGACATATTTAAGTGTCTAGGGCATGTGTGTGGGTTCTGCCAAGAATCCCTGTGCTGGATGATCCAACCCCAGTTACCCGAAGAGAAGAATTCAAGTCTCTGTCTTGGTCCCAAGCTGGATACCCTTGGCAGAGATATCCGCAATCTGCTGGGCAGAATCATCAGCCTGTAGAGACCATGCCAGTGACAGCAAATCACTCCTCTAGCTAAACCCAGAAATATTTGTTTATTTATTATGAAAAGCATCCTTGCAAGTCCTGTACAAGCCAGCAGTGTTCTGGTCTATAGATAACCCTCTCACCTCCTGGATGAAAAATAGAACGACATTTGTCAAATGTGAGTCAAGGCCATGTACATGGTGCTCAAGGGGTTGTGATACTGTTCTCGCAAAGTGGAATCTGTAAGTGAAACAGTTTCAAAGAAACAAATCCAGCATTGTAATGCACACAAATGTGTGGAAATGGTTATTGCGTGAAAGGGAAGGCAACTTAAGAAACGTGTTCATGGTGAAAGATGGCAGGGTTTTTACATGGGCCCAAATAAGACACATGACAATATATATAGTTGAGATAAACTAATACATTTCAGTGTTTTTTTTAAAACAGTATGTTTTAACTGACAATTTTACATAACTATAACAATAATTTCACCTTTAGTTTTTTCAGTTAATTTTTAAAGTTTATTTATGCAAAGTACGATATTGTTATCATACTTAACTACAATATCACTTCAACCTTTTTTTATGTGAATTTCAGTTTGTTTAACATAAAGTAAGATGTCCATCTCTGTGCATTCTGTGGGGGATGGCATAGGGCCTGCCGCCAGGCCCTGCACACAGCCGCCCAAAGGCACCCTACCTCCCGCTCTGCCCCCCTCCCTAGGCCTGGCCCTGTGCACAACCCCTGATGGCGGCCATCCCCGCTATGCACGACTTCGGCAATGTACAGCGGGGGATTGGGTGCAACTGGGAGTTGTGTACAGGCCCTCAAATCAGGGAGTTGGGTTCAGGGTCTGGCCGAGGGACTGTGCACATGTAACTATATATGACAATACAAAGAGTATCATTTTATGTATGGGAGACATAATAGCTTTGTCAAAATGTCCCCAATAACTACAATCAAATGTATATTCTGGCTGGTACCTAGGCCAAGCCCATGCTTGGTACTGCCAAATAATGTGCATGGCGTGGGTTTGCCTGCCCATGAGGGGTTGGATTCAGGGCCTGGCTGCACCAGTTATAGTTATCTCAAGTAACTGCAACTCAAGCCTTAAACTAACAATATACACTCACGCACCTCCTCACAGACTAAGGCACTCATACACCCACTCACAAACCCATTTGGAGACTCATGCACCCACTAACAGACCTACGTAGACACTCAAGCACCCACTCACAGACCCACTCAGACTCATGCACCCACTCACAGACCCACTCAGATCCAAGCACTCATTCACAGACCAACTGAGAGACTCATGCACTCACTCACAGACCCACTGTGCAGCTACCTTCCAAGCAAAAGCAAACACTTCAGCAAGATAAAGTCACCCTGGTCCCCTAAGACTCTTTTATATCAACTTATCACCACCCTATATCACCCCCTCACTTGCCCTAATCGTGCGGCCTTTGATCAGAAGATCTCTGTCACAGAGCCCTCATTGAGGGGTCTGTCAGACATTGTGGTACCAGGTTGATGAGGAGTGCCCAGTGATGATGCATGACACCCTACCAGGTGTGTGAGGGCCCTTTGATCCGATCACTCATATCCCCCTGCGATCTGTCTGGTTGGACTCCTTATTCCACCTTATAGAGCCTTTCCTGTCACTTGCTTGAGGAACTGCCCCCTCTGTGTTTATCGTACATTGACTTTGGAGGAGTCTTCATCCCTCCTTTGGTTACATATGAAAACCCTCTTCCTCACCAGCTCTTCAGTGGGGAGTGCTGCAAAGTGAGCACCACTATGAGGGGGTCACGCACAGGACAGAAAGGTGTCAGTTCTCTATTCAGGGTCTAAAGATTGGGGACCGTCATGGAAAGAAGAAAAAAAGAAAAAATGCCACCCAACAACTCTCTTGTGCACTGTCAGCAGAGGGGTGGTGCCAGCATCCGGAACAACAAGGCAAGGCAAATATGGTTCTGGATAGTGCCTTTGTTATTTGTTTCACCTTCACAACCCCCACATGGACCAGGCCCACCAATTACACTCAGAAGCCGGTACAGCTTGATCATTTGACTGAATCCTAGAATGGCCCACTGTGATTGCATATACTGACACCGCTAGCACAACTCTTAATGTATTATTTCTGAATGTGTGATACAATTAATTTTGGTAAAGGCAGGCTGCGGAGGAAGTCAGTTTTAGCGCACCAGCAGGCTACCCGGTTATCAATGTTGCTGAGCTCTGGCGTTTGCACACCTCGTCAACGGGTATCCCAGGTGCACTATAATGCGTAGCAAAAGCATTTTAATGCGGTGAAGCGAATACCAGCACTGAAATGCGTTAGTCTAACCCCTGATGCATGGCATTTGGCAGGGCTGTACCGATCTCTTTCAGTTAATGTGTGCAAGTGTGTTTCCTCTCGTATTCCACTTCGAAAACAATCTAAAATCCTTAACAGAGGTGACTGCATAGTTAATCTATTGAAGCACAATCTGATCTGGGGTGACTGTGATGAGTGATCTCTTTCTCGTCATCTCCTGGTGAAAGCAGTGTCCATGATTCTCCCTTTTGTTTACCCTGCATATGCAAATGGCCCAAATAATCTAGAAACTGCAACCATTTGGCCTCATCCCGTTTTCCTTAGTAGTATGCAAAAGTCTTCCAGCATTTTCCCATGTTGATGGACAACTTAACAAAAGGCCCTTGAGCATGGTTCCCGCCGATTTTGGTGACACATTATTGATACAGAGGAATATGAGGACATCTCCACAAACAAAGTAGCACTTATATCATTTAGTTGAGGGTAAGCACCCCTGTTTCTTAGAGATTCACCTCTTTGCAGTCTTGTCATCTTTTTTTGATGATGATTCACGTTATCACAGATTTGAGAATGAACACACTCGAGAATTAATCGATTTGCCTAAAATACATGCGCAAAAGGTCACTGGAGATATTACGCTGAGGACATTTATGCAGTTGTTGTGTAGAATATGCACAAAATATTGACCCAATGAGGTAGCACTTAATAATCAACAAAATTAAAGTAATCCATTTGGGTATACATTTTCGTTAAAACTGGAGACCCTTCCTAGGAAAACTGAGATTTGCTTCTGGCCCTGTTGCTGATTTTACAGAAAGTAAACCTCAACAGGAAGCACAAATATAAACACAGCAGTAGGCCCATTTGAAGTTTTACTTCAGTAAAGCACAAACAATCCTAATTTCTTGTACTTGGCGAAGGTAAAGTAAGTGTATTTCCTCTTGTATTCCACGCAGAAAAAATATATGAAATCTTTAATGGAGATTAATTCATTGTTGATCTATTGCAGCACAATCTGATGAGTAGTGACTGTGATGAATGGTTAATTTCTTGTCATCTTCTGGTGAGAGCAGAGGGCATGGTTCTCCCTTTTACATATCCTAAGTATTAAAATGCATAAAATGCATAGCACCACTCACAGACATACACAGGGCATCACACACCCACTCAAAGACCCACACAGGCCCTCACAGACCCATATAAGCACTCACACATCCACTAGCACACTCACACAGGCACTCACAGACACACACAGGCACTACAAATACCCACTCACAGACACACACAGGCACTTACACATCCACTCACATAGCTATTCACACACCCACTCACAGACACTCATACGAATCACTGACAGAATATCGAGAGTCAGAATATCAACCTACAGAAATATCGACGCAAACATATCGAAGTCAAGAATATCGACATCTTATCTAAATTATGGTAAGTACAAAAATATTGAAAAGATAATATTGTAAAATATAGTAAATAATACACATAATTAAAATAAACATAGTTAAAAATATTTTACAATGTTTAAAAATTATAACCAATATATATAATGTAAAAATAAATTAAATATATACATATAATATATAATATATATACTCAATAATATTTTTTATAATTATTTTAATAACTTATAAATTGTTAAAAAATATCTTATAAATTACAAATACATCTCTACACATAAAACAATAATATAAATAAAACTTAAATAACTATAAAACAAATTAAACAAATTACAATTGTTTTTAATATTTTTAAAATTAACTATATACTACATTAACAAAAATAATAAAAAAAATATTAGATAGCGGAGGGAATAAAATTACTATTCCAACTCCAAACAGTGCAACAGTAGAGAAAATGTTGGATAGCATAGGGGTAAAAATTACTATTCCCACTCCAGTGAGTGCAACAGTAGGGAAAGTGTTGGATAGCATAGGGGTTAAAATTACTATTCCCACTCCAGTGAGTGCAACAGTAGGGAAAGTGTTGGATAGCGTAGGGGTAAAAATTACTATTACCACTCCAATGAGTGCAACAGTATTGAAAGTGGCGGACAGCGTAGAGGTAAAAATTACTATTCCCACTCCAGTGAGTGCAACAGTAGGGAAAGTGTTGGATAGCGTAGGGGTAAAAATTACTATTCCCACTCCAGTGAGGGCAACAGTAGGGAAAGTGTTGGATAGCATAGGGGTTAAAATTAGCATTCCCACTCCAGTGAGTGCAACAGTAGGGAAAGTGTTGGATAGCATAGGGGTTAAAATTACTATTCCCACTCCAGTGAGTGCAACAATAGGGAAAGTGTTGGATAGCATAGGGTTAAAAATTACTATTCCCACTCCAGTGAGTGTAACAGTGTATAAAATGTAGGATAACGTAGGGCTTAAAGTAACATACTTATTAATTACATTTAAAAAAAATATATAAGATATTAATAATTAAGTAACAAAAATAAATAATAAATACCAATAAAATTAAATAAATATTTACCTAAATAACATTAAAATACTTCCCACCCTATTCCCCAATAAACCCACAACCCGCTACGCATAAAAAACTAACATAATTAATTATTTATCAATTAATTAATTAATAAAAATGTATTTACCAATTAACAATTAATTAACAAAATATTAATAATCAATACAATTAATACAAATTAAAATGTACTTCATTATAATAAATTACTTCCCACCCTTTTCCCTATAAACCTATAACCCGTTACATATAAAAAATAAGACATTTAATTTAATTATCAATTAATCAATTATTAAAAATGAATTACCAATTAATAATTAATTGACAATAAATTAATTAACAATAACAATTAAATAAAAAATAATAATACATTAATTATAATTAATATAATTATAAATGAATACATTAATAAAGAATGAATTACCAATTAATAATCAATTAACATTACATTAATAATCAATAAAATAAATACAACATAATAATTAATTATTTATAATTAAATTACTCCACACCCTATTCCCCTATAAACCCACAACCCGCTCTTCTACTAAAATGCAAAATTTACTTTTTAAAAACGTACTAATTTCTAAACATTTCATAAATAATTTTAAAAATAATTAAAAACTTTAAAAAAATGTTAAACACATACATATAAAATACATACTAAAATACATAACACTAATATAAATATATCGATGTAATTAACAACAATATTTTTGCTAGCGATATTACTTACTTCGATATTACTGACTTCGATATAAAAAAAAACGATATTACTTACCTTAAGGTCGATATTCTGGTCAACGATATTCTTGACTTCGATATTCTGTCCCTACGATATTTAAAACTCGATATTAGTGGAGGTCGATAATAAAAACTCAATATTATGTCTGCATACCACTCACACACCCATTTACTGAAAAAAAAAGGTTACAGGGACGTTATAGTTAGGAAGTTGAATTTTAAAAAGAATCTTAGAAATTGACTGAATAAACAAAGGTTACAGGGATGTTATAGATAAGCTAAGATTTAACTCGTATAAAACCATTGAAATTCAGCAGTTATGGTTACCTGAGCTAGCTACAGCTGCACATATTACATCACTCATGAATTGGTCATTGACTTCACTGATGACATCTCGGATAATCTTTCAAATTACATCACTGATAACATCACATTCCTGTCCTGTTCCTTTGTGCTGTTTTGGCAGCATGGTGCAAATGTAGGCACCCTTACACCAGAAAAACAATCCTAAGAGACTTTTTCTTCTTTCTAAAGAGGAAAAAACCTGGAGAAAGAATTATATTTCTCCTTCTTACACCTCTCCAGGGAAGTTCTTGTAAATCTGGGAATGTATCAAAAACCATGGGAGCTGCCTGGGAACATCCACTGCAGAGCCCATGGAATGCCTCCCTTGTGCAGCGTAAGGCAACGCGGCAAACTGCACTGCATTGCCTCACTTCAGACTTTTGAAGACATTTAAAGGCACACAAAGAGGCTTTTTGCCCCATTACGATGGCAGGCGGACACGTAACATTAAACGGGACCGACCGCCAGAGGTACGGCGGTCCCGCTAGGCCCTTTCCGATACGACCGCCACCCTGGCGGTCGCATCCCTCATATTTTACATTGCGACGGGCGGTGCTGTTAGCAGCACCCGCCGCAGTGCAAAATATGCATGCAGTGCATTGGCATGCACAACGTGACAGGCACCGCACGGTGCCTGCCACCTTTTTGAATGCCAATGAAGGGGGGTACCATAGGTACCCCCCAAATGCAGCCCCCCATCCACCCCGGGGCCCATAACAGACCCCAAAGCATTTTCCACCGACCTTTCCATGGCAGCTTCACCATCATGGAAAGGCCTTTTAAACTGCACATGATAATATGGATGGCGGTGCCTGCAAGGCACCGCCACCATATAGCCTGCCTTTTCCGACCGGCCAGCAATCCAACCGGCGGAAAAGCGGCGGTCGGTCTTTCCGTGCCCCTTACCATTCTAATATGGCGGGGATGACACAGGGGCATTTGGCGAGTGGATAGCCACCACCGGCCGGGCCTGTGATACTAATTGGCCCCTTTGTGTGGCTTCTAACATCTGACTTGGAGGATTGCATCATGTATGTACCACGTTGCTTGGTGCAAGCATGACGCAAGACTAATAAGAATTCCCTTAGCTCACAACCTCTAGCACTTTATGTTGTTCCAAGTTTTCAATATAAAGGAATGGGTGTTCCCTCCTCTCTTCCTTTTCTTCATTCACTTCACTTATTTCTTCCTTCCTTCTTTCCTCCCCAATTCACTTCTTTCCTTGGTCCATCCCTTCCTTCTTCACTTACTTGTTGGTATCCCATCATTTATAAGTTCTTTTCTTTCCTTCTCCTGACCCCTTCTACCTCTCCTTTCCTTTCTTCACTTCCATTCCATGTTCTCTCTGCCTTTGCTCCTGCTTTGCCTCTTTTGCACTGTCATTTTATTTCATCTGTGTCTCTGAGTTTCTGGCTGATGGAGGGGTTTTCTGCTTTAGCACTACACTGCTTCAGCTAGGTGTGTGTAAGAAGAGTGCTTGCAAATAGTGCTGTCGGAGTGCTGTAACAGTTTTCAGTAGCATGGTGACAGAAGCTGTCTGCCAATTCAAAGCATGTAGATGTGGTGAATAACAATGCCAGAAAACCCCTGCTCAGATTTGTCAAATCATCATGCAGCGCACCGCAGCAGCTGCAAATGCTGAGCTATGTGAGGGATAAAAGACAACAACTCTCAACTGGTATAATTATACAGGACAATTATATGTTTATGCACATGACATTAGCAGGGTGGAGAAAGGGAGACTCAGGCAAAGATTCTTTTGAAAAATGCGCTAGGCATCAACCATTTATAATCATCAAGATAAACTAAGCAAATTACAGTTGTAACAGCACAGTAGGTAAGAAATGCAAGAGAAACAACCCGAATTGGACTTGGTGCTAAATGTGTAAGTGATACACAAAGTGGTGACGCAAGTGACAATGTGGAATTAGCGGAAAACAGCGCAACACAACAATAGTGAAAACATATATACAGTGAGTATTGTGGTTCAGGTAACGAATTAGCAAAATGCTTCAATGAAGACAATTGTTTAGGAAGAACCACAAAGGAAAGAGTGCGCTATTTATTTGCGCTGAACGGTTGACAGCGTTTCGATCCTCTGATGCAGGATCATCTTCAGGACCGGGTTGTTGAGTTAAAAGCGGTGCTGTACAAGGGGGCAAAAAGGAAAAGGGAAGGGGTAATGGGAATGTTCATGCAGCTTCAAGAAAATGGAACAATGGCAGTTGGCCAAGGGGGTGGAAGACCGCATTGGACTTAAAGCTAATAATGAGAAAGCAGGAATGCTGAGCGACAAGGGTCCTGGTGGTGGAGGAGGCGCCATGACCGGAGAGGTATAAGAATTCGGTCTTAAGTGAAAAAGGCTCGTGAGCGCGGGGAAGGGGGTGAAGGAATTGCTGAATTCAAGGGATCCTGGGAGCGTAAGAAGCATGAAAGTACTGCAAGCAGATCTGAGTGTTAATTAGGCCTGGGCGGTAAATTCCGTTCCGTTCGCGGATATTGCGGAATTTGGGTAATTTCGCGTTCCGCTGAGAACGCGAAATTGCCCAAAATTCCGCTGTCCGCGATTTCGCAAAATTTTTGCTTGTTCGCGTTCTCAAAATGCGTGTTCGCGAGATATTTCTCCCCGAGCATGCAAACAGCGATTGTGAACAGGAAAAAAGCATGGCGAACAAACAATTCCGCGTGTTCGCGGAATTTCTGCGTGTTCGCGGAGATTTTTTGCCGTTTCGCGGAGATTTGCGTAACGCAATTCCGCAAATTCCGCCCACCCCTAGTGTTAATAGCTGGTGGGTGCGGCATGGGGAGTGGGTGGCGCGGAGCCTGTACCCAGAATGTGGATAGAACAGGAGGTGGGCTGCGCGGGGCAATGAGCAATTACCAGGAAGCAAGTGAGAGGGGGATAGAGTGGAGAGTGTGAGAGGGACATGAGAACGGTAGTATTTATTACCTGTAGAAGCACGGAAGGAGAGCCGTGAATGCCAAAATTTCCGCGGGTCGGGCTCATTGAAAGTGATTCCTAAAAGGGGTATGGGGAAGAGAGTCAGAACAAGGCGTGGAGGGGAAGGCCAATCAATGGAGAAATGCGGAACAGAGGATACCTGGGAGACAAATTTGGGAACATCGAAGGATCCAAAAGTAGGCGCGATCTCAGCGATGAAGGTACGCTCCATGGAGAGACAGCCGAGTCATGGGTGGAGCATTGGCGGGGTTGAGGTAGCAATTCTGTCGTGGAGTCAGGAATACTTACCGGTTAAGAATCTAGAGGAGAAAGAGGAAGGTGTACAGGGTCAGGAAGAGTCCGTGGCTGGAAATCCATAGGACGAAGAGGGATGCGGGGCAAAGTAACTTACTTGGTAGCGAAGGGGGACTTAATCCTGGTGGCAGCTTGGGCGTCGGGGAGATTGATCCTCTGTGCGAGAGTGAATCATAGGAAGTGCAAGGTGGCCACAGCAAGGAAGAAGGGAAAAGGGGAGGAGCCATCACGTAGGAGGTTACGTGAACGCGGAGGGGTGAGGGGCTAGGGAGCGCTGCACGCGGAGGTGCTGAAGAGAAAACAACTAGACCACATGAAGGAGTACAGGAGTAAAGGGATGAATTGTATGATGAAAGGAAATGAAAAAACCTTAATGAATAGGTACTGAGAGAAAAAGCCAGATTCAGTGAAAGCTCAGGGTGGAAACAAGGGGGAAAGGCACAACATATCAGAGTTCACATGAACATGCGGATGCGACGGCGGGGTGTTGAGGGGGATGGGGGGCAGTGTGGCTGTAAAACGCTGCTGGGTATGGGCAAGGGTAGGAATGGGAAAGGGAAGGGAAAAACAATATAAGCAATCACTGGAACAAAAGTAGGCAATCTATGGTAATGTGAGTTTGCAGAGTGACATGATATACATATTCAGTGGTAGACCTACATATGTGAAGGGTAGGATTTAAGCATGTATCCAAGAGGGGGTATAGTGGAAGTACAAAGTCATTATAGGACACAGAATCAAAACAGTGTTAGGTAGGCAGGAAGGTGGAGTAAGCGATTCAGAGTAGGATGGTGCTATTCCATTTGTCAATGTGTTAAGGCCTGTATGGACAGAGTTGCAAGTGGCGATCCATTGGCATTCACATTAGTTGAGGAGTGCTTTCATATCACCCCCTCTCATTGGCAGTGTGGGTTGGTCTATCACTTGCCACGCGATGTCTGTTTCATAGTGATTTTTTTAATGTAATGTGCAACCAGAGGCGCTGTGAGGACTTTGCAATGCATTCTACTTTTGTGTTGGATTATCCTTTGTTTGACCATTTGGGTGGTTTGACCAATGTATATGTCAGTATTACAAGCAATCTTACCTGTTGGTTGCTTGTTGGTAGATTTCGCAGAGATGTTATGGACCAACTTCTCTTTACTCTTAACTAACACCATGTGATGGATCTTAACACTAGGGAGGAGGACCGGATCGGGGACACTACTTGTTCCTGGTTGTCGACCTGCGAGGCAACAAGGAAAGAGGATTATAGTAACAATCTCCCTATCTATCTAGTTTCTTACACTAACTTTTGTACAGTTATTGCTAATTATTCATGATGTGTACCCTACCTGAGATCTTAGGAAGTCTGGCGTCGCGTCCGTGTTGCCGTTGTGATGTGTGGCTTGTCTTTTCTTGTAATCAGAGGAGAGTAGTTTGAAGAAAAAGAGTCTTTGCTCACCTATGTGAAGAATTTAACATTTGAATAAGTTACTGGTTATTTCTATATGGTTTCAGCGCCAAAATACTTAGTACAGTTCACTTCTATTTCACTTACTCCTTTAAATCTCCTACTTGTTTATCTTCACAATCTGTATTTTGATAAGAAATAAATAAAAAAACATACACCAAAGAATATCAACTAAGTTATGCTAGTTTGTTCTCTAAAACATGCAAGAAATGTCATCTGCCAAAAAATCTTGCAAGCGCTAATACTCAAGTCTTTTAAAATGTCTTTTGTCTTTCAGAGTCAACTCCAATGGTTTGCCTTCAAAAATGATTACAAGTAAGTATTCTGATCCTTGCTTGTAGCTTGCTTGCCGTGGGCGCCTGAAATTGTGTAACAAAAAACTTTCACTTAGCTTCTTTTCATCCTTGCACCTTCGTGAAGGATGAAATCTTCAACTTCGGCAGGCTCCAGCGATGTCCAAATGAAGAACGGATCCAGGAAACAGCAACTCAGGTAAGTCTTCTAGTGAGTGCGGAGGAAGGCAAAACATTTTGGCCTAGTTGGGTGTGGCTATTTATACCCTTGTCACACCCAACAAGGTTTTCGGTATGATGTTGTATTGTAACTGACCTCTTGTTTTGTCCAGCACATCAGTTTTCCGACTGTTGAATTAAACCTGCGTCATTGGTTCTACTTTTAGGTTTACTGGGATGGGTTGGACATTCTTTTACGAAGTGCCCTGCTTTTTCACAGTAAAGGCATTGATTTAATTTTCTTCTTTTTTCTTCCTTAGAGAGAGGTCCTTTAATCATACCTATCTGCATAGGTTCTCCTAAATCTACCTTTGACGTAGGTTCTGATTTAAAATTAGACCTTTCTTTGAATGAGAATACTTTATGGTCGGTTTTTCCTTTTTCACCCTTTCGTTCGGCTAAACAGTGATTAAGCTCCACCACAAGATCAATGAATTCTTCGATGTCATCAGGGGGATCTAAGATTTGAGTTATCATGTCTTTTAAGTCTTCTCTTAACCCCTTGTAAAAAAGAGATACTCACTTTTCTTCTGGCCATTCTGCTTCGATTACTAATCTGTTTATTTGAGAAATATAATGCAGTAAATCAGATGAACCTTGTTTTAGATGTAATAGCTCATGATCTGCAGATTGTACAAATACATGTTTTGCGAATAATAAGCTTTTCATGGTAACTTTAAATCATCTGAGATCATACAAAATTGGATCGTTTCGTTCTACAATTGGTACAGACCAAAGAGCTGCATCACCTCCTAAATATGATAGTATAAAGGCTATTTTAGATGAATCATCTGGAAAGGCCATAGGTTTGGCAATGAAATGTAAATTACATTGATTTAAAAGATAGTTAACTTACTACTTTCTCCATAAAATCTTTCTGGTTGTGCCAATGGAACAGTTACAGGGGTCTTTGCCCCGCGTTCTTCGAACTCCTCCTGAGGCGGAAGCCGGGAGCTTACAGCAACTTTTAAATTTTGGTGTGACTGATTGTTTATTTTTAATATTCACTCACCCCACGGCCTGACTTGGACACAGCGATCTTCCAGCTCAGCTGACACTCGCTGCCGCTGGTTGTGTTGTGACACGCCCACTCGCGCTGGCCACGCCCCCCCCTCCCATACTTAAACGCGCGCTGTCTTTGCCCCGCGTTCTTCGAACTCCTCCTGAGGCGGAAGCCGGGAGCTTACAGCAACTTTTAAATTTTGGTGTGACTGATTGTTTATTTTTAATGTTCACTCACCCCACGGCCTGACTTGGACACAGCGATCTTCCAGCTCAGCTGACACTCGCTGTCGCTGGTTGTGTTGTGACACGCCCACTCGCGCTGGCCACGCCCCCCCCATCACCCAGGATATAACATGCTTCATTACCGGAAGCGCAGCGGACGAGCGCAGCGGGCGCGCCGATTGTGCGCCGAAGGCGCGCTTAAGGCAAGCTCGTCTGCGCTCGTCTGCGTCGAGACCGGGGCGAGGGTCACACCCCATCCCCCATCCCCGGAGGGGCCAGTCACCGCCCATAATGTAAGCACATACAAATACACTGCCAACCAACTCTGTACAATAAATATGTCTACAGATGCACCTCATTGTGTACCTCATTTATTATACTCTAACCCTAGTATCGGTCCTCACAAATGTCCTCTTTGCACCGCCACTACCCTCCCTATTACTTCCTCCCCTCATGTTCTAGCAGCACTTACCAACGTGCGTTCAGTTTCCAAGCACAAATTCGAAATCCTAGAACTTATAGAGACTCACAACTTAGATCTGTTATTCATCAATGAATCCTGGGGTGACGACTCTTCAGGTCCAGACTTCAAAGCAGCCATCCCGGAAAACTACTGCGTTTACAAGCTAGACAGAACTAATAAAAGGGTGGTGGAATAGCCATTATCTACAAAAACCTATACAAAGTTAAAGTTACAGACGCCAATCACACTGAGTGCGAGGCATTTTCCTTCACCATTAGTCTATCAGTTAAACAATCACTTACAGGTATTCTACTTTACCGCCCCCCAGGGTCCAGATCCAAATTCCTCAACAACTTAAACAACTTAATTGAAGTCTCAGCAGGAGCCCCTCACTTTATCATACTGGGCGACTTCAATTTCCATCTGGAATCCATCTGTGACCCCGATACCCTGGCACTAATTAACGACCTAGCAGCGGCCGGCCTTCATCAAATTGTTAATCAGCCAACTCACAAAGCGGGACACACCCTTGACGGGTTATTTACCAGCAACCCTCATATTTCTGTTTCCAAAGTGATTCCGCTTACATGGACTGATCAGGCGGCCGTCATTATCTCTATAAAATTAACTTCCCCTCCATCCTCGACCACTTCTTTTTCTCCTATCACTTACCGAAACTGGAAAAATGTCAATCCTTCCCTTCTCGCGGCTTCACTGTCTGACAATATTATCATTACTGACAATGATCCCTCACTAGCCTCCATTAATTATCTCAATAGTCTAAATAAGGCCTGCCACAACGCAGCTCCTCTAAAAACCTCTAACCGTAACAGAAAATGCCCCTCGGCTCCCTGGTTTACGGAATCTCTTCGATTGCAGAGACAACACTGCAGAAATTTGGAAAGGCACTGGCGCCGTCATTACAACCCTACTGACAAATCAGTGTACAAATGCGCCCTCTCCAAATACAAAGAGCTGATAACCGCCGAAAAAACGCTCTATTTTACTTCCCAAATCAACCTGGCCAAAAATTCATCAAAAAAACTGTTTCAGGTAGTTACCCACCTCTCCAACCCTTCTGCCTCTCACTTCGAAGGAACCCAATCACTTTGTGATTCCCTTGCTAATTTTTTCACAGACAAAGTTACTGACATCTTTTCAGCCTTCACTCACGCTCCTTCCACAACCACCATGAGTTCACCCTCAAATATCCATACACCTAGCTTCTCGGTTTTCGAAGCTGTTACGGAGGAACAAGTCCATCGACTTGTCTTGGGTACCAAATCAGGATCACCCCTAGACCCCTGCCCCCCTGCTATCCTCAATTTAATCGCGGAAGCTGTTTCTCCCGCCTTGACAAATATTTGTAACGCTATGTTTACGACGGGCATCTATCCGTCAGTCTGGAAAAAGGCTATTATCAAACCTCTACTTAAAAAGCCCACCCTTGATCCCCTCCTTCCTGCTAGCTACCGACCCATTGCATGTCTTCCATTCCCTGCAAAAATTTTTGAAAATATCATGAACACTCAACTATCAAAATTTATTGATAACAACAACCTACTGGACGATACCCAATTTGGGTTTAGACAGGGTCATGGTACAGAGACTGCACTACTAAAAGCTGCAGATGAAATTAGGATGACACTTGACACTGGAGGAGCGGCGGTACTAATTCTATTGGATCTTTCTGCAGCTTTCGACACGGTCAATCATGCAATTTTGATTGACCGTGTCTCAGCCATTGGAATTCAAAATAAAGCTAAACAACTTCTTACAGCTTTCCTTGCCGATCGTTCGCAAAAAGTAAAAATGGGCCATTTCATCTCCCACTCCTTCACCCTCCCATGTGGTGTTCCACAAGGATCATCGCTAAGTCCGACACTATTTAACATTTATGTTTCGGACTTAGCGAGGGTAATAAAATCCTACGGAATTGCCCTTACCACATAGGCGGACGGCACACAACTTGTGTTGTCGATACATAACGACAGCCAAGCGGTTGCTGCAAATTTTCAAGAGGGTATGCGGGCCATCAGTTCCTGGATGTCATCAAATTCTCTCAAATTAAATTCTGATAAAAAAGAGGTGATGACATTCGGGAAACTGCAGCCTGTCTGGTCCCCTCAATGGTGGCCACCGGAGATGGGAGCCCCCCCTCAACCAGTTACTAGGGTTCGCAACCTTGGAGTTATTTTTGACAACAAACTGACGTTTGTCCACCACGTCAACTCTGTGGTTTCCTCATCCTTCTTCATTTTAAAAATGATCAAAAAATTACTGCCATACCTTCCACCTTCAGCTGGCAAAACTTTAATCAGTACCTTGGTTTTTTCAAAAACGGATTATTGCAATGCCCTCTTGATGAATGCCCAGGAAAAGGTCCTAAACAGACTACAATTAGTCCAAAATGCTTCAGCCCGAATTTTACTGGGAATCCCGAAGTTTAAATCTATTACACCATACATCAGGCATCTACACTGGCTCCCAGTTAGAAGCCGGACAAAGTTTAAGGCACTATGCATCGCGTACAAAGCAGTTAATAACGTTGGCCCACAGTTCCTCAGAAGTGCTTTTCGCCCTCTTGAACACTCCAGAACACTCTGTTCCTCCTCAGCTCACTTACTCAAAGTGGCACGAACCAGGAAGGTTAATTGGGGTGACAGATGCTTTACGGTCTCCACAGCAAAAATTTGGAACACACTGCCTACTCATGTCAAAACTGCTCCTACCCTCTTGAGTTTTAGGAAGAAACTGAAAACTTGGCTCTTTTCACCTTGATTTACTTGCTGTAGCACCATCTCCGTCCCTTGAGCGCCGAGACACCCTTGGGTATTTGCGCGCTTTAAAAATTGCACAAACATAAACATAAACATAAACAACCTGATTTTGAGTGGGTGAAGTTGTCGTGCTATTATGTAAAGTTTGAAATCCTGGCTGAAATGTAGGTGGTTTTAGCACGGGTTTTTGTGTGGCTGAGAAACTCCAGGTGCTTGGCCTTGGACTATTAGGATTCTGTAAACTGGTTTGTAAGGCTGTGATACCCCTCCAAAGGGCTGCATTTTCAGATTTTATGTCTGCCAAAATGGCAGCAATATCCTGTAAAGAAACTGGGGCGGTCTAATCCATAACGCCTGGGCGAAATTATGTACGTGGGCTTTGCCTTCTGTCAGTATTACAAGCAATCTTACCTGTTGGTACTTGTTGGTAGATTTCGCAGAGACGTTATGGACCGTCTTCCCAAACTAACACCCTGTGATAAGAAAAAACATTCACTTAGCTTCTTTTCTTCCTTGCAGCTTCGTGAAGGATGAAATCTTCAACTTCGGCAGGCTCCAGCGATGTCCAAATGAAGAACGGATCCAGGAAACAGGAATTCAGGTAAGTCTTCTAGTGAGTGCGGAGGAAGGCAAAGCATTTTGGCATCGTTGGGTGTGGCTATTTATACCCTTGTCACACCCAAGCGGCCGCTGACGCATCGCGCACATTTTCATTACGTGCATCTTGCATCTGTGTTTTTCATTATGCCTTCAAACATTCTGGATCTAAAGAGTGTCTCCCACTGTCGGCATTCAACCTGCAAACCTTTGACCTGACAATAAATCATACCCCGCATTCTTAACCCAATACAAAATTCACTAAAAGAATCATGAATCAGAAACACATTTCAGAACACTTTAGACATGTCAGTGAACAGTACTAATTTACATATATTTGAAACACAAATCAAACCAGTATTTAAGCAGTACATATCCAGTACATTAACACTTTGGTGTGCAGGATGCACGGGACAGGGGTGGGTTTCTTGATGGGGCAAGCTCTTTTTGGAGCACTTTACTGTGTCATTTTGATAATGCAGTGAGCGTCATGACAGTATATGAGGTTGCAAGGACAGCGGATGGCATAAATTACGTTTTGAGACCTGAGGTTGGTGAGTGTTTTGAGTTTGTAAGTCTGGTTATTGGTTTTGAAGTCTTTGGTATTGAGTGTAAGATCACAGATAACACAGACTTGGCAATTGTAGTGTCCGATAACAGGAGGTAGGCCCCATGAGGTGGTGATGGTGTTTTTGTTGGGGGCTTCAGTCGGCCATGTGATGGCATGCACTAAGTGGTTGGCTAGATTACTGCCTTGTTGGTAAGAAAAGAGTAGGGCTTCCTCAAATGTTTTGAATGGTCGTAGCAGCTTCCAATTGTGTTTAATGATCTTGCTGACTTTGTTACTGCAAGGACTGAATTTGGAGACTAAAGGGATTCTAGTCATGGTTTTTTTGGGTTGTGGCGTCAGGAGATGTTCTCAATGGCAATACCAGGCTCTTTTTCGGGCTTTGGTCACAAGACGCTTGGGATAGCCTCTGTCTAAGAGTTTCTGGATTAAAATGTCTGATTCTCTGAAGTAGTCCTTGCGCTATTTACAGTTCCTGCGGATGCGTAGAAATTGGCCGTAGGGCAGGCCATCAAGGACGCAGCGTGGGTGGTAGCTTGAGTATTGGAGCAGCGTGTTCCTTTCAGTGGATTTCCGGTTAAGACAGGTACCAATTCTTTCATCTTCTGCATGTATTATGACATATAGGAATGGCAGGTCATTGGGTTTGGACTCGTGGGTGAATGTGAGATGGGTTTGAGATTGATTAATTCATTGGATGAAGTCATCGAGGATTTGGGCAGAGCCTTTCCAGAGAAGGAGGACATCATCAATGTAGCATCGCCAGAGGGAGATGTGATTGATAAAGAGGTTCAAGGGGGTGAGAATGTGGGTCATTTCGAAGTTGTAGACGTAAACGATAGCAAAATTGGGGGCGAAGCAAGTCCCCATAGGAACACCCTTGATTTGGAGGTAGAAGGTATCGCAATAAAGAAAATAGTTGTTCTCTAATGCAATTTGGAATAGATCCATGATGAATTCGGTAGGTATAAGGGTAGGTCTTGGTCTGGTTTCAAGGAAAGTTGTTTCTCTTGCATTTCTTGCCCACAGTGCTGTTACAACTGTAATTTGCTTGGTTTTTCTTGATGAGTACAAATGGTTGATGTCTAGCACATTTTTCAAAATATTCTTTGCCTGAGTCTCCCTTTCTCCACCCTGCTAATGTCATGTGCATAAAAATATAATTGTCCTGTATATTTATACCAGTTGAGAGTTGTTGTCTTTTATCTCTCATACCGACCCACATCTCAACGTGGTCTATGGGTTATACTCCTGTTGATACATATAATAATGAGCTATGTGAGGAACATGCAGCAGGAGAGCACCATATTTACAGAAATATGGCGCTCTCCTCCCCTCTCCCTAGTGCCGGTGCAGAGATGTGCAGCCATGCACCATACACACTACTTTGCAGCATGCTGCAAGGGTGTTGGTGTGAGTCTAGCATAGGATATGTACTGGAAGGACACCCTTTCAGTACAAAATACTATGCCTAGGCTAACTTTAAATCTTTTCCCACTTTTCATGTGTGCTGTACAGTGCAGCAGACATGCTAAGTTGGAAAAGAATGGAGAAATAAAAGCATTTCTCTGTTTGAAGAGAGTGCTATTTTTTTTACCCAAAACACTGTCTACTTTTTAAAGTAAATAGGGTTTTGCATCAGAAACCTTGGGTGGTTGCATGGGACCCATCCACTCATGCACTACCCATGGAATGTCCCCAAAGTATGCTTTGCGTTACTTTCAAGTGATTTTCCAGAGCAAAACAAGTTTTGCGCTGGGAAATAAATTAGTAAAAAAGATTTTGTGTCACTTTGCATCACAAAGGCGCTAAATCTTAGCAGCTATACCCCACATTTTTCACCAAGGATGCAGTGTTCTATAAATTTGGTGCACAGCCACTGACTGATGAAGCAGAACCGCTAACTCACCATCAGTGGTCATTGAGCAAAAAAAGATCGCAATATGTGATCAGGTATAAATAAGGGTATGAATCTCTTCAGGTTCCACACTTGACCCCTTCTGGCAACATTTACTACAGCAAACTTGAATATGGATTTTAAGGGCTGAGTAATACTAATTGTTTCAAGCGTTTCTGTCTATCGTTGTGTACACAGATCATATTACATTCATAAAATCATTTCCTAGAAGTCAGTACATAACTTAAGACCATTTTTTTCAAGTGGACTCTTTGGCCTAGACTTGCCAAGATTTGGTGTAGGGGCTGAGTCACCTTTTTGTATATAAAAAGCCATGCAAGGCCTGGTTTGCATGGCTTCACAAAACAAAAGTATTGTTGTGTTATCTTATCTTGCATTGGGGAGGGGGGGGGGTGTTACATGAGTGGAGCATGAACATTCCTGTGCATTCACCCATGTATTTTGATGCAAACAGGTTGTCGCCAAAATGGTACACCTACCTGAGGTTGGTGTAATAAGGAGTCATATCTTAATTTCTGTGCAGTACTTTCTCTTTGCCTGTGTACTGCATTCCGCAGCACACATACAAAGAGCAATATGCCTATAAGAATAGATTTTGTTCCTGCACAAAACTATTCTGACCACAACACATGCACCCTATGTCACAGTGCTAGTGTGCCTGTGTTGGCTCTAGACAGTTAGAAGTACTCCCATGTTACAAGAGAGCAGAACTTTGCCATATCTGGTGGAGATATGTTGCATATCTGCTCTCTTCCATTGACGCATTGCAGCACAGCATCTTCCCTTGTCTAAGAGGCCCATTAGGATGTAGGGTGGATCGCCTCCGCCCGCATGGCGGAGGCGATCCGCCCTACATCCTTCCCCGCCCTCCACCCATTTACCCCCGCCATATTAGCATGGCGGGTGGTACCACGGCGGAGGGGAAGACCGTCCGCCGCCTTTCTGCCCGGTCGACAAGTCGACCGGGCAGAAAATGGTTTAATATGGTGGCGGTGTCTTCTAGACACGGCCATCCATATTAGCATGGGTGCAGAAACATGTCTTTCCGTGGCGGCAACGTCGCCACCGAAAGGCATGCAGAATTCTCTTCCGGGGGACCGTTGCGGGTCCCCAGGGTATTGGGGGGTTGGGGGTGCACAGGGGGGTACCTTTGGTACCCCCCTGCATTGTTATGGACATGGTGGCAGGCACCCCGCGGTGCCTGTCACCTTGTGCATGACAATGCTCGCAGTGCATTCCCAGCAATGTGGCGGGCGGTGCTCACAGCACCGCCCGCCACAATGCTGGGAATGGAGGATACCACCGCCATGGCGGTGACATCCTAATCGCCGGTGCAGGACCGCCGTCCCAGCACCGCTAGGGTGTCCGCCCGCCATCCTAATAGGCCTCCATCTAGTAAAACTGCCCCTGAATGTATTGGGCACTACTTAGCTCTCATTGTCAACCATCGGTTCATTAAAGAAGGGATTCTTAAATGAAGTAAATGGTTTAAAAACATCAACCATAGCACGTGGAACATCGTGTTCATGATTGAAAAATGCATCAGTATCTTTTACGCATTCCATTCAGTCATTATTCAGTAAACATAGTAATAATATAAATAATATTTGGAAGCGGGCCATACATGACAGTATTTCTTTCAATCCGTATCATGATCTTCTCTATACGCACAGTGATCCTGTTGTTCGTACCTTTCATATAGAAATGATGAGTTTATAAATGGTAATTATGCACTCTATTTCTTGATTATTATAAATCATATCTCCACATTGCCATTTGTCTTAGTTACTTCTAAAGTTAATTTTATCATTTGCCCTGTGCCTCCATCTAGTGGCCAAAATATATATGAACTTTAAATAATATGCATTTCATAATTTTCCTTCTCTTTCCAATAGCTGATAATGGATTCAAAATAAGCCTTCAGTTATCCTAAAGTCCAGTAAAGCTTGTATCTACAAATATTATGCCTCATTCTTATTCATTTTAGCCTTTTCTCCATTTCCTTCCCTGAGTAGATATACAAACAGTACAGTACACTGAGGAGATTCCTCCTTGTGGATTTACACAGAGATATTCCAACATATTTGAACCTAAGGGTGTGCGAAATTTGCAAAATTTAACGCAATTATGTGACATTTCAGCAAATTAAATTACACAAAATATGCGTACCTAAGTAAGATGCAAATCTGTCATTTAGCGCTATATTTTATCCTTGGGTCATTCAATCTTTGATGTGAGAAAGCATTTTCAACTAAAAGAAATCACAGCAAACAGCAGTTGCACACATTCTGTTGTGCATTGTGGTTGGTAGTTAATTTCATGAACGCTGACTTCACTTGATCAATTCGGATTTTGCATTCAGTTAGCTGATGATCTATTATTAATACCGCGAGTCATCTCAACATGCAATGCACACACGTCTGTTCACCAGGTGCAAAATGGGTCAGTATGCTGTATGATGACAAATGCGTTGTTCTCAGAGCAGACATGAATTTGCACTTACACTGGGAACAAGCACATGAGTGGAAGATGGAGGAGCAATTTCAAGGTGCCAGTTTTCTATCTTTGTGTGGGCAGGTCGTATTGCATATGGCTCATCCTTCTGCATGACTATAATTTGATTTCTCCAGTTGGACAATCCGAAGATCATGTGTGAATGGTCTCCATCAGGTTCCACCTGAAAAAGGTCTCTTGAGAAGGTTTCTTTATGGAGGATTCCTGGGGAAGTTAAATATAGAACAATAACATAATTGTATAGGATGAATGTGAGGAAAGCGGAAATATGTTGCCACTAAACAGCCCCAAAAAGCACAGTCCTGAATGCTGAAGGTTTTTGATTCAAGAAAAAGAGACATAGGGCCAGATTTACAAACATTTTGCGCTGTATTCAGATCACAAAAGTAACGCAAACCAGCGCAAAGTTTATAAAAAAATTTACTTTCCAACACAAAACTTTTGAGCTGGAAAGTTGCCTAAAAGTAATGCAATTCAAAAATCAATGAGGTGGGAGAAAGAAGGGCTTAGATCCACTCAGCTTCCTTGTCTCAATATCCAAAAAATCAATGGTAGAATGGATCACTGGTCCTGGGAAACCAGGGTATTGCATGGACAGTACATTGTACCGTATAAGAAACCCTCATTCACGTTTTTGTTGGGATCGAGATTAGCGGTATATCTTGATTCTCCGCTGACTGTGGTCTTCAACGTGATCGCATAATCATTGGGTCAATCCAATGCTTCCTCCACCCGGAGGCTTTTAACCACTGGTTAATCACAGTAGTGATCATGAATCAAAAAAGAAGGGTGAGGTGATCGTGATAAAAGGAAAAGTGTCTTAAAATTCTCGTAAAACCAGTAGATTTTTTTATTGGTACTGGGTTCGAGACCAAGATAAAAAAGTATTGTCGTTGTGCACGTGTCTGACTGATTATGGTCAGGTGCACTGGTTAAAAACTGTGTCCAAAAAAGGTCGACATGTTTCAGCCCTCGTCAGCCCAAAAGGGTCTAGCGGGCCTTCACCGGGTCCTAGGAGGCAGAGTCAGCACAGGTCCCAGACCGACGTCGAAGAGAGCGTGATGCGACTCCCCTAGAGTACCCGCTGTGGCCTGCAACATAGGAGATAAGATTGAATGTGCATTCAAATAGGATAAGTTTCCTGCACATCCACAAGGGAGCCCATAGCACGGGCCCCCATTCTGCACCAGGTCCTGAAGAAAGCCCGCTAGACCCTTTTGGGCAGTCCGACTGCCATGAAAAAGCCATGAAAAAGCAGCGAGAAAGTGACTTGAGGGCCCCAAACAGAGCCTCCATTCCCAGTGAACCACTACAAACAGGCCCTGAGGGCACATGTAGTGACCCTCCCACACATTCCTGCACCATGTGCCATGCACTACCCTGTGCATTGCACACTGTGCATGGATGTGCACAAAGTGCTCTCTAACACTATGGCTTGTGCAGCGCCCCTTTTCCTGGCCTGCAGCACATGCAGCAGTGTTATAAAGCACTTTTCGGACCAAGAGGTCAAATCGTAATTTGGTGGTCGGACCACTGCCTACCTGTTGGGCGGTCCCCAAACTGCTGTGATGGAGGGCGTGGTCCGACCGTCCGTGCAGCCTTTCCAAAGTTAGCATTAACCGTTTAAGATATAAGGCTCTTAAGAGTATATGGTCAGGCTGCACCACTGACAACCCCGGAGAAGAGATTCCGAAGGCTGCAGAGGGGCTCAGCTCATGCCTGGGCACCCTCTCACATTTAACCAAGCACCCTGCCTTCAGGATTGATATGGGCTGCCATAAGGGTGACTGATAGGTTTCTATGTGCAGTGATAGGTGAGGTATAGTAAACCTATACCTCAGTAAGGGCTGCATGCACCACCTTACCCAGGCTGCAGTAGCAGACCTGTGGTGTCATTTTGGAGGGCTTTCCAGGGGTGGCATAATACATGTTTCAGCCCCTGGTAGGCCTCTGGAGACCTATGCCCTGGGTACATCGTATACCATACACTAGGGACTCACAAGGGTACCCCAGAATCCAATCCGGAGTGTCCCTAAAGTACATGGAATCAATTTGTCAGAGAAAGCAGATAGGCTGGGGACCTGAATAGCAGGTTCCCAGACAAACTAAGTCAAAAACCATCAAAACACCAAGTAAAAAAAAGTGGGGGCAACCATGTAGTCAGATTCCACCTTGCTACAGCAAGTGACGAAATAGCCATTAAAAAAGGAGTATGCCACCATGACATCTGTGGACACTTACATGATGTACAACAGATTCCATCATTCACAGACCATTTTAAACAATGTGCAATGGTAAGCACTGCAAAGGATATATACAGCATGGATTTGGTTGTCCATTGTGGATAACAGATATGTCAGGCATCCGCCATATTTCATTTGCCACCATAACGCTATATTGTCAGCATAGAGCATGGCTGACAACAAGGCCGATGAGTAGTGCATTTTTGATACAAATATTAATCATCTTTGACTTAGCTTCCATCAATATCGACTGCAACATCTGCAATTCTGAATATATATAAATATGCACCATCCACAGTATAATTTGCGCTTACCTTGACAGACCTTTCACCCGCAAATATAAAAAATAAAATATAAAAGACATCATTCATAAATAAATTAAACATAATTTTCTTGGACAAATTATCGGTTTCTGTGTCCAGTGCACAAGTGCTCTCTGAGAAGCTAGTTGCCTCCCTAGTATCTGAAAATTGAAAAAATATTCTAAAAGAATGTAGGAGGCACCCAAAATGTATATTCCAAATGCAGTTTATCATCTTGTTCAATTTTCAACATATTCATACCCAAACCATTGGTAGGGTTCCTGGAGGCTGGGTATGGATATTTTACTGCCCGGTAATTGGATAAATAATAATCCATATCTGTAAAGGGTGAACATATCACCCCTTAAGTTTTCAAGGCATTGGGGCCATTGGGTAGATTAGGTGGGCTATTTTCCAGAGTCACAGGATGCTGAGCTACCACCGGCGATCCAACCAATTAGCCTGTGTTCCGGTGTCAGCTGCTCTGGCATCTGCGCCACACCTCTCCCATTGGATGTGTGGACAGAGGCAGACGTGGACACTCTTGGGGACTGTTATTCCAACGATGGAGGAGCTGGAGACAGAAAATGGCTTACTGGGTGCAAGCCATGTACAGGCCGCTGGACCTAGAACCTCCTGTTCACGAGCCACTGAAGACTCTGCTGACTTTTGTCAGGGGGCGTCACCTTATATCCTGGCTTTATGCAATGGCACTTTCCATGAGATTTGAGACCTGCCCACTTTCCGGTACAAATGGGAGACTATGCTTGATAGGGTATTTATGGGGAAGGATGTGGGACCGGGTTCTAGAGTGCTCCTATAGGCTCACATGTAACACAAGGTTCAAGTTCACCCAATTTACCTATCTACATTGCACATTTTTTAAACCCCACAGATTGAATGTCCCTGACATGAGATGCCCTAGGTGCGCTCAGGCTGATGCAGAGTTTATACATATAGTGTGGGACTGCCCGGTCATAGAGTATTTCTGGATGGAGATGGTTGGAGTCCTGGAGCAAACTTTAAATCGTTGCTAGCTCTGTAAAGTGGAGCTATGCCTTTTTGGTCTTTACAAGAGGTGATCGGGGAAACAAGTGTATAACAGGTTCCTGGACATGGCCTTAGGGATAGCCCACAGGGACATAGCGCATCATTGGAAGTCACCTCATGGTCCTTCATACAGCAGTCGGTGGGCTGGGGTAGAAACATGGGCCTTGGCAGAAGTTGCAGTGCCAGGAACAGGAGAAATTAGAGGATTGTGCAGGAAACCGATTGCAGATTTATAGTCGTTTTTTTCTGGAATGGGACCCCAAGGAGTGAGGTGAACAAGGGCACAAATGGGGCGTAGATATGTACATCAAGGGGCTTATTTACAATCCTATTGCCCCACTGGTGCATCACTTTTTTGATGCACCAGCAGGACAATGGGCTTGCCCATATTTCCAAGACCATGTAAAGTCAACCTACGTGACTTTTCACTGCCTTGTAAATACGTTTCCCTTTCACACATATCTCTGTGTGAAAGGCGCTTTCCATAGGTATTACTGTGGGGTTTCCCACGCAACATCCATGGAACTTGACGCATTCCCAGATTTATAAGATTTTGTAAATATGGGAATGCATCAGAATCCTACACCTCCCCAGGGGAAGTGTAAGGAGGCACAAAGAGGAGAAAAACTTTTTTTTCTCCCTGTTTTTTCCTCTTTCTATGCGTACCTCTTAGAAAGAGGAACATGCCTTTAATTGTTATTTTTGTGCAGGAAGGTTTCCCTTCCTGCACAAAAACAATCATCCTCTTAGTGCAGGCATCCGTGCCAAATGACGCAAGGGTGTCAGTGCCGGCACATGACTGCTGTTTGTGCACCAGCACAGGAGAGAAGGGCAGGAATGCGCAATATCTTGTAGATACGGTGCATTCCTGCCCTGCGACAAAATATTATAAACATGGCCCCAAATGCCTAAGTCCCTGAAGCCCTCTACCTTCCTCTTGCATTTCTTGCTCTAAACTGTGCGATGAAGGGAGGAATGACACTCTGGCATTCATTAAAATGGGTGGTACTAATGGTGACTTTCACCAAGCAACCTTTTTCCTTTTTATCTTTTTTCCCTTAGTTGTTATGTTTTTGTTAGGGATATTTACAACTTTATTTGCTTTCCTTCCTTCTACTGGCACACATGAAGGTTAGGGTAAAATACCTAAAATCAGAGGGGTGGGGAGTGTACGATAATGCTGCTATGAATGCCATGTAAGTCGTATTATACTGCATGCTCAGAGATTAACGCACTTCTTACTTATTCTGACATAGATATTTGCCTTAGTAATGATGCTAAATTTGAAAACCCAAATAAAGAATATTATAAACAAAATTATTCATAACCAACTGATTTTTATAACTTTAAAAAAGAGGCAGTTCACGAGCCAACGCATGTTTCATGACACTTGTTGCTGCTTCAAATCCTAAGTAAAAATACAGTTCTGCTCACAGACAGCAGATTTGTTTGTTATGAAGGTTCGTAATGTCTAATGAATATTTTTACTGTCCAAAAACTTCATATGATTTCAGATTGGACGGTCAATAGTAATTATTTTATGATGTTCAAAATTGGCTCATATTTGCTTCACTTGTGCTGTACTTATGATCTAAGTAGTCGTAAATATAACTTTATTGAGTTAATAGCAGCTCCATAGTGCTGGATTTAGTCCCACATAGCAGTGGCCAGCATGGCTTGCGGGCGGGAGGGTGGTTGCAGGGGGAGGGTGCACGGGGAGGAGGAGGTCGTGCGGGGGTCATAATTTAAAAAAAGAATTAAAAACCTACCTTTCCGCGTGGGTCCTGTGTCTTCACTGCTCCTGATCTCCTGCCTCCGACAGGAACAAAGGTGTTGGAAATGGCCCTTTTTGCAGGGTTATCCCCAAACTTTTTGCTTCTTCCTCCTTTATTTTTTCTGACCTGTGGTTGTTGGCAATAGGACTCTGGGCACTTTACCACTGCTGATCAGTGCTAAAGTGCATATGCTCTCTGTATAAATTGTTATATTGATTGGTTATCCATGATTGGTATATTTGTTTCACCTGTCAGCCCCTAGTAAAGTGCACTGAATGTGCCAAGGCTGGTGATTCAAATGCTACCAGTGGGCCTGCAGCACTGATTGTGGCACCCACAGGAGTAGCACTAAAATGATGTCTTAGGCCTGCTTGCAGTGCCGATGTGCAGTCCAGGACTGCCATGTCGACCTGGCCAGTGCAACCACTGGCCAGGCCTTATCCTTCCCTTTCTGTACATGTCAGGCATCCCTATGGTGGCCCTAGGTACCCCCCCTGGGCTGGGTGCAGTGTATCTGAAAGGTAGGGCATGTACTGAGGTGTGTAACATGCCCTGGTAGTGAATTACAGCCATTTTCGTTTTTCACTGCTGAGAGGCTATCTTGCCCATAGGACAGAATGGGGGAGGCTGTTTACATGCCTATCTTCCCCTAAAGGCAAGATAGAAAATCCAAGTTTGGTATCTTTGTGTTCATAATTTAATTATACATCTTTTTAGCAAGATGGTTTTTAAATTCACTGTGTGAGAATAGCACTTTTTAGAAAGTAGCTATTCTCCTGTTTAACCTTCCTGTGTGCCTGTGTGCAGATTGGCTGACTGGTGTCCTGTGATGGGCTGGGTGGCTCCAGGAGTCTGGATGAGTCAGCAGCAGGGGGAATAGGGAGATCTGCTCTAGATGGGTGGGAGGAGTAGCCCCTGTGTTTGAGTAGGGCTGCCTCTGCCAGCACAATGCCGGCTCCACCCCCTGCTGGCCAGGCTGAGGACTCTGCCTCTGCCAGCACAAAGAAGGCTCCACCTCCTGCTGAGCGTCTAACGACCCTGCCCCTCACTCTGAAAGGAACCAGGTGCTCCAGGGCAGAGCACACCCAGGAACCGGTTTGAGCAGGGGAATCCCCCCACTGAAACAAAGAGAGACAAAAACTTGGAGGGGTATAAGAAGAGGACCCCAGACACCTAAACTTTAGATCACTGTGGAACTAAGAAGGAACCTCTGCCAAGGAGAAAGCTGAAAAGAACTGAAGAGGAGAAGACTGCCTGCTTGCTGTTTTGCTTTGCTGCCAAGGAGAGGGGAAGGACTTTGCTGTGTCCCCTTCTTTTGATTCTGATCTCCAAGGGCCTGAGGAGAGCTGGCTCCCTGTTAAGAAGACCCAGGAACAAAAGGACTTCACCACCAGCTCCCCTGGAACTCTACTGAAGGAGTTCTGACCTGCCTTGGAGTGCTTGCCTAGTCTTGGGGCCTCAGGAGGTCATTTTGCTGTGTTTTGGAGCTGGGAAGCAGAAGCGTGAAAAAGAGTAACTGGTACCCAACGCATCATCCGTTTGCGAGTCGCAGAACCGAGAGTGCGAGGAGAATTTCATCGCGGCGTCATCGCAGCACCCGGAGTCCCCGCATCGCCGAGTGCGTCGAGCATCGTCCCGGTGCATGAAGATTCCTGATTGCGAGGGTCGTCGCAGAACCAGTTGAGAGGCGCACCACTGCCGGTGTGTGAAAGTATCCAGTCGCTGCGTGTGACGATGCAGCGTCCCGTACCGTGACGCATCGAGGGTTGCGGCGCCCGAAGTCAACACTGTGCTGCGCACCGCGACGCATCGAGGGTTGCGGCGCCAGAAGTCAACGCCGCACCGCGCATCGCGCCGCACCGAAGATCGTCGCATCGTACCTGTGCGTGAAGCTTCCCCCTAAGAAACCTACGCAACGAAAGCCAAAGTAATCGCATCCTCCCCCTACAGATCGGAGCTGGCGCATCCACCTCTGCTGCGTGAAACAGGGCTGCTGCAAAGCCTCCCCAAGGTCTCAGGAGTATCGCATCGCCTTTGCCAGTTTCCTTGTTATAGCTTTTGGGAACCTTATCGCAACTACAGGTACTGTTGGGAACGAGAGTGTCGCATTTTGTGCATTGAGAGTCGCATTGTGCAGGACACTGATTTTTACATCCTGGAGTACTTTCTACAAACTCTTGAACTATCTTTAAAGTAACCTTTTCAATTGTATGTTGGTTTTTCTGTAGTATTTGGTCTGGTGAAGTTTTTAGTAAAGATACATTATTTTTCTAAAGCTGGTGTGGAGTAAATCTGTGGTGTTTTCACTGTGTTACTGTGAGTGATGGTACAAATACTTTACACATTGCCTTTGATAGGCTAGACTGCTCAGGCCAAGCTACCTAGAGGGTGAGCAGGGGTTATCTTAACAGTGTATCCCCCTTTCCCTGACTAGAAGCAAGGGTCCCTACTTGGACAGTGGTACCTACCCTGCCAACTAGAGACTCCCAGATCTAACATTGGTGGTCAGCGGTGAGGATTGAACTTGTATTTGTACTTGACCCACAGTAATTGGTGTACATCACTAGTTTAAGTGCAGACCAATACGCAACCACATACCGTGTTTTGTTTTGGTTCTATTTTTGATCTGATCCTTGAGTCATCCACGCATCATGTCTCAGAAGGGTAAACCAGCAAGTGATGTCGCAGAACTGGAGTCTGATATTGAAATGTTAAGTGATTACAAAGTAGGTCAACTCAAGCAGTTCTGCAGGATCTTTGGATGTCCCATGGAGAGCAGCTCTGGGAAGGAGGAGCTACGGAAGGCCTTAAGGGCCTAGTGGGAAGCCAAAGAAGCTGGGGAGATAGGTGATGCAGAGGTGGATGAGGATGCACAAGGGGATGGTTTCAGGTCACAGGATCTGCCTGTGTCCAGAGCAGCCTCCAGGGCTGGCAGCAACCATTCAGTTAGAAGTTTTTCCCCAGAGGAGTTGGAAGAAAACCAAAGGGTTAGAGATCATGAGTTAGAGGTCATGAGGCTTGAAACGAAGCTGATGGAAATAGAAGCCCAGAACAAAGCAGAGGAGAGCAAGAAGATGCATGCCTTGGAAGAATTGAAATTGACCGTGGCACATGAATTAAGAATGAGGGAGCTTGATATGGAGCTCGAGAGGCTTGAGGCCATGAGTGTCTCAGCTGAAGAAGAATGGTTAGCTCAAGAAGTGAGCTTTGCTGAGTTGGAGGTGGAGTCCAGCTCAGATGGTGGCAGCAATATTGTAATATCCAGTGCTGAGGGAGAGTTACAAACACCCAGAGATGTGGCGCCTAACTTGAGGGAGGGGATTGACATACACCAGGGGGTTCAGGTTTATGATGTAGTTCCAGTGGGGTGCAGTGTCCCTGAAGTAGATTGGGGAACTGGCACAGGGGACCATATTCCTAGTGGTGGGAGGGACACTCTACTGACCCTAGATGAGAGGTACAGGGAGAGGGGTTCGCCCATGGTAGACACCTTGGTGTGTGAGTGTGAAGACGGTCCAGAAGAGAGTGAGTTGTGTGACAGAGACAGTCCGATACTATCTTGCCAATCTCAGGAGAGTGGTGTGGGGTACTTGTGTGAGGCACTGGAGGGTGAGGCAAAAGGTAGCTTGGTTAACAACTGTGGGGGGCTGTATGATCCATTTGTTGGAGAGCATATTTTAAGTCCCTGTTTTCCAGGGCTATGTCAACACCCGGTGGAGAGTGAGTTCTCTGGTTCCAGAGGGCTTGCGTTGGAGGCAGACCTTTGGTTGGATGCCAGAGGGTCTGAAGAGGCATTGGGGAGTGATCCCAAAAGGAGTGGCACAGATATCTTCCAGACCTGTGAGGTGGAAGAGGTTCAGTGTAGCCCAGTTAGGTCCCAGTGTAGTGGGAGGGGTGTAGGGGCTCACGTCCTGTCTCAGTGGAGAAGAGGTGAGTGTGGGACTGTGGGTCCCCAGGTGCTCGAAACCCAGTCTCAGGGCCTGGAGGGTTCCTTAAGGGAACACCAGGTTGGGGGCCTAGACAGTGCTAGTAGGCCATTTGAGGAGGATCTCCTAGGGTCAGGAGAACTTGGAGCCTCTGTAAACAGAGCTCCAGTGGTTCTGGTGTCTGGCGGTACCGCTCCAGTTGGGAGGGTGCAGAAGTCCAGACTAAGGGGTGAGAGGGGGATGTGTTCCCAAGTGGGAGAACCAGTGGGTCAGGGACGAGCCAGAAGGGCTGAGTCCCCTAGGAGTGACCATGGTGATACCACTTCTGTCCTGGGGGATCTTCGTGCACTGTCAGGTGGACAGGGCCCGGGAGATCTGCACCAGGCAGACTGTCACGAGACACATGAGTCATGTGTCACCCTCGGGGAGATACTGTGTAAGTCCCCAGAAGTCCTGGCATGCCAGGCAGGTGTGCAACCGCAGGGTTTAGTCCCTGGGTTGGGAGGCCAGGTTCAGGATCTGTCTGACCTGGAGGGAAGGACATCTGTAAGCTGTGTCCTGACCGGTTTGGCTTCCAGGGGTACCACTCCAGTGTGGAGGGTGCAGCACTCTGGAAGGGGGTGCAGAGGGAGAGAGTCCTCGCCTCTGACCCCGGTGCAACCTGAGGGTTTAGACCCTAGGTTGGGAGACCAGTTGCTGGAGAGCGGTCCTGAACTAGTGGGTGTGTTGTGTTCTGAGGGTGACTCTCCGGGGAGGAGAGGCCAGGACCCCAGAAGGAGAGATAGGGGGAGGAGAGCCTCGCCCGTGACCTCTGGTCAGCCTGAGGGTACAGACCCTGGGCTGGCGGGCCAGTGTCAGGATGCCCTAACTGACTTGGCAGGAGGGAGAGTGGAGGAAAGGTGCCAGGCACCTGGGGCTACTGCCGCCCACTTTCGGACGCCACAGAGGTTAGAGAGGCCTGACAGGCATGAAGCCTGGCTCTCATCACTGACAGTTGTCAGTGGCCCCTGTGGCTGGTTGTCCTGGTGGAAAGGGTTGCCCCTGGAAGGGGGGCAGGAGTCACACCCTGGGGGTGGACTGGGCCACACCGTTGTGTTGGCCAGGTGGGTACTGTCTACCAGTGTGGACACATCTGTGAGTGAAGTCCTGGTGCGCCAGGCAAGTGTTCAACCACCGGGGTTGGTCCCTGGGGTGGGAAGCCAGGTGCAGGTGTTTCCTGACCTGGAGGGAGGGACATCTGTAAGCAGTGTCTCTACCAGTTTGTCTTTGAGGTGTACCACTCCGAGTGGGAGGGTGCAGAATTCTGGAAGGGGGTGCAGAGGGAGGGAGTCCTCGCCTCTGACCCCGGTTCACCTGGAGGGTGTAGACCCTAGGTTGGAGGGCCAGGTCCGGGGTGTGTCCCCTGACCTTGAATCCCAGTTGCAGGATAGAACCCCTGAACTGGTGGGGGAATGGTGCAGGACACCTGCCACAGGTGCCCTGACTATTCTAGAAGGGGGTACCGCTCCAGGTGGGAGTGTACAGAGCCCCAAGGAAGAGGAGGACCTGGTATGGAACAGCCTCCTGTCCAGCCACCGGATACAGGCCCGGGGCTGGTGGGCCAGTGCCAGGTTGTCAGACCTGACCTGACAGGGAAGGGAGTGGACAAAGTGTGCCAAGCACCTGGGGCTTCTGCCCCCCACCCTCTGTCGCCACAGGGGTTTGAGAGCCCTGAGAGGCATAAGGCCTGGGTCTCATCCCTGACCACTGTCAGTGGTCACTGCGGCCTGCTGTCTGTTTGTTGGGACACACCTGTGAGCAAGTTAAGGCTAGGTGCTGCACAGGTGGTGTCCACAGGTGAGGAGAAGGGTTCCACATTGGTTGGCATGGTGGACCCTGAGAGTGTGGATGGAAAGATCCAACCGGGTTCAGGAAGGTGTAGAACAGGAATAGTGGCCTGCTGTTTGGGCCAGTTTCCGTGTTCTATCACCCTAAGCAGGGAATCCAATCGAGGTATCGCTTGGTCTACCCTGGCTTAAGGCTGGAAGGGGGTTGTGTTGGAAACAGCCCTTTTTGCAGGGTTATCCCCAAACTTTTTGCTTCTTCCACCTTTATTTTTTCTGACCTGTGGTTGTTGGCAATAGGACTCTGGGCACTTTACCACTGCTGATCAGTGCTAAAGTGCATATGCTCTCTGTATAAATTGTTATATTGATTGGTTATCCATGATTGGTATATTTGTTTCACCTGTCAGCCCCTAGTAAAGTGCACTGAATGTGCCAGGGCTGGGGATTCAAATGCTACTAGTGGGCCTGCAGCACTGATTGTGCCACCCACAGGAGCAGTGCTAAAATGATGTCTTAGGCCTGCTTGCAGTGCCTAGGTGCAGTCCAGGACTGCCATGTCGACCTGGCCAGTGCAACCACTGACCAGGCCTTATCCTTCCCTTTCTGTACATGTCAGGCATTCCTATGGTGGCCCTAGGTACCCCCCTGGGCTGGGTGCAGAGTATCTGAAAGGTAGGGCATATACTGAGGTGTGTAACATGCCCTGGTAGTGAATTACAGCCATTTTCGTTTTTCACTGCTGAGAGGCTATCTTGCCCATAGGACAGAATGGGGGAGGCTGTTTACATGCCTATCTTCCCCTAAAGGCAAGATAGAAAATCCAAGTTTGGTATCTTTGTGTTCATAATTTAATTATACATCTTTTTAGCAAGATGGTTTTTAAATTCACTGTGTGAGAATAGCACTTTTTTAGAAAGTAGCTATTCTCCTGTTTAACCTTCCTGTGTGCCTGTGTGCAGATTGGCTGACTGGTGTCATGTGATGGGCTGGGTGGCTCCAGGAGTCTGGATGAGTCAGCAGCAGGGGGAATAGGGAGATCTGCTCTAGATGGGTGGGAGGAGTAGCCCCTGGGTTTGAGTAGGGCTGCCTCTGCCAGCACAATGCCGGCTCCACCCCCTGCTGGCCAGGCTGAGGACTCTGCCTATGCCTGCACAAAGAAGGCTCCACCTCCTGCTGAGCGTCTAACGACCCTGCCCCTCACTCTGAAAGGAACAGGTGCTCCAGGGCAGAGCACACCCAGGAACCGGTTTGAGCAGGGGAATCCCCCCACTGAAACAAAGAGAGACAAAGACTTGGAGGGGTATAAGAAGAGGACCCCAGACACCTAAACTTTAGATCACTGTGGAACTAAGAAGGAACCTCTGCCAAGGAGAAAGCTGAAAAGAACTGAAGAGGAGAAGACTGCCTGCTTGCTGTTTTGCTTTGCTGCCAAGGAGAGGGGAAGGACTTTGCTGTGTCCCCTTCTTTTGATTCTGATCTCCAAGGGCCTGAGGAGAGCTGGCTCCCTGTTAAGAAGTCCCAGAAACAAAAGGACTTCACCACCAGCTCCCCTGGAACTCTACTGAAGGCGTTCTGACCTGCCTTGGAGTGCTTGCCTAGTCTTGGGGCCTCAGGAGGTCGTTTTGCTGTGTTTGGGAGCTGGGAAGAAGAAGCGTGAAAAAGAGTAACTGGTACCCAACGCATCATCCGTTTGCGAGTCGCAGAACCGAGAGTGCGAGGAGAATTTCATCGCGGCGTCATCACAGCACCCGGAGTCCCCGCATCGCCGAGTGCGTCGAGCATCGTCCCGGTGCGTGAAGATTCCTGACTGCGAGGGTCGCCACAGAACCAGTTGAGAGCCGCACCATTGCCGGTGCGTGAAAGTATCCAGTCGCTGTGTGTGTCGATGCAGAGTCCCGTCCCGTGACGCATCGAGGGTTGCGGCGCCCGAAGTCAATGCTGCGCCGCGCACCACGATGCATTGCGGGTTGCGGCACCAGAAGTCAACACCGCGCCGCGCATCGCGCCGCACCGAAGATCGTCGCATCGTACCTGTGCGTGAAGCTTCTAGGGGTGGGCGGAATTTGCGTAATCGCGTTACGCAAATCTCCGCGAAACGGTAAAAAATCTCCGCGAACACGCAGAAATTCCGCGAACACGCGGAATTGCTTGTTCGCGATGCTTTTTTCCTGTTCACAATTGCTGTTTGCGTGCTCGGGTAGAAATATCTTGCGAACACGCATTTTGAGAACGCAAACAAGCAAAAAATTTCGCGAAGTCGCGGAAAGCAGAATTTTGGGCAATTTTGCGTTCTCCGCGGAACGCGAAATTACCGAAATTCCGCAAATTCCGCGAGCGGAACGGAATTTACCGCCCAGGCCTAGAAGCTTCCCCCTAAGAAACCTACGCAACGAAAGCCAAAGTCATCGCATCCCCCACCCCTACAGATCGGAGCCGGCGCATCCACCTTTGCTGCGTGAAGCAGGGCTGCTGCAAAGCCTCCCCAAGGTCTCAGGAGTATCGCATCGCCTTTTCCATCTTCCTTGTTATAGCTTTTGGGAACCTTATCGCAACTACAGGTACTGTTGGGCACGAGAGTGTCGCATTTTGTGCATTGAGAGTCGCATTGTGCAGGACACTAATTTTTACATCCTGGAGTACTTTCTAGAAACTCTTGAACTATCTTTAAAGTAACCTTTTTAATTGTATGTTGGTTTTTCTGTAGTTTTTGGTCTGGTGAAGTTTTTAGTAAAGATACATTATTTTTCTAAAGCTGGTGTGGAGTAAATCTGTGGTGTTTTCACTGTGTTACTGTGAGTGATGGTACAAATACTTTACACATTGCCTTTGATAGCCTAGACTGCTCAGGCCAAGCTACCTAGAGGGTGAGCAGGGGTTATCTTAACAGTGTATCCCCCTTTCCCTGACTAGAAGCAAGGGTCCCTACTTGGACAGTGGTACCTACCCTGCCAACTAGAGACTCCCAGATCTAACAACAGGGCTCCAGACAGTGGCTAGAGGGGTGTGCATGTTCTTTATGGAGAAGGGAAAAGTGCGCATGACTGGTTTGGGCAACCCGAGTCTTTGCGCACTCAAGAGTGGGTAAGCCACTCCTCCCCTGCCCTGCTCGGAGAGAAGAGCAGCCCCGCCCACCCATCCGCCCGCAAAGCAAACTCAAAATGGTAATCACTGAAAGTTATTACCATTTTATGTTTCGGCTTCCCACACTGCAAGACAGCAGTGGGGTGATGCTCCTCTGCTATAAGACAGGAGCCACTCCTGGTCCCACATATTAAATATAGGAGGTTTCAGAGTCAAAATCCAATTTAAATACTTCCAGGTTCAATTAATACATAAGAAACCATGATAAGGTATTTGACGTCTCAGCCGTAAGATGGTTCGTCCTCCCAAAGAATTTGGAAAAAGCAAGATTTTTTTAAATGATCAGAGCGGCAACATGCCCCCCACCAACCCCCTTCTGTAGAACAGGTTTGATTTGCTACTTACACTTATATTCCCAATAGAAAGTGAGGCAGCTGAAACATTCTTAGTATCAGTCACTTTTTCAGTGCTTTTGAGAGACATATAAATACAGCATTTAGCAGTGGAGCGTTACCCCACTGCTTTTACGCAGTGCGAAACTGAAACATAAAATAATAATTACCTCCACGTCCCTCCCGCTTATCTCCATTACGTAACGAGGCCCTTGTGCCTTGTGAATACACCCCCTACCAATATGAATAGGCGTCACCCTCTCCACAACACCTGGGGGCATATTATCAAGAACGGAGTTAAAATTATCGCCGCTTTAGCGGCAGGAAACTGACGCTAAAGCGGCGATAATGGGCTTGATAATATGCCCTTAAGAATTCCAATAGAAGCCCATGTTCTGGTGTGAACCTGGGCTTCTATTGGAATTCTCTAGGGCATATTATCAAGCCCATTATCGCAGCTTTAGGGGCAGTTTCCTGTCGCTAAAGCGGCGATAATTTTAACACCGTTCTTGATAATATGCCCCCTGCTCTTTTGTGGGTTTTTTCTTTTGGTTGGCGGTGTCGGATGCTGCCTTTTCACGATGCAGTGCAGCATGTTAGTGCTGGCTTCAGTATGCCTTCTGGGTCGTGGCACACACTGTAAACGTGCACTGGCGTTCATGGTGGCTCTGTTTCTGGCCATGCTGTGCCGGCGGTCGTAGGGACCGGCTTCCGTGTTTTCCTCTGGTTTAATGGTGACAATGTAATTTCAGTTAAAGGGGGGGAGTGGGTCTGCTTCGGGGCGATGGCTAGGGAGTCCTCCCTCATTACCTTTCTTGCCGGGCCAGAGGGCTGCGCTGCTTGCCTCCAGCTGGCTTGTGGGTGTGTATCATTTGCTGGGGAGTCTGTCTCCTCCTCTCTGCTGTGAGTCATTGCTAGTGGTATGGGCGCATTCTCCCTTGTTTTAGTTGCCTGCATATTTTCGCTTTGACTGTAGGTCAGCGGTGCCTTCCTCTGGTCGAGGTGGGCATGGTCTTTTGTCTGGGCTGATTTCCACCATCTGGAGGTTTGCTGTGCCTTGCTCTGGGTGGGGTGTGTGTGTCTGATTGTGAGATGGACGCACAGTTGACAGTTGGGGGCTCTGCTGCTGGAGGGGCCTAGGTGGCTGCTTTATGGGGCCGCCGGCTCAGTAGTGGTTGTCTCATGTGCTGAGTGTGTGCTGGTTACTCTGCGGCACCTCTCTGTTCCAACTGGTGCTGCAGGGGGAGTCTGACACACAGTTTTGGCATCTCCCGGCTGGTTCCCTGTCGGGGTGGGCAGGGAGGTGCCTTGTCCTATTTGTTTCTATTGCCAGGGGTACTGTCTTGCATCTCCTGTGGCCCACATGGGGGGGCTGTGTCTGTTCTCCCTGACTTTATGCTGGTTTTGTTCCCCCAGCGGAAGATCTGCGGTGCCTTTCTCCAGTGTGGTTATGTTGCCAGCTCTCAGCTTTTCTGTCAGTGGTGTTCTGGGGCGTGTTTGTGACTGGCACTGGTTTGTTTCTGTTTGGTGCATTCAGGGGTGCACTTGTTTGGCTGCTAGCAGAGCCGCAGCCTTGTGCGTTGCTTCTTTGCTCTTGTTTTTGTCTGGCGGTGGACTGCAGTGCCTTCTCTGGCCTGAGTGGGCATTTGGGCTCTTGGCCCTCTGGGTGTTGGCACTGTTTTCCTTTGCTGTTATGTGTCGGCCCACTTGTGGCCTGCTGCTGTGGCTCCCTGAGTCTAGCTCCTGTCTCTTGCATGAGCTTGGCTTTCGTGCCGGTGGTGCCAGTCCTCTCTCCGAATTTGTGTGGGCTTGCTCCTACTGCGGTTTGTCGGCACCTGGTCTTTGGTGTCTTTTGCCTCTAGGGATGGGTGCTTGGGCCTACGGCCATTCCACCATGAATCACCTGTTCTCTTCTGATCTCAGATATTAAGCTGGGTCGGGCTGGTTATTACCTGATTGGGAGAGCCCCAGGAGCCCCAGGAGTACCACAGGCTCTGAATGGGGTTGGTTTTGGAATGGGTCTTGCTGGTTTGTCTTTGTGACATTTACCTGTCCTCCTGGCCCTTTCTTCTGGGTTTCAGTGCATTCCCTCCATGTGGGTGCTTGTCCTCTGGCCATGGCTGCAGAGGCTTCCCTGCATCCTGGTTGTCCTGTCTATCCATGTTGGGCAGTGCTGTGTTCAAAGTGCGGGGGCCGCTGTGCAGTGGTTCCTGTGTTTTGGGGACTCCTTAGCCTGTGGCTGTCCCTGGGCGCGTCCAGGCACTTCGGAGCAGTGCTGTGGCTAGTGCGGTGAATGAATGGTCACCTCAGTACAGGTGCTGCTGACATTTTGGCCCTTCTGTTTTACTGGTCTTAGGGGTACTGGGCCTTTCGGCCTTTGTAGTGGGGGTCTGTCAGAGGGGGATGAGGTGCAGCTTTGTCCCAATGGGTTGGATGAAATTTTTTGTTTGTGTATAGCTGTGCTATGCTTTTTGTTGTTGGGTTGTTTCCTGACCTATAGCCTGTCCTTTTCCCATTTGCTGTATGTTTTCCTGTGTTCTGCCTCAGCGTCTGCTTTGCGGTGTTGCAGGCCTGGTGCTGTTTTTTCTGGGGGTGTCACCCGGGCAGCTAGGTACCTGTGATGAATGCCAGGTGGTGTCTCGTTCTGCACTTCTACTGTTCTTGGCTCCCTAGGGGCTGTGGCAGTTGGTGTTTTTGGGGGAGGGTGCACTCCTGCTGGGGTCCCTGTTTGGTGCTTCGGGTCTGTTTTGGATGTTACACCTCACTCTGGGGGCTTCTCTGTTGTGAGGTTTCTCCCTCTTTTATATCGCAGTGGTCTATGTCTTCGGCTTCCCCACCATGCTGGTTGGTGGGGTGTCATTGTTGCTTCTTCCTGCCTGGTTGTTCTATCATGCTTCTGCCTGTTGGCTTCTTCTTGTTCTGTCCTGGAGCTCTTTGCCTTCTGTTCCGGTGGTTCGACAGTGAGTGATGGCCTGTTGGTCCTTTGCTGGCCTCTGGTTTTCTGCCTGGTCTGCCTTGCTGTGTCAGTGGGGCATGTGTGCCAGTTTCCCATGTGTGGTTGTCTCATTATGTGGTCTTCCTGGGTGTTGCATCTACGGTTCTTGTTGGGGGGTTGTGTGACTTCCTCCTCTACTGCCCTGGCTCTTATACAGGTCACAGTTTGTTTTTTCTGTGGGGGGGCTTCCTTGCTCTTGGTTGGTCTCCGGTTGTTTGGGTGCTCTCCCTCTTAACTTTTCTGCTTCTGTGCCTGGTGGGCTGTGGTTTGTGGCTTCCTGTGGTTCAGTTTGGGCTTTGCCGCAAGATCACTGACATCCATGACAGCTTCAACACCACGACCGCCCCTACGATGCCAGACTCCACCTCCCCTGCGAACACCACCAGCACCAACCGCCTGACCTCCTGGACCAACGTCAGTGATGACGAAACACACAAGATCATGAACTCCATCCACTCAGGATCCCCGTCAGACCCGTGCACACACCACGTATTCATCAAAGCAGACACAGTCATCGCACCCCAACTACGGAAGGTCATCAACATCTCCTTCGATACAGTGACATTCCCGGAAGATTGGAAGCACGCTGAAATCAACGCCCTCCTCAAGAAGCCCAAGGCGGATCCCAAGGACCTTAAGAACGTCCGGCCCATCTCCCTGCTCCCGTTCCCAGCAAAGGTCATCGAGAAAATCATCAACATACAACTGGCCAGCCACCTCGAAGACAACAACATCTTGGACCCATCCCAGTCGGGATTCAGACGAAACCCCAACACCGAGACAGCCCTCATCACCGCCACAGACAACATCAGGTGCCAACTAGACAAAGACGAAACATCCGCCCTCATCCTCCTGGACCTGTCAGCCTCCTACGACATCATCTGCGGCGTCACCCAGGGCTCATCCCTCAGCCCGACGCTGTTCAACGTATACATGGCCCCCCTCACATGAGTGGCCCGCCACCACGACCTCAACATCATCTCCTATGCCGACGATACCCAGTTCATCCTCTCCCTCACCAAAGACCCACACACCGCCAAAACCAACCTCCACGAGGGAATGAAGGCCATCGCCGACTGGATGAGGAGCAGTCGTGGGAAACTGAACTCAGACAAGATGGAGGTCCTTATCCTCAGACTCACCCCCTCAGCCTGGGACGACTCCTGGTGGCCGACCACACTGGGAACAGCACCGACACCCACCGACCATGCACGCAACCTCGGATTCATCCTCGACTCCTCCCTCTCCATGTCCAAACAGGTCAATGCCATCTCTTCCTCCTGCTACAACACCCTCCGCATGCTCCGCAGGATCTACAAGTGGATCCCGACCGAAACAAGAAGAACGGTGACACAGGCCCTCGTCAGCAGCAGACTGGTCTATGGCAACGCACTCTAAGCAGGAATCCCAGCCACACCCCTACGAAGACTACAATGCTTCCAAAAGGCCTCCGCCCGACTGATCGTCAACATCCCCCACCACAGCCACATCACTCACCACCTGAGAAACCTACACTGGCTCCCAGTCAACAAGAGGATCACCTTCAAGCTCCTCACCCACGCACACAAAGCACTCCACAATGCCGGACCAGCATACCTGAACAGCAGACTCAGCTTCTACACCCCCACCCGCCAGCTCCGCTCCGCCAACCTCGCCCTTGCCGCTGTCCCCAGCATCCAACGAACAACCTCGAGTGGCAGATCCTTCTCCTACCTCGCCGCCAAGACCTGGAACACCCTCCCGACCCACCTACAGCAGACCCAAGACCTACTCTCCTTCAGAAGACTCCTCAAGACCTTGCTATTCGAGCAGTAGCGGCACCCCCCCAGCGCCTTGAGACCCTCACAGGTAAGTAGTGCGCTTTACAAGTACTCTGATTGATTGATTGATTGCCCTCTTCGGTTCCATGGTGGGGCGGTGGTCTCAATCTCCTGCTTCTCCCATTTGTGGGCGGTTGGGTTGGCTCTGTGGCCATGTTCCTTCTGCTTGGTTCCTTCTTGGCCCCTCTTGTTGCAACAGCTTCTTTCAGTCCTTGGAGTTTCTTCGAGTGCCTGTGGTGGCATCTTCTACTCTCCTGCTGTTTCCTTTGGTTGCTGGTCAGCAGTTGTGGCTGTCCCATGTTCCTTTCTTGCTTCATCTTTGGGGGTGCCCAGCTGTCTGGTGTCCAGTTGTTAGGTTTCCTGGATTGTCTGGCCTGGCTGAACTCCTGGTCCTGTTGGTCCTCTCAAGGTGCCTTTTCTTGCTAGCTGACATGGGTCTCCTGGGTTTTTCCAGCATGAAGTTCCCCATTTCTCTTACTTCTGTGGGGTGTCTTTTGCCCAGATGGGGTTGGTGGCTGCTTTTCTGCCTTTCTGTGGGTCCCTCGGGCTGTGCTCCTTGCTTTGGTTGTCAAGGAAACTCCTGTGCTGCGGCTGGTTAGTTGCGGTGGGTTGTCCTGCTTGGGGCTTGCCTTTCCTTCTCGTGGGAGTGTTTGATCATTTGGAGCCCCCGGCTCTTCTTCCCTCTTGTTTTGGTGTGCCTCCCTGCTCCCATACCTCGGCGTGCTGCTCTGGTTCCACCGGGTTTGGGGGAGGGGTGTTTGCCATTTGTCTCTTGGGTTTTCATGCCTGCAGGTTTCTTGCATGTTGAGCTCCTGCGCTTCCCCGTTTGTCCTCATCTTCTGGGGTTTTTGGGGTTCGCTGTTTTATCTGGGCCTTTCCAGTTCCTACCGGTTAGACTGTGGGCTGCTTGCTGGGGTAGTCTTGGTATGGGTTGCCCTGGTGGCTGTCTGGGTGCCTCCTTTCCGCTGTTCCCCATTTTTGTTTGTGAATGTGGGGGGGTGTTGGTTTGGGGGTGGTTGCCCTGCGGTTTGCTTGGCCTGCTGGCCTCTTGGTGGCTTCCCTCTGATGGCCTTGTTCCTGGGTTCTGATTCAATGGAATGGGTGTTCGGTTGTTCTGGTGCCTCCAGTCTGTCCTGTTCCTTTGGCTGCTCTGTTGTTGGAGTTGGTGGTGTGTCTGGAGTCTCTGGTTCCGTTGGTGACTGTGGACATATGGTTTCATTTTCTCCTGGTGTCTTCTTGGACATTACTCGGGTTGGCATCCTGCAGTTGGACATGGTGGCAGCCGGTGCCCTTGGTCTTTTGGCTTTCGTTGCCTCTCCTCAGTGTGTGGAGGCCTGCCTGGTCTTCTTGTTCATTGCATTGGCTGTTGGTTGGGGCTTGGTGTGTTTTTACGCACATGGTTCCTTTTAAATTTCTCTGCTTCTAGCATTCCTGGATGGCCTTTAGGGGATTTGCGGTCCCCTTTCTGGGGTCTGTGATTCGGGCTGGGTCCGGACTTTCAGTTCTTTGTGTGGTGGTCCCCCTTCTTGATAATATGCCCCCAAATTCCAGAAGAAAGTTCCTAATCAAGAAACATCTAACTTGCAATACGATGTACTGCATATGTGCACTGTTTTGTCCCTGTAATAAACTGTATATAGGGAGTACAATAACCCGTGCCAAAAAGAGAGTGCTTGAGCATATACGTGCCATAAGACATAACAACAGACAGTATCCAGTGGCACGCCATTTTTTTTACCAACATTTGCAAGATGAAAAACTGTTCAGAATGGTGGTGATTGACGCAGTAATAGTGGGAGTCTGTGGGGGCAACCGTGAACTCTCACTGCACAAACTGGAATCTCGGTATATTATTGATTTCGAAACCATGGTTCCTAATGGTTTCAATTCTAGTGAAGAACTGGCAATCCATTTGAATGTTTAGAGGTTATAATGATTGTAATTATTAATGCAGTTTCTTGATTTTGGTGATTTTAATCAATTTATATTTCTATTTGTGTAGGTATGGGCACTTCTTCTTTCTTTCTTCTTTCAACTGTGGCTACTACATGTGTGGAATTATTTTTCTCTTTACATTCCCATAGATATGTATCTGTGTGATATTATGTTGAATATAGTGACGGTTTATTTGTGCCCACTTGCACCCAATTGAGAATGTTATTGCAGACTGCTAGGTGTTTTTAACAGCACAGTATGAAAATACATCGTAAAGTATGAAGCAGACGAAATGCATCTATTGCCCACTTGGGTGAGATTTAGGATGTTTTAAATTATGGAAGCGCATAATGGGCCGGTTTGCTGGTGCATAGTACAACTGCGCTGGTGCAATTGAGCTTTGTAACGACAATTATTCATCATCTTATCTAAGAATGCTGAAGTGATATTTGTATATTACAGAAATACAATCTTGACAGCGTGGGGGTCGTCTTTTTTATAATCGGATCGCCAGGGGCAGATTTGTTGTGTGTCATTTATACTACAGTATCATGAATTATTAGTTTGTATTGATTAGTTAATGATTAATTCCAACAATTAAGGGGCCGATTCCGATCCTGGATAAATTTCCCCCGTACGAATCGTATCCGGATTTTTTTCCGTACGAATCGTACAAGTAGCGTACAAACTGCCAAGTACGATTCGCATGGGAAAAACTCCATACGAATCACATCGGGAACATTTCCCCACACGTCCTCGGGTCGGGAAATGTGTCCGACACATCCCCGGACGATTTACCGTACGAATCAGAAAAATGAAGTCCGACCGCGCAAGTACGATCACTCCCGTCCTCTCGATTTTACAACTGTATGGAAAAAACACCGTACGGACTGAACTCCCATAGCAACCATGGAGACATGTGCCCGCATACGTGCCGAACACCCCACCCCAGACCCCGTATGTACGCGCAGAACACCCCCCCAGCCCTCGTATGTACGTGCCGAACACCCCCCATCCCTCGCATGTACGTGCCAAACGCCCCCCGGCCGCGGATGTACGCGCCGAACCCCCACCAGTGTATGTATGGAGCGTACCCCCACCCGTGTATGTACGACCGTACCCCCACCCGTGTATGAATGGAGCGTGCCCACACCCCACCAGTGTATGTACGGAGCGTACCCCCACCAGTGTATGTACGGACCTTACCCCCACCCGTGTATGAATGGAGTGTACCCACACCCCACCAGTGTATGTACGGAGCGTACCCCCACCCGTGTATGTACAGAGCATACCCCCACCAGTGTATGTACGGACCGTACCCCCACCCGTGTATGAATGGAGAGTACCAACACCCCAACCAGGACAAACCAAAGAAACACAAGGAGAGTCAATTCGATGCACACAACACCACAAAACATGTCCAACAGGCCCAAATACATCCTATACACTGACCTGCAACTGACAAACAGCTAAACAGAGGCCCAAACCACTACCACCCCTTATAACACACCCACCCAAAGTTCAAACACAGCCACACCCACAAATGGACCAATAAAAAGGCCCAGCACACACAAACCATGATCCTTTGCAACAGATCCACTACTGCCAGACCACAGAGACAACGCACTGCACCATACTACATACATCAATACACCTTACACTTGCACTCCTTCACACAACCACCATCACAAACACACCCTCATCACATTCACACACACACACTTGCACAACCACACTCACACCCCCACAACCATCCACACACACACCCCCACAACCATCCACACCCACACCCCACACCATGCCCACTAACAAGAATCCAAAGTTCACAAAGGAGGAGCTGGAGGTCCTTGTCGACGAAATCGTCAGAGTCGAGCCACAGCTCTTAGGAACATTGGTCAGACGGACCAGCATATCCGAAAAATCAGCCATGTGGGAGAGGATTGTCAATTCTGTGAATGCTGTTGGGTCCACCAGAAGGACCAGGCATGAGTGCCAAGCCAGGTGGTACGATCTGCGGAGGACGGTCCACCGAAAAATGACAGACGATCACAACCAGGCTAACATCACTGGAGGAGGGCCGCCCCGCAGACTGGTACACTACCATCCCTGGGAGGAGAAGGTGATGGCCACGCTGCCGCCGGTGGGAGTAGACGGAGTAGAAGGAGTCCGAGAGCCTGGTGAGTACATAAACAACTCACCTCACATGGGGGGAACGCCATACACAACCAAAATACCAATCATGCACGCAACCCCCCCAAAGCCAGCACCGTACACAACCACACTCCAAAAACACACACATGCCACTAGCGCCTCCATGCCCCATGCCCCAAGCAAGGCCATGCCAAGTCACAGGCCACACAAAACACCAACATAAGACAGGATGTCCCCAATGCCGGGAGGGTGGGTCTCAAAACTAACATAGAGCAACTCTGAAGCACACAGCAATGCCCTCAGCCCATATGGCCTAGGGCACAGCCATACAAACAGTGTGTCCCCACACAGTACTGTGTTGCCTGCTAATGGTGGCCGCGTTGCAGGATGACATGGGTATGAAGGCACAATTTGCACATAACAGCAGCTAATGAAGACTCATCACTCTGAAAGAGTGTCAGCACACACCGCCACTGCAGCAGCTGTCGTACTTTAATCTCTGTCACCGCGTAGGGGACAGGGCCCTACCCCTGTTTATCTGGTATTAGCAAACCGCAAATGATTAATGCGGCATGTACGAGTGCTTTATATATCGTTCTAGCTATGAATGCACTGTGTACACGTAATTCTGCTTCACTACGCGGGTTCCATTTTGGAAGCGGTGGCCATCTTGTCATTGCCCTCACATAGGCTATAATGGAGCAAATACGGGCCTCACAGTACATGTGCTTTCCCATGACTTCTCTGTGACCTGGGCAGCTGGCTCTGCTGCCCCAGGTCAAACTGGTCTCACGAGCTCCCCTTCCTCCGTCCACCTGTGATTAGCATCAGGGTTTGACCCATCATAAAACCCTTTTCATTCTACACGAGCCTCCGGCTAATCTCTTTCACACCTGACTGTTCCTGCTTTATGACTTGTTTCCCAAAACAGGAGCTGCCCGTGTTTTATTGGGGCCTATTGATATCAAATGTGGGATCTGAACCTTACTGTGTAAATCATTGTGGGCTGGCCGAACTGGAATGTGGGATGGTCATCATGACTCTGCCTTTTCTTTGTAATGTACACTTGTTTATTACCGTATCATAAAACTTAGGAATGTATGCTTGAGGCAGGGAAAAGCGTATTTAAGATGAAGCCCGTTTCTATGATTTTCAGCAGTCTCCTGAGAACATACACGCTGTTGTACTTCTAGGATACCTGTAATTGGTCTGCAGCCAATAAACGATCTTTGACTTCACCCAGAAGACTCTGTGTTTCTGTAGGTCTGGAACAGGGTGAACCCAGAAGTCATAGGGTGTGTGCCCCTGCACCGCTGGGTTTAAAATACCCAGTACTTCAGTTTGGCGCCCAACTCGGGACGATTTCAGCGGTACCAGTCCAAGCCAGAGGTTCGTGAGGAGCTTTGTGTGGAAATTCCGGAGGAAGGCCGCCACTTCATCGACCCCTGCATGTCGACGTGGTCCGAAAGTCTTTTCTGCGAGGTTCTCCGCGTCCCGACGGCTACGAAGGACTGCTGCCCTGATTAATCGACCTGTTTTGGACCCTTGACGAGTTTTGAGAGAGCGAAACAATCGAGAGAGTCTTCTGGTGACGCTGTTGTAAATTAAGGCAGAATGTGATTAAGCATTTACTGAAAACATTAATGCTTCCCTTTGTTCATGTTTTCCTCATTATGTTGGCCGAAGTCCGGACTCCATTTTGTATTGACATGCTGCCATGTGTTCACCACGAGGAGAGTCCGACCTCTGTGTTAGTTGCTCTTGCAATCTGCCTAGCAACAGTTTATAAATAGCTCTCTCTTGTCCGTCTGGCGCATGCCCAGACTTGACCACATCTGTTATAATTAGCTTTGCTTGACCATGTGTTTTCGCGGGCCCAAGGAGTGTGTTAGCCCCGCCCATGTATTGATTCGGTATCGAGAATGACCCTAAATGGTAATGTTCTTCAACTTAGTGGTATCCACCCACTCATGAGCCCCTTTGCTGTGTATAAAAGGGGACTGTGTATGCAAGTTCTTTGTGCTACTCCTTGCAATACTGAAGAGTGTTGTGTGGATTGTAGGACCACCCTTAAGGGTTAATAAACGTTGTTTTTGTACTTTGCAGTTTCCGTGCCAACTTCCTTATAGATTTCGTTACAGAAGAGCGAACCCTTGTCTCTTGCGGGCCTAGCTGGGGCTTGTATTCATCAATTGGCGCCCGTCACGTGGGGCTCATCGGCGACTCGGATGCTCGAAGGATTGGTCGCGACGAAGGTGAGGAGTTTGGCCGGGGACGTGATCACTGCCAGCGGCGTCTTAGCCCTGGCATCCCGAGGTTTTTCTTCCTTCCCTTCCGAGCTGACCGTCTGGGTGGCGCCGGTCATCGACTGAGACCTCTTCTGTCGGTCCTGCCGTGAGAGCCGTTTGGGCGATTGTGGAGCTTGGCAGTTGGAACCTGGACTCTTGATTGGTAAGAACCGTTGTACGGTACTTGCTCCGAGTTTTGAAGCCTGGTCTGGCTATTTGAGTTTGATTGATGGTGACTAGTCATATTTTGAATTTGTCTTTGTGAAAATATATGCGTTGCAACACATATAGGCAGGTAATGTGGAGAAATTTCTCCGGAGCTGTGTAAACTTTGAACGGCGCAACGATTAAGTGCCATTTTTTTATTGATAATACTGCATATTTTGCATTATTCCTAGCATGCCTGCTTTTAGCGCACTTCGTAAGTGGTGCTGCTGTCTTGGAAACCGGTTGAACCTCGAGGAATCTGCTCCAGCTCCCCCAGAGGGGACTCCTAATAGGGATATGTACGTGAAGCATGGTCTTTCTTCCATAATGTACAGCACGTTATGGAGGAAATATACGAGGAAGGATCCTGAGTTGCGATGGCCTTTGTATGGATCGTTTGATATACGTAAGATTGAGTATGTGGAACAGTGTATGTGTAAGCGACGTGCTCGTCAGGATATGTTTGAGTGTGTGCGATTATGGGTGAAGGAAGTGCGTGAGCGAGAGAAACGTGAGAAAGCGCTGTTTGATAAGGAGCAACGAAAGAATGATCATGTGCGAGCGCAGGAAGCGAAGCGTCGGGAGGACAAAGAGCAAACGGACAGACAAGAGAAAGAGCGTAGGCTACAAGTGTCGGGTCAATATGTTGTTCGTCAGCCGCTTTATCCTGTCCTTAATAATCCTGATGACGATTTTTATTTACTAGATCGCTCTCCGCCCCCTTATGTTGGCGCATCTGCTCCGCGGCCGCAAGATTCTGGCCCGGCTTCGGGTAAGGTCGACACGCGGTCCATGTTATCGACCGAGCACATGGCTGATCTTCGGAAACTTTCCCTCCGTGCACTTAAGGGCAAGATGTCTAAGGATGAGTTGTTCCATACTTGGGGGTCGTGGCAAGATAGAGAGAGGGTGTATTTTCTGTCTCATTTTGCGGATGAAGTAATTGCTGCTTTCCGAAAATATTCTAGTGTCCTTGAGCCTGACGAAGTGTCTTCGGATGCCGGAGCATTACGTAATGGTGTTTTTTCTCCCCCTAAGGCTTCTGAGGCGGCTCGGCGGCTGTTTGCTTTGCGGGACGAGGTGCTGGCCCTTAGAGAGAAAGCACGTCAACAAACGGAGGAGGAGAAGCAGTCGGATTCGTCTGCAGCAGGGGGCCACCCATCCGCCTCCCAGTCAGATAAGGATGACATAGTGCATGTTAAACCAATGCGAGAGGCGGCGCCTTTGTATGTTCCTCCCAAAGGAGCAGGGACTAGCTCGGATATTAATTCTGTCGATGCTAGGGGATATTTTGTGTATAATTGGGTTTATACTCCATGGCATAGGGCCGATGTTATGGCATTAAAAAATGCGCTGCCTGACCCCCGCAAGAATCCAGCGGCCTTCTATGAAGAAGTCGAGGGGGCCTTGAATTCTTGCATTATGACCTTAGTGGATATAGACTTGTTCTTTGGCCTTATCCTACCGCCGGATACGTGGCGCTCTGTCCGAAAGGTAGATGATGCGGTTGCCTTCAGGGCCCGGTGGTCTGACCTTGAGGATGAGGATAGGGAACGGAAGCCCGCACAGAAACCACCCCAGAATATTTTAGATCTCCCTGCGGCTATTGTGGCTAAGTTGAAGACGATTATCCCCCCTAAAAAGATTGATTGGAATATGTTAGCTGCGTGTAAACAGAAAGTTGACGAGTCAGTTGCGGACTTCTTTACGCGCTTTGAGGAGACGTTTCATGATTTTAGTGGCCAGTCGCTTACTGACGACACGGGCCGCCACCTTTTTGCGGACAAATATGTGGCTAATCTGCTGCCGGCAGTTGCGGCCCGGTTAAAAGCGAGTGAGAGTTCTTGGTCCTCCGCGACACCGATGGCCCTTCTGACCATCGCCCAGTATTATGAGCGTCAGGAGCACGAGGCGAAGGGCCAGGAGGAGAAGAAATCAAAAGATCTCAAAACTAAAGTGATGTTAGCACAAGTATATGGCCCGCCCCGCCGGGGTAATAATAGTGGAGGAAGGGGCGGATCTTATGGTCCCCCTTCGGGCCGATCTGATTTGAATAGGAACCAGTGTGCGTATTGCAAGCAGTTGGGCCATTGGGCCAGGGATTGCCCAGCGTTGCGTGCTTCGCGTCAGGGGCACACTCCGGGTGGCCCGAGAGGTAGAGGGGGCTTCTCGAACTTTAGAGGGAATTCCAACGATAATGCCCGTTTCGATACTGCCGGACAGCACCGAGATAGCTCAAACGTTTTCGATCGCCAGCACCAGTATCATGTATCGGACATCGATCGATCGGGATATCATGATTCTCAGCATGCATAGGAATGCGTAGGATGGGGGTCCGAATCAGTTGAGGTGCCGGTGGATCAGACGGGTCCTTATGTATCGGCTGAGGTTTTAGGTTCTACTGATCAGTTCCTAGTGGATACAGGAGCGACACGTAGTGCATTGTCTAGGTACTTGGTTCCGGGGGCTCCCCCATCCGGCTCAATAGTTACATCGGTAGGGTTTGACGGTACACTCTCCCGAAGCCCTCTTTCACAGCCCCTTGCATTTAAAGTTGATTGCTTTTCTGCGCCCTGTCCGTTTCTGCTTGCTCCGTACACACCGGATAACATTATGGGCCTTGATATGTTAAAGTACTTTAGGGCTACAATCCGCTGTTCCCCTGAGGGTGTGAGGGTGATTTTAAATGACAACTATCCCCGGTCTGGGCGGATGTGTACGATATCAGAGGATGCGTTGTTGGCTACCCTCCCCCGAGCTTTATGGGCGACTTCGGACACAGATGTGGGACAAATGGTGATTCCTCCGGTCCACATTAGTGTCCAGGAGGGGGCGGTACTACCGCGCCTCCCACAGTATCGTATTTCCCAGGAGGGCGAGGAGGCTCTCATACAGATTGTGCAAGACCTGATCGCAGTAGGAGTAGTGGAAGAAGTTCCCTATAATATCTGTAACAGTCCGATTCTCCCTATTCTGAAAAAAGACACGGATGCAAAGGTCTATCGGTTCATAATTGATTTGAGGGAGGTAAACAAGATCGTGATACCTCAGTACCCGGTGGTTTCCGATATCACGACGTTGCTTACCTTGGTCCCGCCTACGGCGACCATGTTCTCAGTGATTGATTTGAAAAATGCCTTCTTTTCTATTCCCATTCACCCTGATAGCCGATTTCTTTTTGGGTTCACATTAAACAATAGATCTTATCGTTTTTGTAGAATTCCCCAAGGCTATACAGAAAGCCCTAGTATTTATAGTCAGGCCTTGAAGCGACAGTTGGATTCCTTTGTTTTACTCGAGGGGGTCGCCCTCATTCAATATGTCGATGACATCCTGTTGGCGGCTGACACCCTGGAGTTGTGCGAGAAAAGTACGATAGCCTTACTTTCCTTTTTAGCATCCCACAATCACAAGGTCTCTAGGAAGAAATTGCAATTCTGTAGACCAAAGGTGACTTATTTGGGTCACCTTTTGTCTAAGGAGGGGCGTGCACTCACACCAGATCGTATCCAAGTAATTTTGGACACACCAAGGCCATCCACGCAGAAGGATGTGCGTGCATTTTTGGGTCTTGTTTCTTTTTGTAGACAGTGGATATTGGGGTTTTCACACATAGCTAAGCCATTACTAGCTCTCTTGACAAAAGACACGCCCATCCCGATCCCCTGGTCAGATGAGTGTGACGCTGCTTTTCAGCAATTGAGACAGGCCCTTTGTTCAGCACCAGTGTTAGGGACCCCTGATTATGCAAAACCCTTTTCGTTGTATGTGCATGAGAAGGATGGATGTGCATTATCAGTCTTAGTGCAGATGCATGGTGATAAGCAGCGCCCTTGTGCATACTTTTCGGCCGTACTTGATCCTGTCGCCCGAGCATTGCCAGGGTGTTTTCGCTCGGTAGCGGCGACAGCTGTGTCAATACGCCAAAGTGAAGGAATTGTGTTGTCCCATAAATTGTTGGTGTTAGTTCCCCACGCTGTTGATGCCCTGCTTAATCAAACAAAGACGCAGCATTTGACCAGTGCCCGTTTAACGGGATATGAGTTGATGCTTTTAGCTCCTCATATTACGTTAAAAAGGTGCGTGACATTAAACCCGACCACATTGTTGCCATATCCCGAGACCCAGCCTGAGGCACAGAAAGCGCATGATTGTATTCTTGTGACTGAGGAACAAACAAAGGGTCGTATTGATCTCCAGGATACGCCCTTTTCAGATGTAGATGGAGAGTTGTGGGTAGACGGGTCATGCCTGAAGCTACCAGATGGTACGACTTCAGCAGCGTATGCAATTACCACGTTACAGACGATAGTGGAGACAGCACGCATACCACAGAAATCAGCTCAAGCAGCGGAACTGATAGCGTTAACACGAGCGTGTGAGCTCAGTACAGGATTGTGTGTGAATGTTTACACAGACAGCCGCTATGCCTTCGGAGTAGCGCACGATTTCGGCCTACTCTGGAAGGAGAGAGGGTTTCTAACGTCACATGGGGTGCAGATAATGCATGGGGAGTTAGTCCACAACCTTTTAACTGCATTGACATACCCAAAGAAAATCGCCATTGTTAAGTGTAGCGCCCATAGGAAAGTGGTTGATAAGGTTGGAGAAGGGAATGCGTTAGCGGATCGAGTAGCACGGGAGACTGCGATGCAGCCCGGTACTACTGCCATGTATGTAGTGAAGTCACAGGTGGAGAGATGGCATGATGCGAAGGAGGAAGTGCGAGAAATACAAAAGACCGCTTCTGACAAAGAGCGGGAACAATGGGCTAGCGAAGGAGAACTGGATGACGAGGGTTGCTGGAGAAATAAGCAGATGGATAGATGGAAATTACCCACGGCTTTTGTACAACCTATGGTCCAGATGGCACATGGGCTAGCACATGTTGGAGCTTCCGCAATTGTGAAATTGCTTACCCAAGTCTGGGAGCATCCAGAGATTGCTAGCACAGCAAAGAGGGTGGTGCAGACCTGTATGATCTGTCTGAAGTATAACCCAGGGAAAGGCACGCGAACTCCAGCAGGAGGATTTGCGACGCCCACTGCACCCTTTGAGGTTCTGCAGATGGATTACATCCAGCTTGAGCGCTGTAACAATTTGAAGTATGTTCTAGTAGTGGTTTGCGCCTTCAGGAAATGGGTTGAGGCGTACCCTGCGAAAGACAATACTGCAATGACTACAGCGAAGCTATTGCTGAAAGAGTTTTTTCCCCGATACGGCGTCTGTAGACTTTTGTGGAGTGATAATGGCCCTCACTTTGTAGCGGATGTTATAAAGTATGTCTTGAAGGGCCTAGGCATCACCCAGAAGTTCCACGCCGTGTTCCACCCCCAGTCTGCAGGACTAGTCGAGAAGTATAATGGTACACTGAAGCTTAAGATCGCCAAAATTCAAGCTTCAACATCTTTGACTTGGCCAGACGCCTTGCCACTGGCGTTATTGTCAATTAGGTCGGTGCCACACTCTCGAACCGGCCTTACACCCTATGAGATAGTATTTGGACGCCCAATGAATATTTGGGGTCCACCAAGGCCTAAGGCTGTGTATGATGTACCTTGTGTGATGATGAGTGATTATCTGGCACAGTTAACGGATAACTTGGTTTCTATTCATCAACAGGTCCGAGAGGCGCTCCCTGATCGGTCTACTGGCGAAGGACATGGTCTCCGGCCTGGAGATCATGTGATGATAAAGGTTTTCGACAGATCGAACAGTTTGGAGCCGAGATGGGTCGGACCTGAGCACGTCCTTCTTGCAACGAGGACGGCTGTGCGAGTCTCGAACAGGAAGAATTGGATCCATTCCTTGCACTGTCGAAAGGTACCGCCCGGATTGGTGGAGTCTGCCGTGCTGACCGATCAACGAGACATCCTAGCAGCAGAGACAGGCCGTGCTGCAGAGCCAAACGACACTGAGGAGCTCTTTTCGGACCACACGACTTCTGGAGGAAGGCGATATCATCTGCGACCAAGGAAGTGAGATTTCCAGTACCGGGACATACTGTCAGAACGGCCCTTGGGTTAGTGAACGGAGAGCCGATGAGGCAAGGGGGGGGGATCAGCCCTGCATTAGTGTAGCGACACCCGTCTTGGCCCGCTGGTGAAGAAATCAACCTCTGCCCAAGGGGAAGAGTTCTGACAGACCTTTTTAGTTTCAGGAAGATATCAGGGTATTGTTTCCTTTGACATGGAGAAGAAGAAAATTCTTTGTGCATTGGGGTTCATGCTAACAGTAGCCATCGTTGGTATAACCACATGGTTTGTGGAGGAGGCAACTCCTGCTCGAAAGACGCTTGTGTTGACGACTCCAGTGCCTGCGGAGCACTACTTTTATACATTGCCATATCAAGAGTTGAAGCATCGACAATCCTATTTGAATAACACTTTCATTCAGATGCTGCATCACACCCACGTTGCTACGAACGCTACGAACTGTTGGATATGTGGGATGATGCCAGCCCATCAGAAGAAAGGAGGTACGCCATTCATACCACTTCCTTTCTCTCACAATGGCTCTTGTAGAGCATGGTACACTTTGTTGTTTGCCACTCGGAAACCGACAGTGGGACGATTGCTTTTCAGACTTAATAAAGAATGCCATCAGGACAAGAATGGATATCCACAAGCGAATGGGACAATTTGGGAATGGGAAGAGTACCGACCGGACAATGAATCCATCCCCTATATCTTCACAAACACCAGAGACACTGTGGGGAAGGACAGATTCGTAATCCAAGTAGCACAAGCCCAAGCGGACCTGTGTGTCCAGAGTGTGGGTTTTATTCCTGTGGGTGTCAGTGATTGTATAACCGTACTAAATATCGATGGGTTAAACAACAGCACCTTCTTAGTGTCCCATAATACCTACTTTGTATGTGGAAATAAAGGTTATTACCGTTTGCCGGCTGGGTGGTCTGGGGTATGCTATGTATCATTCCTATTACCTCCTGTATTCTTAGCACCTGCGTCATATCATAAGGATTTAAAACTGTTGAATAATGTGACTGTAAATAGATATAAACGTACTCTATCAATTGATGAGGTGGATCAAACAGATACCAGCTTGCAACAGTATATTGATTTTAACTTAGGATTGTTCTTTTTTGTTGGAGCTGCTTTGAATAGTAGGAAGATCCGAAGATTAACAAGAGTGGTAGAAGCTGTGACTAATCAGACTGCTGCTGCTCTTGGGAATCTTACGGAAGAATTACAGATTACCAGAATTGTTGCATTGCAGAACCGTATGGTATTGGATGTAATGCTAGCTGATCGAGGAGGAGCCTGTAAAATTATTGGAAGTAGCTGCTGTGTGTTCATTCCTGATCATACGCCATCCGTTTATAACGCCATTAATAAGCTGCATAAAATAGCAGCTGAAATCCACACAGAAAACGGCACTTGGTCCTTTTCTGGATGGTTTTGGGCGTTGGTTACTGCCTGGGGATGGAAGGTCTTAACTGGTCTCTGCATTATTATAGCAATTCTGTTCTTTCTCTGTATGTGTATTCAATGTGGACCATTGTGCTGTTCCGTATGCATTTCACTCTGCATTCCAGATAAGAAAGCTATTGCCGATGTTGCCCGCCAGAAGGGTCTAGCTAAAGAGGTTAAAGGAATGATGATAATTGACATATATGATGATTATTCTTGGAAACCGGATGTCTTCAGTAAATGCTGAAAGGGTCGTCTGTTGTAAATTAAGGCAGAATGTGATTAAGCATTTACTGAAAACATTAATGCTTCCCTTTGTTCATGTTTTCCTCATTATGTTGGCCGAAGTCCGGACTCCATTTTGTATTGACATGCTGCCATGTGTTCACCACGAGGAGAGTCCGACCTCTGTGTTAGTTGCTCTTGCAATCTGCCTAGCAACAGTTTATAAATAGCTCTCTCTTGTCCGTCTGGCGCATGCCCAGACTTGACCACATCTGTTATAATTAGCTTTGCTTGACCATGTGTTTTCGCGGGCCCAAGGAGTGTGTTAGCCCCGCCCATGTATTGATTCGGTATCGAGAATGACCCTAAATGGTAATGTTCTTCAACTTAGTGGTATCCACCCACTCATGAGCCCCTTTGCTGTGTATAAAAGGGGACTGTGTATGCAAGTTCTTTGTGCTACTCCTTGCAATACTGAAGAGTGTTGTGTGGATTGTAGGACCACCCTTAAGGGTTAATAAACGTTGTTTTTGTACTTTGCAGTTTCCGTGCCAACTTCCTTATAGATTTCGTTACAGAAGAGCGAACCCTTGTCTCTTGCGGGCCTAGCTGGGGCTTGTATTCATCAACGCCATCGATCAGCAATATTCAGTTAAGTATAAGTGGAGCGTCTCCCATTTGTTTTGGTATCCCTCGGGATCGTTTGATTTGGTAATTTGGAGTTTGCAAACGCCAAAGCCAGAGGACTCATGTATTCACGAGACTATCGTAATTGATAATCCTTTGACGTTTGGATCTAGACTAGTGAGCAAAGATGCCTGGTTCTAGAATATTTGGTAGATTATTCTGTTTGGGTTGTGGAAAAGATTTCCAGCTGGAGGAATCATGCCCGGTCCCTCCGGTTGGAACTCCAACTTATGAGCTCTATGTAAAACATGGCGTAGGCCCCATTGCATATAACGAAGTGTGGATCCACTACACCAGGAAAGACGGTGTTTTAAAATGGCCCCAAAATGGTAGTTTCGATACCGATATTTTAGATAATTTGGAAATTAAATTGTTCAAAAAGAAAGCCCGGCCGGCGATGTTTGACTCTTTCCGCTTATGGCGAAAGGAAGCCAAACAGAAGGAAATTAAGCTAGCGAAAAAGAATAAAAGGGAGAGAGGTATGACAGTAATGCAAGCAGCTGTACAATTTAAAGGTAATGAGGAGGAGCAGATGAATGAGCAATTGCACAGGCAGCGTAAGTTAGGGATCGACAAATGTTACCCAGCCTTACCACACTCTAAGCAGAATGAGTTAGAAGAAAAGGAGAAAGATCCCCTGATGTCGCATTTGTTGAGTTCACCACCCCGTATGCTCAAAATGCCACGGCACCTCCCCAGCTTGTGAATATGCCACCTCCAGTTAATATACTGCAAGCCTTGCCGCTACCGCCAGCTGCTGCGCAGCCGGCTCCTATCCCTATAGCGCAGCCCTCTCAAGGGCCGCCAGTTGTGTTCCCGACTGCCCCCGCGCTTCCTGCGACTTTGCCTAATTCAGCAGCTGCCTCCCCTGACACTCTTCCTTCCACCACTCCAGTACCTGTTTCTGCATCCTCTTTTCTTCCCTCTGTTTTTCCCCCTGTTTTCGCCTCAGCTTCTCCTTCAGCGCGACAGCGCTTAGCTAATGTGGTTACTACATTAATGTCGCCTCTCTTTGAGTCATCTGGTGCGACTCCTGGTTTACAGCGTAAGCAACTGCGTAGTCAATTGCCTAACCCTGATGAGAAAAAGGTAATAGATAGCATGGCGCGTAGATGGATTGTTTTCCCTTCACTGTATGATGTGGAATCAGTTGTCAACGTTTTCCATCAGTGGGATGCCCCAAAACAGAGATATGTGTTTGAGAAAATGTGCAAAATTCTCTGTGAAGAATTGGAGGATAGTGGTAAAGACCCGAGCCCGCAGGAGTTGTGTAGAGTGAGGTTTGACTTTGGAACTGGTATAATTGTGGACCACGAGGTAGATAAAGCAGTTGCGGTTGTATTGTCCTTCAGGAATGATGATTGTCAACAGTCGTTGTTTGAACCTGATGTCTCTGTGGGAAAGAGGGTAAAAGCACGCCAATATCCGATGCGTGAGGTTCCCCCAGTTTGGAGACCCGCTGATGCAAATGCTAATCCACCTGTCGTAGCACATTTCCAGCGTATTTGGGTACATGTTCCATGGAAAAGATCTGAGGTGTTAGCACTCAAGCAGTCATTGCCTGATCCCCGTAAAAACCCTACTGGTTATTATAAGGAGTTGTCACAGACTGCAGAATCTTGTGTAATGAATCTGGCTGATGTAGATATGCTGTTTGGGAATGTGGTTCCACAGCCTTTGTGGGGATCCATACGTAATACGGATCATGCTGCGGAACTAGGAGACACATGGGCTAACATCATCGCTGCTGATGCTAGACAAACTGGTGGTGCGAAACCTGAGCCTTTAGTAGCAGAACTGCCTGGTAGAATTATCACGTATATGAAGACAATAATGCCCGCGATGCGCGTAAATTGGGACAAGTTATCTGCATGCAAGCAGAAGAAAGATGAGACAGTGTCAGACTTCTTTACTAGGTTTGAAGAAACGTTTGTTGACCACAGTGGGCAAGATATGAGTACTGAGGGTGGCCAACGGTTATTTGTGGATAAGTTTGTGCAGAATCTGCTTCCTGACATGTGTAAAAAGTTAAAAGATTCAGAAAGTTCTTGGGCTGTTTCCTCTTCAGCGCAAATACTGGCTACTGCACAGTATTATGAAAACAGAGATAAAGATGAAAAAGATAGAACAGAAAAGAAAACGAAGGAACTAAAGATGAAGGTCCTTTTGCAGCAGGCCTATCCGCCACGTGGAGGTCAGAATAATTATAGGCAACCCCAAGGTGTTTATCACCAACCCCAACAATTTCAGAACAATCAGCAAATGAATGGGTATTATCAACCACGTGTCCCTGTAGGTCCCAACCAATGTTCATACTGCAAAGAGGAAGGACATTTTAAATATAGTTGCCCCAAATTAATGCAGCGGAACGGTAATGCGTATGGCGCAAGAGGTAGGGGTGGTCAGCAAGCTCCTAGAGGCAGAGGGCGTGGAAGTGTTCCCCAGAATGCGCGTCCTCTTCCGCCCCAAAGCGCCATTAATAGCTTTGATCAGCAAGCCAATGCGACTAGTAATACGGCTCAGTATTATAATAATGATTATTATGCAGAGGACGGTGATTCTGAAAGTAATGATTACTAGGACAGCCGTAGACAGAGAGAGGGAGTTGTTTCAGTGCCAGTGGATCAGAGTGGACCGTATGTTAAGGTAACTACAGCAAATGTAACGGAGCCCTTTCTGCTAGACACTGGTGCTGCAAAGAGTTCAATCATGCATTCAAAACGGGGAACAACCTTTACAACGCAACTTTTACAACGCACTACCATTACAACGCATTTTTTACAACGCATAATCCATTACAACGCATGACATTACAACGCATGACACTACAACGCATTTTTAAAAACTACCTTTACAACGTATTCCATTACAACGCATACTACCATCACAACGCATACCATTACAACGCATAATATTACACTATACTATCCAACACTTACCCTACTGATGCACCCCCTGGAGTTAGAATAGTAATTTTTACCCTTATACTATCCAACACTTACCCTACTGATGCACCCCCTGGAGTTAGAATAGTAATTTTTACCCCTATACTATCCAACACTTACCCTACTGATGCACCCCCTGGAGTTAGAATAGTAATTTTTACCCCTATACTATCCAACACTTACCCTACTGATGCACCCCCTGGAGTTAGAATAGTAATTTTTACCCCTATACTATCCAACACTTACCCTACTGATGCACCCCCTGGAGTTAGAATAGTAATTTTTACCCCTATACTATCCAACACTTACCCTACTGATGCACCCCCTGGAGTTAGAATAGTAATTTTTACCCCTATACTATCCAACACTTACCCTACTGATGCACCCCCTGGAGTTAGAATAGTAATTTTTACCCCTATACTATCCAACACTTACCCTACTGTTGCACCCCCTGGAGTTAGAATAGTAATTTTTACCCCTATACTATCCAACACTTACCCTACTGTTGCACCCCCTGGAGTTAGAATAGTAATTTTTACCCCTACACTATCCAAAACTTACCCTACTGTTGCACCCCCTGGAGTTAGAATAGTAATTTTTACCCCTACACTATCCAACACTTACCCTACTGTTGCACCCCCTGGAGTTAGAATAGTAATTTTTACCCCTATACTATCTAATACTTACCTTAAATGTAATTTAATATTATGCGTTGTAATGGTATGCGTTGTAAAGGTAGTATGCGTTGTAATGGTAATGCGTTGTAAAGGTATTTTTTAAAAATGCGTTGTAGTGTCATGCGTTGTAATGTCATGCGTTGTAATGGATTATGCGTTGTAAAAAATGCGTTGTAAGTGCATGCGTTGTAAAAGTGTGCGTTGTAACGTCATACATCCATTCAAAACTCCCTGGCGCACCTTTGTCTGGCGATATAAATGTTTCAGTAGGTTTTTCTGGCGCCCCGGTTAGGAACCCGATTTCTAGTCCCATGTCACTTTCTATTGGGCCTTGCGAGCTGAAAGCACCCCTGATTCTGACGACAGGGTGTGGTGAGAATTTGCTAGGATTAGATTTGTTGAAAGGATTGCACGCTACACTGTATTGTTCTCCTTCAGGAGTACAACTTACATTAGGCAAGAAAGTGATTTGCCCAATGTACTTGTCTAAAAATACAATGCCACCTGAATTGTCATCCCTTCCGGATGCCCTTTGGGCTACTGGTCCCAATGATGTGGGCCTCTTGGAGATACCGCCATACGTGGTGACTTTAAAGGCTAATGTCAGACTGCCACGTATTCCACAGTACAAGATCTCTAATGAAGGCCAGAAAGCATTGTTAGACATTGTCAGTGACTTGATTAATAAGGGTGTGATTGAAGAGACAAGAGGCAACGTTTGCAATAGTCCGATTTTACCTGTCTTAAAACGAACGGACCCTTCACAGCCACCTGTTTACAGATTTGTGATTGATCTTAGAGAGGTTAATAAGATTGTTGTGCCACAGTTTCCGGTTGTCCCTGATATAACTGCCTTATTAACGATGATTCCAGCCTCTGCTGCATGGTTTTCAGTGATCGATTTAAAGAATGCTTTCTTTAGCATCCCAATCGCAGAGGAGAGCAGAGATATTTTTGGCTTTAGTCTGGGAGGCCGAAGCTTCCGCTTCAAACGCGCTCCCCAGGGCTACTGTGAGAGTCCATCCATATACAGTCAAGCTTTGAAAGCGCAGCTTGATGCACTTGTTTTACCTAGTGGCGCTATTCTGATTCAATACGTGGACGATTTACTAATCGCCGCGGATACTGAAAACATCTGTAAAGAAGCCACATTGTCATTGTTGCGCCATTTATCTGCTTTCCATCACAAAGTGTCTCTCTCTAAGCTGCAATATTGTCGACAAGAAGGGACCTACTTAGGTCATCTCTTGTCGAAGGAGGGAAGGAAACTGACCCCAGAAAGAATTCAAGCCATTGCACAGTTGAGTGTGCCAAGAACACAGAGAGAAGTACGTGCTTTCTTGGGCATTACCTCATACTGTAGGCATTGGATTCCTAATTTTTCCTTGTTGGCAAAACCTTTGTTAGCCTTAACATGCAAAGACACACCGAATCCTATCCCATGGTCTGAAGAGTGCCAGAAAAGTTTTGTGGAATTGCGCAATGCATTGTGCTCAGCTCCTGTGTTGGGTACTCCTGACTACAGCAAACCTTTTACGTTGTATGTTCACGAGAAAGATGGATGTGCGTTGTCAGTGTTAACACAGCCCTTTGGCGACAGACCGCGCCCATGCGCATATTTTTCATCAACCTTGGACCCTGTAGCGAGGGCATTGCCAAGCTGTCTGAGAGCGACAGCTGCTGCAGCGATGTCTATCCGACAATCTGCTGGTTTGGTAATGGACAACACATTGATCGTTATGGTTCCACATGCTGTAGACACATTATTAAATAGGACCAAGACACAACACTTGACTAGTGCGCGATTATCAGGCTATGAGCTTACACTGTTAGCAAATCACATACACATAAAGAGATGCAATACGCTGAATCCAGCTACGTTATTGCCAATTCCAGCAGACTCAGATGAGATTGAGCAACATGACTGTCTGTTCAGAACAGAAGAAGAGACGAAAGGGAGAGTAGATCTAAAAGATACTCCCCTGACTGAGTGTGATGGCACTTTATGGGTGGATGGTTCGTGTTTCAAGCTCCCTAATGGTGACACGACTGCTGCATATGCTATCACGACTTTACACACGGTCGTGGAAACGGCACGAGTGCCACATAATTCGGCCCAAGCAGCGGAATTAATCGCCCTCACAAGAGCATGCGTATTGTCTGAAGGAATGAGAGTGAATATATACACAGATAGCCAGTACGCCTTTGGCGTGGCTCATAATTTTGGGCGACTGTGGAAAGAGCGTGGGTTTCTGACGTCGCATGGAGCTAAAATTCAGAATGGCAAATTGGTGAATGATCTCCTTGAGTCACTGACCCTACCGTTGCAAGTTGCGATCATGAAATGCAGTGCGCACAGGAAAGTTACAGATGATGTTGGACGTGGGAATGCGTTTGTTGATGAGACCGCGAAAGAAACAGCACAGAATGTGAAGACTAGAATGTATGTTGCAGGCCCCGCAAGATGGGTAGATAATGTTGGAATGTGTGAGAACACAATAGAGAGTGTGAAGTCGCTTCAAGCTGAGGCCACAGAGAAAGAGTTAAGCAAGTGGAGAGAAAGTATGGGTAAGTTGGATGAGAATGGTTGTTGGATTGATCTGACAGAACATAGGCGATGGTTGTTACCTGACGCATATGTGCTCCCAGTGGTTACTAACTATGGCACATGGAATGGCACATATCAGTACGAAAGGAATTTGTAAGTTGTTGGCTCCAGTATGGCAGAATGCTGGAATTCCCAAGTGTGCAGAGAATGTGGTCAAAAATTGCATGGTATGCTTGAAGTACAACCCTGGTAGGGGAACCCCAACTCCGGCTGGTCACTTTGCACCCCCATCATGCCCATTCAAAGTCTTGCAGCTGGACATTATTCACATGGAAAGATGCAACAACCTGAAATATGTACTGGTGGTTGTTTGTGCTTTCTCAAAATGGATAGAGGCTTATCCTCTGAAAGATAACACTGCCCTATCCACAGCCAAAGCCCTTGTAAAAGAATTATTCCCTAGGTTTGGAATGCCAAGAATGGTGTGGTGTGATAATGGAAGTGAGTTTGTGGGTAAAGTGATGAAGAATGTATGTGAAGGTTTAGGCATAAAGCAAAAGTTCCACGCTGCAAATCACCCCCAATCAGCTGGACTAGTAGAGCGCTACAATGGAGCCTTAAAGCTCAAGCTGGCCAAAATTCAGGCGAGCACCGGTCTTAAATGGCCTGATGCTCTGCCTTTAGCACTCCTGTCCACCAGAATGACCATACACTCACGAGTGGGACTTAGTCCTTACGAAGTGGTTTTTGGCCGCCCGGCCAATGTATGGGGTGTACCGAGGCCTACGAAATTTAGTGAGATTGAGCATCCAGTACTACTCGATTACCTGTATGATTTGACTGTTAAACTGCGTGTTTTGCACCAACAGGTACATGATACTCTTCCCCAAGCTTCTGAACCTCCTGGACACCCTATCAACCCTGGCTCGTGGGTCCTGGTCCGAAATTTCCAGCGCAAGAGCAACGACGAGCCTCGCTGGATCGGCCCTCACCTTGTGCTTTTATCAACGAGATCAGCGGTGCGAGTAAAAGGGAAGAAGCACTGGATCCATGGCACCCACTGCAAAGTAGTCCCCGTGCCTTTGCCATATGACCGGTGGGTCCAGGAGGGTATCGCCGACTCTGAGGCAGACATTGTACCTCGTTTTGTACCATTCAGTGACGCACGCATAAGAGACACAGTTTCAGATCAAGAGAGTGACAATATTCTGCAAGAAGCTGTGCCACCATCAAATCGACTGGACACCACTGAGCCTGAACTTTTGTTCCAAGACCAAACAGCACCTGGCCGTCTCCGCTATAATTTGAGACCAAGGCCCATGGACAAATAAAGATTTCTTTACTATTCCCTTTTTGACATTTTTGGCTCTCCCATCTGAAGGACTTTCTTGATTTTTGTTTTTCAAACCACCATCCGGGTTCAGCCGCAGGGTCGCGGTGCCAAGACTTTGGGGTACAGGCCGAAGACGTTAGGTCAACGGTTCTGGTTGGTCTAGGGCGTTTCCCTGGACTGACAGGTGTACTCCTTAGCAGAAGAAACTCATCCGCCGCGAGCGGCCCGTTTAGAGGATGGAGTTTTTTAAGATCGAGAGACCCGTTGAGGACATAAACTCTAAAGCAAGGATGTGTAGAATTGTAAAAAGTAAATGTTTTGTATTTCTGTGCCTATTTACGCTGTGTAGTATAATAATGTTCATCGTAGGATTTGTGTTTTTCTCCTCTCAAAAGACTATTGCGCCCACTGTACAGCCTATACCTCTTTCTACTGCCTCCTCTCACTCTTTTCACCCTCTGCCTGAGCACGAACAGACCAGACGATCCGAGTTCGTAAATAACTCGTTTATCCAGCTTTTGCACCAGCACCAACTAGTAATGAACACAACCAATTGCTGGGTGTGTGGGTTAATGCCGCATACCATTAACAAGGGTATCCCCTATTTGGTGCTGCCATTTAGTTACAATGGATCGTCATGGGCATTCCAGACCATGTTTCTCTATGCTCTAGATACGTACTCCCCTCGCCAACCGCGTTCCATCAGACCTATCACCAATAATAAGGCTTTGATGAAAGGAGTTGCCGATATGAGTAGGGATATTGATGCATACTCATCCATTCCCAAAGAAGAATTGAGACCTTATGTAGGATGGAACGCGACGGGGTATAGTATTAGTCTGGGTGAAAGACAGCGAAAAATCTCATCCCCAATCTGGGTCGTACCCCACATAGGTCGGTTCTGCTTACAGGGTAATGGTCAGAATCCTAGAGATCAACTGGGAAGAAGTGACTGTACTGAAACGTACACTTTCCCGTCACAGTTCTCCCCTGCGTTTTTAGCTGCCAAGGGCACATATTTCATCTGCAATGACCGAGCATATACATGGCTGCTCCCTGATTTCTCGGGCACGTGTTATATTGCAAATCTGCTACCGCCTACATTTACTGCTGCCTCTGATTATCACAAGACCAGAGTTGTGAGAGGTGTGATTAGTAAGGAGGATACTGCCGGCCAAGAAGCGGGAGACTTCTTTTTGGGCTTCCTGCCGTTTTGGGGACCTATGGTGAATAGTAGGAACCTGAGACAACTGACACGTGTGGTTGAATCCACTGTAAATGTAACGGCTGGTGCCCTTGGTAATCTGACAGCTGAGCTCCAAGCGGATCGCCTTATGACTTTGCAGAACCGCATGGTTCTAGACGTTATTCTTGCAGACCGCGGTGGGGTATGTAAGGTTATCCAATCCAGTTGCTGCATTTTCATACCAGATAACGCTCCAACAGTCTATCAAGCCATCTCCAAACTCCATAAAATATCTGAATCCATACACGTGGATAAAGGAGATTGGTCACTGGTGGGGTGGTTCTGGGAATTGATATCTGCCTGGGGTTGGAAAGTTCTGAAGGTCATTGGAATGATCTTAGCCATTCATTTCCTGTTCTGTCTGTGCATACAGTGTGCTCCTGCGATATGTGGCCTCTGTGCTACCTTATGTGTAAGGAAACCTGTATCGAGGGACGAGCTAAGTAATAGGATGATGCTACAGCAACATCTCCATGACTTCGTGAACATCGACCTGGACTCGGATTAAGATGAGTATAGTGATTGCCTATGTAAGGGCAAAAGGAGGGTCTGTCGTACTTTAATCTCTGTCACCGCGTAGGGGACAGGGCCCTACCCCTGTTTATCTGGTATTAGCAAACCGCAAATGATTAATGCGGCATGTACGAGTGCTTTATATATCGTTCTAGCTATGAATGCACTGTGTACACGTAATTCTGCTTCACTACGCGGGTTCCATTTTGGAAGCGGTGGCCATCTTGTCATTGCCCTCACATAGGCTATAATGGAGCAAATACGGGCCTCACAGTACATGTGCTTTCCCGTGACTTCTCTGTGACCTGGGCAGCTGGCTCTGCTGCCCCAGGTCAAACTGGTCTCACGAGCTCCCCTTCCTCCGTCCACCTGTGATTAGCATCAGGGTTTGACCCATCATAAAACCCTTTTCATTCTACACGAGCCTCCGGCTAATCTCTTTCACACCTGACTGTTCCTGCTTTATGACTTGTTTCCCAAAACAGGAGCTGCCCGTGTTTTATTGGGGCCTATTGATATCAAATGTGGGATCTGAACCTTACTGTGTAAATCATTGTGGGCTGGCCGAACTGGAATGTGGGATGGTCATCATGACTCTGCCTTTTCTTTGTAATGTACACTTGTTTATTACCGTATCATAAAACTTAGGAATGTATGCTTGAGGCAGGGAAAAGCGTATTTAAGATGAAGCCCGTTTCTATGATTTTCAGCAGTCTCCTGAGAACATACACGCTGTTGTACTTCTAGGATACCTGTAATTGGTCTGCAGCCAATAAACAATCTTTGACTTCACCCAGAAGACTCTGTGTTTCTGTAGGTCTGGAACAGGGTGAACCCAGAAGTCATAGGGTGTGTGCCCCTGCACCGCTGGGTCTAAAATACCCAGTACTTCACAGCGCAAACACAGACACTCCGCCCAAGGGGTGCCCGGAGATAAGAAACAAACCCACATGAACAAGCCAATGGCCTTTGAAAGACCTGCAAACTGTGTGTGCCCAGGAAGCTGGGCTGAGGTGACAGAGGGTGACACACAGAGGGAGGGAGAGGGGGAGAGAGAGGGACGGAGACAGAGGTGGACACAGGGAGACAGACAGAGGGAGGGAGGAGGCTGACAGAGGGAGGGAGAAGGTGAGACAGAGGGAGACGGACAGTGGGAGGAGGCTGACAGAGGGAGGGAGAAAGGGAGACAGAGGGAGACGGACAGAGGGAGGAGGCTGACAGAGGGAGGGAGAAAGGGAGACAGAGGGAGATGGACAGTGGGAGGAGGCTGACAGAGGGAGGGAGAAAGGGAGACAGAGGGAGATGGACAGTGGGAGGAGGGTGATAGAGGGAGGGAGAAAGGGAGACGGACAGAGGGAGGAGGCTGACAGAGGGAGGGAGAAAGGGAGACAGAGGGAGACGGACAGAGGGAGGAGGCTGACAGAGGGAGGGAGAAAGGGAGACAGAGGGAGACGGACAGAGGGAGGAGGCTGACAGAGGGAGGGAGAAAGGGAGACAGAGGGAGACAGACCGAGGGAGGAGGCTGACAGAGGGAGGGAGAAAGGGAGACAGAGGGTGATGGGCAGAGGGAGGAAGCTGACAGAGGGAGGGAGAAAGGGAGACAGAGGGAGACGGACAGAGGGAGGAGGCTGACAGAGGGAGGGAGAAAGGGAGACAGAGGGAGACGGGACAGTGGGAGGAGGCTGACAGAGGGAGGGAGAAAGGGAGACAGAGGGAGACGGACAGAGGGAGGAGGCTGACAGAGGGAGGGAGAAAGGGAGACAGAGGGAGACGGGACAGTGGGAGGAGGCTGACAGAGGGAGGGAGAAAGGGAGACAGAGGGAGATGGACAGAGGGAGGAGGCTGACAGAATGAGGGAGAAAGGGAGACAGAGGGAGATGGACAGTGGGAGGAGGCTGACAGAGGGAGGGAGAAAGGGAGACAGAGGGAGACGGGACAGTGGGAGGAGGCTGACAGAGGGAGGGAGAAAGGGAGATAGGGGGAGACGGACAGTGGGAGGAGTCTGACAGAGGGAGGGAGAAAGGGAGACAGAGGAAGACCAAATAACCCTTGGGTGGTGTGGCCATATCCGCTCGTCAGCAGGTGGACTGTGTGCATGTAGACAAGGTTTGGCAGTGCGTGAACCCCCCCTTCAACCTTTGATAAACACTGGGCCATGTGTCAATCTGTGCACAAGTACATCCGTGCCGCAGGCACAGATATAACCTTACACCCAGTATACCCACCCACTGTGTTTGTCAGAACCCTGTCACAAATGGTTAATTTACCTACCTGCATTCTCAAATAGCATGGAAAAAACACCATTTGGCCATGTACAGTGCAACACGTAAGGCGGCTCTGCATGGCTTGCTACGCCCGCTCACTACACTGCTGACTGCGTTCCCAAAAGATGCATCAACTAAAATTGTGTCACACATAGGTAAAGTGTCAAAAGCTATGGCCAAGGGACATACCCATGCACAAGTGCACTGTGAGAGGAATGCTAGCCAAATCCAACCACCCAGAGGAACTGTGCCAACTCAAAAATGAATGAAACATGATGGATGTCGCATGTAACACAATTAACACTGTCTCTCTCACACACAGGTCAACGTCGTCGATCTCCCCCCAACACTGGGGGGGAAGACTCACAGGACCAGGCTCTGCGTGAAGAGGACCCCACCGGCAGCGACGACTCTCACCACTCCGTGGATGACCCAGACCAACCTGGCCCCTCTGGTGTCCAACCACCTGCATCACCTGCGTCAGGTACAACTGTGCCAACTACCACCCCCATTCCTGCCACATCCCAGGAGACACCCAGGAGCCCTGCCCGCACACAACAACACAGCCAGTCTGTCCAGGAGGGACAAGGCTCTCCGGGCACCCAGGAGGAGGCAGGCGACACCGCAAATGCCATCCCTCAGGGGTCCCGGAGATCTGATGTGCCCACAACGGCAGGCCAGGTGCAAGTGGGCAGGGGTGGTGGGAGTGGAGGAGACGGCAGAGGCGCGAACCTGACCACTTGGCTCAGGAACCGATAATGTCACACGTCAGCAACATCCTCAACTCATACCGGCGTGACGCCAGGGGCATGGTCCAGATTGCGTCCACCCTCACAGACATCAAGGGGACCCTCGAGGAGATGAAGACCCTGCAGGCCGAGCAACATGCCTGTCAACAGCGACACCAAGGACGGATGGAGGCAAGACAGGCTGAGCTCGTGGCAGTGCAAACGGACATGACCCGTGTACTCCGCCGGATTGCCGAAAACATGGGCAACCCTCCCTGTGCCACCAGGCGAAGAACATCACCACCCACAGGGAGGGATCAGGAGGAGGAGGATTCATCCGACGGAGCATCACAAGCATCGTCACGGCCTGCTTCTGAGGGTCCCCGCAGGAGGGTGGGTCATCCACGCAAAAGACCGTGAGAGTCAGCGGAACATCGCCATCTCCCAGGTCACCTGGCCTGGCACCTGGCCCTCTGGCCCTACAGCAGCACAGCAGCAAATGACATTCTCTTCCACATGGCCTTGCTGGTCACTGTCTGACCAATGTAGACAAAGACTGTGGCATAGACTCTGATGACTTTCAATGGCAAGGATACCAACTCCGCCTGTGAACTTTGGATTCTACACTCCCGCCAAGCACCTCTTGTCATCCCCCCAAACACGTGCCCCACCACAAATAAAAATCATCACAATCACCAGATGATGCCGTCATTTTGCATTATTCCACTACATGTGTGTGTTGTAAAGACAAACCATGCCTGATTTCAGAAGTAACTCCAACCATCCATACCCTGGGGTCTGAGTCTGGCACAGGACACACATGGGTCACAATGTATCATCCAATACAGACATGGAGCACCATACTCACCTGTGATGGGCCCAACCAGCTGAGAGGGTGCCCGCACAACTGTGCCTACAGACCTATTTAGAAGAGCAACAGTCATGCGCAGAGGTCAGGGATCATGTGGAGTGTCCTGGGGTGGGAGTCCCAGGTATGTGTAGATACGTGGCAGAACCATGTCCTGCATGCTTGAGTCAGGTGGATGTGGAGAATGGTGGGCCGGCCAAGGTTGGATGCATGGAGATGGCACAATGGGGTGTTGGATCACAGTGCCACAAGGTTGTGTTGTGGTTGTGGGCTGCATCCTGAGTGTGTGCGTGGATTGAGAAGGTCATCCTGCAGCTGGCAGTGATCCACTCCCCCCATCTCTGTTGGACGTTGATGTGGCCTGGTCGCCGGATGTAGAAGCAGAGCTGTGCAGATGCACCCTGGATGTGGACAAGTATCATGGGATTTGTAACGCACATGTCCGTAGAGTGCAGGGTAGGATTAGACACGGATGTCGTAGTTGACCTGGGGGATGGTCTCCCTCTTGCCTTGAGGTGGATGGAACTGGAGATCTTGTGCATAATGCAGAGTGTGCTGCCGCATGAGGCACAGATGCTGCTGATCAGCATAGCACATTTCAGCAAGCAATCCATGATGAACACAAGCTCGTTTGCGTGGACACTGGGTGCCCTTGCTTCAGGGCCTGCAGCAGCATGCGCCATGTCAAGAAAACAATGCCACAAGTAGCACACAAATACAAGGATCTCAGGAAGGAACTATGCAAAAGGTGTATGTCAAGGAAGGAATGTCTGGTTCAACATGGCACACACACACACAATGGATTCACATGCAGCACAGTGACCGTCGTGGATACTGACATGCCACAATACCTACACAGCCATGGACATCATGCACAATACAGATTCTAATCCCTGACAAACAGCTTGCATCTTGCTACTCTACACATAGACTCATATGCACCATCTCTGAGAACAATGCCAGACATGCCGCATGCACAGTGGCAACAGACCACCATTGACAGAGATGAGGCACCTTGGAGGCAGAGGGACACCTTTATTACTCATGTGTGTCGGAATGCTAATGCAACTCTGTCAACACATACACAGGTCATGTGGATGAACACGTGGGACCCACACTGGCACCCCCCTTTGCACCACAGATGCTGGAAATCCATAGAACTGGCACACAAGTGACGGGTTACAGCTAAACACCCTCTGCTGCTCACGGAGAGATTGCTATACACCATTGAGCCTCTAATGGGGAATTCACACACCATGTCAACCCGGTGCAACCCGTATGTTTCCGAGGGCAGTGTTACACACATTGATGGCTTCATCACAATCCACAATCCCATTACAGATGACTGTCACCAAGTCTGACCATCAATTCAGGTGAATTCAGCTCCATGTCATGTGCCCCATGGTGATTCTACATGTATGTAAAGTATCCAAACATGAACAGGAGCAGTGCACACACATTCAAAACAAATACCACTCCCAAAAAGCCGTGCTGCATCCCTTACCCTAAGGAGATTTTCAAACGTGTCCGTGCATGTAACGCTGATTCAGCACATGTTGCTGTGTTCATGAGGAATAGCAGGAGCACAACAATGCCACCAGCAGACAGCATGCGCAAGTACCTGTGGATGAGAGACACACCAGAAGTCAGCCAAAAGAAGCACATCCGCATACATGTGCATGTACTCGACACGTATAAGGTTGTCAACATGTTAGGTGACAATGATGACCCTGAAAAAACATTCTTCCATTGCACCATCACTCAAGTGACACATCCAAACACACCTCTGACTCACTTGGCAGACATGCAGATGGACAAACACATCGCAACACATGCCACACACGGCCCAATGCGTGCACACTCAGACACTGGAACTCACCACTAAGCAAAGAAGTTGCGTATGAGCCGACTCCGGATGTCCTCTACCGCCTACTCCTCCTCCACATCACTTGCCTCATGACCAAGCCCTTCATCCTCCACGGGTGGATGGTCCTGCTCATCTGGATCCAGAATGAGTGGCACAGCTTTCTCCACTTCCATGTTGTGCAGCATGCAGCACACGAGGAAGATCTTGCAGACCTTCACCGGTGCATATGGGAGTGCGCCACCGGTCTTGTGGAGGCAACGGAATCTCTCTATCACTCGCCTGGTCCGCCCATTGGCGTTGTTGTAGCGGTGATCGGCAGCCGTGCTGGGGTTGCGGAGAGGCGTGATCAGCCGTGGCATGTTGGGATAGCCAGCGTCCCCTACATGGAAACATCATGGACAACAGTGGGTCAGGAGAAGCAGTAAGACAGGTAGATGACGTTAAATACAGGACTGCCAGAGTATACCCACCAACAATACATGCTCGTTCGTTGCGCAGCCGCAGCATCATTTCAGGCAGCCTGCTACGCCTCATGATGTAGGCATCGTGTGCTGATCCTGGAAAACGAGCACAGACATGTGAAATCACCATGTTGGCAAGACACACCACAAGGGCATTAATGGAGTGGTAATGCTTGCGGTTCCTATACGCTACCTCCTGTGCCTGTGGTGGTACCAAAGCCACATGTGTTCCATCTATGGACCCAATGACATGGGGCATCCCTCCCAGGGCATAGAACTCACGCTTGACACCTGTCAACTGCTCAGGAGTTGGGAATTTTATGAACTCATCCAGGTGATCCAACATGGCCTCTAAAAAATCATGCAGAACACAGCTGAACATGGTTTGGGACATACCATCGACATGGGCAATGGTATGTTGAAAGGTACCCGTGGCAAAGAAATGTAGGGCTGCCATCACCTTCATCTTGGGCGTCAGTGCAGTAGGATACCTGTGTAGCGGTTGGAGGTGTGGTGCCAGCCGTGTCGTCAAGTCCTCAATCAAATGTTGGGGGAAGCGGTAGTGGCGTATACAGTCATGTTCCCTCATGTCAGCCAAGTCCGGAATTGGTCGAGGGAGAGGCGGAGCCCTGCAGTGAATTAGAAGGGACAACGAAGAGTGAGTACAGTACACCACCAATGTCAATGTACTGAACACATGTTCAACAGGCAATACACATATGCTACATACAGAGTCAGGTCTGTGCAATATGCCCTGGACACGTATGCCAGGCAGGTGACAGTCCTAACAAGAGCCAGCTACAAACGTTGATTCTCAACCTCAATATGCCATGCCATGAAACTAGCTGTGGGCCAGTGTAAGTGAACAGGCAGACGCATTACAGGAGTTACAGACATCCACATATGTGCAGAAGAAGGATGTTTATTGTACAGACAGGTTGCGGAACACTAGAGGCACAGGTCACATGTCATAGAAAAAGGACAGACCGCAAACCTTGCTATGAAGGATTACATGTCAAGACTGATCACACATACATTGAGAGTATGCAGATATGTCCTTGTTTTGAAACTCCGTGTCGATGCATACATACACACCTTACGTCGGATTACAGTAACAGTGTGCCATGCCCATCTACACACAGACACATGTTGGTTGCAGCAACTGCAGATGCATTTGACCAAACACCTACAGCAAACCTATGGGAACACATGACACACACATGACATAGTTACAGCATGCAACACGGGCATTCACATGTCAGGGGTAATATTCCGTGTACCTGGCATCAGGGGACAGTTGCGGGTGTCGGTGACTGTGCCATGCCAGTGACGCATGGCTCAACAAGTCTGTACTACATGCACACATGTCAAAGGAGTGAAGGGGATGAGTGGCACATAGGGCACCATCACACATGACATGTGTACACAGCTCATCATACTTTTATTAGCTTCACACCTCAGGAATATAGTGCCACATCACAGCCTGACCCACCTGTGCCCGACACATGTAGTACTACACAGACAATGCCTTGATGTCCAGCCTTGGCCAAGTATGACAGCTCAATTCCTTTCTGGTTGCCGCCTGTCACCACTGTCAGGTGTGAAACACACCGTACATACGCTATGAGGGCGTGTGTAGGGTCCCTATCACTATGGGAGTGCTGACGTATGCGTACGCCACAGTTATACGGACCGTACACGCGTGTGTAGGGTCCCTATCACTATGGGAGTACTGGCGTATGCATACGCCACAGTGATACGGACCGTACACGCGTGTGTAGGGTCCCTATCACTATGGGAGTGCTGGCGTATGCGTACGCCACAGTGATACAGACCGTACACGCGTGTGTAGGGTCCCTATCACTATGGGAGTGCTGGCGTATGCGTACGCCACAGTGATACGGACCGTACACGCGTGTGTAGGGTCCCTATCACTATGGGAGTGGTGGCGTATGCGTACGCCACAGTGATACGGACCGTACATGCGTGTGTAGGGTCCCTATCACTATGGGAGTGCTGGCGTATGCGTACGCCATAGTGATACGAACCGTACACGCGTGTGTAGGGTCCCTATCACTATGGGAGTGCTGGCATATGCGTACGCCACAGTGATACGGACCGTACACGCGTGCGTATGCGTACGTCATAGTGATACGGACCAACCCTACACACGCATGTACGGTCCGTAGTACTATGGCGTACGCATACGCCAGCACTTTCATAGTGATAGGGACCCTACACACGCGTGTACGGTCCGTATCACTGTGGCATACGCATACGCCAGCACTCCCATAGTGATAGGGACCCTACACACACGTGTACAGTCCATATCACTGTGGCGTACGCATACGCCAGCACTCCCATAGTGATAGGGCCCCTACACGCACGTGTACGGTCCGTATCACTGCATTTGGGGTGCCCTAGGGCCATGGAACGGACCGTACCTGTGTGTAAATATTGAAATAACATAGCGGACACATGAGGGACAAGTATAAGGGCCTAAGTGCATGCTGGTTGTCATGGAGACCCAGTTTAAAGTTTGAATTATTGCATCAGGTGGACAGCAGAAGTCGGTTGGAAACAATATACTTTGTTGCAAAGTGGTTGTTGACTTGACATCATGCTCAATTTTTAAACCATGCAAAGCCATTCACTGGGGTAGGTTTAAAGGGATTGGAGGAAACATAGGATGCTAATGTGACTGACCAATCACTCTGTACTCCTGTAAATGAAACAGGCCAGCATGGCAGATATAAGGCAGCCAGGTCCCATGAGAGAGCACTTGCCTGCACATCCTTTCATTCCACAACACTGCTGCTGCTCGTGATTCCTCTGGCACCATGTCCAGGTCTGTGGAGAGGGCCCAGCCATTCACCATGGAGGAGAATATGGCGTTGGTGGATGTGATCCTCCCACAGTACACCATGCTGTATGGTCGACTAGGGGAGCAGGTGAGTGCAGACTCCACTAGCTTAGACTGTGCCCCTTTTTTGTGACTGTGACTTCTGGCATTGTGTCCCTGTGTGACAGACATGCAATGTTGTTTCGAGTGGGTCCCAGGGTGGGGAAGGCCTCATGTCTCCCATGCAGAGCATGCTGTGGTTCCTGTGTGCACTCCTCACTTGCATTGTGCTTACTGTGACAATCAATGCATGGTGCATGCCACATTCTGCCTGGCTACTCCTCCTGGGAATGTTGTTGCTACAATCCTGATGTGATTCTGTGGTCCCCCCAGTGTGACAGGTGACAGTACCCATAGATGTGTGTTTGTTTAGTGTACCTGTGCTGTGAGTGTCCAAATGATGTGTTCGTCCCCTGGACATTGGTGTGTGTGTAAGTCCCCTGTCAAGTGGGTGAGTGCAAATGGGGAGTGTTGCACACCAGCTGCATGAGGGATGGATATACCCTGCCCATGTGATGTGAGCAGGGAGCAGTGCTGTGTTACTGCCGTGCTGAGCCAGCCCCACACCTGTGACACCCCCCAGTCTAGTGGCACATGGGCAGAGTGAGGTTTGTACCCGCAGTTGGCAATGGCAGGTGATTGTCCTGTGCCTGTGTGTGTCTGTGTACTCTGCTGAGGTAGCGTCAGTGGGCTGGGGCATGTGACTGCTTTGAGGTGCTGTACATAATCCTTGTGTAGCTTGTGATGCACAGTGTGATCCAGGATCATTGATTGTGTGGCACCCCTCATGCCACCTGTGTACTTTCAATGCCACGTAGTGCATTTTGCCTTCCACAGTGGATTATGTCCCTATGACAAATGTGCAATGAGTTGCCTGCATACCATGGCCTGTTCAAAGAAGACAAATTGTTAATATGTGTGTCTCTGTGTCATTGCTCAGGTGAATTAAAGTATTCTCACTTTTGCATTCTCACAGGTAGGCGTCCATGCCAAGGGGGAGATATGGAAGCAAGCCATCAGTGCCGTGAGGAATACGGAGGGTCGGAAGCGGCGCCTAGCCCAGGTGAGGAAACGCTGGCAGGATATCCGGTGCTGGACGAGGAGGATTGCACGGGTCCTGCTGGGGGACTCACCTGAGAGCCGGAAGAACCGTGGGCGCCGGCGTCTGACCCACATCCATAAGCGTGTGCTGGCGGTGGTCTTCCCCGACTTGGATAGGCGCTTATAGGAGAAGCAGCAGCAGGAAGGGGGTAGGTACATGTGTGTTTGTTGTGTGTCACCTGCTTTTGGAAGTGCGCAGTTGCATGGATACACTGCCAGGGTTTACACATGTGCAGTGCATAACCAGTTCCCAAGAGTAAACCGGTGCTGTTCTTCCTCCCTTCCCCACCTTGCCATGTGTTCCCTGGTCTGTGTGTAGTCACTCTTGCACAAGGTAATCTAGGCTGGCAGTTAATCCAAGTGCCCAATGCTTGCAGCATCATGTGTGGGAGTGGAGTGCAACAGGTTTTGGGACCTTGGCTGTGCCCTGGCCAGTTCAGTCATTGTGGGGTCCATGTCAGTTGGCACTGATGGTGAGTCCCAACATAGGAGTGTGTCTTTAAAGTGTACTGCCTTCCAGCATGCATGTCCAATGTTGTGCCCTCTGACATGATGTGCATGAGTGGGAGTAATGCATAGTGCAGGGACGGTTGCTTCAGTTGCAGTCATATCCATCCAGGACCATGGAGGTGTGTGGCCTCTACCGTGCCCTAGGGCACCTTTTCCTAGGTATCATGTGTGTCATCCAACAATGTGGACATTCTCTGTGTCTTCGGCATAGGTTGGGCTCTGTGGCATTGTACCCTGGCCTCATCTGTATTGACGTAAAATGTGCTACATGTGTCCACTGTACAGTGTGACCCAATTTTGCTTGTGCATACTCACAGTGGGCGGTGCCTGTGTGTCTTGGAACGACAATCTGATGATGGTTGATTGTCAATGATATATGTGGACAGGCGCACCAGGGGTAGTTTGTGTACAATCAGGATTTAGTGCAGGCCATGTGTTTTTATCCCAGAGTAAGAGGTGTAAGTACTTCCTCTGTCTCAATCACATTGTCTCAGGTAGGGGGTGCTTTGTGGGGGCAAGGCCTACATGTCCAAATCTGAAGTCTCCCTGCTAGGTCTGGCCTGTGTGTGATGTTTGTCTGGACATACACTCAAGGTGCAGTGACACAGTCATGTTGTGCATGTTTTAATGTATTAACTTTGCAGCATGTGCTAAAAGTTAATAGACATGGTTCATGCTTATCCCTTTTTTGTCAACGCTGTGTGGTACAGGTGGGCGGAATTTGCGAAATTAACGTTCGCAAATTATCGCGAAAATGTTTAAAATTATCGCAAACAAGAGGAAATATCGCGAAGATGCGGAAGTTTTTTTCCGGCATGTTCGTGAGATTTTCTGCATGGTTGTGGGTCGCCAACTTACCCATGTGGTTGCTTGCGGGCGCGGCCATCTTGTTTTGAGTTGTCTCGCGGTGCATGATCGCGAGAAGAAAGACGTGATCGCGCGACGCATGACGTCACTGCGGGCGCGAGCTGTCGCGAGACAGCGCAAATGGCTAAAAACAATACAACATCTCATGGAGAACCGGATCAAGAAAACTTGTCGGCGAACGCAGGGATTCAGGTAAGGCGATCGCGCGCGCGCGAGAATGTATTATTTTACAGAATGTATTATTTTACAGCACGAGCAAGAAACAAATTATCGCCAAGCTGCAGAAACCGGAATTTTGGACATTTTCGCGCTCTCCGCGGAACGCGAAAATGTCAAATTATCGCAATTTCCGCGAACGGAACGAAATTTTCGCCCAGGCCTAGTACAGATGCTGTGCACGATTGTCCCCAGAGCCTGGCTCCTCTGTCCTATTTGATAGCAAGTAATTTGCTGTTGGGTCATGCTCTCCATTGTTTCTCAGTGGCATGGTGGGTCAACCAGCTGTGTGTTGCAGGGCCTACATATGTACCTTGTGTTGTAGATGTTACTCATGTTGCTCTTCAGGCTATGCACTGTGACCTATGTAGATTTGACTCATGTGAAATATGTATACAGGTGTCTGATTATTTCCTGTCTTTTCACCTTGCCCACAGCATCGTCGGGGGACTCCGAGGGAGACACTGGCACGGACCGTGAGAAGGGAGCAGGCACCAGTGGCAGCAGTGCTGTCTTGTCTGGCTCATCGAGTGGCACGGAGGCCGAGGGGAGTGAAGCAGAGGACCTGTCCAGTACCACCACCGACTATGACGCTGACGGGTCCGAGGCTGATCTCCCAGAGGGGGCGGAGGCTGCTCCCACAGCTGACAGCAGCACTCAATCTCTACCCGCCCCCTCGATTCCCATCACCGGCCTCCCACTTGCTCTGGTCCCTTCCTGCCGTGCTAGGTCACCACATGTCTCCTTCTTGCCAGGCACCTCACCCCCTGCCCCTGTCTCCACTGCTGCCGTGAATGCCGAGTCTGTGGTCATCCTGCGCCAGTTGCAGGTTGGTCAGACTGCGATGCTTTATGTCCTCCATGGCTACACACGAGTGCTCACCCAGATGGAGGCATACATGGAGGGCATCTCAGCTGTGCAGTCTGACCAACGCCAGTTGCTGAGGTCCATTGACTCAACACTGACTGCAGCAGTGGGTCTCCTGCAGCGCTACGTCCCCCCCCTACCCCTGCACCATCCACATTTCCCACTCCCATGCCTGTCCAAAGCACACCCAGACGTCCCCATGCACGCACCCCACCAGACACAGGCACCACACCACCAGGGAAGGCCAAGCGCACACCTCCTGTCACGCACACACAGGGTGAAGTAGGCACACCCACTGGGTCGGGGGGCAAACACATTCATCACAACCCACTACCTCCAAATCCACTCCCCTCAGCTCTCCTGGCCAGGATTCCACCAAAGAATCCTTCATGGCCGCTCTGTCCCTGAGCCCCAGTGTGACACCACCCCGCAAGCGGTCAAAGGAGTCCCCGGTCAGGGTAGTTGAGTCGTCCCCCCTGTCCACACCCTTCCCCAGTAGTGCTGCGACCCATCCCTCCGACACCCCCTCTCCTTGGGGCATGTGGTTCCTTCGGGTGCAGGGGAGACGCTGGAGGACCTTGCAACCATGTGCAGCGCCATTCTGACCTCCACCTTTGGCGCTGCCCCACCCCCTGTGGTGGAGTCCTCCGTCCCTGCACCCACAACACCTACCCTTGCCCCTCCTGTCCCTGTGGTGCCTGCTCCTTCCCTCCCCCACATGATGCCCCCCCCGTGGAAGCAAAGGAGGTATGAACTGTGCAGGCAAGCTAGGGGACACGCGTCCCTATGTGTCCCCCACCAGGAATTGGACTATGGACTGCCCTATGGGCCTTGTACATATTCAACTTTTAATAACAAATCTTTTTTTAATGCTGAATAAAGCTATGTTTTTTTCCCTTTGCACACTACTGCTTTTCTGGTATTGCTGTTGGTGGTGCTGCTCCATGATTTGGGGTGGGGATAATGTGTTAGGTGTCTGGGAAATGTAGTAGTGTGCTGATCATGGGGTGGACCCTGGTATCTGTGTGCCATCACAAGGTATTTGCGAAAAAACTTTGTTCATGTATGCTCTTACTGCATGGTGACATTGTCCCAAGGTGTGTTCCTTCCTCTGTGCACCCTGACATCTTCCCTGCAGGGTGTTTCCTAAATGTTGTGATGAGCTGTGTCTACATATCCTTGGTGTGTGACGGATCCGTTCAACTTTGGCCATGCATGCTGGGCAATGTCTCCACCTGCATTATTTGTGGCATCCTTGGTGGTCACTGTACTTGTGTGTGGAGTATATTGAAGTTACTTCATGTGGACATGTTCCCTTTTACACACTATGCATGTGTGTACTCCCAGCCTCGCACACATGTTACATGTTCTGCAGGGTCTTTTAGCACCTAACTGACAATTGTGGGCATTGTATCTATGGGTACTGCACACTTTTCTTTCCATGGGCACTGCTGGGAGGACTCTGCACCCACCCCTCCTGTGTCTGGGCACTGCTGGGAGTGATAGGCACCCACCTCTCCTATGTCTGGGCAGTGCTGGGAGTGATAGGCACCCACCCTTTCTATGTCTGGGCACTGCTGGGAGTGATAGGCACCCACCCCTCCTATGTCTGGGCACTGCTGGGAGGACTCTGCACCCACCCCTCCTGTGTCTGGGCACTGCTGGGAGTGATAGGCACCCACCCCCCCTATGTCTGGGCACTGCTGGGAGGACTCTGCGCCCACCCCTCCTATGTCTGGGCACTGCTGGGAGTGATAGGCACCCACCCCTCCTATGTCTGGGCACTGCTGGGAGGACTCTGCACCCACCCCTCCTATGTCTGGGCACTGCTGGGAGGACTCTGCACCCACCCCTTCTGTGTCTGGGCACTGCTGGGAGTGATAGGCACCCACCCCTCCTATGTCTGGGCACTGCTGGGAGGACTCTTCACCCACCCCTCCTATGTCTGGGCACTGCTGGGAGGACTCTGCACCCACCCCTCCTATGTTTGGGCACTGCTGGGAGGAGGACTCTGCACCCACCCCGCCTGTGTCTGGGCACTGCTGGGAGTGATAGGCACCCACCCCTCCTATGTCTGGGCACTGCTGGGAGGACTCTGCACCCACCCCTCCTGTGTCTGGGCACTGCTGGGAGGACTCTGCACCCCCCTCCTGTGTCTGGGCACTGCTGGGAGTGATAGGCACCCACCCCTCCTATGTCTGGGCACTGCTAGGAGTGATAGGCACCCACCCCTTCTATGTCTGGGCACTGCTGGGAGGACTCTGCACCCACCCCTCCTGTGTCTGGGCACTGCTGGAAGTGATAGGCACCCACCCCTCCTATGTCTGGGCACTGCTGGGAGTGATAGTCACCCACCCCTCCTATGTCTGGGCACTGCTGGGAGGACTCTGCACCCACCCCTCCTGTGTCTGGGCACTGCTGGGAGGACTCTGCACCGACCCCTCCTATTTCTGGGCACTGCTGGGAGGACTCTGCACCAACCCCTCCTGTGTCTGGGCACTGCTGGGAGTGATAGGCACCCACCCCTCCTATGTCTGGCCACTGCTGGGAGGACTCTGCACCCACCCCTCCTGTGTCTGGGCACTGCTGGGAGGACTCTGCACCCACCCCTCCTATGTCTGGGCACTGCTGGGAGGACTCTGCACCCACCCCTCCTGTGTCTGGGCACTGCTGGGAGTGATAGGCACCCACCCCTCCTATGTCTGGGCACTGCTGGGAGGACTCTGCACCCACCCCTCCTATGTCTGGGCACTGCTGGGAGGACTCTGCACCCACCCCTTCTGTGTCTGGGCACTGCTGGGAGTGATAGGCACCCACCCCTCCTATGTCTGGGCACTGCTGGGAGGACTCTTCACCCACCCCTCCTATGTCTGGGCACTGCTGGGAGGACTCTGCACCCACCCCTCCTATGTTTGGGCACTGCTGGGAGGAGGACTCTGCACCCACCCCTCCTGTGTCTGGGCACTGCTGGGAGTGATAGGCACCCACCCCTCCTATGTCTGGGCACTGCTGGGAGGACTCTGCACCCACCCCTCCTATGTCTGGGCACTGCTGGGAGGACTCTGCACCCCCCCCTCCTGTTTCTGGGCACTGCTGGGAGGACTCTGCACCCCCCCTCCTGAGTCTGGGCACTGCTGGGAGTGATAGGCACCCACCCCTCCTATGTCTGGGCACTGCTAGGAGTGATAGGCACCCACCCCTCTTATGTCTGGGCACTGCTGGGAGGACTCTGCACCCACCCCTCCTGTGTCTGGACACTGCTGGAAGTGATAGGCACCCACCCCTCCTATGTCTGGGCACTGCTGGGAGTGATAGTCACCCACCCCTCCTATGTCTGGGCACTGCTGGGAGGACTCTGCACCCACCCCTCCTGTGTCTGGGCACTGCTGGGAGGACTCTGCACCGACCCCTCCTATTTCTGGGCACTGCTGGGAGGACTCTGCACCCACCCCTCCTGTGTCTGGGCACTGCTGGGAGTGATAGGCACCCACCCCTCCTATGTCTGGGCACTGCTAGGAGGACTCTGCACCCACCCCTCCTGTGTCTGGGCACTGCTGGGAGGACTCTGCACCCACCCCTCCTGTGTCTGGGCACTGCTGGGAGGACTCTGCACCCACCCCTCCTGTGTCTGGGCACTGCTGGGAGTGATAGGCACCCACCCCTCCTATGTCTGGGCACTGCTGGGAGGACTCTGCACCCACCCCTCCTATGTCTGGGCACTGCTGGGAGTGATAGACACCCACCCCTCCTATGTCTGGGCACTGCTGGGAGGACTCTGCACCCACCCCTCCTATGTCTGGGCACTGCTGGGAGGACTCTGCACCCACCCCTCCTGTGTCTGGGCACTGCTGGGAGTGATAGGTACCCACCCCTCCTATGTCTGGGCACTGCTGGGAGGACTCTGCACCCACCCCTCCTATGTCTGGGCACTGCTAGGAGTGATAGGCACCCACCCCTCCTATGTCTGGGCACTGCTGGGAGGACTCTGCACCCACCCCTCCTGTGTCTGGGCACTGCTGGGAGTGATAGGCACCTACCCCTCCTATGTCTGGGCAGTGCTGGGAGTGATAGGCACCCACCCCTCCTATGTCTGGGCACTGCTGGGAGTGATAGGCACCCACCCCTCCTATGTCTGGGCACTGCTGGGAGGACTCTGCGCCCACCCCTCCTGTGTCTGGGCACTGCTGGGAGTGATAGGCACCCACCCCTCCTATGTCTGGGCACTGCTGGGAGTGATAGTCACCCACCCCTCCTGTGTCTGGGCACTGCTGCGAGGACTCTGCACCCACCCCTCCTATGTCTGGGCACTGCTGGGAGGACTCTGCACCCACCCCTCCTGTGTCTGGGCACTGCTGGGAGTGATAGGCACCCACCCCTCCTATGTCTGGGCACTGCTGGGAGTGATAGGCACCCAGCCCGTCTATGTCTGGGCACTGCTGGGAGGACTCTGCACCCACCCCTCCTGTGTCTGGGCACTGCTGGGAGTGATAGGCACCCACCCCTCCTATGTCTGGGCACTGCTGGGAGTGATAGGCACCCACCCCGCCTATGTCTGGGCACTGCTGGGAGGACTCTGCACCCACCCCTCCTGTGTCTGGGCACTGCTGGGAGTGATAGGCACCCACCCCTCCTGTGTCTGGGCATGTAGGCTCGGGACATACACAGGTGTGGGTACGCTCCATTCATACACGGGTGGGGATACGCTCCGTACATACACTGGTGGGGTGTGGGTATGCTCCATTCATACACGGGTGAGGGTACGCTCCGTACATACACTGGTGGGGTGTGGGTATGCACCATTCATACATGGTTGGGGGTACGCTTCATTCATACACGGGTGGGGGTATGCTCCGTACATACACTGGTGGGGTGTGGATACGCTCCATTCATACACGGGTGGGGGTACGCTCCGTATATACACTGGTGGGGTGTGGGTACGCTCCATTCATACACGGGTGGGGGTACGCTCTGTACATACACTGGTGGGGTGTGGGTACGCTCCATTCATACACGGGTGGGGGTTCGCTCCGTCCATTCCCGTATCCACGATCTGCAGGCCTGGGTACGTACCATACCCACGCCTTCGGAGCGTGGGTACGGGTCGTACCACGCCCACCCCTATGTCACCTCAACAATGGCGGTACGGCCCGTACCCACACTCTGAAGGCCTGGGTACGGTGCAGACCCCCAATGGTGTGCCGTAGGGGTACGCACCGTACCCAGCCCTTCAGAGTGTGGGTATGGGTCGTACCACGCATACCCCTACATCACCCCAACATTGCTGGTACAGCCCGTACCCAGGCCTTCAGAAAGTGGGTACGGGCCGTACCGCCATTGTTGGGGTGACGTAGGGGTGGGCGTGGTACGACCCGTACCCACGCTCTTAAGGCGTGGGTACGGTACGTACCGGTATTGTTGTGTTGCCGGTCCGTGTCAACATCCACTTCCGTTGTGGCGGACGCTTGCGTTGCTGGACACGCCCCCACCCCCTCGAGGTGACCAGGTCCTACAGGTCAGGTATGTCCAGGGCATGTGTGATTTGTGACTTGTGTGGGGGTTATGTGTCCTGCCCCTGCCCCCCCCCTTTGCCCCTGGGTGTTGTTCTGACCTTCTGCGTCATCTGCGTCAGTTCCTGTAGAGCAGGTGGACTGCTATGAGTGCTGGGATGACACGTGGGTCCGGGTCCATGGCTGTCTGTCGCGTACAGGTGCTCCTTGTGCGCGTCGTCCTGATTTCCCGGCAGTTTTTGGCAGCCGGAGAATGTGATCCGTGCGGGGTGACGTCGGTGCGGATCGTACTTCCTGGTTCGTGAAACGCAGCCTGAATGCATCCCGACGTCACGTCGGCGCCTTCTCGGATCACATTGGTATGTATTTTTTCGTCGGTCGGTGTTTTTTACGATTTGTACGGAAATGGTGTTTCCGTGCGAATCGTACTTGCATTTTTGTAATGTTTTTTTAACCGGGTACGAGTCGGACGGAGAAAATGCTCCGTCTGACGGTTCGTACCCGGTTTCTCCTGGATCGGAATCGGCACCTAAATGTTACCAGATACAAGGTGTATTATAGCGTTACAAAATGGCTGCCACACTTGACATGTTTGTATGCACTTTTTATAGGTGCAGTCCTTTCTTTATTTTGTGTAAGGAAATAGATAAAATCACGAGTTATAGATTTATGTACTAGCAGCGTGAGAAAGGCGCAAGCCGAAACTCGTTGTTTTTTGCCATTAAATTAACTTTATTCAGCATGCAGAAGTGTCCGAGTATTCTTTGCGAATAAGTGGAGGATTTTTTAAACGGAATTTGGGGCCTCCGGAAGCCCAAACTCGGACCGCCCTTGAGACAGTCTTGTGGATAATCCAACTGGGACTGGTGCTGTGAGATATATATATATATATATATATATATTACCTATTGGCAGTCGCCAGTAGGTAGTTATAGTTAGGACCTATTTTCCATAGGAAATCCGCAACATTCAATTTGGAATAACGTTGGCACTGATTGACGAATCTTTGTGAAATTTTCCAAACTTATAGCCAGCTCCGGCCCGCTCCTATCCTGAAAAACGGTGATTCGTCAAGCGGGGGCTGAGAAAAAAGGGGGTCCCAAAACACGTTTTCCCCATGCATTTTCCCATAGGACCTGTTGACGCAGCTACAGCCCAAACTGCTGAATGGAATTACACCAAATGTGGCAAAGAGGTAGTCCTCAGTTCAGACTCGTGCCTTTTGCTTAAATGGTGTAAATCCGTTCAGTAGTTCCTGAGAAAATTAGAGTTAAAAAGATAGATATATCTGGGCGGAGCCTAACCACACATCTCATCGTGAGATCTGATTGGCTGTCAGTATTTCATCCAAGAAGTGTTGGCAGTCATCTTGGGACCAATATACATGATAGCACCTCATTAAAAAGCATTGCAGTTAATAGAAGGTTTGAAGACTTTAGTTACATTATAAATCATTTGTTGATGGTACCATACTCATTTTAAGAATTGTGGTGTGTTCTAAGGTGATTTTACTATGTGAAAAAGCCTTCTGCTGTGATATCATGAATCATGTTTGAGAGAAAACTATTTTCTCATGCTTTTCCCACAGAGCTTTGGAAGGTGATCTATAAGCTAAACTGAAAGCATATTTTCTGTAAATTCACATTATCTTTCTCAGTCATGTGAGAATGAAGTCTGACATTCTCAGTAAAACATGTACATCCAACAAGGGCAGAGACTTTCAGTTGATTCCTTTGTGTTCTACTGCAGCTTCCCAGAGTATTCTAAAGAACAACTAGAGCGCTAACAGTCCTACTTATGACAAACGTATTGCACACCTGAAGCCATCTTGAATGGAATAAAGTGGTAACTCTTAAAACATTTAATTTAAAAAGGAACAAAATGAGGGGGTTCATTTTGCCATAGAAAGTATGATTAGTGCTGCAGAAAGATCAGGGCACATTTTGAGTGACTTCTCAAATCCTCTTCTATTTCATAAAACAATTCTGACATGCAGACTGAAACATGCACTTTGAATACCAGCAGCAGACTTCCCTGATGAGCAGTAGCTTTACTACAGTGATCTAATGAGAAACTAGAGTGCTAACATTCAGAATTTATGGCAAATGTGTGACACATCTGAATGCCTTCTTGATGGAACCAAAGTAAAAAACTGAAGGTATTTCCTACTGAGGAGACTGCTGTAAATGAGGAAATTAGGAAACTTCATAACAAATAAATCTGCCAAGATGGCCACTAGAGAAAAAAGAGCCCAAATGTAGCCCAAATATCACCCAGATGTAGCCCAAGTATAGCCTAATGACAGTGCAAAACACTTATCTTTTGTGTATTTGCAGTTTTATATAGTGCAGACTTGTCAGGTATTGGAGTGCTTTACATGAGCATTGGTTACATCACACAAGTGTAAATTCATTTTGGCTTAAGACATGGGGAGATTTAGTGATTTGACCAGAATCACAGAATGTTGAGCTGAAACAGAAACTTCAACCTGGTTCCCTAGTTGCAAGGTCTGCAGCTCTGGAAGTAACACGACATCCTCTCCCCTAAGTGCAACATTTAATCAAGTGGTCAACTGGATAAAAAAACATAAAGATTACAAATAATTTAAAAGTTCTTTGTCGCTATTTGAAAACTCAGACAATATGTCCTCATTTTAGTTTTTTAGAGCACTAACCATAATTTTGATGCAAATAAGACCCTCTCATATATGTAATTTCTAAAGGAAATGCTCTAGGTATTACAGTTTTGATTACATCAAGATGACGTCAGGCGTTCCACACTTTTGTAATAAATATAGAATGTTAGCAATCTAGTTGTTCATTGGGATACTGTTGAGAAGCAGAGGCCAGGGGCAAGGACTCTGAAAATTGAAGGCAGGTAGGAGAGTGCAGAGGCAACAATTTGACCACACTGGGCAGACAGGAAGGGCAGTGGAAGCACAACAGACTATGGAGGGCAGTGGAAAGGGAAGCAGGGGCAACTAACCAACAATACAGGACTGGCAAGAGAGGCTGTGGCAATATAATAGCCCATCGTGGGCAGAAGGAAGAGGCAGTGGTAGTACAACCATACATGCCAACAGACCCGTTTCAGCCAGGAAATGTCCAATGTTTTTAAGCTCAATTGGGCTTTATTTGACCTGTCTCCTGTCTACAATCTCCTCTTTTTCAATGTAACTCAAAGGGGAAAATCTCCCTCTTACCAAGTTCGAAATGTTCGCAAGTATGGTATATTGGATCATGGTAGGCAGGAGGAATTGGGGTAGGGACATGGACTCGGATGACAGAGGACAGGAGGGACATGGAGAGGTGTACAAAACTGACCCTACAGGGCAGGCATCAGGGTTTGCAGCAGCACAATACACCACACAGGGCAAGCGGGACGGGAGTGCAGCACAACAATCCATAGAAAGCAATAGGGAGGGGACAGGACCATGCACATGGACAACAGAGAACAGAGGGGAAAGAGGCAATGGTAGCTAGCTGACCATAATGGACAGACAGGAGAAAAAGCTGCAGCATAACAGACCATAAAGGGTAGGAGGGACGGATCAGGGGCATTACAATGGAACAGACAAGCCAGGAGGGAGGGAATAGGGGTCTGCACATGGAAACAGAGGGCTGGGGCAAGGGGGCAGGGCAGAAGCAGCAAGATGACCATGGAAGTCAGGTAGGATGGACACTAGAAACAAGACACACCATGGAGAGCAACAGTGAGACTATGATGGCATACTCGCAGACCATGGATGGAAGGTGGGAGGGGGTCAGGGGCAGCTAACTGACCACACAGGGAAGGTGGGAGGGGCCATGGCAGCACAGAAGACCATGCATGGCAAGCGGGAAGGTTAGTGGCAGCACAATGGCTATGATGGGCAAGAAGGAGGGTGCAGAGGCATGCACAAAGGACCATGGAGGATAGAAGGGAGGGTCAGGACCTGGGCACAGACAAGAGAGTTCATGGCAAGGGGCCTCACAAAATACCGTGCGGGGCAGGCAGGAGGAGCAGTTGCAGCACAACAGACCAGGGAGGGCAGAAGGGTGTGGCAGTAAAATGGACCATGGAGGACAGGAGGAAGGGGATAGGAGCATGGCATGTGGACAGGCAGGGTGGAGGTGGCAGGGACAGGTTACAGTCATCTGACAATGCTAGGCAGGTGGGAGGGGAGTGGCAGCTCAACAGAACACTCAGAGTAGATAGGAGTGGCAGGTCCATGGAACATGGTGGGCAAAAAGGATGGAGCAGGCGCATGCACAAAGACATTGTCAGCAGGGGGAAGGAGAATAGGGGCAGCAAGCTAAGCACAGAGGCTAAGCAGGAGGTCAATGATGGTCCATAGAATTGGGAAATGGAGGGCAGGAGGAGTGGACTGGTACATCATGCTAAAAGGAGGGCAGTGGCAGCACATCAGACAATGCATGGCAGGAGGGAGGAGGCTAGTCCATGGATTCAGACAACAGATGATAGGGAGGAGGTGGATGGGGCAGCGAGCTAACTGTTCAGAGAAGGTGGGTATTAGGAGCTTTATTGTTTTTAAAATGTGTGTCTGTACAAACTACTTAAAATATGAACAAGTATGCATCATAATCATACTTTTATTCAGGAAGAAGAGGACGTTTGTGACTGTGACTCCGGGCTCACTTGGCAGAAACACCCCCTGACCCTCCTCCCCCATCGCAAAATGCAATGCCCGTGAAAAGGGTAGGTGGACGCAGTGTTATATAGAACATAGTCCTGAGAGCACGATTGAAAATGAAAACTAGATATATTAGATGATATAAACTATGCACCAAAAAGTTTGATATAAGATGAACCGGGCGTGAAATATAATATGCAATACATTGTGCGCAATGACAGATTCATTGGAGAGCGCGAGATAGCACAGGCACTAGCGCGTGCTATGCGATATGCGTCTTGGAGTGTAATATGCACAGGGCAGTGTTGTGTAACCTAACTAGTATCTAAACTTGTAATATAAAATATGTGCTGGGGAGTCTAACGTTGCATATGCACTGTGACAAAGATATGGATGCCAGATTGTAATATGTATGGCATAGTGCTGTGCGTTATAACATAGGCATCGAGGAAGGCACGTTAGATGGGGCAATATAACCCGTGCGAAGGCAAGTGTGGCATGACATATTCACGGGGTGGTGTTACAGTGCACATGGGCTAGAGAGTGTCATAGCATACGCACTAGCTGGTGGAATACAACACAGAGGTGTGTGGCACTCGGCGGGCACTGGTGAGTGTAAAACAGCATTGGGCTCAGCCAGGAGCATGCTGTGACTCTCAAGTGAGGTTTGTCTCCTTTCCAGAAAGTAAAATAAAAAGTATTACACATCCGGCGGTGGATGTGTGTTTTTATTAACCGTGAGGGGGGTTTCTTGCATAGTTTGGTCGAATTTTTGTCGAATCCCCTTTGAATGGCTTGGTGTGCGTGTGTATTAAATGTGCCCGTCAATAGCTACCCATATTTGTATAAATAAACGACAAGGGTGTCTACTTGGAGAGTACCCACCGGCGGGGGTGCCGGGATTAGGCATGGTAGGGCGTCAGACACGTCAGAGCTTCACTAGTGGTGTAAATACATTTCACGTGGATTCATTGTATGCATAGTCGCCTTTTAATGAATATCACGCAAATCGTCATGGTGATAGGTACATATGGTTTGTCAAGCATGTCCTAGGTGTTTCTATAAATATATATTTTTTTAAAAATAATAAAAAATAAAGGCCGGCCCTGGGGGATGGGGTCCCTGGGGCCATAAGTGGCCTAAGGAGGGGGGCAACGCAGCCCCCCTCCTAAAGAATAAAAAAAAAAAAAAGCCCATGACCCGGGGGTTGGAGTCCCCGGGGCCGATTAAGGCCTTGGGAGGGGGGCCACGCGGCCCCATCCAAATTTATCTTTTTCAACAAAATAAATTAGGGAGCAGGACCTGGGGGATGGGGTCCCCAGGGCCAATAAATTAGAAAAAGAAGGGGGGCCACACAGCCCTCCTTCTTAAAAAAATAAAATAAATAAAAGACCGGCATGCCCCCTCCTTGCAGTACTCTGCAAACGCGCCTCCTAGCCAGTTGTAAGTTGGGGAATTAATTCCCCTTCAATTCTGAGGGTCCCTGAGGGCAAATTAGACCAACAGGTATCTCCAGTATGCGCCAGGGAGCAGCGTTGCAGACAGGTGTTCTAAGGCCACGCCCCTTTTTACACCTCTATGCAACGCAGCTCTGTGGCGCTTACTGGAGGTACCTAGTGGGCTAGTTTGACCCTAGGGACCCTTAGGATTTAAGGGGACTTAATCTCCCAACTTAAAGCAGCCACAGGGCGCGTTTACACAGTGGTGAAGGGAGGGTTCGGGGCCTGGGGTGACATGTGCAAACACGCCCTGTGGCGCGTTTTAAGTTGGGAAAATAATTCCCTTTAAATCCTGAGGGACCATGGGGGCCAACTAGCCCACCAGGTGCTTCCAGTAAGCGTCACTGCTCTGCGTTGCAGAGAGGTGGTGCAGGCCGTGCCCCTTTTTACACCTCTCTACAATGACACTTACTGGACATACCTAGTGGGCTATTTTGCCCCTAGGGACCCTCAGGATTCAAGGGGACTTAATCTCCCAACTTAGAACGGCCATAGAGTGTGTTTACACAGTGGGGAAGGGAGGGGACAGGGCCTGAGGTGACGTGTGCAAACACGCCCTATGGCGCGTTTTAAGTTGGGGAAATAATTCTAACTAACTAGCCCACCAGGTGCTTCCAGTAAGCACCACTGAGCTGCGTTGCAGAGAGGTGGTCCAGGCCGTGCCACTTTTTACACCTCTCTGCAACGCAGCTCCGTGGCGCTTACTGGAGGTACCTAGTGGGCTAGTTCGACCCTAGGGACCCTCAGGATTCAATGGGACTTAATCTCCCAACTTAAAATGGCCACAGGGCGTGTTTACACAGTGGGGAAGGGAGGGGACGGGGCCTGAGGTGACGTGTGCAAACACGCCCTGTGGCACGTTTTAAGAGGTAGTTTTAATCCCCTGCCCTATTTACTAGGGGCTTACAGAGGAGGTCATGCTAATCACAGGGGGACCCCAACGCATCGTGTTCCTTAGTGTATGTAGGTGTTTTCACTGTATTCTGAGTGTCTTTTAACATAGCACTGGCTCTAGGACTGGTTAGTCATACTCAGTTACCACCAGAAAAGGTCTGAAAAAGTTGAGGGTACAGGATGATTTTGCAACAAGGCTTCTTTCTGCTCTTCTGTTTGTGCTTTCTGCACTTTATCCTTCTTCCTGCACTTTTCTTCATCTTTGAGGACTTCAGTTGCTTCTTTCAGCATTTCTTTTTTTTCTTTCTGTGCGTTTTTTCTTCTTTCTTCACATGTCCTATCTCTGTAGGCATAGTTAGAAATTAGCATTTAAAAAACCTTTGAAATTCACTGAAAAAACCATAGGTTTCAGGCACGTTATAGTTAGGAATTAGCATTTAAAAAACCTTAAAAATTCACTGAACAAACCATAGGTTTCAGGGGCGTTAGCTGGACTTTTCACTCGTACAAAACCATTGAAATTCCCCCGTTATAGTTAGTTTAGCTAACTATAACTCGCGCGCCCGCAATGCACTGCTGATGACGTCACATATTACATCACTCATGACATGGTCAGTGACGTCACTCATGACATCACTGGTGATATCTCAAATGACATCACTGATGACATCATCCTTGTGATAGAGTGGCAGACCTCCTCTCCCCCTAAAATGACCTTTGATACACACATTCAAAAATAGAAACTAAAGTTTTCAAAACAATGGACATACCAATACCAATACCAGTTACAACAACCTATTCAGTAATTCTAAGATCCACGTACACATCCACTCATTCACCAACAGTCCTATACAGTCACCCATACATGTACTCACTCATCATATGTACTCATACACCTATACATCTTGTTACACAACGCCACTCATCCATAGAGTTACTCACACACATAGTCACTCAAGCTAATAAAGAATCAAACATCCATTTACTTGCATATACAGTGATACACACACCACCACACTTACTTCTACAGAAACTTACACATACTTAGTCTTTTAAACAATCACTTATAGAAACACATACTTATTCATACAGGAACTCTTCCAATCTCTCACTCTCACATATACTCACTTATATACACAACATATACTAGTTTAAAACATATGTAGTTACTCATAAAGACACTATTGAGACAGTCATTCACTCACTAACACACCCATGCACACACTCATCCACCCATACAGTCCTGCACACATGCTGTCTTCAACACATACAAACAGTGAGTCACTCATTCATGCACCTATGCACTACGTAATACCCCCCACCGAACCATACAGACACTCAGACACTCATACTGATACTCAAAAAAACAACTAATAACCTATATAGACACTCATGTAGCTACTCACAACCCATGCAGTCACTTATACACAAAGTGAGAGACTGATACAGATATTTACATATTTAAACATTACTCACTAAGCCATGTATTCACTAAGATACACTTAATCAGTCAGTTATACAATTTTTCAAAAACAAATCATCCATTTACACACTTATATACCCTTTATTCTTCCATCGGCCTTGAGATATACATATATAAAACATATGTAATTTTCAGAAAAACACACATTCACTGGATGATGTCATCAGTGATGTCATTTGAGATGTCATCAGTGATGTCATGAGTGATGTAATATGAGACGTCATCAGCAGTGCATTGCGGGCGCGTGAGTTATAGTTAGCTGAACTAACTATAACGGGGGAATTTCAATGGTTTTGTACGAGTGAAAAGTCCAGCTAACTATAACGCCCCTGAAACCTATGGTTTTTTCAGTGAATATATATATATATATATATATATATATATATATATATAGTACCTATTGGCGGTCACCAGTAGGTAGTTATAGTTAGGACCTATTATCCATAGGAAATTCGTAACATTCTTGGCGCCGGATGACGAATCTTAGCAAAATTTTCAAAACTGGTGGGGCGCTCCGGTCAGCTCCTATGCTGAAAGTTTGGGGGTGATTCGTCAAGGGGGGGCAAGAAAAAAGGGGGGTCCCAAACATGTTTTCTCCATGTTATTTCCCAGAGGAAATTTTGGAACAGAGTGTCACCAAATTTTGCAAAAAGGTAGCCCTTGGCTCAGAAAGAGACCTTTTTTTAAAATGGTGTAAATCCGTTCAGTAGTTCCTGAGAAAATAAAAAAATAGAGGTAAAAAAATCAATTCCCCATAGGAAAGTTGAGACATAATTATAGCAAAAACTGCTGAACAGAATTACACCAAATTTGGCAATAAGGTACTGCTTGGCTCAGAAAGCGACCTTTGGCGTAAATCAGTTCAGTAGTTTTTTAGAAATGTAAGAAATAAAGATAGTGATATCTATGGCCGCGGAGGATTGGCGCACCCTCCCGATCACAAGCTTCATGCTAATTGGATGTCAACACTCCAAACCAGGAAGTGTTGGCAGCCATCTTTTGCCTAGGTAGAAGTGAGGCACAAGAAGACAGAAAAAGTAACGCAAATAACAAGAAAAGGGGGCATGGTAGAAACACCCTCCCACCCTAGGCCTGCTCAGGGGGTCCCACAAGGACCCGCAGTTCCAAAAAACGCATTTAAAAAAAAAAAAAGAAAATCGGTGAGATTCGCACACCCAGCGCGAATTTTGGCCGAAAATGAAAAAATAAATGAAGTGCGGGCTGCCGTGCTTCATTTAATTGAAGCCCCCGGGTGGGCCAAGTCCCAGGGGCAATGCTTATATTGTAATGGGCCTGCCACCCCCCTGGGCTTTTCAAAAATATTTGTGGGGGCTCACGGCCCCCCCCGCAGCCCCAGGGACCGCCACCCCCTGGGGCTTTTCTAAAATATTTGTGGGGGGGCACATGGCCCCCCTCCGCCCTGGGGACCGCCATCCCCTGGGGCTTGTTTTTTTTTTTTTAAACTACCTGTGTGTGGGGCTCTAGCCCCCCCACACACCCCGGGGACCGACACCTCCCCGGGGCACTAACTATGAAAATTTGGGGGACCACCACCTCCCCGGGGCTTCGACAATATTTGGAGGGGGGCCCCCTCCTGGAGCCAGTGATGGCCCTGGGGACCGCCACCCCCCAGGGCTGGGTCCTGCAGTGTCCCGGGGTGCCCACCCCCGGGACACTGCAGTTTGCTATGTCATAGCAAACTCTGGTTTGGATTTTGGAAGAGAGAGCAGGTTTTGGAAGAGAGAGCAGGAAACCTGCTCTCTTTTCCAAAATTCAAACCCCATTGCTTTTCCACACAGGGAGCTGCATGTCAGCAGCTCCCCATGTGGAAAAGCAATGCCGGCTCCCGCAGGAGGCGTGGAGCCGGCTGGGACCGTGGGGGCATTGCGGCTCCCCCCACAGTCCTCAACGAAGTGGCCAAGCCGCAGGGGATGAGGTCCCCGGGGCCAGAAGTAGCCCGGGAGGGGGGCCACCCAGACCCCCTCCCCCTTAATTACGCAGCCCCCTTCCATTAAAAAAAATAAATAAAATAAAAAAATATGGGTGAGGCCCTGGGGGATGGGGTCCCCAGGGCCAATAAAATAGTAAAGGAAGGGGGGACACACAGCTCCCCTTCTTAAAAAAAAAATTTCAAAAAAAGACCGGCATCGTGCCGGAGGCCCCGCCCCCTCCCTGCAGCACTCTGTAAACGCGCCCCCTGGTGCGTTGTAAGATGGGGAACTAATTCCCCTTGAATACTGGAGGTCCCTGGGGGTCAAGTAGCCTACCAGGAACCTCCAGTATGCGACAGGGAGCTGCATTGCAGAGAGGTGTTCAGAGGCCACGCCCCTTTTTACACCTCTCTGCAACGCAGCTCTGTGGCACTTACTGGAGGTACCTGGTGGGCTAGTTGGCCCCAGGGACCATCAGTATTCAGGGGGAATTAATTGCCCATCTTACAACGTGCCAGGTGGCGCGTTTGCACAGTAGTGAAGGGAGGGGGCGGGGCCTGAGGTGACATGTGTGCAAACACGCCCTGTGGTGCATTTTAAGTTGGGGAATTAATTCCTCTTCAATCCTGAGGGTCCCTGGGGCCCAACTAGCCCACCACGTACCTCCAGTAAGCACCACAGAGCTGCGTTGCAGAGTGGTGTAAAAAGGGGACTGGCCTGGGACTGAAGGATTATATTATTCTTGATTTATTCAAGCCACATACAAAGAAACACACCCAGCAGACGCGTTTCGGCTACACGCCTTCGTCAATGTCGGTAGGGTAAACAATATTCTTCCTTTTTAAAATCAAATCATTAACATAGAAAGGGGAAGCAGTTTGTTCAGGTTGTGTGTAGAAAGCAAAGAGGGGTTAATATAAGTCATAACAGCTCCTAGGTTTTGACAGCGGCCATCCTAACCCCTTGTATGCCCATGACGAGCTAGACTCGACATGGAGCACAGTCGCGCTGTGCCCATGACGAGTCCAGCTCGTCATGAGGCATACCCTAGGGAATCCCTCTGGTGCGGGCACCAGAGGGATTCCCTTTCTGCACAAATAGCCTCGGGAGCTGGGGAAGAGCTTCCCCAGCACCCGAGCCCCCCCCCCCTTCACTGTAATGACGATCGGCGCGCACGTCGCGCCGACGTCAATACAGTGAAAGTGAAACTGAAAAGAGCCAAGAGGCTCATTTCAGGTTTCACTTTGTACGTGCTCAGGGGGCTATCTCAGCCCCCTGAGCACGTAGAAAGACGGGAGAGGTATCGTTGGAAAGGGAAGAATCTCCCCTTTCCAATGATACCCCAGTGGATCCTTGCTTGGGGATCGCCACAGGAGGGCGATTCCCAAGCAGGGATCCACCCACTAGACACCAGGGAGGGGGGAGCGGCCACCTGGGCAAGGGCCTTTGCTCCCCCCTGTGTATTTTGGGGAATTTTAGTCTTTTTGTTCCCCCTGGGGGGCAGAAAGCCCACTAGACACCAGGGAAGATGCATAAAAAAAAATAGGGTTGGGGGCTGCCCAAAACGGGCAGGCCCATGCCCCCACCCTCACCCTCAATTACTACAGTCTTTCTGCCCCACCGGGGGGCAGATGGAGGATTGGCCCCTAATGTGCCCCTCTGGGGGCAGAAAGCCCACTAAACACCAGGGTTTAGTTTTTAGTTTTATGTTTAGGGTGGGGGCTGCCCGCAACGGTCAATCCAATGCCCCCACCCACCACCATTACAGCCTTTCTGCCCCCCCTGGTGGGCAGATGGGGCATCGGCCCCTAATCTGCCCCTTTGGGGGGGCAGAAAGCCCACTAAACACCAGGGATTCGTTTTTAGTTTTATTTTTAGGGTGGGGGCTGCCCGCAACGGGCACGCCAATGCCTCCACCCACCCACCACCATTACAGCCTTTCTGCCCCCCCCCTGGGGGACAGATGGGGCATCGGCCCCCAATCTGCCCCCCCGGGGGGGCAGAAAGCCCACTAGACACCAGGGAATTGTAAAAAAAAAAAATAGGGGTGGGGGCTGCCCAAAACGGGCCACTTATTACAGTCTTTCTGCCCCCTCCGGGGGGCAGATGGGGCATTGGCCCCTAATCTGCCCCTTCGGGGGGGCAGAAAGCCCACTAAACACCAGGGATTTTTTTTGCGCAATTGTTTTTAGGGTGTGGGCTGCCCAAAACTGGCACGCCAATGCCCCCACTCTACCCCCCACAAAAATGTCAGACTTTCTGCCCCCCAGGAGGCAGATGGGAGCTGTAGCCCCCAATCTGGCCCCCCCTGGGGGCACAGAATGCCCACTAGAAACCATGGATTTTTTTGTTTTATTAGTGTAGGGGTAGGGGCTCCCCAAAATGGGCATGACAATACCCCGCCCCACCCCCAGAGAAATTCCAGTCTTTCTGCCCCCTCGGGAGGGCAGATGGTGGCAGTGGCCCCTGATCTGCCCCCTGTGGGGGCAGAAAGCCCAGTAGGCGCCAGCGAGTATGCAGGCTTTTTTTATGCGTGGGGGTGGGGGCTGCCCAAAATGGTCATATCAATGCCCCCAACCCCACAAAAAATAGCCACAGTATTTCTGCCCCTTTAGGGGCATATCAGGTTGAAACAATATAGGTCTAGAGGGATACTATATATATATATTATAGATATCAGGATGAAACGCCCTTCCCCGATTCCCCCCCAGGGCGGCAGAAAGCCCACTGGGCTCCGATTTTTTTTTTAGCAATGTGCATACCTGTGGATTTTGGGCCCTAGCGCAGTTGGCACGTAGGCAAACCTAGCAAAACTGTACATTCTTTAAAACTAGACCACGAGGGGAATCCTGGATGGGGTGACTTCACTGGCTCTCACCAGGTTCTGTTACCCAGAATCCATTGCAAACCTAAAAATGTGTTCAAAATAACACTTTTTCCTCACATTTCTTTGTCGGAAAGTTCTGGAATCTGTGTGGGTCCACAAAATTCCACCCACCCTGCATTCCCCAATGTCTTCAGAGAAAAATGGTACCTCACTTGCGTGGGTAGGCATAGTGCCCGCGTCATGCAAGGGCCCAAAACCTATTGAGAGACATCAAAATTACCTATCACAAAACAACCTGGTTTTGCAAAGGGGGTCCTATGAGTTTTTGGCCCCGGGCTTGGCGGCCACCTAGGGAAACGTACCAAACCCACACATTTCTGAAAACTAGACACCTGGGGGATTCCAGGGAGGTATGGTTTGCGTGGATCCCCCAACGTTTCCTTACCCAGAATGCCCTGCAAACCTCAAATTTAGCTGAAAAAATCACCTTGTTCACACATTTTTGTGTGGGAAAGTTGTGGCATCACCGGGCTGACACAAATTTCCTACCACCCAGCGTTCCCCCGGGTATCCCGATAAAAACCGTGCCTCACTCGTGTGGGAGGCCCAAGTACACGCGACAGGCAAGGCCCCAAAACCTATTGAGGCGACATGAAAATTGCCTACCTCAAAACGACCTGGTTTTGCAAGGGGGTCACCTGGGTTTTTGGCCCGGTGCTCGGCGGCTACCTAGGGGAACCTACCAAACCCACACATTTCTGAAAACTAGACACCCGGGGGATTCCAGGGAGGTATGGCTTGCGTGGATCCCCCAACGATTCCTTACCCAGAATGCCCTGCAAACCTCAAATTTAGCTGAAAAAATCACCTTTTTCACACATTTTTGTGTGGGAAAGTTGAGGCATCACCGGGCTGACACAAATTTCCTACCACCCAGCGTTCCCTCGGGTCTCCCGATAAAAACGGTGCCTCACTCGTGTGGGAGGCCCAAGTACCCACGACAGGCAAGGCCCCAAAACATATTGAGGCTACATGAAAATTGCCTACCTCAAAACGACCTGGTTTTGCAAGGGGGGTCACCTCGGTTTTTGGCCTTGTGCTCGGTGGCCACCTAGGGGAACCTGCCAAACCCACACATTTCTGAAAACTAGACACCTGGGGGATTCCAGGGAGGTATGGCTTGCATGGATCCCCCAACGTTTCCTTACCCAGAATGACCTGCAAACCTCAAATTTAGCTGAAAAAATGTCATGATTGCCGAGCTCAAGACGCCGAGATCGGTGACTCGCTATCGCGCATGCGCGATAGTGTCAAGCCAATAGAAAAGCCTGACGTCCGATGAGCTCGGGGCTTCACGTTCTAGTGTTGCTCCGCAGGCTTGTCTTGCATTTCCTGTTTCCTGTTTCCGCTTTGGATTTCGTGACACTTACGCCTTTTGGCGTTCCGTGCTTGGGACCTTGTTTTTGGGATACTTTCCTACATTGTTTTTCAGAGCTCTGTTTTCGGGATTCCTCCCTATTTATTTTCCCAGCCGTGTAGCTTTACACGCAGAACCTCGTTAACTACTTCTGACCCCAGTCCGTCTATAGTGCTCCACCCGCCTTACCGGATCGTTTCCCGTAGGCCGGCCGCGGCCAGGCGCATTGGCGTGCTCCGCCCTCCTCCACGGGCGCTCCCGTTTCCGACTTCTCTGGAGCTCTTATTGCTGGATAAAGAGCGCTCCGCCCGCCTTTCTGGAATATTTCCCGTGGGCCGGTCGGGCGCATTCCCTATTTCACGTATGGAACCTGGAGTTTGCTTCTTCCATCTACAGGAAATGAGAAGTACTCTCCTTCCAGACTGCTGAGAACCCCGATACAACGACGAACATCGGACATTATTCTATATGAAGAGCTGGTAACGGGGTATTGGGATTTAGAAAGGGAGGGGGAAGGTGTTCAGCCATATAAATCTCATTCCTATTTTTTCCTGTGTTTAGGATATATATTTTTATAGACGGGAAGGACCTCTCCAAGGCTCGCACAATTCTCAACTCCACTCGTTCTGTGCTTGCTTATCGGTTCGGTGTATGGAACCTCCTTCACTGTCATCTTTATTTAGGAGCTAGGTATATATCAATTAGACCCCATTCCTGTTAGATAGAACTATGCTTCATCTCCCCTTTTCCTTGATTTCTCATTCTGCCTTTATCTTCTTTTCAGATACACTGTCCACAGTTTTCCCGAGGGCACAGCAGAGACGATACATTATCTACATTCCCTTTGATATACAGAAGAAGCACCAGGCAGCAGCTCCAGGGATTTCTTTCCCTCCTTCCTTGTTTTGTTTCCCTGCTTTCCCCTATTACCTGTGCTCTCTAGGGTTCGATAGAGGCACTAGGTGGTGGCGGAAGGCTGGGACCTAGCAACAACTTCGCTAGACTCCACGGCGCTCCTGCAGAATTGGTTTCTGGTAAGATCCTTACAAAAAATCACCTTTTTCACACATTTTTGTGTGGGAAAGTTGAGGCATCACCGGGCTGACACAAATTTCCTACCACCCAGCGTTCCCCCGGGTTTCCCGATAAAAACTGTGCCTCACTCGTGTGGGAGGCCCAAGTACCCGCGACAGGCAAGTGTCCAAACCGTAGTGCGCCTCAACAGGCAAGGGTCCTAAACGTAGTGCGCCTCACTACGGTTTGGGCCCTTGCCTGTCGCGGGTACTTGGGCCTCCCACACGAGTGAGGCACCGTTTTTATCGGGAGACCCGGGGAAACGCTGGGTGGTAGGAAATTTGTGTCAGCCCGGTGATGCCACAACTTTCCCACACAAAAATGTGTGAAAAAGGTGATTTTTTCAGCTAAATTTGAGGTTTGCAGGGCATTCTGGGTAAGGAAACGTTGGGGGATCCACGCAATCTATACCTCCCTGGAATCCCCTGGGTGTCTAGTTTTCAGAAATGTGTGGGTTTGGTAGGTTCCCCTAGGTGGCCGCCGAGCACGGGGCCAAAAACCCAGGTGACCCCCTGCAAAACCAGGTCATTTTGAGGTAGGCAATTTTCATGTCGCCTCAATACGTTTTGGGGCCTTGCCAGTCGCGGGTACTTGGGCCTCCCACATGAGTGAGGCACCGTTTTTATCTGGAGACCCGGGGGAATGCTGGGTGGTAGGAAATTTGTGTCAGCCCGATGATGCCTCGACTTTCCCACACAAAAATGTGTGAAAAATGTGATTTTTTCAGCTAAAATTGAGGTTTGCGGGGGATTCTGGGTAAGGAAACGTTGGGGGATCCACGCAAGCCATGCCTCCCTGGAAGCACACGGGTGTCTAGTTTTCAAAAATGTATAGGTTTGCTAGGTTTCCCAAGGTGCCCGCAGAGCTAAGGTTCAAGAACTACAGCTAGACATTTTGCCAAAAAAGGGTCATTTTTCACTGCGAGATTGAGGTGTGACCACGTTGCGTTTTCGCCGTTTCCTGTCGCGGGCACTATGCCGACCCACTCAATTGAGGTACTGTTTTTCTCGTAAGACTTTGGGGAACGCGGGGTGGGTAGAAATTTGTGGATCCACGCATATTCCGGAACTTTCCACCACAGAAATATGTGGAAAATTTTTTTTTTTTGTCTATTTTTTAGGTTTGCAAGGGATTCTGGGTAACAGACCCTGGTGGGAGGCAGTCAAGTCACCCCATCCTGGATTCCCCTGGGTGTTTAGTTTTCAAAAATGTATAGGTTTGCTAGGTTTCCCAAGGTGCCCGCAGAGCTAGGGTTCAAAAACTACAGCTAGACATTTTGCCAAAAAAGGGTCATTTTTCACTGCGAAATTGAGGTGTGACCACGTTGCGTTTTGCGCCGTTTGCTGTCACGGGCACTAGGCCGACCCACACAAGTGAGGTACCGTTTTTCTCGTAAGACTTTGAGGAACGCGGGGTGCATGGAAATTTGTGGATCCACGCAGATTCCGGAACTATCTACCACAGAAATGTGGGGAAAATGTGTTTTTTTTGTCAATTTTTTAGGTTTGCAAGGGATTCTGGGTAACAGACCCTGGTGGGAGGCCGTCAAGTCACCCCATCCTGGATTCCCCTGGGTGTCTAGTATTAAAAAATGTATAGGTTTGCTAGGTTTCCCAAGGTGCCCGTAGAGCTAGGGTTCAAAAACTAGAGCTAGACACTTTGCCAAAAAAGGGTACATTTTCACTGCGATATTGAGTTGTGACCACGTTGCGTTTTGTGCCGTTTCCTGTCGCGGGCACAAGGCCGACCCACACAAGTGAGGTACCGTTTTTCTCGTAAGACTTTGGGGAACGCTAGGTGGGTGGAAATTTGTGGATCCACGCAGATTCCGGAACTTTCCACCACAGAAATGTGTGGAAAATGTGTTTTCTTTTACAATTTTTTAGGTGTGCAAGGGATTCTGGGTAACAGACCCTGGTGGGAGGCAGTCAAGTCACCCCATCCTGGATTCCCCTGGGTGTCTAGTTTTCAAAAATGTATAGGTTTGCTAGGTTTCCCAAGGTGCCCGCAGAGCTAGGGTTCAAAAACTAGAGCTAGGCACTTTGCCAAAAAAGGGTAAATTTTCACTGCGATTTTGAGTTGTGACCACGTTGCGTTTTGCGCCGTTTCCTGTCGCGGGTACTATGCCTACCCACACAAGTGAGGTACCATTTTTATTGGGAGACATATGGTGCCGATTACGATCCGGTAAAAAAATTCCCCGTACGACTCGTATCCGGTCTTTTTACCGTACGAATCGTACAAGTGCCGTACAAACTGGCAATCACGATTCGCATGGTAAAAAGTCCATACGAATCGCATTGGGAATTATTCCCCACACGTCCTCGGGTCGGAAAATGTGTCCGACACGTCCCCGGACGATTTACCGTACAAATGTGAAAAGTGAAGTCCGACCGCGGAATCACGATCCATCCCGTGCGTCCGATGTTACAACCGTATGGAAAAAACACCGTCCGCACCGAACACCCATAGCAACCATGGAGACATGTGCCCGCATATGCGCCCAACACCCCCCAGCCCTCCTATGTATGAGTCGAATCCCCACCCATGTATGTACACCAGTGTATGTACGAGACGTACCCCCACCCGCGTACATATGGAGCATACCCCCACCCCAACAGTGTATGTACGACCCGTACCCCCACCCCAACAGTGTATGTACGACCCGTACCCCCACCCCAAATGTGTATGTACGACCCATACCCTCACCCGCGTACGTATGGAGCGTACCCCCACCCCAACAGTGTAAGTACGACCCGTACCCTCACTCGCGTACGTATGGAGGGTACCCCCCACCCCAACAGTGTAAGTACGACCCGTACCCTCCCTCACTCGCGTACGTATGGAGTGTACCCCCCACCCCAACAGTGTATGTACGACCCGTACCCTCACCCGCGTACGTATGGAGCGTACCCCCACCCCAACAGTGTATGTACGACCCGTACCCCCACCCCAACAGTGTATGTATGACCCGTACCCCCACCCCAACTGTGTATGTACGACCCGTACCCTCACCCGCGTACGTATGGAGCGTACCCCCACCCAAACAGTGTAAGTACGACCCGTACCCTCACTCGCGTACGTATGGAGCGTACCCCCCACCCCAACAGTGTAAGTATGACCCGTACCCTCACTCACGTACGTATGGAGCGTACCCCCACCCCAACAGTGTATGTACGACCCGTACCCCCACCCCAACAGTGTATGTACGACCCGTACCCCCACCCCAACCGTGTATGTACGACCTGTACCCTCACCCGCGTACGTATGGAGCGTACCCCCACCCCAACAGTGTAAGTACGACCCGTACCCTCACTCGCGTACGTATGGAGCGTACCCCCCACCCCAACAGTGTAAGTACGACCCGTACCCTCACTCGCATACGTATGGAGCGTACCCCCCACCCCAACAGTATAAGTACGACCCGTACCCTCACTCGCGTACGTATGGAGCGTACCCCCCACCCCAACAGTGTAAGTACGACCCGTACCCTCACCCGCGTATGCATGGAGCGTACCCCCACCCCAACAGTGTATGTATGACCCGTACCCCCACCCCAACCGTGTATGTACAACACGTACCCTCACCCGCGTATGTATGGAGCGTACCCCCACCCCAACCGTGTATGTACAACCCGTACCCCCACCCCAACCGTGTATGTATGACCCGTACCCTCACCCGTGTACGTATGGAGCGTACCCCCACCCCAACCGTGTATGTACGACCCGTACCCCCACCCCAACCATGTATGTACGACCCGTACCCCCACCCCAACCGTGTATGTACGACCCGTACCCTCACCTGCGTATGTATGGAGCGCACCCCCCACCCCAACAGTATAAGTACGACCCGTACCCTCACCCGCGTATGCATGGAGCGTACCCCCACCCCAACCGTGTATGTACGATCCGTACCCTCACCCGCGTACGTATGGAGCGTACCCCCACCCCAACCATGTATGTACGACCCGTACCCTCACCCGCGTACGTATGGAGCGTACCCCCACCCCAACCGTGCATGTACGACCCGCACCCCCACCCCAACCGTGTATCAACGACGCGTACCCCACCCGCGTATGCATGGAGCATACCCCCACCCCAACATTCTAAGTACGGAGCGCACCCCAGGCCCCAACACCAGCACCTTCACACAACATCGCGCATGTACGAGTCGTACCAAGCCAGACACAAGGACAGCACTGTACAACTAAATTCCCCATGTACACACCGTACACACGCTAAAAACGCACGTACACAACCAGGACAAAGCAAAACAACACAAGAATATACCATTCGAATGGCACAAAGCCACAAAACATGTCCAACAAGCACAAAAACAACACATTCACTCACCTGCAACTGCCAAAATCCCAAACAGAGGCCCAAAACACAACCACTCCTTATAACACACCCACCCAAACTTCAAACACAGCCACACCCACCAATGGACCAATAAAAAGGGCCCACACACACAAACCATGAGCCTTTGCAACAGACTCACTGCTGCCAGACCCCACAGACAACCTACAGCACCATACTTGAACCTTTACTACACCTTACACTTGCACACCTTCACACACCCACCTTCACAAACACCCCCTCATCACATTCACACACACACCTACACAACCACACCCACACACCCACAACCATCCACACCCACACCCCTCACCATGCCCACTAACAAGAATCCAAAGTTCACTAGCCGAGAGTTGGAGGTGCTTGTCGATGAAATCCTCAGAGTCGAGCCACACCTCTTTGGAACATTGGTCAGACAGACCAGCATTTCAGAAAAAACAGCCATGTGGCAGACGATTGTCGATGCTGTGAATGCTGTTGCGGACACCAGAAGGACCAGGCATGAATGCCAAGCCAGGTGGTACGATCTGCGGAGGAGGGTCCGAGCCAAAATGACCGACGAACACAACCAGGCCAACGTCACTGGAGGAGGGCCGCCCCGTAGACCCATATAATACCATCCCTGGGAGGAGAGGGTGATGGCCATACTGCCGGTGGTGGCAGTGGACGGATTAGAAGGACTCCGAGACCCGGGTGAGTACACAAACAACTCACCTCACATGGGGGAACGTCATCCACAACCAAATTCACAAACAGGCACGCAACCACCCCAAGCTATCGCATGACTCAACCACACTCCATGAACACGCACATGCCACTGGCGCCACCATGCCCCATGCACCCAGCTGGACAATGCCAAGTCACAGGCCACAGAAAACACCAACACAAGACACGGTAAGCCGGATGGCGGGAGAGTGGGCCCCACAAATCACATAGTGCAACTCAGAAGCAGACAACAATGCCCCCTGCCCATATGGCCTAGGTCACAGCCAGACAAACAGTGTGTCCTCACACAGTAAAGACTTGCCAGCAAATGGCGGACGCCTTGTATTAACACTAGGCCTGGGCCAAAATTCCTTTCCGTTCGCGGAAATTGCGATATTTTGGTATTTTCGCGTTCCGCGGAAAGCGCGAAAATGTCAAAATTTCCGCATTCCGCAGCTTAGCGATAATTTTTTTCTTGCTCGCGCTGTAAAACAATACATTCTCGCGCGCGATCGCCTTACCTGAATCCCTGCGTTCTCCGACAAGTTTTCTTGACCCGGTCGCGTTCTCCACGAGATGTTGGATTTTGGTAGCCATTTTGCGCTGTCTCGCGAGAGTTCGCGGCCGCATTCAAGTCATTTTTCACGCGATCACGTCATTTGTCGCGCGATCACGTCTTTCTTCTCGCGATCATGCACCGCGCGAGTATGAGAAGATTGAGATCTCGAACATGTCATTCTACATCGCGAGCCAGAGAATAAGGACGCGGGCACATGAAATCGAACGCGAACAGGAGAAAGAGACCGCGAACACGTCATATCCAACGCGACAGGGACAAAGAAGAGAACGCGATCATATCGTTTTCGACACGCCGGCGGAAGTAATGTGAAGCTGGAGAACTCAACAACGTAAAATTTACAATTTGGAGAGGAATATCGGCTCTAGCAGCATGAAACCATCTGCAAATACTGATTTTGGATGAAAAGAACTCCTTACATTCACATTTGGCTTTCCTTTTTTGTGCAAGGAGTCATTTTTTTTTTACAAGGTGGAGAGAGGGAGGAAGTGACACAGATTCTCCAACTTCCTGTTCCTGTCCAGCAGGCTCCTCCCAGTGCTTTGTCCATCTCCTGCTCATTCTGCCTTTGGATTTGGAGCTAGAAAGATCACTCTTTTTGTCTGCTGCATCATTGCAATTGGATTTCAGGATTTTTGGAATAGGATATTTTACAAGTAAGTGGTTGTTGTGTTTGATTGTGGGCATTGCAGTTGTTGTGTAACTACAATTTATTTTTGATAATTAATTATCATCATTCCTTTTTTTTTTTTAATTTTTTTTTAATTTTGTGGGTTGTAGTAGTAGGCCCGAGCTAGCCATGGGCATGGCCTCATGGGTGTGTGTGTGCATGATGAAGCAACTGTTCCTTTTGTTTTTTGAATATATTTCATTTTCAATCACATTTAGGGCATGGATGGCATTGGATTGAGTTGGGGAAGTGTGTTTTTTGGGGTGGCCTTGCTGATGTTGTTGGGCCTGGCCATGTGGCTGGTGGCCATTTTGAGGCCTAGGCCTGCAAGCTTGCCTGGCCTTGTCTGCCAACAGGCCTGCTTTCATCCACTGCTACCAGAGCAGGTAGCCACAGCTTTAGTAATCTACTGTTTTCTGTTTGCTCTGTTGAATTTAGACATCATTTAGGGCATGGATGGCATTGGATTGAGTTGGGGAAGTGTGTTTTTTGGGGTGGCCTTGCTGATGTTGTTGGGCCTGGACATGTGGCTGGTGGCCATTTTGAGGCCTAGGCCTGCAAGCTTGCCTGGCCTTGTCTGCCAACAGGCCTGCTTTCATCCACTGCTACCAGAGCAGGTAGCCACAGCTTTAGTAATCTACTGTTTTCTGTGTGCTCTGTTGAATTTAGACATCATTTAGGGCATGGATGGCATTGGATTGAGTTGGGGAAGTGTGTTTTTTGGGGTGGCCTTGCTGATGTTGTTGGGCCTGGACATGTGGCTGGTGGCCATTTTGAGGCCTAGGCCTGCAAGCTTGCCTGGCCTTGTCTGCCAACAGGCCTGCTTTCATCCACTGCTACCAGAGCAGGTAGCCACAGCTTTAGTAATCTACTGTTTTCTGTGTGCTCTGTTGAATTTAGACATCATTTTGGGCATGGATGGCATTGGATTGAGTTGGGGAAGTGTGTTTTTTGGGGTGGCCTTGCTGATGTTGTTGGGCCTGGACATGTGGCTGGTGGCCATTTTGAGGCCTAGGCCTGCAAGCTTACCTGGCCTTGTCTGCCAACAGGCCTGCTTTCATCCACTGCTACCAGAGCAGGTAGCCACAGCTTTAGTAATCTACTGTTTTCTGTTTGCTCTGTTGAATTTAGACATCATTTAGGGCATGGATGGCATTGGATTGAGTTGGGGAAGTGTGTTTTTTGGGGTGGCCTTGCTGATGTTGTTGGGCCTGGACATGTGGCTGGTGGCCATTTTGAGGCCTAGGCCTGCAAGCTTGCCTGGCCTTGTCTGCCAACAGGCCTGCTTTCATCCACTGCTACCAGAGCAGGTAGCCACAGCTTTAGTAATCTAATGTTTTCTGTGTGCTCTGTTGAATTTAGACATCATTTAGGGCATGGATGGCATTGGATTGAGTTGGGGAAGTGTGTTTTTTGGGGTGGCCTTGCTGATGTTGTTGGGCCTGGCCATGTGGCTGGTGGCCATTTTGAGGCCTAGGCCTGCAAGCTTGCCTGGCCTTGTCTGCCAACAGGCCTGCTTTCATCCACTGCTACCAGAGCAGGTAGCCACAGCTTTAGTAATCTACTGTTTTCTGTGTGCTCTGTTGAATTTAGACATCATTTTGGGCATGGATGGCATTGGATTGAGTTGGGGAAGTGTGTTTTTTGGGGTGGCCTTGCTGATGTTGTTGGGCCTGGACATGTGGCTGGTGGCCATTTTGAGGCCTAGGCCTGCAAGCTTGCCTGGCCTTGTCTGCCAACAGGCCTGCTTTCATCCACTGCTACCAGAGCAGGTAGCCACAGCTTTAGTAATCTAATGTTTTCTGTTTGCTCTGTTGAATTTAGACATCATTTAGGGCATGGATGGCATTGGATTGAGTTGGGGAAGTGTGTTTTTTGGGGTGGCCTTGCTGATGTTGTTGGGCCTGGCCATGTGGCTGGTGGCCATTTTGAGGCCTAGGCCTGCAAGCTTGCCTGGCCTTGTCTGCCAGCAGGCCTGCTTTCATCCACTGCTACCAGAGCAGGTAGCCACAGCTTTAGTAATCTACTGTTTTCTGTTTGCTCTGTTGAATTTAGACATCATTTAGGGCATGGATGGCATTGGATTGAGTTGGGGAAGTGTGTTTTTTGGGGTGGCCTTGCTGATGTTGTTGGGCCTGGCCATGTGGCTGGTGGCCATTTTGAGGCCTAGGCCTGCAAGCTTGCCTGGCCTTGTCTGCCAACAGGCCTGCTTTCATCCACTGCTACCAGAGCAGGTAGCCACAGCTTTAGTAATCTACTGTTTTCTGTGTGCTCTGTTGAATTTAGACATCATTTAGGGCATGGATGGCATTGGATTGAGTTGGGGAAGTGTGTTTTTTGGGGTGGCCTTGCTGATGTTGTTGGGCCTGGACATGTGGCTGGTGGCCATTTTGAGGCCTAGGCCTGCAAGCTTGCCTGGCCTTGTCTGCCAACAGGCCTGCTTTCATCCACTGCTACCAGAGCAGGTAGCCACAGCTTTAGTAATCTACTGTTTTCTGTGTGCTCTGTTGAATTTAGACATCATTTAGGGCATGGATGGCATTGGATTGAGTTGGGGAAGTGTGTTTTTTGGGGTGGCCTTGCTGATGTTGTTGGGCCTGGACATGTGGCTGGTGGCCATTTTGAGGCCTAGGCCTGCAAGCTTGCCTGGCCTTGTCTGCCAACAGGCCTGCTTTCATCCACTGCTACCAGAGCAGGTAGCCACAGCTTTAGTAATCTACTGTTTTCTGTTTGCTCTGTTGAATTTAGACATCATTTAGGGCATGGATGGCATTGGATTGAGTTGGGGAAGTGTGTTTTTTGGGGTGGCCTTGCTGATGTTGTTGGGCCTGGACATGTGGCTGGTGGCCATTTTGAGGCCTAGGCCTGCAAGCTTGCCTGGCCTTGTCTGCCAACAGGCCTGCTTTCATCCACTGCTACCAGAGCAGGTAGCCACAGCTTTAGTAATCTAATGTTTTCTGTGTGCTCTGTTGAATTTAGACATCATTTAGGGCATGGATGGCATTGGATTGAGTTGGGGAAGTGTGTTTTTTGGGGTGGCCTTGCTGATGTTGTTGGGCCTGGCCATGTGGCTGGTGGCCATTTTGAGGCCTAGGCCTGCAAGCTTGCCTGGCCTTGTCTGCCAACAGGCCTGCTTTCATCCACTGCTACCAGAGCAGGTAGCCACAGCTTTAGTAATCTACTGTTTTCTGTGTGCTCTGTTGAATTTAGACATCATTTTGGGCATGGATGGCATTGGATTGAGTTGGGGAAGTGTGTTTTTTGGGGTGGCCTTGCTGATGTTGTTGGGCCTGGACATGTGGCTGGTGGCCATTTTGAGGCCTAGGCCTGCAAGCTTGCCTGGCCTTGTCTGCCAACAGGCCTGCTTTCATCCACTGCTACCAGAGCAGGTAGCCACAGCTTTAGTAATCTAATGTTTTCTGTTTGCTCTGTTGAATTTAGACATCATTTAGGGCATGGATGGCATTGGATTGAGTTGGGGAAGTGTGTTTTTTGGGGTGGCCTTGCTGATGTTGTTGGGCCTGGCCATGTGGCTGGTGGCCATTTTGAGGCCTAGGCCTGCAAGCTTGCCTGGCCTTGTCTGCCAACAGGCCTGCTTTCATCCACTGCTACCAGAGCAGGTAGCCACAGCTTTAGTAATCTACTGTTTTCTGTTTGCTCTGTTGAATTTAGACATCATTTAGGGCATGGATGGCATTGGATTGAGTTGGGGAAGTGTGTTTTTTGGGGTGGCCTTGCTGATGTTGTTGGGCCTGGCCATGTGGCTGGTGGCCATTTTGAGGCCTAGGCCTGCAAGCTTGCCTGGCCTTGTCTGCCAACAGGTCTGCTTTCATCCACTGCTACCAGAGCAGGTAGCCACAGCTTTAGTAATCTACTGTTTTCTGTTTGCTCTGTTGAATTTAGACATCATTTAGGGCATGGATGGCATTGGATTGAGTTGGGGAAGTGTGTTTTTTGGGGTGGCCTTGCTGATGTTGTTGGGCCTGGCCATGTGGCTGGTGGCCATTTTGAGGCCTAGGCCTGCAAGCTTGCCTGGCCTTGTCTGCCAACAGGCCTGCTTTCATCCACTGCTACCAGAGCAGGTAGCCACAGCTTTAGTAATCTACTGTTTTCTGTTTGCTCTGTTGAATTTAGACATCATTTAGGGCATGGATGGCATTGGATTGAGTTGGGGAAGTGTGTTTTTTGGGGTGGCCTTGCTGATGTTGTTGGGCCTGGCCATGTGGCTGGTGGCCATTTTGAGGCCTAGACCTGCAAGCTTGCCTGGCCTTGTCTGCCAACAGGCCTGCTTTCATCCACTGCTACCAGAGCAGGTAGCCACAGCTTTAGTAATCTACTGTTTTCTGTTTGCTCTGTTGAATTTAGACATCATTTAGGGCATGGATGGCATTGGATTGAGTTGGGGAAGTGTGTTTTTTGGGGTGGCCTTGCTGATGTTGTTGGGCCTGGACATGTGGCTGGTGGCCATTTTGAGGCCTAGGCCTGCAAGCTTGCCTGGCCTTGTCTGCCAACAGGCCTGCTTTCATCCACTGCTACCAGAGCAGGTAGCCACAGCTTTAGTAATCTACTGTTTTCTGTTTGCTCTGTTGAATTTAGACATCATTTAGGGCATGGATGGCATTGGATTGAGTTGGGGAAGTGTGTTTTTTGGGGTGGCCTTGCTGATGTTGTTGGGCCTGGACATGTGGCTGGTGGCCATTTTGAGGCCTAGGCCTGCAAGCTTGCCTGGCCTTGTCTGCCAACAGGCCTGCTTTCATCCACTGCTACCAGAGCAGGTAGCCACAGCTTTATTGATCAAGTGTTTTCTATGTGATCTGTTGAATTTTTAGACATCACCTTCCTGAGAGTGTAGTGTGGCTGTACACAGTACTAGTAGTATAACATAGCTCTAGTTAAAAAAAATTCATAAATGGCTAGACTATCTTTTGTTTGCACTAGTACAGTACTAAGTAACTGAACCACAAAAACAAATGCAACATTTCACTGATGTTCTTCTCCTGTCTTCTTTGCTTTTAGGTGCACAAAAGACAGAGTAGGAGGTGTCATCGGCATAACCTGGCTACCCGTTGTACTGCCAGCCAGACAGAAGTCCTGCTGCGCATCACGCCCACGTGTGACCAGAACTTGTTGTGCATCTGCCTCCTGCCTGACGTCGGAATAAGATGGCCCCAAAGAAAGGTACCAGGTCCAGTACCAAGAAAGTTGCTGGTGAGAAGAAGGAACAGAAAAAGGAAGTGCCATTAACCACGACTGGTGGTGTGCCGGCCAAGGTTTTTTTTGGCACCAAAGCGTTGTCTGGGAACCAAGCAGGGAGCAGCACAGCGGTCCAGCAACCCCACCAACCTAGGCCCAAGGGCTTTACTGTCGCAGAGGTAGCCAGTCTACTAACGGGCAGCGATGTTGAAGAAATGTCATTACCGCAAAGTAGTACACAATCAAGTTCAACGCAGGCGCAAACTCAGCAGATCAGTGTGCAGCCGCCGCAACAAGAACAGCAGCAGCAGCCGCCGCAACAAGAACAGCAGCAGCCGCCGCAACAAGAACAGCAGCAGCAGCCGCCGCAACAAGAACAGCAGCAGCAGCCGCCGCAACAAGAACAGCAGCAGCAGCCGCCGCAACAAGAACAGCAGCAGCAGCCGCCGCAACCAGAACAGCAGCAGCAGCCGCCGCAACCAGAACAGCAGCAGCAGCCGCCGCAACCAGAACAGCAGCAGCAGCCGCCGCAACCAGAACAGCAGCAGCCGCCGCAACCAGAACAGCAGCAGCCGCCGCAACAGCCCACCATAGTAGTTGTTGCTCCTGACGTAGGGGCATTTCAGGAAATCGAGCTTCCTGCAGACAAAGCGGAGCGAAGTCAAACCACTGTTTCAGAACATCTATTGTCTTCCAGACCACCAGCAAGGAAAAGGAGGCTTAGTCCATCATCTTCTTCTTCAAGCCCCGCTTCTGATGATCGTGATGACACTTGGGTCCCACCAGCTCGGTCTGAGAGTGAAGTACGCCACAAGACATTGCTTCTGAAAAGGAAGGTCCCAGAAAAACTTAGAGTTATGGAGGTAGATGTAGAAGAGGGGGGTGATGATGTTGATGAAGACGAGCCAGTCATCACGCACATTACTCCCGCCCCAAAGGGATTGGAGACCGACATTCTAACCCTATCCAGAAAGGCTGCTACTGAGCGGGATGTAGCACTGATCTCACCAACACAGGTTACACCACCACTACCTCCAGCTGCCATATTTTCCAAGGCCCGGCAGGGACCTACATCCAGCTCAACCACCTCAGTAGGAAGTGGTAGTAAAAGTCACAGTGTAGGTGGACAGGGTCACATATTTTCAAGCACCCCCTCAAGTTCATCTGGTGTTGAAAGTGGCACATCCAGCAGTGCCAGAAAGTTCTCCTCCCCAGTTTGGGACTTCTTTTCTGTTAGCGCCAAGGAGGAGAACGTTGCTATATGCGCAATTTGTCGGCAAGGTGTTCGGCGTGGTAAGCTTGGTACAAACTATGGTACCGGAGGACAAGCAAGTCATCTCAAAATACACCACACTATTGTGTGGGAGGATCACCTACTTAAGTTAAAAGAAAGTAGGAAAACTAAACCCTTTGAAGTTGGTCAGGAATCAGGGAGCGATATTATTGTGGTGGCAGGTGAAGAACAGGGAGGCATTTCTAGCCCTGTCTCCAGTAGTGCAGTCACTGCAGTGGTAACGCCCACATCCTCCTCAGTAACATCAGAGTGGCACCGCAGTAAGAGCCATACTCATAGTGTGGGTGAGACACCAAGGCGACCGGCGAGTACCTCAATGAGACAATCTGTGTCGTTGAGCCTTAGTGGGTTAATGGCACCACTAAGGAAAGTAAGCCAGCCTACCATTGACAGCATGTTTAGGTTGGAGGGGCAGTTCCAACGCAACCACCCAACGGCACGATTGTACAATGCGAAGCTGGCTAAAATGTTAGCGCTGGACCTTCTTCCTTTTTCATTTGTGGAAGGGGTGGGTTTCCTTGAATTTGTGTCTGCCATCTGCCCGAAATGGAAAGTTCCAAGCCGGTCCTATTTCGCAAGAATTGCTGTTCCGGCACTACATCATGATGTGCTGGAATTGGTTGGACAAGCTTTGCAGAAGAGTGCTGTGCACAATATCCACCTGACAACAGACATGTGGACCAGTTGCCAAGCCACAGATTACATGTGCATCACTGCACACTGGATCTCTTTTGTGGGGGTTCAAGATCAACTATCTGCACGAGGTGTTGTTGACACAGCTGCGATTTTTGAAGGTACTCGGAAACATGCAACTGTAGCCATGTTCGCCATGGAGAAATCTCATACGGCTGAAAACATTTTAGAAGAGTTTCGCACCAAGGTTTTGGAATGGCTGCAGCCCAGAGGGCTTGGTATTGGTTTTGTTGCCACAGACAATGGCAGTAATGTACTTAAGGCCATGCAACTTGGTTCCTATTTTAGGGTTCCGTGTTTGGCACACTGCATAAACATTATAGTGCAAGACTTTCTGAAAAAAGAACCCATAGTAAGCAATTTACTGTCCATCTGCCGAAGAATATGCACTCATTTCAGCCATTCTTTTAAAGCTCGGAAGCAGCTGAGGATCCTCCGTGAGCGTAGGGTGCCGGTCAAGGCACTCATCCAGGAGGTGGCAACACGTTGGAACTCAACGTATTACATGCTTGATCGTCTGTACGAACAGCACAGGTCACTCAATGATTATGTCTGGTACAGAAGCAGTGATGCTAGTTTTAAAGGCATGACCCTTCAGAGGGAGCAATGGACCCTAATTCAATGCCTGACTGAGATGCTGTCTCCTTTTGAGGTCTTCACACGTGAAGTCAGCAAGGAGGACTGTACAATGGGCCAAGCTATCCCATTGTTGCAAATGCTAGAGCATGAGCTGAATAATGTGTCTGAATCCTACAAAGGTGTAGAGGACAGAAGGCAAGCCCATGACTTGGTGGAGAGCTTATCCAGGCGCTTATCAGAAAATGTAAGGATACAAAATAAAATTTTGTCACAAGAACATTACATTTTTGCCACAATTCTGGATCCACGTGCAAAATTAGGACTATTCCGTTCTTTTTCCGACACTGATGTTGCCCGCTACAAAAGTTGTATAGCTGAAGCAGCCATCAAGTTTGAAAACGAAGGGCTGCTAATTAAAAGCCCGCCACATCAACCCACAACAAGTACTGATACTGAAGCAGGCCATGCAGAATCAAGTGCAACTTCGTCGGCTGAGGGCAGTGCGGTTGGCTCACAATCGCAACACTCACCATCACCATCGACTACAAAAACAATAACTGGATCATTCGGCCGAGTACAATCATTATCAGATTGGTATGTAAAGATGGGCCTTAAGCACAGTGCTGATGCACAGAAAAAACAGCACAAAAGCTTACCAGCAGCAACCCTGAACATTGAGCGGATGGTCCAGGCCTATCTGGACGACCCAACAGAGGTGTACGTTGATCAAAACCCAGTGCAGTATTGGCATAGGAAAAGGTCTGAATGGCCACAGCTCAGCAGGCTGGCGATAAGCTATCTGGCTTGTCCTGTCGCAAGTGTCTCTTCCGAACGTGTTTTCAGTGCTGCTGGTTCCATTGTAACCTTGAGAAGGACCAGTCTATCTCCCAAAAACGTGGAGAGGTTAACAATGATCAAAATGAATCAGCACTTCATACCACCGAATTACACAATGCATGAATCAACAGAGGAAGATGAGGACAGCAGCTCAGGTGACGGAAGTATTGTGTCAGATGATTACCTACTACTGGAAGATCCCCCAGAGTTTGAGGACGAGCTATACTTCCCTGACAATTAGGCTCGCACTTACTGTCTTCCTCCCTTTTTTCCCCCTTTGTTTGTGTCTGTTGTTCCGGTTATAAACTTGTGAATCGCAACCAATGCATTATCACCGTCTTCTGATCTTCTAATTTAAGATACAAGTTTCAGGTGTCTGCCATTTGACACTACAGTCCTAAGAATCCAGCTCCTCCGCTCGATCATACTGCATCTCCTGGTCAATTCCATTTCCCTCATGAATGATGATTGGATGATGGTAACAACAAATTCAAACTTTCCTCGTCCTTCCAAAACAAGTGGACCATGAATCTGATGACTTCTATAGCTATCCTCCTTCAGAGCCGAGAGAGACTGGCCATTAACTGAAAATAAGATGCAACAGGTAATGATTGATGCCATGCATTGGCCGCAGAATAGCAGACTGAATGATGTAGATTTTGTTGTGTGTGTTGCGCATGAATGAATTGATGTAATTGTGCACTGCCACTAATCAACATTCTACAGAACACACTAATTTTCCTCTTCTGGCAAACAAGAAATGTGTACTTCTCCTGCATCTTGGTGATACATTGCTTTTAATTCAATACAGGAAGGGGACTCACTCAATCTGCGCAATGCAAATGACTGTGACTTAACAGCACCGTCCATCATGATGATGGCGAAAGAGACGGCCTGCAGCGTTAACGAGATGAGATGCAACAGGTAATGATTGATGCCATGCATTGGCCGCAGAATAGCAGACTGAATGATGTAGATTTTGTGGTGTGTTGCGCATGAATTGATGTAATTGTGCACTGCCACTAATCAACTTTCTACAGAACACACTAGTAATTACTAATTTTCCCCTTCTGGCAAACAAGAAATGTGTACTTCTCTCCTGCATCTTGGTGATACATTGCTTTTAATTCAATACAGGAAGGGGACTCACTCAATCTGCGCAACGCAAATGACTGTGACTTAACAGCACCGTCCATCATGATGATGGCGAAAGAGACGGCCTGCAGCGTTAACGAGATGAGATGCAACAGGTAATGATTGATGCCATGCATTGGCCGCAGAATAGCAGACTGAATGATGTAGATTTTGTGGTGTGTTGCGCATGAATTGATGTAATTGTGCACTGCCACTAATCAACTTTCTACAGAACACACTAGTAATTACTAATTTTCCTCTTCTGGCAAACAAGAAATGTGTACTTCTCCTGCATCTTGGTGATACATTGCTTTTAATTCAATACAGGAAGGGGACTCACTCAATCTGCGCAATGCAAATGACTGTGACTTAACAGCACCGTCCATCATGATGATGGCGAAAGAGACGGCCTGCAGCGTTAACGAGATGAGATGCAACAGGTAATGATTGATGCCATGCATTGGCCGCAGAATAGCAGACTGAATGATGTAGATTTTGTGGTGTGTTGCGCATGAATTGATGTAATTGTGCACTGCCACTAATCAACTTTCTACAGAACACACTAGTAATTACTAATTTTCCCCTTCTGGCAAACAAGAAATGTGTACTTCTCTCCTGCATCTTGGTGATACATTGCTTTTAATTCAATACAGGAAGGGGACTCACTCAATCTGCGCAATGCAAATGACTGTGACTTAACAGCACCGTCCATCATGATGATGGCGAAAGAGACGGCCTGCAGCGTTAACGAGATGAGATGCAACAGGTAATGATTGATGCCATGCATTGGCCGCAGAATAGCAGACTGAATGATGTAGATTTTGTGGTGTGTTGTGCATGAATTGATGTAATTGTGCACTGCCACTAATCAACTTTCTACAGAACACACTAGTAATTACTAATTTTCCTCTTCTGGCAAACAAGAAATGTGTACTTCTCCTGCATCTTGGTGATACATTGCTTTTAATTCAATACAGGAAGGGGACTCACTCAATCTGCGCAATGCAAATGACTGTGACTTAACAGCACCGTCCGTCATGATGATGGCGAAAGAGACGGCCCGTTAACTTAAGATGAGAAGGAACAGGTAATAAATGATGATAATTAATGGCATGCATTGGACACCTGACTCTGAGCTATTGGTCTTTGTGTTTGCGTTGTTTGTTGTGCACAAAGTGATGTCAAAGTGTACTAGTGGTAATCCATCTTTCTGTACACAATAAAGAATGACTCAAGTCAGTAATATTTATATTTCTACTCTTGTTGTGTTATAAAAATTACACTTGTACTGCAGGCCGATCTTCAGTCAGTAGAAGTATCAGAGCTGATGATGAAGTCAGGAGGATGTTTCATGAGTGGCATAAAACGGAAAAGCCTAAAGGTAAACACGTGAACAACAACCACAGCACACCCAAATGTCTGTGTAGAAGTTGAATAGAGTGTAGCGGTGGGATGACTGCAGTGCATTGATTTTACTAACTTTAACTGTAAAATGCTATGTCTGGAATGGATAATGTGCTTTGCGTTTGTCCAACTCTTTGAGAGAAAAAAAAAGGACTCTAAAGTGTTAACGTAGGATGTGTTAATGGTAAGCACTGTGGGCCTGATCTCTCCTGTTACTGTTGAAGGTCTATGCTGGAAACAGACTACAGTAGAGATGATGCATATGCATACATGCCACCTCGGAAAGTGTTCTTGTTGCACTACACCATCACTTGTGCATTTGTTTTCACTTTCTTTCTGAATATCCCCTTTGGTTTTCAATCTAAAATTACAGGCCGGGCCTTGTCCAAAACTTTGTAAAACATTACAATGCATATTAATTACCTTACCAATCAATCACCTTTTTATTCCAGCCGGGCAGTGGCGAGTGGTGAGGTGACACACCCAAGATTGATGGACGAGAGGAGCAAGAGGAATGCCGAGATGCAAAAAACCAGTCCACATTTTTGACCAGGATAAGACAGTAACAGTATCCACTTTTCACTTCTTTTAAATAATTTGATTAATATCTTGTATACATTCTTTACAACAGTGTGTTCTTGGAGTTGTTATTATCAATCATCATTACGTTTGCTCTGTGTTTACGATTCTTCACTACCAATATTTAAAATTTCTATTTGCTATCTGTTAAAGTATTAAGGCCGGAACAGAACAAGAAATAGAAGTGTATGTAATCCGGGTCTCATCATGCATGCATTTCCTTTTTTATACCTTAACATATGGAATGGATATGGTATGGTAGTCTTCAATGATTGTCGTTTGTTTGTCTATGTATGCATACTGTTTTTCTATGTCAAACCTTTCCCAAAATCCCCCTTCCCATCCAATCAACGGACCCTAACCCTCTTCCCCCGGGCTGTGTGACTTATTGTCGAGGTGTAACTAAATTAAATGTACACCAATACTTAATCACACACTTGCTGGGGCGGATGTGGTGAAAGCAACACTACTTCAATTTCAATGCAGAGCGATGATCTTCTTCTGCTTGCCCACCCATGAGTAGGATATTTCACAGGTTATTTTATTTAACAAAGGAACATATACCTCAGCATGAATTGCCGGCATTGATTGGATTTGTTTGTTCTCATTCCTCATATACAGCACTAACTGTTAGACTGTAGGCATAGCCAAGTCGACAAAACTATAGTTTGTAACTCTGTCTAGTAGGCTATCCTCATAATAACCAGCATTCAGTTTTTTTGTCAAATATTTGAGCATATAATTGTTGCTCAGTAAATTCTGTGATGTACTTCATTCAACTACTCCTCTAACAGTCTCTCAAAGGCGATTGACTATCTCCTTTTCTTTTTTTGGAAATGCTGCCACCCTGCCAGTGTATACTACTACTACTATACTACCACCACCACCCCAATCATGGCATGTATGAAAAAGGAAACCATCTTCACCATGCAGCCAGTGCTGTGCCACAGTTGGACATAAACATCAAGCACCGGTAAGAGAGAAGTTTGGGGGAGGCAGAATCAATAATGGACATGTTGTCAATGATGTCAGTTTCAAACACCACTCCAAAGAATGCATAGTAGGACCAGTCAATGAGTGAGGTGTGTCGCATCTATCTGTTTGTGTCTTATACAGTCAGCAAATTATTGAAATCAAACACACGCTATGGGCAGCCATGCAACAGCAAAGAAACAGTGTGATGTAAAACAGTTACCCCACCTACAAAACATTAACAACATTGCATGTAACATAGAAAAATATATTTAATTGACCCTAACAAATAAACTAAACCCACAAAAGCTAACCCACCCACCTCCCTAACCCCAACGACTGTCCATAGAAGTAGAGAACGCCCAAACGAGTGAAGAACGAACAGGAATTAAAAAAGGGGCAGTGACAGGGACTAACTGGTGGGGCGGGACTGGAGGAGGACACGAATCTGGTCCTCTAAATGGGCAACGCGGCGTCTAAGGCCGCGGCAGTTGCAGCCACAGTGGGGGGGGGGCACCGGAGATGGCACGGTGGCGGCGGGCAGCCGCCCGGCGGTGGCGCCGTACCGCTGGAGGGCGGTGGCTGGGGCCCGGGGCAATGGAGGAGCCTTCAGTAGCTGCAGCAGCCTCCTCCTCCTCGGCTAGGACCACCAGCCGCCGGTATTCCTGCTGGATTGCCTCCAGCTTCCGGCGCCGTGCCTTGGCGGCCAACTCCTTACGGTTGACTTTCGGAGTTGCTGTGTATCAAAAAGAAAAAAACAAGACAATTGTAAAATATAGTCTTAATAAAACAGTAGGACAAGGTAATTATTTATACACATAGTGGCATGGTAGAGTAGCACTATAAAATAAAGCACAGTAGTACATAACATTTTAAATGTCGCCCGTCCTTCTTCCTTCCACCTGTCTTACACTTTTTAGTTGAACAGTGCACCAGGTGCTCTTCTCCATAAAACTTTCAAAGCGGAGTTGAAATCAGATAGATGAGGACATTGGTTACTCAATACTCCGGCTCCTAGTCCTATACCAATTAAAGGGAATTCTAGTCTTCTAGTTCACTCTTCAAACGTCCCCAAGAACTCATACTAACTTACGACATCGGATAGCGGGCGGACTTTGTCCGCCCGCCATCCGACTGCTAAAAAGGGTGGGGGTCCCGTGGGGACAATTAATTGGGATGATGCGCCCGGCACAGTGGAGGGCGCACCCTGTTATTTTAAATTTAAATTCTGGTTGGCTTTGCTGAAAGCAATGCTAAAATGTTGTGCTGCTTTTCCAAGCACAACATGACGGGCCTCGCACGGAGCTTTGAAAGTCGGGGGGTACCATAGCATCGGTAGGTACCCTCCATGGGGGCCCCCAAGCATACTCTGCAATGTGTGCATGCCTTTCCGTGGCGGACGGCAATGCCGCCACGCAAAGGCATTCCAAAATGCAGATTATATGGCTGCCGGTGTGGTGAGAGAGACACCACCGCCATATTGAACCCTTTTCCGCCTGGACATGTCTGAATATTTTCTACAGGGATGGCGGGAGGTTTGCCCCTGCTGTGACGGCAGTGAATTCCAGCCAGCCCGGCGGGGGCAATATGCCCACCATCCTAATGGGGCCCTAATTGACAACTGTACAGTATACATATACATACAGTACACCTTTGCAGTGAGTGTGCTGTCAAGTTCAACAATAGTTAAAGATTATGAATCTAACTTACCACCGCCTGCCACTGGTGCTGCCACTCCCCCTCCGTTGCTATCTGCAACTGCCGCATCCTCGCCCTCGGCGTCGCCTTCGCTGGCCCCAGCAATGGTGGTCGGTAGTGCGCCTAGAAAACATTACACATTTATTAGGCAACATATACACCTCCCCCCTATTGATCAGTAGCAAGGTTGAAAAATGAGTTAATACTAACATAAATCACTAGTACAAATCAGGTAGTAGTAGAGTAGACACTAAGTTATATGATCATTGTAGCATTTGCTTGATTAGCCCTAGCCATGCACATGTGACGTTACCTTTACCTTGCAGCTTCTTAAGACACCTTTGAGCCCACATGACCTGCCTCACACTGCTACTGTCAACAAACATTAACATGCCACTTTTTTAGGAAGAACTGGTGTACTACTGTTACTGTTAGTCCATATTGCTTATCCATAGATGCTACACTTTTTGGCACGGCTAAGAAATGCTTGAAAGTTGCAATATACTAACGCACACCATTTCTTTTTTCGCATTACAGACGCAAGATTCGCTTCTACGAACCAGAGCTTCTGAACGATGCACCAACTACCAGTACTAGGTTCTTCTGAGGTGAGGGGTCCCTTCACTCACATCTTCATTTATAAATGTATATAAACTAAATTGCTATGGGATGGTGGTGCTGCCTTCCACCACTTCAGTTATCATGATTTAATTCCCAACTGTATAAGTGTAACAATGTATATTGTTTTAATGTTATTGATTTGCCGGTTGGTGCTGCTAAGAAAACAGTGTACAGACCTTCTCAAATTGAAATAAAAATTTTAAACTTACATAGACTTTGTGGTATTTGGTGTGGAGTGGACTAATTTACACGAGTGAGCAAATTAAAGTAAGGGTGTGCATGTGAATTGCTTCCACGACAGAGGTTGGGTGTGTTAATGTTCTGGGTTGTCTACTTGTTGGTTATCTTGGGGGGAGGGTTCCGAGACCTAATAGGTATGACAAGACAGTACTATAGTCAAGCAGTGGAATTGTGGTGGGTGCGGAATTTCTGATTGAGGTGTGCAAGGAAGGTCCAACCTACCATCACCAACATCCTATTTTCTGGTGCAAATGTATGTGCAAGATCCCTACAACAGTGGTATGTCCTATAGGGTATCATATCAAAATATTAAGAAATCTGGTAGGGCTGTTGTTGCTGTGAATTTTCAAAGCCTAAACATCAACAAGAGTAAAAAGTAGTACAAGACAACGACCCAACGGATTGTACGAGCTACTGGTGAATATGAGTTTTATATTACAACCTTTCACAAAGAGTGGCACTGGCCAACTGGGCAAGACTAGCTACTACAGTACAGACAGACAGACTGATAGTATGTAGTAGTACTCAGTCATCATAGCGGAGGCAGGGATAAGCTTTTTGAAACCGTACAGATCGAAGGATAATTGGTGGTAAAAAAATAGCATTTGGAAACACACTATAGTTCGGGAGAAATGGGGCAGTAAAAGTTATGGAATAAGAAATATTATTAAAAACAAGAAGACTTACTGGGGCCAGCAGAGGAGCCCTCAGCGGTGTCCTCCTGGTGGTGTTCCTGTCCCGCCGACTGCCCAGTCCCTGCCCGTCTGCCCCTGGGTGCTGATGAACAGGAAAGATATAAGAAAGAGACAAACATTGATGGATGGTGTCAACTTAAGCAAATACAATATTTTTCAACAACGGTCAAAAAACACTTATGTAAACAATTGCAATAACTACATTGACCGATCTCATCTGGTCAACATGTAATATCGGGGGATTCGCAGTTCGACTACTTAAGTTACTATTTATCAACAGTAATCCATTCTTCCATTCTGATTCCAGAAAACTAAGTTACAAGTAAGCCTAAGTATTAGTACAACGTACCACCCAACCTAGCCCACCTATTCCAGGCATGCCAATTGTACATTAAGTATGCATTTCCACTGTATTCCTCAACAATGTGTATGATCCAATCATGGAGGACACATGAACATGACTACATTTTTTGTATACACCAAATTTTGGTTTGATTGATGCTGATCTGCTACTGCTAAGTAACTGCAAAGCCTACCTCCACTCATTGAACAAACTAGAAAGGTTCTAAAGACTGGCGTACTAGCAGCACGTCACGTAACTGAGTGAGGGGGGCATCACGCATACCACTAACCAATTAGAAGCTCATACAAAGTACCTAAACCTATGTATCAATCCGCCCCTATCTATTAGTGACAGGACAAAGTAAGGAGTGGACGTGAGTCACTGTAGCATTACGTAACTTAATTTCTCTAAAATAAACTCGTAAAGAATCACGCTAAGCAAGCGCAAACGCAAAGCTGCAAACAAGTAAGATTAGTAGTAGCGCAGAAGAGCACCTGTGTCATTATCACAGAAGACTTTTAAACGTTATTAACCTGGAATGTATTGCAAGCAGCAACATTCTAGCTGGTTGGAAGGAAAAAAAGATATTCGCAATATATAACATAGAGCAGAAGAACAGACACAAAGTTGTAATAATTAAATAGGTACTCACCAAGCCCCGGGACCTCCACTCCTAGCAGGTCCAGCAGGTCCTGCTCACGGTCCAGGATGTCGGACCACCGGTGCGTCAGCTGTGCCTGGGTGCGCCGGACCCCAGAGATGCGCGACACTGCCCGGCGCACCTTCCCCCACCGCTGCCGACGCTCCCGGAGGCCGTACCCGGACCCAGGCCTGCCACCTGCTGCCAGGGTTGAGGGGAGGTGGCGCTGCACAAAGAAAATTAGTGCAGCCAACTCCGCCTCCCCAAATAAGGCCCGTGCATGCACCCCTTGTGGGCGCCGCCTTCCGCAAGGAAGGCGGTCGCGGCTCTGGCTGCGCCGGCGAACAGCCCTGCCCTTGGACATGGTTCTGGGGACGGGGCGGGAAAGAAAAGGTAAAATAAATAAAGGAATAAAGGAAATAAATAGCGGGCAATACAAAGAGAAAAAGTAGCTAAAAAACAAAAAAAAAGTACACAAAAACCAAAAATATAGAGGCAGGAAAATAGTTAGAGAAATAATAAGTAATAAAGATCCAAAAAAAGTGGCTATAAACAAAGGATTGAAAAGATTTAGGGAGGATTGAAAATCAGGCCCCAGAACCATGCAATAGAGTGGAAAACAAGATGGCCGCGCCCGTTGCGACCACGTGCGCAAGTTCGCGCGATATTTTCTCCCTGAGCAAGCAAAAAGCAACGCGATCAAGTAAAAGCGATCGCGAACAGGAAATATCGACCGCGAACATGCATTGCGCGACCCGGAACAGGAAGTAAACAACGCCAGAGGGCGGGACAAGTGAAAACAAGATGGCCGCGCCCGTGAGCGACCGCATGGGTAAGTTGGCGACCCGCGAACACGCAAAAAATACCGCGAACAGGCGGCAAAAAAACTTCCGCGTCTTCGCGATATTTCCGGCGTGTTTGCGGAGATTTTCTACATTCTCGCGATAATTTGCGGAAGTTAATTCCGCAAATTCCGCCCACCCCTAATTAACACATGGGGGTGACGGCACGTTCTTGCACATGACAGCAGCTAATGAACAGCCAACACTGTGAAAGAGTGGCAGCACACACCACAACAGCAGCAGCGCAGACACAGACACTACACCCAATGGGTGCCTGGAGATCAGAAACAAACTCACATCAACAATCCAAGGGCCATTCAAAGATCTGCTAACAGTGTGTGCCCAGGAAGCTGGGTTGAGGTGACAGAGGGTGACACACAGAGGGAGGGAGAGGGGGACAGAGATGGAGGGAGACACAGGGAGACGGACAGAGGGAGGAGGCTGACACACAGAGGGAGGGAGAGGGGGACAGAGAGGGAGCGAGAAAGGGACACACAGGGAGAGCAATTCAGCCTTGTGGGGTGTGGGAATGTCTGCTCGTCAGCAGGTGGACTGCGTGCATGTAGACAAGGGTGGCCAGTGCCAGAACCCCCCCCTCTTCTCCATGGCAAAACACAGGGCCATGTCACAACCTGTGCACAAGCACAACAACAGCTACCTGCATTATCCAAGTGTGTGGAGCCACTCCATGTGCCCACGTACAGTGCAACACGGAAGGCGCCAATGCATGGCTCGCCACACCTGCCCACTCCACTGCTGACTGCAGTCACAATTGACGCAGCAAGTAAGACTGTGCCACACATAGGTAAAGTAGCAAAAGCTGTGGCCAAGGGACATACCCATGCACAAGTGCACTGTGAGTGGAATGCAAGACAAATCCAAATTCCCAGAGGAAATGTGCCAACTTAGAAACCAATGAAACATGGATGTTGCATGGAACAAAATTAACATTGTCTCTCTCACACACAGGTCAACGTCATGGATCACCCCCAACACTGGAGGGGAAGACTCACAGGACCCGGCTCGGCGGGATGACGGAGCCACCGGCAGCGACGACTCTCACCACTCTGTGGACGAACCCGACCCCGACCAACCTGGCCCCTCTGGTGTCCAACAACCTGCAGCACCTGCGTCAGGTACAACTGGGTCAACCACCACCCCCACTCCTGCCACATCCCAGGAGACACCCAGGATCCCTGCCCCACCACCACAATGCAGCCCGGCTGGCCAGGAGGGACACGGTGTACCGGGCACCCAGGAGGAGGCAGGCGACAACGCCAATGCCACCCCTCAGGATTCCCGGAGACCCGATGTGCCCACAAGGGCAGGCCAGGTGCAAGTGGGCAGGGGTGGTGGGAGTGGAGGACGGCGGAGGCGCGAGCCTGACCAGTTGGCAGCGGAACCGGTATATTCCCATGTCAGAAACATCCTGGACACATACCGGCAGGACACCACGGGCATGGCCCAGGTTGTGTCCATCCTCGAGGAGATCAAGACCCAGCAGGCACGGCAACATGCGGAGCAACATGCCTGTCTACTGCGACACCAAGGGCGGATGGAGGACAGACAGGCTGAGCTCGTGACGCTGTTCACGGGAATTCACAGTACACTCCGTCGGATAGCCGACAACATGGGCAACCCTCCCTGTGCCACCAGGCGTCGAACATCACCACCCACAGGGAGGGATCAGGAGGAGGAGGAGTCATCCGACAGAGCATCCCAAACATCGTCACGGCCTGCTTCTGAGGGTCCCCGCAGGAGGGCGGGTCGTCCACGGAAAAGACCGTGAGGGTCGGCGCAACAGCACCATCTCCCAGGACACCTGGCCTGGCACCTGGCCCACTGGACCAACAGCGGCACAGCAGCAAAAGACATTCTCTGCCACATGGACTTGCTGGTCACTGTATGACCAATGTTGACAAAGACTGTGGCATGGACTCTGAGGATTTCCAATGGCAAGGACACCAACTCCCCTAGTGAACTTTGGATTCCACACACCCGGAAAGCCCCTCATGTCATACCCCCCCCACGTACCCCAACCAAAATAAAAAGTTACACGATAAAGAGATGATGCCTTCATTTTGCATTATTACCTTACATGTGTCTTGTAAAGTCTAACCATGCCTGAGTTCTCATTTGACTTCAACCATCCACACCCTGGGGCCTGAGTCTGGCACAGGACACACATGGGTCACAATGTATTAGGCAAGACGGACATGGAGCACCATACACACCCGTGATGGGCCCAACCAGCTGAGGGGGTGGACGCACAACCGTGCCGACAGACATATTGAGTACAGCGACAGCCATGTGCAGTGGTCAGGGATCATGTGGAGTGTCCTGGGGGGCACCCAGGTATGTGTTGACAGGTGGCAGAACCATGTCCTGCAAGCTTGAGTCAGGTGGATGCAGAGAATGGTGGCCTGGCCAACATTGGATGCATGGGGATGGCACATGTCACAATACCCACACAGTCATGGACATCATGCACAATACACAGTCTAATCCCACACAAACAGCATGCATCTCGCCAATCAACACATAGACACATAGCCACTATCACGGAAAACCATGCCAGACATGCCGTATGCACCGTGGCAACACACCAGCATTGATTGAGAATAGGCACCTTGGAGGCATAGGGACACCTTTATTATTCATGTATTTGGGAATGCAGAGGCAACTCGGAGTACACATGAACAGGTCATGTGGAGTAACATGTGGGTCCAACACTGGAACCCCCCTTCTGCAGCACAAATGCGTGATAGCCATGGAACTGGCACACAAGTGTTGGCTAACAGCTAAACACCCCCTGCTGCTCACGGAGAGGCTGCCATACACCATTGATCCTCTGATGTGGAAGTCCCACACCATGTCAAGCCAATGCAAACCGTATGTGTCCGAGGGCAGTGTAACACACATTGATGCCATCATCACAATCCACAATCCCATCACTGATGACTGTCAACAAGTCTGACCATCTATTCAGGTGTACCCAGCTGCATGTCATGTGTCCCATGGTGATGCGACATGTCTGCAGAGGAACCAAACATCGACAGGGGCAGTGTGCACACATCGTAAACAACAGCCACACCCAATACACCCCTGATGCATCCCTTACCCTAAGGAGACTTCCAAACTTGTCCGTGCGTGTAACGCTGAGTCAGCACACGATGACGTGTCCATGAGGAATAGCAGTGCCACAACAATGCAACCGCATTCATCAGCCAGCCCCAACAGCTGCAGGACGTCTCTGACTGCTCGGCCTCAGGCTCCCATTCACTGCCCTGTCGCCCCTCTAAAGAAAATTACATTCTCCAGGCGGATCTATGTACTGCCAAGCTGCTTGTTTTCAAATAATTAACCTTTGAAGCCCCTGCCTCCCACTTTGGAGACTCTAGGAACTTTACGGGCAGTTTAACTTCAAAATACATGCTCACCACTGTCCTGAAGATGAACCCCAATAATTGGGTTCGAAACGCCGTCGACCACCCCACAACATGAATTCCTTATAACTTGTAAAGATCAATTATGGAATTCAACTACTATATTGTTGTCAATGCGATGTCTTTTTAAAACTACTATCACTATTTCACACCACGCTTTTCTTATTTTGTGAGCATTCTAAAATTGACTTTGTTTAAATAAATACCTGCTATCTTTTGACCTACATGACCCTTTACGTACTTTGTCTCCTGCTCCCTACGGAATTGATTTCACTTATCTTAAAAAACAAGTGACCCTGCCTGGGTCACCTTTTCTATTGGACCCTTTTGGGCCATCCTTGAACCATTGTTCTTAACTCTACAACAATGCAACCAGCAGACGGCATGTGCAAGTACCTGGGGATGAGAGACACACAAGAAGTCAGCCACAAAAAGCACAGCCACTTGCATGTGCATGTACTCGACACATGTAAGGATGACAACATGCTAGGTCACTATTAAAACTGGGGAAATACACTCATCACTGGCACATCACTCCAGTGACACATCCACACACACCTCTGACTCACGTGGCATACATGCAGATGGACACACACATGGCAACACATGCCACACGGGGACCAATGCGTGCACACACAGACACTGGTACTCACCACTAAGCAAAGAAGTCACGTATGAGCCGACTCCGGATGTCCTCTTGCGAAACCACATCCTCCACATCACTAGCCCCATTACCAAAACCTTGGTCCTCCACGGGTGGATGGTCCTGATCATCTTGATCCAGGATGAGTGGCACAGCTTTCTCAACTGCCATGTTGTGCAGCATGCAGCAGACCATGAAGATTTTGCAGACCTTCGCCGGGGCATATGGGAGTGCGCCGCCGGTCTTGTGGAGGCATCTGAATCGGCTCTTCAGGAGGCCAAATGTCCTCTCTATCACTCGCCTTGTCCGGCCATGGGCGGTGTTGTAGCGGAGCTGGGCAGGCGTGATGGGGTTGCGGAGAGGTGTGATCAGCCATGGCATGTTGGGATAGCCAGCGTCCCCTACATGGAAAGCACATGGACATAAGTAGGACAGGAGAAGCGGTCGTGCTGGGAGTCTACGCAAAATACAGGACTGACAGACTGTACCCACCAACAACACATGCTCGTTCGTTGCGCAGCTGCGTCATCATTTCAGGCACCCTGCTACACCTCATGATGTAGGCATCGTGTGCTGATCCTGGAAAACGAGCACAGACATGTGAAATCACCATGTTGGACAGACACACCACAAGGGCATTGATGGAGTGGTAGTGCTTGCGATTCCTGTACGCTACCTCCTGTGCCTGTTGTGGTACCAAAGCCACATGTGTCCCATCTATGGACCCAATGACATGGGGCATCCCTCCCAGGGCATAGAATCCACGCTTGACCCCAGTCAACATTTCAGGGGTTGGGAAATGGATGAACTCATCCAGGTGAAGCAACATGGCCTCTAAGAAATCATGCAGCACACGGCAGAACATGCTCTGGGACATGCCACCAACATGAGCGATGGTATTTTGAAAGGTACCCGTGGCAAGAAAATGTAGGGCTGCCATTACCTTCAGCTTGGGTGTCAGTGCTGTAGGATACCTGTGCAGCGGTTGCAGGTGTGGTGCCAGCCTCGCCGTCAACTCCTCAATCAACGGTTGCGGGAAGCGGTACCACCGGATACAGTCATTCTCCCGCATGTCAGCCAAGTCCGGAATTGCTCGGGGAAGAGGCGGCGCCCTGCAGTAATTTGGAAGTGACAAGGAAGAGTGAGTGCACTACAACAACAATTTTGTGGTGCTGAGCACATGTTAATCTGTCAATACACATATGCGACATACGGAGTCAGGTATGTGCCAAATGCCCTGGACACGTATGGCTGCCAGGTGACACTCCTACCAAGACCCAGCTACACACGGAGATTGTGAACCTCCACATGACATGGCATGGGATTAGCTGTGTCCCAGTGTAAGTGAACAGCCAGACGCAACACAGGAGTGACATACATCAACACATCAGCAGAAGTAGGATGTCGATTTCAGAGACTGGTAGCGGAACACTAGAGCCACAGGTCACATGACATTACACTAGGACAGCCCACACACCTTGCCAATAAGGTGTACATGTAATGACTCGCCACACATTCATAGAGAGGATGCAGACAGGTCCTTGTTACGCTACTCCGTGTCCCATGCATACATACGCACCTCACATCCGATACCACATGTGGCCTGGTGTGCGTAACAGTGTGCCATGTCCATCTACACACAGACACATGTTGGTTGCTGCAACAGCTGATGCTTTTGAGGGAGCACCAACATCAAGCTAATGGGAAGCCCCCACACATACATGACATAGTCACATCGTGCACCGTGGGTAGTCACATGTATGGTGTGGTAACCCCTGTAGCGGGCATCAGGGGACACTTGCGTGTGTTGTTGACTGTGCCATGCCAGTGACGCTCATCCCAAGTGTGCAGTACGACATGCACACATGTCAAAGGAGTGAAGGGCATGCCTGGCACACATTGCACCGTCACACATAACATCTGTACACATCTCATCATACATCTGGTGCCTTCTCGACTCAGGAGTAATGTGCCACATCACAGCCTTTCACACCTGTGCCCCACACATGTAGTACTGCCCAGACAATGCCTTGATGTCCATCCATGGACAAGTATGTCAGCCCTATTCCTTCCTGTGTGCTGCCTGTCACCACTGTGATGTGTGAAAGGCACCGTACTTTCGCTCAGAGGGCCTGTGTACGTTCCCTATCACTATCGGAGTGCTGCCGTATGTGTACCCATAGTGATAGTGAGCGTACGCACGCGTGTACGGTCCGTATCACTATGGGTGTTCTCGCGTATGCGTACCCATAGTGATAGTGAGCGTACGCACGCGTGTACGGTCCTTATCACTATGGGTGTTCTCGCGTATGCATACCCATAGTGATAGTGAGCGTACGCACGCGTGTACGGTCCGTATCACTATGGGTGTTCTCGCGTATGCGTGCCGATAGTGGTACGGACCGTACACACGTGCGTACGCTCACTATCACTATGGGTACGCATACGCGAGAACACCCATAGTGATACGGACCGTACACATGCCTGTACGCTCACTATCACTATGGGTGTTCTCGTGTATGCGTACCCATAGTGATGGTGAGCGTACACACGCGTGTACGGTCCGTATCACTATGGGTGTTCTCGCGTATGCGTACCCATAGTGATAGTGAGCGTACGCACGCGTGTACGGTCCGTACCACTATGGGTACGCATACGCGAGAACACCCATAGTGATAGTGAGCGTACGCACTTGTGTACGGTCCTACCACTATGGGTACGCATACGAGAGAACACCCATAGTGATACGGACCGTACACACGCCTGTACGCTCACTATCACTATGGGTGTTCTCGCGTATGCGTACCCATAGTGATGGTGAGCGTACGCACGCGTGTACGGTCCGTATCTCTATGGGTGTTCTCGCGCATGCGTACCCATAGTGATAGTGAGCGTACGCACGCGTGTACTGTCCGTACCACTATGGGTACGCATACGCGAGAACACCCATAGTGATAGTGAGCGTACGCACGCGTGTACGGTCCGTACCACTATGGGTACGCATACGCGAGAACACCCATAGTGATACGGACCGTACACACGCCTGTACGCTCACTATTACTATGGGTGTTCTCGCGTATGCGTACCCATAGTGATGGTGAGCGTACGCACGCGTGTACGGTCCGTATCACTATGGGTGTTCTCGCGTATGCGTACCCATAGTGATAGTGAGCGTACGCACGCGTGTACGGTCCGTATCACTATGGGTGTTCTCGCGTATGCGTACCCATAGTGATAGTGAGCGTACGCACGCGTGTACGGTCCGTATCACTATGGGTGTGCTCGCGTATGCGTACCCATAGTGATACGGACTGTACACGCATGCGTATGCTCACTATCACTATGGGTGTTCTCGCGTATGCGTACCCATAGTGATATGGACTGTACATGCGTGCGTACGCTCACTATCACTATGGGTACGCATAAGCGAGAACACCCATAGTGAGACGGACCGTACACACGCCTGTACGGGCCGTTGCTATGCATTTGGGGTGCGCTAGGGCCCCGGTACGCACCGTACCTGTGTGTGAAACTCCAAATTACATAGGGGACACATGAGGGACAAGTATACAGGCCTACATGCATGCTGGTTGTCATGGAGACCAAGTTTAAAGTTTGAATTTTTTTCAGCAGGTGCACAGCAGTGGTCAGTTTGAATGAATCTACTTTGTTGCAATGTGGTTCTGGAGTTGACATCATGCTCAAGAAAAAAACACAATTAGAACCCACTGACTGTGCTAGGTTTGAAGGGATTGGAGGAAACATAGGATGCAAATGTGAGTGACCAATCACTCTGTACTCCTGTGCATGAAACAGGCCAGCAAGGCAGATATAAGGCAGCCAGGTCCCATGAGGGAGCACTTGCCTGCACATCTTTGGATTCTATGACCCAGCTGCTGCTACTGATTCCCTGGAACCATGTCAAGGTCTGTGGAGAGGACACAGCCTTTCACCCTGGAGGAGAACCTGGCATTGCTGGATGTGATCCTCCCACAGTACCCCCTGCTGTATGGGCGACCAGGGTATCAGGTGAGTGCAGAGTCTACTAGCACAGACTGTGTCCCTTGTTTGTGACTGTGACTTCTGGCATTGTGTCCAGGTGTGACACACATGCTATGTACTGTAGGGGAGGTCCCAGGGGGGGGAATGCCTGATGTCTCCCAGCCAGTGCATGCTGTGGTGCATGTCTGCCGTCCTCACTTGCATTGTGTTTACTGTGACAATCACTGCATGGTGCATGCCACATTCTGCCTGTCTTGACCTCCTGGGAATGTAGCCTCTACAGTCCTCATTTGATTATGTGGTCAGACCAGTGTGACAGGTGACTGTACCCACAGATGTGTGTTAGTTCTGTGTACCTGTGCTGAGAGTGTCCACATGATGTGTTCGTACCCTGGACATGGGTGTGTGTGTAAGTCCCCTGTCATGTGGGTGGGTGCATATGTGGAGTGTGGCCCCCGGCCTGCATTAGGGATGGATATACCCTGCCCATGTGATGTGAGCAGGGAGCAGTGCTGTGTGTCTGACGTGCAGAGCCAGCCCCACACCTGTGAGCCCCCCCGTCTAGTGGCACATGTGCAGAGTGAGGTTTGTCGCTGCATTTGGCAATGGCAGGTGGATGTCCTGTGCCTGTGTGTGTCTGTGTACTCTGCTGTGGTAGCGTCAGTGGCCTGTGGCATGTGACTGCTTAGAGGTGCTGCACATTACCCTGGTGTACCTTCTGATGCACAGTGTGAGCCTGGATCATTGATTGTGTCGTTGCCCTCATTCCACCTGTGTACTTTCAATGGCACGTACTGCTTTTGCCCTTCCCCAGAGGATCATGTCCCTATGACAAAGGTGCAATGCGTTGGATGCATACTATGCCTTGTTGTAAACCGCTAATTTGTTCTAATATGTCTCTCTGTGACATGTGCCTGGTGTATTGATGTAGTGTCACTTGTTCATCCTCACAGGTAGGCGCCTCTGCCAAGGAGCAAATATGGATGAACGCCGTCAGTGCCGTGAGGAGGAAGGACGGTCGCAAGCGGCGCCTGGCCCAGGTGAGGAAACGCTGGCAGGATAGCCGGTGCTGGACGCGGAGGATCGCACGGGTCCTGCTGGGGGACTCACCTGAGACCCATAAGAACCGCGGGCGCCGCCGTCTGACCCACATCCACAAGCGTGTGCTGGCAGTGGTATTTCCAGACTTGGACAGGCGCTTACAGGAGAAGCAGCAGCAGCAGGAAGGGGGTAGGTACATGTGTGTTTGTTGTGTGTCACCAGCATTTGTAAGTGCACAGTTGCATGGATACACTGCCAGGGTTTAAGGGTGCTGTGCAGATCCAGTTACCCACAGTATAGCGGTGCTCTCCTGCCTCCCTTCCCCTCCTTGCAATGTGTTCCCTGGTCTGTGTGTAGTCACTCCTTCACAAGGTAATGTAGGCTGGCGCTTTCTCCACGTGAACTATGCCTGTAGCATCATGTGTGGGGGTGGTGTGTAACAGGTTTTGGGACCTTGCCTGCGCCCTGTCCAGTTCAGTACATGTGGGTTCCATGTCAGTTGGCACTGATGCTGAGTCCAGACATGGGAGTTAGTCTCTCAAGTGTCATGCCTTACAGCACGCATGTCCTATGTTGTGGCCTGTGACATGATGTGCATGAGTGTGCGATACGCATAGTGCAGGGATGGTGGCGTGTGTTGCAGTCATTCCCATTCAGGACCATGGAGTTGTGTGGCCACTACTGTCCCCTGGGGCATATTTTCCTAGGTGTCATGTGTGTCATCACAAAATGTGGACACTCTCAGTGTCGACAGCATAGGTTGTGCTCTGTGCAATTGTCCTCTGGCACCATGTACATTGACGTAATATGTAGTACAAGTGTCCACAGTACAGCCTGACCTGATTTTCCTTGTTCATACTCACGGTGGCCAGTGCCTGTGTGTCTTGTTACAATCATCTGATGATGCCCATCTGTACATGATTATTTGGACAGGCGCACCTTGGGTATTTTGTGTCCAATCTAGCATTTTTCCAGCCCATGTGTATTTCACCCAGACTAAGAGATGTAAGTGCTTCCTGTGTCTCAACAAATTGTCTCATGTAGGGGGTGGTTGGTGCGGGCAAAGCCTACATGTCAAAACCTGAAATCTCCTTGCTAGGTCTGGCCAGTGTGTGATGTTTGTCTGGACATACACTCAAGGTGCAGTGAGCCAGTCATGGTGGGCATGTTTTCAGTATTACCTATGCAGCATGTGCCTAAAGTTCATGGATATGGTCCCTGCTCATCCCTATTTTCGGCAACGCTGTGTGGTGCAGATGCAGTGCTGGATTGTCCGCAGGGCCTGGCTCCGCTGTCAAAATCCATTTCATGTCATTTGCTATTGTGTCATGCTCTCCATAGTTTTTCAGTGGCATGGTGGGTCAACCAACTGTGTGTTGCAGGGCCTACATATGTACCTTGTTTTGTAGATATTACTCATCTTTCTTTTCAGGCTATGCAATGTAATGGGGAACAACCTTTACAACGCAACTTTTACAACGCACTACACTTACAACGCATTTTTTACAACGCAACATCCACTACAACGCATTCCATTACATAGCATGACACTACAACGCATTTTTAAAAACTACCTTTACAACGCATTCCATTACATCGCATACTACCTTTACAACGCATACCATTACAACGCATAATATTACACTACACTATCCAACACTTACCCTACTGTTGCACCCCCTGGAGTTAGAATAGTCATTTTTACCCCTATACTATCCAACACTTACCCTACTGTTGCACCCCCTGGAGTTAGAATAGTAATTTTTACCCCTATACTATCCAACACTTACCCTACTGTTGCACCCCCTGGAGTTAGAATTGTAATTTTTACCCCTATACTATCCAACACTTACCCTACTTTTGCACCCCCTGGAGTTAGAATAGTAATTTTTACCCCTATACTATCCAACACTTTCCCTACTGTTGCACCCCCTGGAGTTAGAATAGTAATTTTTACCCCTATACTATCCAACACTTACCCTACTGTTGCACCCCCTGGAGTTAGAATAGCAATTTTTACCCCTATAATATCCAACACTTACCCTACTGTTGCACCCCCTGGAGTTAGAATAGTAATTTTTACCCCTATACTATCCAACACTTACCCTACTGTTGCACCCCCTGGAGTTAGAATAGTAATTTTTACCCCTATACTATCCAACACTTACCCTACTGTTGCACCCCCTGGAGTTAGAATAGTAATTTTTACCCCTATACTATCCAATACTTACCTTAAATGCAATTTAATATTATGCGTTGTAATGGTATGCGTTGTAAAGGTAGTATGCGATGTAATGGAATGCGTTGTAAAGGTAGTTTTTAAAAATGCGTTGTAGTGTCATGCTATGTAATGGAATGCGTTGTAGTGGATGTTGCGTTGTAAAAAATGCGTTGTAAGTGCATGCGTTGTAAAAGTGTGCGTTGTAACGACATACATCCACTGTAACCTATGTAGATTGGACTCATGTGACATATGTATACAGGTGTATGATTAATTCCTGTCTCTTCACCTTGCCCACAGCATCATCAGGGGACACGGAGGGAGACATCAGCACAGACGGAGCGGAGGGACCGAGCACCAGTGCCAGCGTTGACATCGTGGCTGGCACATTGAGTGGAACAGAGGCGGAGGAGAGTGAGGCCGAGGACCTGTCCACTGGCACGACAGAATATGAAGCTGACGGGTCCGAGGATGATCTCTCCGAGTGGGCGGAGGCTGCACCAGCAGCTGACAGCGGCACAACATCTCAGCCCGCCCCCTCCATTGCCATCAGCCGCCTCCCACTTGCTCGTGTGGCTTCCCAGCGTGCCCGGTGACCACATGTCTCCTTCCTGCCAGGCACCACACCCCCTGCCCCTGTCTCCACTGCTGCCGCCAATGCCGAGTCTGTGGACATCCAGCGGCAGTTGCAGGTTGGTCAGGCTGCGATGCTTAATGTCCTCCATGGCCACAGCCAAGTGCTGAACAACATGGAGGCATACTTGGAGGGCATTTTTTCATCGCAGGCTGACCAACGCAACTTGCTGAGGTCCATTGACTCGACACTGACTGCAGCAGTGGGTCTCCTGCAGCACTACGTCCAACCCCCTACCCCTGACCCATCCACACTTCCCACTCCCATGCCTGTCCCACGTACACCCAGACGGCAGCATGCACCCACCACAACAGACACAGGCACCACACCAGCAGGGAAGGTCATACGCACACCTCCTGCCACGCACACACAGGGTGAAGTAGGCACACCCACTGGGTCGGGGGGCAAACGTAAGTCACGCAGCCAGAGTGGGAGTCCGCATTCCACCAAATACACTCCCTCCAAATCCCCTCCCCTCAGCTCTCCTGGCCACATATCCGGCAAAGACTCCTTCATGGCTGCTCTGTCCCTGAGCCCCACTGTGACACCACCCCACAAGCGGTCAAGGGAGTCCCCGGTCAGGGTGGTTGAGTCCCCCCCCCTGTCCACACCGTCCACCTGTGGCGCTGCGACCCATCCCTCCGCCCCCCCCTCCTTGGGGCCTGTGGTTCCTTCGGGTGCAGGGGAGTCGCTGGAGGACCTTGCAAAGGTGTGCAGCACCATCCTGGCCTCCGCCTTTGGCCCTGACCCACCCCCTGTGGTGGAGTCCTCCATCCCTGCACCCATGACGCCTACCCTTCGTCCTCATGTCCCTGCGGTGCCTGGTCCTTCCCCCCCACATGATGCCCTCCCCGCTCTGGAAGACGATGGAGTCTGACTGTGCAGGCATGCTAGGGGACACGCGTCCCACTGTGTCCCCCACCTGGATTGTAACTTTGGTTTGCCCTATGGGCATAGTACTTTTTGAACTTTGAAGAGACAAACATATTTTTGGATGCTGATTAAAGCAATTTATTTTTCCTTAGTACACTACTGTCTGTCTGGCATTGCTGTTGGTCGACCTGCACCATTATTTTGGGTAGTGATTATGTGTTGGGTGTGTGGGAATTGTCGTCTTGTGCTGGTCATAGTGTGGATCCTGGTATCTGTGTGCCATCACAAGCTGTTGGCTACATAACTTTGTTCATGTAAGCAGTTACTGCATGGTGACATCGTCCCAAGGTGTGTTCCTTCCTCTGTGTAACCTGACTTCTTCCCTGCAGGGTCTTTCCAATATGTGGGGCTGAGCTGTGTCTACATTGGCTGGGTGTGTGACGGACTCGTTAGACTTGGCCCATGCATGCTGAGCGATGTCTCCACCTGCATCATTCGTGGCATCCTTGGTGGTCACTGTACTTGTGTATGTAGACCGTTGCCATGACTTCATGTGTACATGTATTCTTTTAGGCGCTATGCATATGTATACTTCCAGCCTCGCACACATGTGGTTCATGTACTGCAGGATCTTTGTGCACCTGACTGACATTTGTGGGCATTGGATCTGTGGGTACTCCACCCTTTTCTTTGCAGGGGCACTGCTGTGAGTGTTAGGCACCCACCCCTCCTGTGTCTGGGCACTGCTGGGAGTGTTAGGCACCCACCCCTCCTATGTCTGGGCACTGCTGGGAGGACTCTGCACCCACCCCTCCTGTCTTTGGGCACTGCTGGGAGTGTTAGGCACCCACCCCTCCTGTCTCTGGGCACTGCTGGGAGGACTCTGCACCCACCCCTCCTGTCTCTGGGCACTGCTGGGAGGACTCTGCACCCACCCCTCCTATGTCTGGGCACTGCTGGGAGGACTCTGCACCCACCCCTCCTGTCTCTGGGCACTGCTGGGACGACTCTGCACCCACCCCTCCTGTCTCTGGGCACTGCTGGGAGTGTTAGGCACCCACCCCTCCTGTCTCTGGGCACTGCTGGGAGGACTGTACACCCACCCCTCCTGTGCCTGGGCACTGCTGGGAGTGTTAGGCACCCACCCCTCCTGTCTCTGGGCACTGCTGGGAGGACTCTGCACCCACCCCTCCTGTCTCTGGGCACTGCTGTGAGTGTTAGGCACCCACCCCTCCTGTCTCTGGGCACTGCTGGGAGTGTTAGGCACCCACCCCTCCTGTCTCTGGGCACTGCTGGGAGTGATAGGCACCCACCCCTCCTGTCTCTGGGCACTGCTGGGAGGACTCTGCACCCACCCCTCCTGTCTCTGGGCACTGCTGGGAGTGTTAGGCACCCACCCCTCCTATGTCTAGGCACTGCTGGGAGGACTCTGCACCCACCCCTCCTGTCTCTGGGCACTGCTGGGAGTGTGAGGCACCCACCCCTCCTGTCTCTGGGCACTGCTGGGAGGACTCTGCACCCACCCCTCCTGTCTCTGGGCACTGCTGGGAGTGTTAGGCACCCACCCCTCCTGTCTCTGGGCACTGCTGGGAGGACTCTGCACCCACCCCTCCTGTCTCTGGGCACTGCTGGGAGGACTCTGCACCCACCCCTCCTATGTCTGGGCACTGCTGGGAGGACTCTGCACCCACCCCTCCTGTCTCTGGGCACTGCTGGGAGGACTCTGCACCCACCCCTCCTGTCTCTGGGCACTGCTGGGAGTGTTAGGCAACCCACCCCTCCTGTCTCAGGGCACTGCTGGGAGTGATAGGCACCCACCCCTCCTGTGTCTGGGCACTGCTGGGAGGACTCTGCACCCACCCCTCCTGCGTCTGGGCACTGCTGGGAGGACTCTGCACCCACCCCTCCTATGTCTGGGCACTGCTGGGAGGACTCTGCACCCACCCCTCCTGTCTCTGGGCACTGCTGGGAGGACTCTGCACCAACCCCTCCTGTCTCTGGGCACTGCTGGGAGTGTTAGGCACCCACCCCTCCTGTCTCTGGGCACTGCTGGGAGTGATAGGCACCCACCCCTCCTGTGTCTGGGCACTGCTGGGAGGACTCTGCACCCACCCCTCCTGCGTCTGGGCACTGCTGGGAGGACTCTGCACCCACCCCTCCTGTCTCTGGGCACTGCTGGGAGTGATAGGCACCCACCCCTCCTGTCTCTGGGCACTGCTGGGAGGACTCTGCACCCACCCCTCCTGTCTCTGGGCACTGCTGGGAGGACTCTGCACCCACCCCTCCTATTTCAGGATATGTACGCTTAGAACATACACGGGTGTGGGTTCGCTACATGCATACGAGGTGGGGGTACGGTCCGTACATACACGGTTGGGGTGGGGGTACGCTCCATACGTACGCGAGTGAGGGTACGGGTCGTACTTACACTGTTGGGGTGGGGGGTACGCTCCATACGTACGCGGGTGAGGGTACGGGTCATACTTACACTGTTGGGGTGGGGGTACGCTCCATACGTACAGCAGGTGTGGGTACGGGTCGTACTTACACTGTTGGGGTGGGGGTATGCTCCATACGTACGTGGGTGAGGGTACGGGTCGTACTTACACTGTTGGGGTGGGGGGTACGCTCCATACGTACGCGGGTGAGGGTACGGGTCGTACTTACACTGTTGGGGTGGGGGGTACGCTCCATACGTACGCGGGTGAGGGTACAGGTCATACATACACGGTTGGGGTGGGGGTACGGGTCGTACATACACGGTTGGGGTGGGGGTACGCTCCATACGTACGTGGGTGAGGGTACGGGTCATACTTACACTGTTGGGGTGGGGGTGTGCTCCATTCGTACGCGGGTGAGGGTACGGGTCGTACTTACACTTTTGGGGTGGGGGGTATGCTCCATACGTACGCGGGTGAGGGTACTGGTCATACTTACATTGTTGGGGGGGTACGCTCCATACGTACGCGGGTGAGGGTACGGGTCGTACTTACACTGTTGGGGTGGGGGGTACGCTCCATACGTACGGCGGGTGTTGGTACGGGTCGTACTTACACTGTTGGGGTGGGGGGGGTACGCTCCATACGTACGCGGGTGAGGGTACGGGTCGCACTTACACTGTTGGGGTGGGGGGTGCGCTCCATGCATACGGGGGTGGGGGTACGGTCCGTACATATCCGTCCCCACGCTATGTGATGCTTGTGCGGGCCGTACCCAGGCCTTTGCCACGTGGGTACAGCCGTCCTGCCATTGTTGGGATGACGTAGGTGTGGGCGTGGTACGACTCGTACCCACGCTCTTAAGGCGTGGGTACGGGACGTACCTGTATTGTTGTGTTGCCGGTTCGCGTCGTCAAGCACTTCCGTTGTGGCGGACGCTGGCTTTGCTGGACACGGCCCCACCCCCTCGTAGTGACCAGGGCCTGGGGGTCAGGTATGTCCAGGGCATGTGTGCTGTGTGACTTGGGTGGGGGTTTTGTGGCCTGCCCCAGCTCCTGCCCCCCCCTTTCCCCCCTCCCTTTGTTGTTCTGACCTTCTGCGGCGTCTGCGTCGTAACCTGAAGAGGAGGTCGACTGCTATGAGGGCCGGGATGACACGTAGGTTCGGGTCCATGTCTGTCCATCGCGTGCGGGTACTCCTTGTTCGCGTTGTCCTGATTTCCCGGCAGTTTTTGGCTGCTGGAAAATATTCACCATGTGGGATGACGTCGGTGCGAATCGTAATTCCTGGTTCGTGAATGGCAGGCTGCGTGCGTCCCGACGTCACGTCGGCGCTTTCCCGAATCACATTTGTATGTTTTATTTTCGTCGGTCGGGGTTTTGTATGATTCGTACGGAAATGGGATTTCCGTGCGAATCGTAATTCCATGTTTGTATATTTTTTCGACCGGGTACGCGTCGGACGGAGAATATGCTCCGTCCGACGGTTCGTACCCGGTTTTTACCGGATTGTGATTGGCACCCTAGGGTAATTTAGTTTTGTAAAGGAACTGTTATTATCTATTGACTTTCGATGCATTTCTGCCTTCCAAATGAAAGATATTGTGAAAAAAGAAGTCATTCTAAAAAATGACTGATAATTCTCATGCTAGTATGAGTATTCCCAATTTCAGAAATGTGCAAATATCTACTGTTTCTAAACTCTATATTTTGTTCCCATTTCAGAAATACATAGGTGTCTTTCATACTGATTTTTCCATGTACACATTTTTACAGAATAATTACTATATACCCGGTACATAATAAAAAACCATTGCAAGTTGCTGCTCAGTTTTTGGCTCTGGGTTCGTCATGTTCTTGATGAACCTATAAGTCTCATATATCCCCACAACCAGTAATGTCCAGCAGATGTAATGGTATATTGCTTTCAAAGAGCTGTCATAATTAGAAGTTACAGGTGAAAACGTTGACACAAAAGGCTTTTTTTTTCAACTAATTTTCAATTTATCCTATATTTAACTGTTAGTTTCTATAAAAAAACCTTGATGGATCTACACAAATGACCCCTTGCTGAATTCAGAATTTTGTCTTCTTCTCGAAAATGTATAGCTTTCCCGGATCCATTATTGCTTTTGTACCCATTTCTGCCATTAACTGGAAGGAGGGCAAAAGCACAAAAAATAGCAAAATTAGGCTATCTCCCAGAAAAATGCCAAAGCTGTGTAAAAAATGTTGGGTTTCTGACAAAAGTCTGGTATCCCCAAAAAGCTGGGAAAATGGTGATTTCAACCCCACACACCCTTTTTTGATAACATTTGCAGGGAAAAACCCAGATGCTTTCATTTGCAGCCCGTTTTTCCAATTTTTCCGAAAAAAAACAAAATTTTGCTGTATTTTGGCTCATTTCTGTGACTCCTCTAGGAGAATCCACAAACCCTGAGTACCTTTAGAATCCCCATGATGTTGGAAGAAAAGGATGCAAATTTGGCGTGGATACCTTATGTGGTCAAAAAGTTACAGGGGCCTCAGCGCGCACTACCCCAAATAGCCAAAAAAGGGCGTGGCACAGGAGGGGAAAAGGCCTGGCAGCGAAGGGGTTAAGATGTCTTATAAACCATATAATTCATTAACTCAATCATGGTATCTGCTATTCATTATTTATAAACATCTTATGGACATTCCTTCTGTACAGCCTATATTCAGCCATTTACATCCTGTAAAACTGATTTTTAATGCAGCTCTGAATGGGCAATGGGTGTTGTGTATTTTGTTAACCTCATATTCTTTGTCAGCAAATATATAGAAAGAAGGTTTACTTTTCTGTTTATCATACCCTGAATGGGCTATTTCCACATATACTTGAATGAAAAATTAATTCCACCACCCATCCATATTTCAGTGTACCGTAAATTGTGCAGTGGCTTTAAATTTAGTTCATGTCCACAAGTATTTCCCAATCAATACTCTAAATAATTACCTTCCCCTCCATATGTACAAGTGTGTTCTAAGTGCAGATTACTTTCTTTCTTCAATAACATTTTACATATTTACAAAAACTTCCTTTGTTATTTTTATAGAATGTGTATTCATAGCTCTTCCTCATTGTTCAAGCCTGACAGACTTTTTGTTTTCAATTCAATTATATACTTCGATTCTAGCTTCCTAGTATCCTTACTCTGTCCCCACACATTTCATCTTTGGGGATCTGATCAATACAGAAAAACTTCAAGAGGTTCTGATTGGATTTATGATGTTCTTGAAAGTGGCGTGTCACTGGATACGTAGCATCCTGGTTCTTTATGGCACGCATGTCCTTAAGAGCCCGCTTTTTAGTCGGATGGATGGTGCTCCCCACATAACTTAACTCACACGGGCAGTTCAGGCAATATACTGCAAAATCAGTATTGCAAATCATTAGTTTGTTAATTCTCATTTTGGTTATTCTGTCCGGGATGGTAAATTCCTTAACTTTTTTGCATTTTTTGCACGTCTTGCAATTCATGCACGGATAGAACCCTGTTACGGTGTCCTTTCTTTTGGGATTTTTTGAAAAGTGTCTCCTCACTAGTGGATCTTTCAGAGCCGAACCTCTCCTGTAGGTTATCAAGGGGTTCTTCGATATACGCGGCCCTACGATGGTATCTGATTGTAACCCTTTCCGCGCCACGCTGAAGATTCCGTGCGCGGGCGGGGCCATGACGGAACGGTTCCGTCATAAGCACAGCCCAACCGACGTGCATGACGGAACCGTTCTGTCAAGCGCGTCGAAGGAGTTAAAACCTTCCAATTCCTCCGAAAGATTTGGAAAACCTCAGAGGACTAGGCTGAGTATTCCGTTATCATTCTTATTTCTCCTTTCTCTGTTCTGAGGTTTCTCTTTCTCCAAGTATCAGATTCTTTCTTTCTAGTTGTTCTGCCTTTCTTTCCGCTCCTTTCAACACTCTTTCTTTGTACCCTTGATCCCTGAGTCTGTTGAATACATCGGTTTTAGATTTCAAAAACTCTGTCTGTCGTACAATTCCGTTTTATTCTCACAAGTTCCCCATATGGGACCCCACTGATTACACTATCGGGATGGAAACTTTCAGCATGTAATGAGCTGTTTCCAGGCGTCGGCTTTCGATAGAGTGTGGTCTGAATGTTGTTTTCCTCTATGTAGACTAATAAGTCTAAATAGGGTACTTGTGTGTCGCTGATGCATTTGGTGAATGTCAGATCGCATGTATTGTGATTGACGGCCGCTATAAAGATTTCTGCCTCTTCTCGTGTCCCCTTCCAAATAATGAAGAGGTTATATAATATATATATATATATATATATGGTTTTCAAAGGTCACTGTGAAGAGCCGCTCACCCTCCTGACGACGCCGGTGCCAGCAGCGAGCACAGTCCCGCTATATATATTTCCAAAGAAGTCGTTATCCCAACTCCAGAATAACTTCCAGCGGCACACCAGAGGACGAGTTCAATATAGGTTTATTGACTCAAAAACAAAACAGTACGACGCGTTTCGGCGAAGCCTTTGTCAAGCAATTTGACCTGTGCCCAATTCCCCATAGAAATAGGGGTTACCGTTTGTGAACAGAAAAACAATACTTCCCACAGATCAACATGATTAGAAAACAGACTAAAACATGCATTTCATGAACTTAATAAGTAAAGAAATCAAAGGACAATATCCTATAATACGTTAGCACTGCATCTTAAAGCGCCAATGTTTTTCAAGACGAAATTATACTCTGAAAACACAATGCGTTGGAAAATATATCCCACGGAGCTCACAGCTATTCAGTACTATTCAGCTGTGGGTCGCAAATGTCGACATAAAATTAAATCAAATGTTTGCAACCCTCTCCCACGTGCCTAAAATAAGCGTAGATAAATGCATCGGGGTCGAGTCGAGCTCCTGTAATGGTAATGTACCCATTATGTAGTGTGAGTTATCAATAGCGACATTGCAAGGGGTAGTGTACCCAGCGCATGGCGTGCAGTGACAAGATGTATCTCATACAATAAAATCTGCAGTTGATGGGGGAAGCGTTATAACCTCGCATATATGGCAGGATATGCATAGAACAAACATACAAAATAGTGGACCAGAAATTGTTTTTCTGTTCACAAACGGTAACCCCTATTTCTATGGGGAATTGGGCACAGGTCAAATTGCTTGACAAAGGCTTCGCCGAAACGCGTCGTACTGTTTTGTTTTTGAGTCAATAAACCTATATTGAACTCGTCCTCTGGTGTGCCGCTGGAAGTTATTCTGGAGTTGGGATAACGACTTCTTTGGAAATATATATATATATATATATATATATATATATATATGCAACAACTCGCCTTCACTTTCTTTTTGGTAGAAACAAACGAGCGCAGACCCAGTAATTCTTGTGCTGTATTTTATTTAGCCAATTCCGCCATTACGCGTTTCGGGCGATCCCGCCCTTGATCACATGACAACTCATTAGCTAGTAACCGCACTATTTAAAGTGCAAGTGCAAGTGGCTCAGTTAATGGACATAAAAGAAACATTACAATGTAGCGAAGAGGTACTGTAAACGGTGCAATAATTACATAAGTGTAAACATTACAATTTGCCCTTCTTTACATATTTCTCTAAATTACTGACATACAAGGATACTATTTTCCTATATGTCCTGAGGTACTGATATTGGCATAAATGCTAAGTTAGATTCACGTTTCATTGTGTCCAAAATTAACATTTGACAAAGCTGCTTATCAAAATAAAATAAATTAAAGTACAAATGACCCTATACCAATGTGATAAACATATAAAATTACAGGTTGTCAGTAGGTGACCAATTTAGATCTCAAAGACTTTCTAAACCCATTTATAGCATAATATCAGCTCTCATTATGGGTCGGAATGATGTGCAAACAGCAAGAGTATTTTTAAAGTGCAAATAGGCTCAGAATGACAATAAATAAATATTTAAATATATTAGGTAGACCCATCCAGAAATTGTTCAAAAATAAATGGAAGCATAAGATATACTTTCCTTTACCAATTTCTAAAATCAATCCTAAAACATTATAAATATATAAATATATAAATATCATCCTAAAATTTGCCTTTAAAATAACTTTTTCTTTAACTTTTTCAGGAATGAAGATCAATATTGTACACCCTGTTCGGAAGAACCAACAATAAAGAACAGTACTGTCCTTATTTGTCCTATATATTATGTTTAGATTCTCCAACAAAAAGATTTATACCCTTCGCTCAACTATTATAAAAATGTATATAAGTCTTCACTGTTATTCAAACCCATGGGGTGTTTGGAATCAAACTGCAGGATATATGTTGTTTCCAGCCTTCTCAGTTTAGATTCCCTATCCCCTCCTCTTCTTTGTGGGATAACAGTGTCAATAACATAATATTTCAAATATTTAGCGTCACTGTTGTGGTTACTCTTGAAGTGTCTTGCAACCGGATAGTTCTCATCATTGTTGCATATTGCTCATATGTGTTGAAGGATTCTTTTATGTACTTTCAGTTTTGTGCTTCCTACATATCTTAAATTACATGTGAGGAAATGCCCAATTTCACATAATTTGGACCCAAATGCTGTAATATAGGCCTTAGTGTTGATTGCAGATTTGCATGCCTTACATGATGCACATTTAAAGAATCCCTTTCTCATCGTCAGCCATGAGCCTTTACTTCCCATCTCCAGATTACTTTTGACTAGTGCCATACCCATACTGTTAGTTTTCCTGAAAGTGACTGAGAGATTATTGGGTAATAATTCTCCAATTATGAGGTCATCTTTCACAATGGGCCAGCTTTTTCTCACTATATTCCTTATTTGTTTTTCTTGACGTGAGAATCCTAAAATCAGCCGGATGGGTTCTTCCCCTCTTTTCTGGCTAGCTGAAATATCTTTATGTTTCAGCAAATCATGTCTAGCCAAAGACTTAGATTTAATAATGGCAGACTCAATTATTTCCGAGCTGTATCCCCTGTTCAGGAACCTAATGCGACTCTCCCTCTGTTTTATATTGCATTCTTCCTCCTCACTGCATATACGTCTAATACGGAGCATCTCCCCATAGGGGATGCTCTTAATCAGGTGTGGAGGATGTGCACTAGAGGCATGCAGTAATGTATTTCCTGCCGTCGGTTTCCTGAAGAGGGTAGTAGATAACCTATTGTTAATTATCTGGATTTGTACATCCAGAAATGTGACCTTTTCTTTACTGATATCTGAAGTAAAATTCAAATTGAGCGAATTGTCATTTAACATTTCAATGAAAGCTGTGGCCCTTTCAACATCGCCGTCCCATACTATAAAAAGATCATCAATGTAGCGGAGCCAGGTAACTACTCTCTTGTTGAAAATCTGCTTGTGCTGTTGCATGAGGACCAGCTCCTCCCACCACCCCATAAATAAACAGACGTAGCTGGGAGAAAAGCTGGCCCCCATAGCAACTCCCTGTATCTGTTGGTGCATTTTACCATTAAACAGAAACAAATTATTCTCTAAGCAGAATAAAGGCATTTTAAGGAGCATTTTGTTATGGTGAAAAAAATCAATTGGTCTATTCATCAAGAAATATTCAACAGCCCTCATACCATCAATATTCCTAATGCAAGTATATAATGAGGACACATCAAGTGCTATCATTAAGTAAGAAGTTTTCCATGTGATGTTCTGCACTTTTCTTAAAAAATCACTTGTATCCTGTACAAATGATTTTAAATTTCTTACAAAATCTTGCAGGAAAAAATCAATGTACCTAGATAGGTTCTCCAACAGGCCATCACACGCAGCAATAATGGGACGTCCTGGGGGTTTATTCATGTCTTTGTGTAATTTGGGTATGAAATAAATCACAGGAATGATAGCATGCTCCTTTTTGAGGTATTTAAATTCATCCCAAATAAGTAAACCCATACTTCTCCAAGCTACAAGCTGAGAAAACAACGTCTCTTGTGTGTCCTTGAATTTAACAGGTGTGACTCTTTTATAACACTCTGTATTGTTCAATTGGCTGTGTGCTTCTTCCAAATATTCCTTTAGTGGCCATAGCACCAAATTGCCTCCTTTGTCCGAATTGCATATGATGATCTCATGATTTTCTCTCAATTTTTTGATGAGTTGCCAATATCTCCTCTCATGATTGGTAAATTTATTTTTATTGGCGTCATTGATAGCAATGTTAAGTCTTTTAATTTGTGCCACAATCTGTTCATTAAAAACATCTATGGAGTCTCTTGGCATAACAGGTACAAATCTAGATTTTGGCTTAAACGGAGTCCATGGTTTAATATATGGCACTAGGATCTGAGATGTTTGCACATTATTTGACCCCACTGCTCCTTGGGACTGATTATTAACATCTGTGGCCTCTAGGTCTCCTCTTTCCAAACTTCGCAGGTCATTAAATAACTCATAGTCAGACCCCCGCAGGCCATGCATCTCAGAGGTCTGAACTGCTCCTTCAGCTTGCTCAAATCCTTCCTTGGTATTACGCTGATGGTGATACTTTTGCAATTTCAGTTTGCGTATGAATTTATAAATATCCGCACGGGTCTGAGTATAATTGAAGTTGGATTCTGGGCAGTAAGAAAGTCCCAATGATAAAAGTTGCCTTTCTGCAGCCTGAGAGATCAATTCCCGCAAGGTTAACAATAGTATTGTTGTTTTCTGAGGTGGCGGGGTCAGCATTTGGATTTTCTGTTGCTAGACTCCCTATCGACGAGCCCTTCCTCTCCCACGTCTTCTGACGTTTTCTCCTTGCTTTCCTACGCTCCCTTCTCCGTTGGGTTGCCCTGTTTTTCCGGGTACCTGGGTGCGTGGCCTCAGAGTTTCTCTCCTGCTGCGTTTTAAAATCTCTAGCTCTTCCCCCAATGTTAATTTAATATTACTTGCCTCTGATCTCATTCCCACGTTTTCTGACTCAGACCCGCTCTGCACGGCTGAGCTTAACTCAGAGGCTGAGGGAGAAGCATTGGTATTCACTTGGTAATTTCTTCTGTCCTCTTTATTGCCCATACGTTTTTTTGCAGTGTCAACTCGCATGGAGTCATACCACCTTGCGAACGTGAATATCTGTCCATTTGCACAATGATCCTGATCACGTCTAAACTTGTATGTTTTACGGTTCTTTATTTTTTCTTCCTCTTTCTTAAGGCGTACATTCATTTCCTCCACCATTTTCTGCTTAAGTTGTGGATCCCCTTGTGGTTCAATTTCCTTTTCCAGGAGCTCTATTTTCTCTTGAAGCGCCCCTCTATCGATATCCGCATATTTTACTAAAATTAGAACGAGGCGTCTGGAAGACTCTAAATATATATATATATATTAAAGTATTCAGGCTCGGTTACACAGAGTGTGAAGCACTCACGGGGCAACAGGTTCGTAGGCAGACATTTCTTTAATAAGACGCGTTTCGGCGTGATGCCTTCATCAGTTACAAGAAATGTTGTATAGTCCAAGTCTGTTCATTGGTTGAAATACAATATTCTCAATCCTCATTGGATGTTCCCGGGCCAATGGCATGGCTGCTTGCACTTCTCTTCCGCAAATGCCATGATCTATAATGCCACGCCCCCTTGGCCCCCGGGATCAAGCACCATGTCCCCCTCGCCAGCTGGTGCATCTGTAATGTGACCGCAGGCGTCGGTCAAATGGCTCGGCGTCCTCGAGCTTGTATAGCTCGCAACCTAGTTGGTCGACGGTACACACAACGCAGCAGCAGTTCAATATATTAAAGGATGCACAAAATAATAAAAATAATGTCTCGCAATATAGTGATATGAAATTTCAAAAACCTAACCATGAACATTGTTGTCATAGTAACATGGCTTCCTCTGTTCTAACTTCTACTATCACAAATTAGTTGTTTGTACTGTGTGATATCAAGAAAGATATTATGTGATGTGTAAATTAGATCACAGAGCTTATATTGTTATGAGTAAATTGTGAGATGTAGGCTCTATATATGGGAGGGTGTGATGTGTGCTCAAAATATGATGTTACACCAGTTGAATGAGTTTCTAGAATGAGTTGTGTTTCATAAATGGTATACAAGAGTGCAGGAATTGTATATTGTTATTAGGCAGGGTACACAGAGAGTTGTGACAGACATCGTTTTGCAAATAGCACAAATAGTTTGTCATTATTGGAGAGATTTGAGTTAGGGAAACGGGGTGCCACTTTCTTCTTACAAGGCATGAAGTTGAGGAGCCTGTAAGAGCCTCCGCAAATTGCCATGGTGTCTTGGTGTTCCCTGGAAGCGAAGGAACTCTGAGCACTTTCCTCACCAGTAGTTTAGTGCCCGTGCTCCCCGCAAAACAAGGACAAATTGGCTTATTCCTGAATGCCACATATAACTTGGCTGTAGGTTTATGGTGTAATTGTGTAACTAGGGCCAAGAAGCTAAATGCCACTGGTTGACTGCAGCACCTATTGTACCATACACTATAGTGCTAGTGCAAACATGGCAAAAGGCCCACCCTGTCAAACACCATGGCTGCAGTACAAAACCTGCAGTGTGACCTGTCAAAATGACCGTTTCTCCTAGGTAAACACCTTCCTTTTAAATAATATTAAGTCACTCATAGGCAGGCTTTGTAGCCCACAAGACAGAGTTCATAGAATTTAGAGGTGCTGTATGTAGAAAATTACTATTGCATTGTCTCTACAGTGACAAGGCCCTCAAAGCTATTTGCACAGCAGTAGGACTGGCTGTCCTCTGTAAAAATCAAAGTAGAGAATTAAATACTACTACTGTGATATGGGAAAAGGACCAAATAAAAAAGTATTGAAATACCTTTATTTATTGGTGAAGTTAGATTTATAATAAATGTTACAGAAAAGTAACTTTTTAAAAGTTACCTGAATTCCTGGTAGCTAATTTGCTTTAACTCTCCAGCACTCCTATGCTGTGCTCAGCCCAGGTAAAATTGTGAAATAGGTGCAAATTTCCTACCAGGAGCAAGCAATAGATTGACCTGAATGGGCAGAGATGACTCCTCTGACTTCAGTAGAATATGCAGGATAGGGGCTTTGGTCATTCACCACACACTTGGGTGCCAATTCCGATCCGGTAAAAAGCGGCTACGAACCGTCGGACGGAGCCTTTTCTCCGTCCGACTCGTACCCGGTGCGAAATCCATCCGAAAAAGCAAGTACGATTCGGACGGAAACACCATTTCCGTTCGAATCGAACAAAACACCCACCGAACAGATTCAAAACACTATTCCGATCCGGAAAAACGCCGACCTGACGTCGGTACGCATCCAGCCTACGTTTCACGAACCAGGAAGTACGATTCGAACCGACGTCATCTCGCACGGAATATATTTACCGGCTGCCAAAAACTGCCGGGAAATCAGGACGACACACGCAAGGAGCAGCTGGACGCGACGAACAGACATGGACCCGAACCTACGTGCCATCCCTGCCCTCCTAGCAGTCCACCTGGTGTACAGGAACCGACGCAGATGCCGCAGAAGGTCAGCACAACAACCAGGGGCAAAGGGGGGGGCAGGGGCAGGACACACAACACCAACACATGGTACCAAATCATACATGGGCTGGACATACCTGACCATCAGGGCCTGGTCACCTCCAGGAGGTGGGGGCGTGGCCAGCAACGCATGCGTCCGCCACAGCGGAAGTGGATGGCACGCGAACCGGTACGTACCCTACCCAGGCCGCAAGAGCACAGGTACGGAACGTACCACCCGTCCACCAACGTCACTACAACAATGGCGGTACGGCCCGTACCCACATCAGAAATGCCTGGGTACGGCTCGTACCAGCATTGCTGGGGTCATGTAGGGGTACGCGTGGTACGACCCGTAGCCACGCCCCCAAGGACTGTGTACGGTGCGGACCCCACGGCACCGAAACAATGGGGGGACGCACCGTACCCACCCACCAAAGGCATGGGTACGGGCCGTACCCAGGCATGCAGAGCGTGGGTACGGGTACGTACGGACCGTACCCCCACCCCAGCAGTGTATGTACGCCCCGAACCCCCACCCATGTATGTACGCCCAGAACCCCCACCCCAGCATTGGATGTACGCCCCGAACCCCCACCCGTGTATGTACGCCCCGAACCCCCACCCCAGCATTGTATGTACGCCCCGAACCCCCACCCGTGTATGTACGCCCCGAACCCTCACCCATGTATGTACGCCCCGAACCCCCACCCCAGCATTGTATGTACGCCCCGAACCCCCACCCGTGTATGTACGCCCCGAACCCCCACCCGTGTATGTACGCCCCGAACCCCCAACCCCAGCATTGTATGTATGCCCCGAACCCCCACCCGTGTATGTACGCACCCAACCACCACCCGTGTATGTACGCCTCGAACCCCCACCCCAGCATTGTATGTACGCCCCGAACCCCCACCCGTGTATGTACGCACCCAACCACCACCCGTGTATGTACGGACCGTACCCACACCCGTGTATGTACGCCCCGAACCCCCACCCCAGCATTGTATGTATGCCCCGAACCCCCACCCGTGTATGTACGCACCGAACCCCCACCCATGTATGTATGCCTCGAACCCCCACCCCAGCATTGTATGTACGCCCCGAACCCCCGGCCGTGTATGTACGGACCGTACCCACACCCGTGTATGTACGCCCCGAACCCCCACCCCAGCATTGTATGTACGCCCAGAACCCCCACCCGTGTATGTACGCCCCGAACCCCCACCCCAGCATTGTATGTACGCCCTGAACCCCCACCCGTGTATGTACGCCCCGAACCCCCACCCCAGCATTGTATGTACGCCCCGAACCCCCACCCGTGTATGTACGCACCGAACCACCACCCGTGAATGTACGGACCATACCCACACCCGTGGAAGTACGGCCCGTACCCCCACCCCAGCAGTGTATGTACGCCCCGAACCCCCACCCGTGTATGTACGCACCCAACCACCACCCCAGCAGTGTATGAACGACACGTACCCCCACCCGCGTATGCAAGGAGCGAACCCACACCCGTGTATGTCATGAGCGTACATATTGTGAAATAGGAGAGGTGGGTGCAGAGTCCCCCCAGCAGTGCCCAGACACAGGAGGGGTGGGTGCATATCACTCCCAGCAGTGCCCAGACACAGGAGGGGTGGGTGTCTATCACTCCCAGCAGTGCCCTGAGACAGGAGGGGTGGGTGCAGAGTCCCCCAGCAGTACCCAGAGACAGGAGGGGTGGGTGCCTAACACTCCCAGCAGTGCCCTGAGACAGGAGGGGTGGGTGCAGAGTCCTCCCAGCAGTGCCCTGAGACAGGAGGGGTGTGTGCAGAGACCTCCCAGCAGTGCCCAGACACAGGAGGTGTGGGTGCAGAGTCATTCCAGCAGTGCCCAGAGACAGGAGGGGTGGGTGCCTAACACTCCCAGCAGTGCCCAGACACAGGAGGGGTGGGTGTCTATCACTCCCAGCAATGCCCTGAGACAGGAGGGGTGGGTGCAGAGTCCCCTAGCAGTGCGCAGAGACAGGAGGGGTGGGTGCCTAACACTCCCAGCAGTGCCCTGAGACAGGAGGGGTGGGTGCAGAGTCCTCCCAGCAGTGCCCTGAGACAGGAGGGGTGGGTGCAGAGTCCCCCAGCAGTGCCCAGAGACAGGAGGGGTGGGTGCCTAACACTCCCAGCAGTGCCCTGAGACAGGAGGGGTGGGTGCAGAGTCCCCCAGCAGTGCCCAGACATATGACAATATACCCCATCAACAAGTTCAGTGACCAACAAGGGTGATACCCCAGATGCAGGTGGAGCCATCGCTGAGCCAGCATGGCCATAGTGAAAGGCAACCCTCACACATCCAGGAAATGTAGACACAGCACAGCACAGCATATTGTAGACACCCTGCAGGGAAAATGGCCGGCTCCAACAGCAAGTCCAGGAAAGCATCAGTGTGCAAAACCAAAAGAAAATGCTTTATTCAGCAGGAAAATATCTCTGAGAAAATGTCCACTATGTACAAGGGCCATGGGCCAGGCCAGCAGCAAAGTCCGGGGGGGTACACATCGGGACGTGTGTCCCCTAGCTTGCCTGCACAGTTCACATGTCCATTTCATCCACAGAAGAGGGGGCATCAGGGGGGAGGGTGTACGGTCCGTACTACTGTGGCGTACGCATACGCCAGCGCCCATGTTGTGATCCGGACCATACAAGCGCTTGTCTGGTCCGTACTACTGTGGCGTACGCATACACCAGCGCCCATGTTGTGATCCGGACCGTACAAGCGCTTGTCCGGTCCGTACTACTGTGGCGTACGCATACGCCAGGGCCCATGTTGTGATCCGGACCGTACAAGCGCTTGTCCGGTCCGTACTACTGTGGCGTACGCATACGCCAGCGCCCATGTTGTGATCCGGACCGTACAAGCGCTTGTCCGGTCCGTACTACTGTGGCGTACGCATACGCCAGCGCCCATGTTGTGATCCGGACCGTACAAGCGCTTGTCCGGTCCGTACTACTGTGGCGTACGCATACACCAGCGCCCATGTTGTTATCCGGACCGTACAAACGCTTGTCCGGTCCGTACTACTGTGGCGTACGCATACGCCAGCGCACATGTTCGCCCAGGGACCCTATACACGCCCTCAGAGCGTATGTACGGTGCGTTCCACACCTGTCAGTGGTGACAGGCTGCACACAGACAGGAATGGAGCCTCAGATTTTGCCAAGGGTGGACACCAATGCATTGTCTGTGCAATACCACATGTGTGTGACACAGGTGTGTCAGGATGTGATGTGGCACAATACCCCTGAGGTGTGGGCAAAGCATATGTACGATGAGCTGTGTACACATGTCGTGTGTGATGGGGTGCATTGTGCCACACATACCCTCCACTACATTGACATGTGTGCATGTCGTACACACTAGTAGAGCCATGAGTCACTTGCATGTCCCAGTCACGGACACCCGCACCTGTCCCCTGATGCCAGGTACACGGAATATTACACATGACATGTGAATGGCTGCGTTGCATGCTGCAACCATGTCATGTGTGTGGCATGTGTTTCCATGATTTTGCTGTAGGTGTGTGGTCCAATGCATCAGCAGTTGCTGCTACCAACATGTGTGTGTGTGTAGATGGCCATGGCACACTGTTCCGCACACCAGCCCACATATGTGATCTGCCATGAGGTGTGTATGTATGCAACTACACGGAGTAACTAAACAAGTACATATCCACATGCTCTCAATGCATGTATGTTCTGTCTCGACATGTACTCCTCCAAGGCAATGTGTGTGGCCTGTCCTTTTCCTATAACATGTGACCAGTGCATATCGCATACACAAACCTGTCTGTACCATACGCATCCTACTTCTGCACATGTGTGGATGTCCGTGAATCCTGTGATGCGTGTGCATGTTCACTTACACTGGCCCACAGCTAGTCTCATGCCATGTCATCGTGAGCTTGCCCCACTCCGTTAGTGGCTGTCCCTTGGTAGGAGTGTCACCTGCCTGGCGTACGTGTCCAGGAAATGTGGCACAGACCTGACTCTGAATGTGGCATTTGTGTATTGGCTGTTTAATATGTGCTCAGTGCATTGACAATGTCGTCGTACAGTGCTCACTCATCGGTGTTCCTTCCATTTCACTGCAGGGCTCCCCCTCTCCCTCGACGTATGCCAGACCTGGCTGCCCTGCATGAACGGGACTGTATACGCCGCTACAGATTCAGCCAACCGTTGATTGATGAGTTGACTGGCCGGCTGGAAGCACACCTCCTCCCGCGCCACAGGTATCCCAGTGCACTGACACCCAAGTTGAAGGTGACGGCAGCCCTACATTTCCTTGCCACGGGTACGTTCCAACATACCATTGCTGATGTCGGGGGCATGTCCCAGACGATGTTCAGCCGTGTTCTGCATGATTTCTTAGAGGCTATGTTGGTTCACCTGGATGAGTACATTAAATTCCCAATTCGTGAGCAGTTGACAGGTGTCAAGCGTGAGTTCTATGCCCTGGGAGGGATGCCCCATGTCATTGGGTCCATAGATGGGACACATGTTGCGTTGGTACCACCACAGGCACAGGAGGTGGTGTATAGGAATCGCAAACATTATCACTCCATTAATGCCCTTGTGGTGTGTCTGTCCAACATGGTGATTTCACATGTCTGTGTTCGCTTTCCAGGATCAGCACACGATGCCTTCATCATGAGGCGTAGCAGGCTGCCTGAAATGATGCAGCAGCTGCGGAACGAGCGAGCATGTATTGTTGGTGGGTAGACTCTGGCAGTTCAGTGTTTGGCGTCATCTTCCAATCTCACTGCCTGTGCTGACACACTTCTGTCCATGATGTTTCCTTGTAGGGGACGCTGGCTATCCCAACATGCCATGGCTGATGACGCCTGTCCGCAACCCCAGCACGGCTGCCGAGCACCGCTACAACAACGCCCATGGGCGGACCAGGAGAGTCATTGAGAGGACGTTTGGACTTCTGAAGAGCCGATTCCGGTGCCTCCACAAGACCGGCGGAGCACTCCCATATGCCCCGGTGAAGGTGTGCAAGATCATCATCGTCTGCTGCATGCTGCACAACATGGCAGTGGAGAAGCTGTTCCACTCATACTGGATCAAGATGACCGGGACCATCCACCCGTGGAGGATGAAGGGCTTGGTGACGGGGCAAGTGATGTGGAGGAGGAGGAGGCTGTGGAGGACATGCGGAGTCGGCTCATACGCGACTTCTTTGCTTAGTGGTGAGTTCCAGTGTCTGAGTGTGCACTCATTGGCCCGTGTGTGGCATGTGTTGCAATGTGTGTGTCCATCTGCATGTCTGCCAAGTGAGTCAGTGGTGTGTATTGAAGTGTCACTCAAGTGATGGCGCAATGGAAGGATGTTGTCCGAGAGTCATCATTGTCACCTGTCATGTTGACAAGATGATACGTGTTGAGTACATGCTTGCGGATGTGCTCCTTTGGGCTGATTCCTTGTGTGTCTCTCTTCCACAGGTCCATGGGCATGCTGTCTGCTGGTGGCATTGTTGTGCTCCTGCTACTCCTCATGAACACAGCAACATGTGCTGATTCAGCGTCACATGCACGGGCAAGTTTTGAAATCTCCTTAGGGTAAGGGATGCCTCACGGCGTTTTTGGTGTGTAAATTGTGTGTAGTCTGTGTGCACTTCTCCGGTTCATGTGTGGTCAATTTGCATACATGTGGATCCTACATGGGGAACATGACATGGGGCAGCCCTCACCTGGAGCCATGGTCAGACTTGGTGACTGTCATGTGTCAGGGGATTGGGGATTGTGATGAGGCCATCAATGTGTGTAACACTGGCCTCGGAAACATACAGGTTGCACCGGGTTGACATGGTGTGTGATTGCCCCATCAGGGCCTCAATGGTGTATAGCAGCCTCTCCGTGGCAGCAGGGGGTGTTTAGCTGTTATCCGTCACTTGTGTGCCAGTTCAATGGAATACCAGCATCTGTGTTGCAATGGGGGGTGCCAGTGTTGCTCCCACATGTCCATCCACATGACCTGTGTATGTGTTGACAGAGTATCATTGTCATTCCAGCACACATGACTAATAAATTTGTCCCTCTGGCTCCAAGGTGCCTCTTCTCTGTCAATGGTGGCCTGTTGCCACTGTGCATGCGGCATGTCTGGCATAGTTTTCAGAGGTGGTGCATATGTGTCTATGTGTAGAGTAGCAAGATGCTAGCGGTTTGTCAGGGATTGGAATCTGTATTATGCACAAGATGCACAGTTCCATCCACCTCAAGGCAAGAGAGACCATCCCCCAGGGCAACTACAACATCCGTGTCTAATCCTACCCTGCAGTCTACGGACATGTGCCTTACAACTCCCATGATACTTGTCCATATCCGGAGTGCATCTGCACAGCTCTGCTACTGCATCGGGCAACCAGGCCACATCAACGTCCAAACGGGATGGGGGGAATGATTCACAGCCAGCTGCAGGATGACCTTCGCGATCCACGCCCACACTCATGATGCAACCCACAACCCCAACACAACCATGTGGCACTGTGATCCAAAACTGCATTCTGGCATCTCCATGCATCCAACCTTGGCCTAGCCACCATTCTCAACATCCGCCTGACGCAAGCATGCAGGACATGGTAGGGACACATGTCTAGACATACCTGGGAGCGGCAAGCCAGGTTACTCCACATGATCCCTGACCTCTGCGCATGACTGTTGCTCCCCTAAATGTGTCTGTAGCCACAGTTGTGCGGGAACCACTCAGCTGTTTGGGACCAGCACAGGTGAGTATGGTACTCCATGTCTGTATCAGATGATACATTGGGACCCATGTGTGTCCTGGGCAAGACTGAGACCCCACGGTTTGGATGGTTGGAGTTGATTCAGAGATCAGGCATGCTTTGACTTTACGACACACACATGTATTGTAATAATGCAGAATCACGGCATCATCTTGTAATTGTGATTATTTTATTTGTGGTGGGGTACGGGTTTGTGGGGATGACAAGAGGTGCACTGCGGGAGTGTAGAATCCAAAGTTCACTGGGGGAGTTGGTATCCTTGCCGTAGCAAATTATCAGAGTCCATGCCACAGTCTTCGTCAACATAGGTCAGACAGTGACCAGCAAGTCCATGTGGCAGAGAATGTCATGTGCTGCTATTGGGCCAGAGGGCCAGGTGCCAGGCCAGGTGACCTGGGAGATGGTGATGTTCTGCTGACTCTCACAGTCTTTTTCGTGGACGACCCACCTTCCTGCGGGGACCCTCGGAAGCAGGCCGTGACGATGTCTGTGACGCTCCGTCGGATGAATCCTCCTCCTCCTGATCCCTCCCTGTGTCTGGTAATGGCCTTCGCCTGGTGCCACAGGGAGGGTTGCCCATGTTGTCGGCAATCCGACGGAGTACACCGGTCATTTGGGTTTGCACCGCCACGAGCTCAGCCTGTCTATCCTCCATCCTTCCTTGGTGTTGCAGTTGACAGGCATGTTGCTGGGCCTGCAGGGTCTTCATCTCCTCGAGGGTCCCCTTGATGTCATTGAGGGTGGATGCAATCTGGTCCATGCCCCTGGTGTCACGCCGGTATGTATCCAGGATGTTGCTGACCTGGGACACTACCGGGTCCTGAGCTCCCTGGTCAGGTTCGCGCCTCCGCCGTCCTCCACTCCCGCCACCCCTGGCCACGTGCACCTGGCCTGCCGTTGTGGGCGCATCGGGTCTCCGGGACCCCTGAGGGATGGCATCTGCGTTGCCGCCTGCCTCCTCCTGGGTGCCCGGAGGACCGTGTCCCTCCTGGGCAGACTGGCTGGGTGGTCGTGTGCGGGCAGGGCTCCTGGACGTCTCCTGGGATGTGGCAGCAATGGGGGTGGTGGTTGGCACAGTTGTACCTGACGCAGGTGCTGCAGGTGGTTGGGCACCAGAGGGGCCAGGTTGGTCTGGGTCATCCACGGAGTTGTGAGAGTCGTCGCTGGCGGTGGGGTCCTCATCCCGCAGAGCCTGGTCCTGTGAGACTTTCCCCCCAGTGTTGGGGGGTGATCGACGACGTTGACCTGTGTGTGAGAGAGACAATGTTAACAGTGTTACATGTGGCATCCATGTTTCATGCATTTCTGATTTGGCACTCTTCCTCTGGGTAGTTGGATGTGTCTTGCATTCCTCTCACAGTGCACTTGTGCATGGGTATGTCCCTTGGCCACAGCTGTCAGGGCTTTACGCATGTGTGACACAATCTTAGTCAATGCATCTATTTGGGTACACAGTCAGCAGTGTGGTGTGCGGGCGTACCGAGCCATGCAGATGCGCCTTACGTGTTGCACTGTACGTGGCCAAATGGTGTTTTGCCAAGGCAATTTGATGATGCAGGTAGGGGACTGAAGCATTTGTGACAGGGTTCTTACCGACACAGTGGGTGGGTATACTGGGTGTGTGGTTAGGTCTGTGCCTGCAGCACGGATGGACTTGTGCACAGATTGACACATGGACCGGTCTTCATCTACGGTAGGGGGGGGTTGAGGCACTGCCAGACCTTGTCTGCATGCACACAGTCCACCGGCTGACGAGTGGACATGGCCACACCACCCAAGGGTGATTTAGTCTCCCTGTGTCTCCCTTCCTCCCCCCCTCTGTCACCCTCCTCCCTCTGTCGGTCTCCCTCTGTCACCCTACTCCCTCCCTCTGTCTGTCTGTCTCCCTGTGTCCCCCTCTGTCTCCTTCCCTCTCATTCCCCCTCTCCCTCCCTCTATTTGTCACCCTCTGTCACCTCAGGCCAGCTTCCTGGGCACACACAGTTAGCCGGTCTTTGAATGGCCATTGGCTTGTTCATGTGAGTTAATTCCTGTTCTCCGGGCACCCATTGGGCTTTGTGTCTGAGTGTAGGCTGCTGCTGTGGCGGTGTGTGCTGAGACTCTATCAGAGCGATGCATCTTCATTGTCTGCTGTTATGTGCAAATTGTGCCTTCAGACACATGTCATCCTGCAAGGCGGCCACCATTTGCAGGCAAGACAGTACTGTGTGGGTACACACAGTTTGTATGGCTGTGCCCTGGGCCATATGGGCTGAGGGCATTGTTGTGTGCTTGTGAGTTGCTCAATGTTAGTTTTGATGCCCACACTCCCAGCATCGGCCACATCCTGTGTTGTGTTGGTGTTTTGTGTGGCCTGTGACTTGGCATGGCCCTGATTGGTGCATGGGGCATGGAGGCGCTAGTGGCATGTGTGCGTTTGTGGAGTGTGGTTGTGTCCGGTGGTGGCTTGGGGGGGTGGCGTGCATGATTGATTGTGTATGGCATCCCCCCCATGTGAGGTGAGTTGTTTGTGTACTCACCAGGGTCTGGGAGTCCTGGTAGTCCGTGTAGTCCCTCCACCGCCAGCGTGGACATCACCTTCTCCTCCCAGGGATGGTATTGTACCGGTCTGGGGGGCGGCCCTCCTCCAGTGATGTTCCCCTGGTTGTGATTGTCAGTCATCTTCCTCTTGAACGTCCTCCGCAGATCGTACCACCTGGATTGGCACTCGTGCCTGGTCCTTCTGGTGGACCCAACAGCATTCACAGAATCGACAATCCTCTGCCACATGGCCGATTTTTCGGATATGCTGGTCTGTCTGACCAATGTTCCAAAGAGCTGTGGCTCGACTCTGAGGATTTCGTCGACAAGGATCTCCAGCTCCTCCTTTGTGAACTTTGGATTCTTGGTTGTGGACATGGCGTGGGGTGTGTGTGGATGGTTGTGGGGGTGTGGGTGTGGATGGTTGTGGGTGTGTGAGTGGGGTAGTGGAGGTGTGTGTGTGAATGTGATGAGGGGGTGTTTGTGTAGGTGGTTGTGTGAAGGTATGCAAGTGTGAGGTTCAAGTATGGTGGTGTGGGTCGTCTGTGGGCTCTGGCAGCAGTGGGTCTGTTGCAAAGGCTCATGGTTTGTGTGTGTGGTCCATTTTTATTGGTCCATTTGTGGGTGTGGCTGTGTTTGAATTTTGTGTGGGTGTGTTATGAGGAGTGGTCGTGTTTTGGGCCTCTGTTTGGCAGTTTGGCAGTTGAAGGTCAGTGTAGGTGATGTTTGTGGGGTTGTTGGGCATGTTTGGTGGTGTGGGGAAACTCTAATTGACTCTCCTTGTGTAAATGTGGTTTGTCCGTGTTCAGTACGTGTGTTTTTGGCGTCAGTACGGTCCGTACATGCACTGGTGGGGGTACGGTCCGTACATTCCCTGGTGGGGTGTGGGTACGGGCCGTACTTCCACGGGTGTGGGTACGGTCCGTACATACACGGGTGGTGGTTCGGTGCGTACATACACGGGTGGTGGTTTGGTGCGTACATACACGGGTCGGGGTTGGGTGCGTACATACACGGGTGGGGGTTCGGGGCGTACATACACTGCTGGGGTGGGGGTTGGGTGCGTACATACACGGGTGGTGGTTCGGTCCGTACATACACGGGTGGGGGTTCGGGGCGTACATACACGGGTGGGGGTTCGGTCCGGACATACACGGGTGGGGGTTCGGGGCGTACCTACACTGCTGGGGTGGGGGTACGGGCCGTACTTCCACGGGTGTGGGTACGGTCCGTACATACACGGGTGGTGGTTCGGTGCGTACATACACGGGTGGGGGTTCGGGGCGTACCTACACTGCTGGGGTGGGGGTACGGGCCGTACTTCCACGGGTGTGGGTACGGTCCGTACATACACGGGTGGTGGTTCGGTGCGTACATACATGGGTGGGGGTTCGGTGCGTACATACACGGGTGGGGGTTCGGGGCGTACCTACACTGCTGGGGTGTGGGTACGGTCCGTACATACACGGGTGGTGGTTCGGTGCGTACATACACGGGTGGGGGTTCGGGGCGTACATACACGGGTGGGGGTTCGGGGCGTACATACACTGCTGGGGTGAGGTACGGGCCGTACTTCCACGGGTGTGGGTACGGTCCGTACATACACGGGTGGTGGTTCGGTGCGTACATACACGGGTGGGGGTTCGGGGCATACATACACGGGTGGGGGTTCGGTGCGTACATACACGGGTGGGGGTTCGGGGCATACATACACGGGTGGGGGTTCGGTGCGTACATACACGGGTGGGGGTTGGGTGCGTACATACACGGGTGGGGGTTCGGGGCGTACATACACTGCTGGGGTGGGGGTTGGGTGCGTACATACACGGGTGGTGGTTGGGTGCGTACATACACGGGTGGGGGTTTGGGGCGTACCTACACTGCTGGGGTGGGGGTACGGGCCGTACTTCCACGGGTGTGGGTACGGTCCGTACATACACGGGTGGTGGTTCGGTGCGTACATACACGGGTGGGGGTTCGGGGCGTACATACACGGGTGGGGGTTCGGTGCGTACATACATGGGTGGGGGTTCAGGGCGTACATACACGGGTGGGGGTTCGGGGCGTACATACGCGGGCGGGGGTGGTGGGGTGTTCGGCACGTATGCGGGCACATGTCTCCATGGTTGCTATGGGAGTTCAGTTCGGACGGTGTTTTTTGCGTACGGTTGTGAAATGGGGAGGACGGGAGGGATCGTACTTGCGCAGTCGGACTTTATTTTTCCGCACGGTGGGTTTTTCGACCGGGGACGTGTCGGTGACTTTTCCCGACCCGAAGACGTGTGGGGAAATCTTCCCAATGCGATTCGTATGGACTTTTTTCCGTTCGAATCGTACTTGGCAGTCTGTACGCTACTTTGACGATTCGGACGGAAAAAAGACCGGATACGAGTCGGACGGGGAATTCTTTACCAGGATCGGAATTGGCACCAAAGTAGTTCTTTTCAGTCCCTGATACTGGCAATGTGTGTTTCTGAGACCAAAAACACAGATACTTGATTTTGGGCAATGTTTTCCTCTTTCATTTTGACATTAGCAAGGGTCTGGCAGGTCTCTCAACAATAACATTTTACAAACAGCAAGAAAAAACAAAAACGACCATGACAAAGTCAAAAGGCAGGTTGCCAATGACAGAACCATTGGCTTTGCCACTGCTTGTTTGAAATTTGCAATCTCCAGGATATGAAGTACGTTAGGGTACAGTGCATATGAAAGTGTCTCAAGGGAGCCTAGATGTACTTGCCAGGCCCTCAATTAAAGAAGACCTTGCCATGGGTGTGTATATTTCTGTTCTTCTAGCCTTGCTAGCTGTGCTCTCTTTTACTGGCTCCTGGCTTGCCAAAACCTGCCACTCGGCTTTCGGCTTCATTACTCTTGCAGCCGGAGGGTTCTGGCTTCAGGGGCACCCGACTGGAAGCCGCAGAAAGGAGGTTGCTGGTGATGCATCGGTATTGCGAGGCTCAGTGGCCAGTGTGCGGTGCAGAGGCGCAGATACAGGCAATTTTTTGGGCGCTCAGACGCACACCATAGCACCTCCTGCCAGCCGGCCCGTCAGCCCACCTGCCCCACTGATAAGCCCACAGGGGACCCCCTGCGCCCTCAGAGCCCCTATAGTGTCTCCAAGTGTAAAAGCGGTCCTGGAGATACCCCCTCCATCTAGTCCATGAAGTCGCCCTCCGAGAGGTGAGAACAGATTCACCGAAGCGGGTAAGGCCAGCATCGGTGTCATGGTCTTCCACCACTGGGGCGCAAGCGACCGACATTAGGCTGGTGCTGCTTGCTCCTTGGTGAGACCACCCCATCTTGCGTACATCACAATGCAACAACTATCTAGCAATATTCAAATTACTAATTGTAGGAATGTGGTATCTGACTGCATGGTTGCCCCCACTTTTTTCCTGGTGTTTTGATGGTTTTTGACTTAGTTTGGATGGGAACCTGCTATTCAGGTCGCCAGCCTATCTGCTTTCTCCCATACATTGATTGCATGTACTTTTGGTACATTTCAGATTGGATCTGGAGTGCCCTCATAATCCCTAGTATATGGTATACTATGTACCCAGGGCATAGGTACCCCAGAGCCCTACCAAGGGCTGAAGCATGTATTATGCCACCCCTGGAAAGCCACCCAAAATGACACCACAGGTCTGCTACTGCAGCCTGGGTAAGGTGGTTCATGCACCCCTTACTGTGATATAGGTTACCTATATCACTATATATCTATACACATAGAAACCTATAAGTCACTCCTATGGCAGGCCTTATCAATCCTGAAGGCTGAGTGCTTGGTTCTTATGTGAGAGGGTGCCCCTGCATGAGCAAAGCCCCTCTGCAGCTTTCGGAGACCCTTCTCTGATGCTGTTTGTAGTGCAGCCTAACCATATACTCTTAAGTGCATTATAACCAAATGGTAAATGCTAACTTTGGACTGGTTGCATGGAAACATGTTGTGTTTGGTGTCAAACACCTTGGAATCATACCCTCACACCAGTAACTGGTGTGGGAGTATGATCCCACCCTTCTAGAGGGAGAGACATGACAGCACTGGTATACCCGGTAGAAACTTAATATAAGCCCTGTCATCACAAAATGGATGCTGCAGCCACAGACAAGTGTCTGGCCTCCTGCTGCTGACCGAAACTCCGGCAGGGGAGGCCTGGACAATAGGTTTCCTGGCACAGGGAGGTGTAACTACCTCCCAGATAGGCTTATGTGTATTGGGGCAGGGTGGGAGCACTTTCTGAGTGCTTTGAAGTCCTCACTGGGGGCACGTTTGGTGTCCCTGTGCATAGTCCAGCTCAAACTGGAACAGGGGCTTCCAGCCCCTGCTCTGACGCAAAATTGGACAAAGGAAATGGGTGTAGCCACCGATTTTTCCAAACCCTCCCATAGGTGGGTACCCCGAGCTAGTCCAACCCCTTCTTTAGGTATAAGTAAGGAACCTCTGTAACAAGAATTTTAGATGACCCTGGATGAAACTATGAAGCCCAATCCTGGACCTTCGACGCTCTGCTCAAGACCAGAGGACTGAAGAAATCTACCTTGGGGTCAAGGAGTGACTCCCCTGCTTGGCAGGCACCAAAGAAGCAATTTGCCAGTCTGCATCCTCGAAGCTCCCGCCGGACTCCGAGGTATTTGCAGCACAGGAAGAGGATTTCCATACATCTCAGAGGCCGACCCATGTCCCCAGCAAAGCTGAGACCCGCAGCCCTTGTGAGTAGCGTTGAACCGAAACTCCTGGTCACCACACATTTCTGCAAGTGCATTGACTTCTCGACATTTCTTGAAGTCATGCGTGAGCTGACTTGTAGCCCCCACCTTGACTACTAAATCCACCAAAGATTGTCGGCCTGGTCATTCCGAGTCACCCGTGGGCCGCCATTTTGTGTTTTGTCTTGAGGTCCCTTTGCGATCCCTGGTCCATTGACTGGTGGGTCCCTGAGGGGGTAACTTTGCATTTCCTTGGGCTTCCCTGGCTGCTCCAGACAGGCCCTGACTCTCAACCAAGTGGTGAGTCCCACAGACCTTGCTGGTCTACACCGAAGCATCTTTCTCGTTTCTGCGTGGGTTGCTGTTGCCAAGGCTTGTTGTGTCAAATCTGGGCACCGACACTGCAGCTCTCGACATCCTTTATGGGACAGCTCGAATCCAGCTCCTGGTTGTCCTCGACACCTCCTGGTCCTCGTGGCTGAGTCAAGCTTCACCTCTTTAACCTGAAATCACACGACATCGGTGGGCATCTGCTCATCGCCTGCCCTGGTCACTGGCTAGTGACCCAGACTCTGTCCCCTCTGCTTTCAGGTTCTTCTCATCTTCGATCCAGGCTTGGATCTCTTCAGACACTTTGCATCTTCACGGCAGCAGCACTTCTTCGCCAGCTCCCATTGAAAGCGACGACGCGACCCGACACCAAAAGACACCTATGCACCCGGCTTCCTGGGTGAGGTAACACAAGTACTCCGGTGCTCCTGTGGGTGCTAGCCCTAGAACTTCCTAAGTCCAAAAGGGTTTGGTCCTGACTCATTTCTAAGTGTCCCTAATCTTTAAAAATCTAACTGCGTCTTTCCCCATAGAAGCTAACGGGAGCTCGCGGCTGTGTTGACACACTGCACACGGCCCCCGTGGGTCCCCTGTGTCACTACCTTGGGTGATTCCTTGGGGTCCCAGCGATTCTACAGGTTCTAGGCCTTGTGTCATGTTAAGTCGTGGTTCTTACACCACTATTTTAGTATATGGTTCGGCCCGCCCCTAGGGCCTGACGTGTATTTGTGCTATTTTACTGTGATTATTGAAGTGTAACTTATGTGTTTTGACTTCTAGTCTCATAAAGAGACTAGGAGGGTGTGTTTAGTTATAAATACATATATTTTATATATATACCTGGTGTGGATATCTTTCATTTAGTGACTCGAGAGATTATAGACTGGTAAAACAAGCTGCTTTACATTCCTTCAAGACTTAGCCTGAAGGCTGCTCGCCATAGCTACCACTAGGATAGCTTTCAATAAAGGTTGTCTTTAACCCCTTCAGCGCGGCGCGGATTTCCGCGCCGCGCTGAAGATTCCGTGCGCGGGCCGTGCCATGACGAAGCGGTTCCGTCATGCGCACAGCGCAACCGACGCACGTGACGGAACCGCTCCGTCACAAGCGTCGAACGGGTTAACCTATAACCAATAAGGGGTTGTTGGGATTGATACATGGTGTCCACTATAACTTGTGGACAGCATATATCAGGCCAGCTTCTCACACTAATACTACTCACCATTTTTCTGGAAGGCTCCCAACAGATAGACACAAACTCCAGTGGTTGTACGCAGCACAACCATTTAACGCTGGCAACATTCGACTACCAGGAAGTTCACAGGTCCACCTCAGGAAAAAATTTGGGATAGTCACCTCCCCCCCCCCGCTGAATCTTAACACTCCATTGCATGCTCTTGCCCCCTTCAGCTTGTAAGGGAGTGGCGGTGCACCGTAAAGGCTCTCTCTCTTTTGAGCACATCATTTTCAAACTGCAAAAGATAGTCACGTGCCAGCCTCAAGGACCATAGCCTGGTCGTATCCACAAGCGAAGGTAGTATGAGGTGGGGACACGTCGGAATACAACAAACTGAAACTATGCATAAAGCCAGAAACCAAAAAAAAGCACTTTAGTCACAGAATGTAACTGGTTCAGCAGCAAATATGTCAAAAGTCACTACAGGCCAGACCAGCCCTTTGATATCACTTCTACAAGCCTACTTTGGGACGCCAGAGAGCATCAGTAAATGTACTTTTTTAAAGGATCCAGCTGCTGCAATCTACTCTGAATCAGAAAGTATAAGGGCTTACCAAATCGTCTTACTCCTCATAGATCGGATACAATTACCACTGCTTCGGACCAGAACCAGCTGCAGTGCCTAAGAAGAGGCCTGCTTCCCCAACTATGGAGGTGTCAGCCGCATAACAGGACAGTCTCAGTCTCCACCAAATGGCCTGAGCATCCAGCATTCAACTGTAACATCAAGAACGAACCACATACCAGTTACTATCCCTCCAGTCCACAAAACAGTACTCTCACAGGCTTGGTCGCATTACCCAAACTGCCAGCATTCAACACCAATGATGGATCAAAAATCGAAAACAGACCCCACTTTACCCACGGCAGCTTCAACTCTGACAGAATAGGAATTTTAGACAACAACTACATGGAGAACACTTGGCTCGATTCAACTTCAATAAGAAATAATGCTGAACTCATACAAGCTTTGGGGATAAAGAGCATTAACCTGGCCATCAATCAAGAGCAAGTCGCACGCTCGCTAGTAGAAAACCAAAGTAAACCAACTGGACCACCACAAACCACCTCAACCAAAATCTATGAAATAAAAAGCGCACTGGCCCCCTCGCCAATTGAAATCTCGAGCTGCCTAACATCTGCTGTACAAACTGACCCATATAGCCCCCACCATTCGAAATCTCATTCCGTTTGACATCTCTAGAACAAATCAGCCTAAACAGCCCCCCGATAAAGACAAAACTCGATCGAGTGGGCCCATCGCAGGATCTTACTGGAGTGGTAGGCCGGCTCAAAATCAATGCCCCAGGAATACAGCCAACAGGGGCCAACAGGGAAGCAGACACAAAGCCCAAGGGACATTAAGGATATCCTAAAGCAGCAAGGGCCAATAGGAAAGCGGATAAAAGGCCTAAGATGTATCATGAATACCTCGAAGCAGACAATATCTCCTATCTACACTCCTCCCTTTTGAGCATTCTGCAAGCCTCAATCTTGACCTTGAACATGCAATCAGGTAAACTGGATCTTCAGATCGACCTTATGAATGTAATGGCGGATCACATAGCTAGCCTTAATACTACGTTAGAAATGTTAATGCACCAGTTCACTGCCACACCTTCAACATCCAATTCGGCCCAGCAAAACACATGCAACTGCGAGCTAATTGTATGCAAACTAAGGAGCATATTATCAAGGGCAATATCGCCGCTTTTGCGGCACTTTTTTCCGAAAAAGCAGCGATATTTTCATTGCCCTATTAGCAAGCCTGCGCTAACATGCGTTAGCTCAAGCTTTCAGGCACTTTTTCCATCGCCTTGCATGTCAGCGATTATTATCGCTAATGACATGCAAGGTAGGCGTTCCTTACTTAAACTCCATTAAAATAGTCACAAACTCAACATCGTCCTATTATCAATGCGGCCGAAGAGTAATAAAAGTCGCGGCCATCGCAGAAATTTAACTCCTGTTGAAAACATGACTTAACCATCTTTCCAATGGGAGGTGGATTGATGGGTTAAGTCTACACTTGCGTATTAGCAAGCTTTTTCATATTGCGATCTTTTTATTCACAGGATTTCTCCTCCTATTGCAGGTTATCACCCCTATCGCTGGATTTTACATCGCCTATTGGCGGCGTGTTGATAATACGCCGCCAACAGGGCGATATAATCCAGCGATAATAAAAACCTCGCTAAATGAGGATTGCGATAATTATCGCTTTCCGTTGCTAATATGCCCCTAAGTTACTTACCAGTCATTCTATCCGATATCCTAAAACAGAAGAGAAACAGTCAGAAGGCCACATTACCTTCCACACCAGCTCCTGGATGAAGCAACTGGGAGCGGCCACAAATAACAAACAATTAACTGAGCACTGCAGAAGATAGCACAACAAATACTCCCCCCTCATCAGCCTTTCTACTACCACCCCCCACACCAGACCTCGTCGGAGTGAGGCTTGTGAATTAAAAAATTCAGGTTCAAACCAAAATGCAGAAAAAGTGCGCCAGAAAAGCAAGAAGGAATTCCCTCTGGATAACAAAGAACAGAGATCGTAGTAACAAACTATATCCCATATTTATAGCTAATCAAAATCAACAAATCCCCCAAGCAACAATAATCCCAGCAACCAAGCAGCCGGCAATAACTCAGAAAAGAACGTCAAACCGGAGCAAGAACTAACTTCCTCAGTCCCACCTGTCACAATGGAAGCAACTCCTGCTAGTTCAGGAGTCTCACAGGTGGCTCAGTCTACCAAAAATAATCTACCAGGAGAGAACGCGCTAGCCGCCCCAATTGCGACCAACAAAAAAAATATGGAGTTCCCATAGTCAACCAATTTAAGAATGTCAACAGTGCCCCTGGACACTTTAGACACAACACAAATTATCGATACCAGCTCAGCCACAGCTCAAGAAATAGATCATCACGGTTTGGTACAACAACCAGACATAGCGAGCAAGAACACCGGGGCCACGGCATATAGCCCGGAAGGGGTCACATCCACTAGCTAGATCTTTGGCGTGCCTCTAAGGAGCGGTGCTATTGGAACCACACGCATAGGCAACAAACAACAGCCAGATCGTGCTATCTCATTCACTAACTTGCCAATGGCAGATAAGTCCATGAAATCTACACAGTACGAACAACACCCAAAACAGTCACATGTAAAGGATAGGACCACGCCTAAAGACTATGCCCAATTCACAGGGAAAGTAAATACCAGAATGATAGGGCAAATTATCAATGCTGATCTGTCCCAAAATCAGTCAGACTATAGTTGCCTGAGGGACGCAGACAGCGTCTCTCACCAAATTATCTTTACCCCATGGTGCGTATCACAAGGACAGCAAGATAAACTGAACAGAGAAAATATCATGCACTTAATTGCCGTTCTACCTATACTGCAGCACATAAAATCAACCGATCTCGAATCACTTAGATTTCTGCCAAACAAAGATGGCACCTCAAGGGAGAAAACCTTAACCACATAAAGAATGAGGGAGATCGCCCTCTCAATTATGGAAGCAAACCAGCAATTCAAATCCTGGGGCTCACCACTCTCGAAACAGAATCCAGCGCTATCCTTCTCCGATGTTAAATGCACTCTTTAAGCCAAAGCCTACCGTGAGTACTGCCAAGGTGTACTCCATCCTACAGAACGCTCACGGTGCCACAGAAACAGCTGTCAACATGAAGAATCAAATAACTGAGGAAATTCAAGATGAATGGCGCTGGTTAACATCTGCCTTTAATGCCACCAGGAAGAAGTGAATTCCAGCAATGAACACACTGCAGGAAACGTCCCTTAGCTTCCTTTGCTTCATCAAAATTATGCAGTTAAAACATGCCAATTCGGTAGGCCGGGGGGTGTCTCGCAGTTTACTTTTCCACAGTGCTGAAAGTTGACTCGGAGTAGCTACCAGCCTCCACTCCAGATCTTCAGGTAATCAAACTTAGCCTTTGCCACGACAACTGGAAGACCCCAGTAATACTGTTCAACATTACCGCACATCCCAACCCCTAAAGAAAGTCCAACTTATTTAATAAATTCATCCAGGAGGTATCGGAAATAAGATCCAAAAACTCTACTTGGTATATCGTGGTCACAGGCATTTTCAATACCAACTCACTCTACACCCCAGAAAAGGATGAGCATCTGGCAGGTGAAAACACAATTTGGGGTGGGCTCCCACGAGCAGCTTACAGGCAAAAAATATCGAATCACTCCAGGAAGGAACTGGTTAAGCCAGGTGCGGAGATAGCGGAGTTCCACTACGCGGAAGTCCGCGGAGTGCAAAAAAAACTCTGCCGCGCTAAGCGGAGCTCTGCGAGTTAGAGAAATCCTCTTCACAGTGATTTTCAGTACGATGTGCTTGCCTGCACTGTGCAATCATTGCAAACGGCACAATGCACAACGTAAGCGGGCGCTGCTTCCTTTCTGCCCCTCGAGTAGATTTTTTCTTGAGCGGCTGCTTTCCCAACATGAACGGATGGTTTCTCAATGCGAGCAGTTGCAAGCATATGTGACCACTCGCAATTAGAAATCTGACCACCTGCGGTAAGACATCTCGCCGGGAGGTTGATTTTCCACTCGCCAACTGGATGTTAACAATCACGAATGATTAAAAATCTCGCCGGGAGTTGGATTTTCCTCTTTCGCGATTGCCAACTTGACGTTGACGAACGCGAGAGAGGAAAAAACTCTGAGCTCTGCGTAAAGCGGAGTGCGGAAAACTCTGGGAGAGGAGCGAAGTTAACCACCCAGACCTTAGAACTGGTCACCTCAGCTGAACATCTGGGTTTGAGAGTACTCAATGGCAGGACTGATTATGACTATCCTCACAGGTTCACGGACCAACCTCCGCATCAACAATTGACCACAGGGTCCTCTCCCTGCCACTACTGAAAAAGTTAAGTAAATTCAATATCAGAAGCTCAACGGAAAGTGAGCACTTACATCAGCATCTGGAGCTAATCCTAAAACAGTGAAACATCAGCAGGGAACGGTGGAAACAGAAAGATTACAATCAGTTAGTTTGAAGCATCTAATCTGGACTCATAATTCCCTCCCGAAGCTGGCCACAAAGGTGAAAACAATATTGGAAGCCAGCATAACATCACATGTCAGCTGAATTATAGTATAGTACATGCCTTCATCAAAGCTGGTAAAACAAGGCCCCGTATCGACATTAAAAAGAAGGAAAACCACACGGAGCTCGGTAGGCTTACTGCCAAAAACCCTAACCTTAAGAAAAGAACTGAGGCACGAAATCAAGAAAGTGAGGAAATTCAGGGCAACAGCACAAACTGCACAAACATGGGAAAAATGGGTAAAAATAAAAACCCAGAAAAAGCAACTCTGGGAAGAACGGAAAACAAAATCTGAAGAGTTCTGGGCAAGGCTTCTTTTTAATTAAAATGCACAACCTCCAGAGCCTTTTGGGCAACCATCAATGGCATTGGAAGAGAATGATAATCAGCTCAAGCATTCAGGAAAAAGTCTGGGTAGCTCACCTGATTGAGATCTTTGACAACCAAAAATGCCTGTTCGTGACAGACAACAACATCAGTGCAGAGGCGAGTGAATCAGATATATAACAGGGACAACCGAGACTCGGTCTCACCCAGTGGAAAAGTACTGCAACACAGCAAAAGCGGCAATGATAAACATGGCAGGTCGACGGGACTGGGCTCCAGGGCCAAATGGCATCCCACAGGCAATCTACAAATCGATCCAGCTAGTTTGCTGTTGGCTCTGTACAGTGAGGTGAGATTAACATGAGTAATCCCCAGCAGTTGGAGAGGTTCAATAATAATCCCAATCTTCAAGGGGGGAGAGACCGAACACATCCAGTAAAACATAGATAATTCACCCTTATAGATTCAGAGGCTAAATACTAATCTTGGAAGACTTGTGGAGTGGTCCGACTCTAATAACAAGATTCAGCTTAACCAGACTGGGTTTCAGAAAGGATATGGAACCACCATTAACACTCTAGCAGCATTACTATTGCCGGCAAATGCAAGCGACTAAAGAAAAATGTGTGTTTTATAGATCTGAAGCTGCCTTTGATTGAGTTCATAAGGCACTTCTGTGGGGCAAACTAAGGCGGCGGGACCTTCTAGAGAGAACACTCTGAGCAATAGAACAACTGTACACTGACACCTGGATTCAAATCAAGTTGGCGGATGGGACACAGTTGTCCCGGCGTATATACACAACCAAAAGCCTCATACAAGGCTGCATCCTGGCACCCCACCTCTTTAACCTATTTATAGCCGACCTATTGCCGGAACTTGATCAAGTAAATTCACACACACCCAGAATAGGATCATTACCCCGTCACACTCGGCATACGCAGATGATATCGTGCTGTTGAGCCACACAAGAAGGGCCTACAAAGGTCAATGGAGGTACTTTCGGCATTTGCCATGGCAAACAAACTAGAAATGAATACAACTGAAACAAAAACTATGAATATTGGAAATGGCATAGGCACCCCACTAAGGATTAAGTCAAACAACACAATCCTAGAGGAAGTCAGCAGCCACAAATATCTGGATTTTGCCATGGATAAAAAGCTAAACTTCATGATGCACAAACAATACTTGGTGAAAAAAAGCAAGGCACTAACATATGAATTATGCACGCTCGCCAAAAAGCTGGATAGCCCTTTTTTAAACCACTATTATTCATTCTCACTGCACATCTATTACCATCAGTGTCCTTTGCAAGTGCAGTCATGCACGGGAAGATTCCTCTACCCTGGAGAAAATTCAAACAAATTCTTACAAGCAAGTTCTTGGCCTCCCTCAGAGTGCTTCCCCTGTGCAAGTACGACTGGAATTTGGTCTAATGAAACAAAGTATTGCAAGAAGATATACCACCATCAGAACATGGCACAAAATATGGTGTAACCGAATGGCAGTCACTGGATAATGACAATGATTCAAAATACAGTAAATATCTGCCTCCCTCACTACTAGAAACAAATACCATCAATCTATGGGACCTGAATTTACCATGCTCCATATTTGGCCGAGCCGTCAACAAAGTAGCTCAATTGCATTCCCTTTTTGAATGCAAACATACATTTACTTGACTGTCACATGCCTGGATGGTAGCCCAATCCTACAATAGTTTAAAACCAACGGAATACCTCAGCTCAACATATCCTGAATATCTAAAATGAAAGCTGATGGCTCTTAGATTCGGCGTTCTGCCATCCTTGGCCGACCAGCCCTCTTGGAGATACAAAGATTAAGGATTGTGCAGACTCTGTGGTTCTCCGAAGGAAGACATAATCCTTCTCTGTCCGGCCTTAATTCCATCCCGAACAACGGATTCAAACATGCTGGATGGCAATATTAAGAACCTCGACCCCACGGATCCCCAGGTCAATTGCAAAATGCTAAAATTACTGACTCATTTAAAGCCTGAAGAGAAGCAGAATTGACTAAAAGAAGCCTATTTTTGCATTTTTAAGCCTTTTTACAAGAACAATGAACTCTAAAATAATACTGTGGTCATTTTTTTCGTTATTCTGGTCTTGTGCTAAGCCTTATATAAAGAGAACTATTTTTGATATAACCTTGACTGGTGTCTATTTGTGGTGTGTCATTGTATTACTGTACGTGTTCACAAATGCTTAACCTATGACACCCTGAGAATAGTCTTGACTGCTTGCGCCACACTACCTAAAGGGTGAGCAGGGGTTATTTGAAAGGGTGATCCCCTTACTCTGACTTAGAATTGAGAGTACCTGCTTGTCGCAAGTGCATACCTGAGCCAACTAGAGATTCCCAGTTCTAACATTGGTGGTCAGCGGTGAGGATTTGAATTTGCATTTGTGATTCATGTACAGTGATTGAGTGAACGCCACGTAGTGAGTTCAGACCGATAACGCAGACACACAGTACTGATTTTTGTTTTTGCTGAAGAATCTCCACTTTAAGAAACCATGCCTAGCTCAGTCAATGGAGGCAGGACGGCCTCTATATTCTCTGGGGTGGATGACACAGATTGGGAGGAGAGGGCACTGCTGAAGTGCACAAATAAAGTCTTGAAAGGATACCTCTCCAAGTACAGAATCAACCAAACTGGATTGAGAAACAAGGAGCAGTATACAAAGGCGCTGAGGGCCTAGTACGAATCCAAGTTCCCAGAGAATGTGCCGGAGGTGATACCCCCAGAAGGTGCTTCTAAGCCTGGCAGAGGCCTGTCGCCAGAGGAGATGGCCGACAGGATTGCTGCAAGAGCACATGAAGTGGAGATGGCAAAACTGAGAATGGAAATTGAAAGACAAAGGCCGGCCATGGAGCATGAAGTAAGAATGAGGGAGTTGCATCTCGAGGCCAAGAGTTTAGACAACTCTCCCTCTGGTGGCAGCAATATTACATTTTATAGTGCTGAGAGAGTAGTACGCACACCCAGAGATGTGGCGCCTGACTTGAAGGAGGGGGTTAACATACACCAGGAGGTTCAAGGGCATGAGGTAGCTCCAGTAGTGTGCAGTATCCCTGAAGGGAATAGGGTAACTGGCGCAGGGGTTCATAGTCCTAGTGGAGGGAGGGACACTCTACTGACTCTAGCTGAGAGGTACAGGGAGAGGGGTTCCCCCAAAATTGAAGTACTGGTGGGTGAGTGTGAAGACCGCCCAGAAGAGTGTGGGTTGTGTGACAGAGACAGTCAGATACTGTCTAGCCAGTCTCAGGAGAGTGGTGTGGAGTACGTGTGTGAGGCACTGGATGGTAAAGTGAAGGATAGGTTGGTTAACCCTGCTAGGGGGCTGTGTGATCCAATTGTGGGAGAGCATATTGTAAGTCCCTATTTTCCAGAGCTATGCCAACACCTGTGTGAGGGTGAGTTCTCTGACCGCAGAGAGCCCACATTGGAGACAGACCTTTTGGTGGATTCCAGAGGGTCTGGAGAGGCATTGGGGAGTGACCCCGTGGGGTGTGGCTTAGGTATCTTCCGTCCCAGAGTGATGGAAGTGGTGCAGAGTAGCCCAGCTAGGTCCCCTGGTAGTGGGAGGGGTGTAGGGGCTCACGTCCTGTCTCAGGGGAGAAGGAGTGAGTGTGGGGCTTCGTGCCCCCAGGTGCCCGAAACCCAGTCTCAGAGCCTGGATGGTTCTTTAAGGGAACACCAGGCGGGGAGCCTAGGCTGTCCTGATGGTCTGCCCGTTGAGGGGGATCCCCTAGTGTCTAGTGGACGGGGAGTGTCTGTAAGCAGGCCTCCCTCGGTTCTGGTGTCTGGCAGTACCGCTCCAGTTGGGAGGGAGCAGAAGTCCAGAGTGAGGGGTGAGAGGGGGAAAGAGTCCCCAGTGGAAGAACCAGTGGGTCAGGGGCCAGCCAGAAGGTCTGCGTCACCAGTGAATGACCATGGTGACACCACTTCTGTCCTGGGGGATCTTCAGGCACTGTCAGATGGACAGGGGTCGGGTGATCAGCGCCAGGCAGACTGTCACACGACACATGAGTTATGTGTCACCCTCAGGGGGGGCATGCGTGCACCCCGGGAAGTCCTGGTGCGCCAGGCGAGCATTCAACCGCATGGGTTGGACCCAGGGTTGGGAAGCCAGGTTCAGGTGTTGTCTGACCTGGAGGGTGGGACCACTGTAATCAGTGTCCTGACCCATGTTGCTTCTAGGGGTACCACGCCAGTTGGGAGTAGGCAGTACTCTGGAAGGGGGTGCAGAGGGAGGGAGTCCTTGCCTCTGACCCCGGCTCAACTGAAGGGTTCAGACCCTAGGTTGAAGGGCCAGGTTCAGGGTGTCCCCCCTGACCTGGACGCCCAGTTGCAGGTTAGAACCCCTGAAATGGTGGGCGAATTGCGCAGGACACCTGCCCCAGGTGCCCTGGCAATTCTGGAAGGGGGTACCACTCCAGGTGGGAGGGTACAGAGCCCCAAGGAGGAGGACCGGGTGTGGGAGAGGCCACCCCCCATCTTTGGTCCAGCCGCCGGGTAGAGGCCTGGGGCTGGTGGTGAGGTTCTGTAGCGATCCGAACCCGTGAATTCGGTATCGTAGTACTGACACGATTTTGGTACCAATGAACCGCAAATGATCCATTACATGCATGACAGTGTTTTCGCTACGCAACTAGCATGAATTCACTGAGAAATAGGGCATTCTGTTGTAAAGTCATGGCATCCATTTTAGTTACGGCATCCATTTTGTTTCTTGCCCTCACATAGTCAATGAACGGGCGATGACCCCGGCAGAGTCACCTTGTTAAGGACACGTAAGCCGAGCCCCGAGAAAGGCTGACACTACATGACTAAGCAGAATCAAGCTGCCTCCCCTGCCTGAGGCCAGCCCTGCTATACTGGTTCTCGTGTCCGTTGTCCTGACTGAAAGGCCGAAGACAGTAGCCATGCTCGTTTATGATCCATAAACACCTCTTATCCTACTTTTTAATCCTTTGCACCTGGCTCTGCTCCTCTCCTTCTGGGCTTTTACAATGGGGAGGTTACGATTTTTATGATGGGGAGGATCGGGTAAAGAATGGAAAACTGACAAGGGGATCTGATCGAATACCGAAATCCTACGACTAATTATTGTTTGATGTCTATTTACTGTTTGTTTGGGATACCGGGTTGGGCATGAGAAATATTCGTGTAATGTAGCCTAAAGACATTTTGCGTGTATTTAAAGAGTAACCCACTTAATGCAATTTGAACAGACGCGTAGATTCTGCCTCTGTGTGGTTCCTATGACTTCTGTGTCCCTGCAGTAAATAAACTTTGGACTTTGACGCCACCATCGAGAAGCCCGTGTCTCTGTTTATTTGTGCACCGAGACAGGAGGAACTCAGGGGTCTTTGGGTGTTGTTTCCCTGACACCTCTGGACTCTTAAAAGTCCAGAACCTCAAATTGGCGCCCAACGTGGGGCGACGTCATCCGGTACCGGTCCAAAGCCTGAAAAGTTCGAGAAGTTTCGTGTGAAGATTCCAGAGGGAGGTACCCCGCTTCATCGATCCCTGCATGTCGTAAAAGTGGCCCGACGATCTCTTCCACGAGGGTTCCCGTTCCCAGACGGCTACAGAGGACCGCTGCCCTGACTGTCGCCCTGTCTTGGACCCGAGGTGCAGACCTTAGTACGGCGAGACGTAGACGGGTTCTCCTTGGTGACGTCTTCCACATTTCAGTTAAGTATTAAGTGGGTTACGCTCAGTTTGGTTGTTCCTTGTTGCTCTGGTTTAATTCGTAGATTATCATTGGTTGCTCTTGTTTAGATAATCTTTGTTTTGGTATTAGTTCATTTTGGTAGGCCTAAGTTCTTTGCGCATTTTGGTTGGAATTTGTCTTTGTTTATCATGACTACCAGTAGTAATTGTTTCCTGTCCTGGTTACGTTGCAACGAGGATTCCCGGTTAGAGGATTCGTGTTCGGTTCCTCCGATTGGAACTCCTACATATGAGCTCTATTGTAAACATGGTGTTGGTCCTATTACGTATAATGAAGTATGGGTCCGTTATACCAGAAAAGATGGTGTCCTTAGTTGGCCACCGCATGGTAGCTTCGAAACCGAAATTCTAGACAATCTAGAAAAGAAGTTGTTTAAGAGAAAAGCCCGGCCGGCAATGTTTGATTCTTTTCGCGTATGGCGTAAAGAAGCCAAACAGAGAGAAATTAGGAAGACGAAGAAAGAACAGAAAGAGAAAGGGTTGACTTTAATGGAGTCTGCTAGGCAGCTGCATGTCAACGAGACTGAGAAAGCAATGGAGATGGCGAATAGAAAATATAATTTGGCAATTGATAAATGTTACCCTGTATTGCCATCTTGTCCTACTAAGCCGATGGAGGATCATGAGAAGGATCCTCTGTTGTCTTACCTGTTGAATTCACCTCCACCGTATGCACAGGGTATTGCAGTACCACAGTTACTACCTGTTGTACAGCCAGCTGCTGGTCAGCCTGGAATAGTTGCTCCACTTCCTTTGATTCCAGCTCCTGTCCTTCCCGTGGTTAATGTTCCTTCGGCACCCCCTCTTCCTGGGTCGCCTGCTCCGCCTTTGCCTGTCGTTTCGCAAACTGCTTTACCTGCTACTCCTACCCTTACTATTTCATCTGCTCCAGCTGCCCTATTCCCGAACCCTGTGAACATTCTGACTCCGCTTTCCGTTCGTCGGAAAATAACCGACTCTGTAACTAATATTTTAACTCCTCTCTACAGGTCTTTAATTGGGACCCCCGTTTCTGACTCTATACAGAGACGTAGCCAGCTTCCTGGTCCTCAGGAACGAGAAATGTTAGATTCGACAGCTGTTAGGTGGATGTCGAAAGCTGCGAAGTATGATGCACGAAGAGTGTTAGATACTTTTATGCAATGGAATGAACCTACTCAACGTTATGTTTTTGACGTGATGTGTTCTCTTGTGCGTGAAGAATGGGAAGATGATGACTTAGATTCCGTCCCCTCTGATTTGATAAATATTCAACAGAAGTTTGCCGCAGGAATGGTGATAGGTTCAGAAGTAAGGGGAGCGATAGAACTGATTTTAGCTCATAGGGATGATTCCCCTCTTCGAGGGACAAGAGACCCTGACGGTTCACCGATTACTACTAGAAAAAAACGAGGTCAATATCCGATGAGGGAAGTTCCGCCGATATGGCGTGATGCAGTTCAAGCTGATGGGGCTAATAATATTGTAGCTGCCCCGGCACATTTCCTGAGAGTGTGGATACACATCCCTTGGAAACGGGCCGAAGTGTTAGCAGTAAAACAAGCGTTACCAGACCCACGTAAAAATCCTGCTGGTTATTACAAAGAGTTAACGCAGACAGTTCAAGCGTGCATCATGAATTTGGCAGACATTGAAATGTTATTTGGTAATGTAGTGCCACAGCCTATATGGGCCAAAATTCAGCAAGAGAACCACCCAGTCGCCTTAGGAGGTGATTGGCCAGCTATTGTAGCAGCAGATGCGCAACAAGTTGGCGGTGCTAAACCTGAACCTCTGATTGCTGCCCTACCTGGCAGAATAATTAATCTGATGAAAACGCTGATGCCAGCATTACGTGTCAATTGGGATAAACTATCGGCATGCAAACAAAAGAAGGATGAAAGCGTCTCTGACTTCTTCACTAGATTTGAAGAGACGTTCGTAGACCACAGTGGGCAAGATATGACTACTGAAGGAGGCCAAAGGTTGTTTGTCGACAAGTTCGTGTTTAATTTACTACCTGAGCTTAGTAACAAGTTAAAGGATTCTGAAAGTGCATGGGCAGTGTCGACGACAGCACAGATACTTGCAACTGCTCAGTATTACGAGAATAGAGAGAAAGAAGAGAAGGAAAAGTCAGAAAAGAAAACAAAAGATTTAAAGACTAAAGTTCTTTTGCAACAGGCGTATCCGCCTCGTTCGAATCAGTCAGATTCACAGCAGCGACCCCAGTTTCAGCAACAGCCACAATTCCAGCAAGGGACGTCCCAAAGATCTAATTATGGTTTTTCCCGACAACAGTTAGCATGGAATCAGTGTGCCTATTGTAAAAAGGAGGGTCACTATAAGAATGAGTGTCCTGTACTGCACGCACAGACTAGTGGTGTCCCAGCTCAGAGAGGTAATGTTGGATTTACGCAAACTCCTAGAGGTAGAGGACGTGGTACTATGACACCACAGGCCGATCGCCAATCGAATTATTTCGATCAGCGAAATGCACAATCTGCGCAAATAGGTAGATCTCCACAGTATCATGTTGAAGATTATTATGATCATAATGAGGAGATTCAGAGAAGCGAGTACTAGGACAGCCACAGGCAAAGAGAGGGAGTAGTATCAGTTCCAGTTGATCAGAGTGGACCTTATGTCGCAGTAGCAGTTACCTCAGGCGTGGTCGAACCGTTTCTGTTGGATACTGGTGCGGCAAAAAGTTCAATTATGCATGCGAAACTCCCTGGCGCACCTTTGTCTGGCTTAACGAACACTTCAGTAGGTTTCTCAGGCGCCCCTGTTCACAACCCTGTTTCTAGTCCTTTATCAATATCTGTTGGGCCATGCGAACTAGAAGCACCCCTTATTCTAACAACCGGTTGTAATGAGAATCTACTTGGTTTAGATCTGTTGAAACGCCTACATGCGACACTGTACTGTTCTCCTTCGGGAGTACAGCTCACATTAGGCAAGAGAGTCATCTCTCCAATGTATATGTCGATGGATAAGCTCCCACCGGAGCTGCGTTCTCTCCCTGATACTCTTTGGGCAACTGGTCCTAACGATGTAGGCCTCTTGGAAATTCCCCCTTATGTGGTAAGTTTGAAAGCGAATGTTAAATTCCCACGAATCCCACAGTATTGGATTTCGAATGAAGGGGAACGAGCACTCTTACTGATTGTGAAAGACTTAATACAGAAAGATGTGGTTGAAGAAACTAGAGGAAATGTCTGCAATAGTCCTGTTTTGCCGATTTTGAAACGTACTGACCCATCCAAACCTCCAATCTACAGATTTGTGATTGACCTCAGAGAAGTTAATAAAATAGTGATTCCACAGTTTCCTGTGGTCCCAGATATCACTGCATTATTGACGTTGATTCCTGCCTCAGCCTCATGGTTTACAGTTATCGACTTGAAAAATGCATTTTTCAGCATTCCCATAGCCGAGGAAAGTAGAGACATTTTTGGTTTCTCCTTAGGAGGTCGCAGTTTCAGATTCAAGCGCGCCCCACAAGGTTATTGTGAGAGCCCTTCAATTTACAGCCAAGCATTAAAGAGTCAATTAGATACTCTTGTACTTCCTCCTGGTATTGCTCTGATCCAATACGTAGACGATCTTTTACTGGCTGCTGATGACAAGGAAACTTGCAAAGCAGCTACAATTTCTCTATTACGTCATTTGTCAGACTTACATCACAAGGTGTCACCTTCTAAACTGCAATATTGTTGCCAAGAAGTGACCTACTTAGGTCATCTTTTGTCAAAGGAGGGAAGAAGGTTGACCCCAGAGAGAATCAAAGCAATCTCGCAGATGACTGTACCAAGCACACAGAGAGAAGTGTGTGCGTTTTTGGGTATTACGTCATACTGTAGGCAATGGATCCCAAATTTTTCTCTCATGGCAAAACCATTGGTAGCCCTGACTGGAAAAGGTGTTCTGAGCCCTTTGCCATGGTCTGATGAATGTCAGCAGAGCTTCTCCGATTTACGTGATGCGCTGTGTTCAGCTCCTGTGTTGGGTACTCCTGACTACAGTAAGCCGTTTACACTATATGTCCATGAAAGAGAAGGTTGTGCGTTGAGTGTTTTAACGCAACAATTTGGTGACAAACAGCGGCCTTGTGCATATTTCTCATCCACATTAGATCCGGTAGCCAGAGCATTGCCGAGTTGTTTGAGAGCTACAGCAGCAGCTGCAGTGTCTATTCGACAGTCTGCTGGACTAGTCATGAACAACATGTTAATAGTCATGGTTCCACATGCTGTGGATACACTCATGAATCGAACGAAAACTCAGCACCTCACCAGTGCTAGACTATCAGGCTACGAGCTGACACTTTTGGCAAGTCACATTCAGATCAAGCGATGCAACATACTGAATCCAGCAACGTTGTTGCCGACTACTCAGAAGTCGAGTGATTCAGAGCCCCATGATTGTTGTTTCAGAACTGACGAAGAGACAAAAGGTCGGATTGATTTAAAAGACACTCCGTTGCCAGATCCAGACGGCACTTTATATGTCGATGGGTCTTGTTTTAAGTTACAGAATGGTGATGTGACGGCCGCGTATGCAGTTACGACTTTGAGTACGATTGTTGAGACTGCAAGAGTAAGTCAGAATTCTGCCCAAGCTGCAGAATTAATTGCACTAACAAGAGCGTGTGTTTTAGCTGAGGGAAAGAGAGTGAATGTGTTTACTGACAGCCAATACGCCTTCGGTGTATCACATAACTTTGGACGTCTCTGGAGAGAAAGAGGTTTTCTCACATCCCATGGGACTAAGATCCAACATGGACAGTTAGTCAGTGATCTATTGGAATCTCTGACCCTACCGAATGAAGTTGCGATTGTGAAATGCAGTGCACATCGGAAGATTACGGATGATGTTGGCCGTGGAAATGCGTTTGCTGATGAGGTCGCCAAAGAGACGGCCAAGAACATGACGAGCCGAATGTATGTTGCAACGTCTGCAAGATGGATTGCTGAATCAGGGATGTGTGAGAATACGATTGAAAGTGTGAAGGCAATCCAGAATGAAGCAACTGAGAATGAGAAGAATGAATGGAAGGAGAAAACGGGTAAAATGGATTCAAGTGGATGTTGGGTTGATTTGTCCGAACAGCAACGTTGGATGTTACCTGATGCGTATGTACTTGCGGTAGTCACGATGGCGCATGGAGCGGCGCACATCAGTTCGAAAGGGATCTGTAAAATGTTAGCTCCAGTATGGAAGAACGATGGAATTACTAAGTGTGCGGAAAGAGTGGTGAAAAACTGCATGATATGCCTGATGCATAATCCTGGCAAGGGAACCCCAACCCCAACTGGTCATTTTGCTCCCCCTTCTTGTCCCTTTGAAGTGATTCAGTTGGATTATATCCACATGGATAGGTGTAACAATCTTACATACGTCCTAGTGGTAGTCTGTGCCTTTTCAAGATGGATTGAGGCATATCCGTTGAAGGATAACACTGCTATGTCCACTGCCAAAATCCTCCTCAAAGAATACTTCCCCAGGTATGGTATGCCACGGATTGTTTGGTCGGACAATGGAAGTGAGTTTGTAGGGAAAGTTATGAAGAGTGTGTGTGCGGGTCTGGGTATTAATCAAAAATTCCACAGTGCGAATCACCCACAGTCAGCGGGTTTGGTTGAAGGGTACAATGGCACCCTGAAGCTGAAACTTGCTAAAATTCAAGCTTCCACTGGTCTCTCTTGGCCAGACGCACTGCCTTTAGCTCTACTGTCCACCAGAGCGACTGTACACTCTCGAGTAGGGCTTAGCCCATATGAGATTGTGTTCGGTCGTCCTGCTAATGTCTGGGGAGTCCCTAGGCCAAAGGAATTCAAACAGATTGAATACCCAATGTTGATTGATTATCTTTATGATCTGACTGCTAAATTAAGCCTTATTCATCAACAGGTATTCGAATCCTTGCCTAAACTGCCAGAGAGTCCAGGCCACACGTTGAAACCAGGCAACCAAGTTGTAGTTCGGAACTTTGAACGAACTCGGAACCTCCAGCCAAGATTCGTGGGTCCGTTCCAGGTACTCCTCACAACAAGAACTGCAGTATGCCTAGCTGGAAGGAAAAATTGGGTGCACGCTAGCCATACGAAGCGTGTCCCTCTCCCACTCCCCTATGACAATTGGGTTAGATAGGGACTTGGTGTATCCGAGACAGAACCTGTTCCTAGGCACATCCCTTTCAGTGATGCAGAGTACATAACGGACCACCCACGAACTGAAACACAGAACTTTGACACCTCAGCAGGAACCGCTCCTTTGAATCCTGGACCGAGTATTGTACAAAGTGAACATTTGCCACCTGTGGAGTCGAACATTTCCGCACCTGTAGACCAGCTATTTCAAGATCAGACAAGACCCGGAAAGTACAGATATAATCTACGTTCTCATGTTATGAACCAATGACATTGCATAATTGCCTTTCCGTTTGAAAACAGTTTTTGATCTTACTGCATTCCATTCAGTCAGGAAGTTTGCTCTAAATTTTTATCTTTTTGTTTTTATTGTTTCTCTCACCTTGCCGTCTGGGTTACCGTAGGGTCGTAACGTGTGCCTTGTTTTAATTTGCAGGGAATCAGACATAAGGTCGGTTTCTTCTGTCTATCTTGGGAACTCCCAGGGTAAACAGAGGCACGTTTTTAACAGGTACAAACCATCCGTTGCGAACAGTTGTAGAAGATGGAGCTTCCTGAACTGCGACGGGTTAATGTCATAAATGTGCACAAGACAAAGCTATATGACATATTGTATAGCAAATGTTTTCTAATGCAATGTACTCTGACACTTCTAATTGTTTTGATAACTTTGGTAGGAGGAATTATTTTTGGTATTCAGTTGATCTTTACACCTGTTACACCTACAGTATCTCCCCATGTTCCTGTTTCTCCGACTGTTGTTTCTCTTCATTCTTTCCACCCTTTTCCTGCCCACGAGCAAGCTCGACGCTCTGAGTTTATAAATAACACTTTCATTCAGCTCTTGCACCAACATCAACTAGTGGTTAACACAACAAACTGCTGGGTGTGTGGCTTGATACCACATACCATGGACAAGGGCATCCCTTATCTGGTCCTGCCCTTTAGTTATAATGGATCATTCTGGGCATTTCAGACCATGTTCGCTTATGCCCTAGAGACCTATCCTCCACGACCTCCGCGTTCCACTCGGTATAACTCTGCTAATAGAGCCTTGGTAAAAGGAATCACTGACATGGTTAGAGATGTCAATAACACTCCGTTCATTCCCAAGGATGAATTGCGAGTTTACATGGGTTGGAATATTACGGAATATGGCATTACTCTGGGTGAGAACAAACGTAAAAGCTCGACTCCGATCTGGGTCGTACCCCACCAAGGTCAGGTTTGTTTGCAAGGGAATGGGAGGAATCCGAAAGCTCGACTAGGGAAGAGTGACTGTATCGAAACATATGTTTTCCCGTCACAGTCTTCCCCTGCACTCTTAGCTGCTAAGGGTACTTATTTTGTTTGCCAAGACAGAGCATACACATGGCTGCCTGCTGACTTCTCAGGCTCATGTTATATCGCTCAACTGCTACCTCCGACATACACTGCTACACCGAACTATCACAAAACTAGAGCTGTGAGAGGTGTTTTCAGTAAGGAAGATACTACTGGCCACGAAGCAGGAGACTTCTTCAAAGGTTTCCTTCCGTTCTGGGGGCCTATGGCCAACAGTAGAAACCTACGTCAACTAACACGGGTAGTTGAATCAACTATCACCGAAACTGCGGGTGCCCTTAGTAACCTGACAGCTGAGCTTCAAGCGGATCGCCTCATGACGTTACAGAACCGTATGGTTCTTGATGTTTTACTTGCAGATCGAGGTGGAGTGTGTAAGATGATCCAATCGAGTTGCTGTGTTTTTATCCCAGATAATGCGCCAACGGTGTACAAGGCCATCTCTAAGTTACATAAGATCTCTGACTCTATTCATGTAGAGGAAGGTGACTGGTCATTAATGGGATGGTTCTGGAGCCTGTTGTCTGCGTGGGGATGGAAGGTTCTGATAGTCACTGGTGTTGCATTAGTATTTTTATTTTCGTGCTGTCTCATTGTTCAGTGTGGTCCTGCCTTATGTAACGTCTGCATTTCAACATGCGTAAGAAGACAACCTGTTTTTAGAGATACGCCACGAGATAGAGTAATGCTCCAACAACATATCAGTGACCTGATGAACATAGAAATGGATTCTGACATAGAGTGAGTTATTGCCTATGTAAGGGCAAAAGGACGGTCTGAGGTTCTGTAGCGATCCGAACCCGTGAATTCGGTATCGTAGTACTGACACGATTTTGGTACCAATGAACCGCAAATGATCCATTACATGCATGACAGTGTTTTCGCTACGCAACTAGCATGAATTCACTGAGAAATAGGGCATTCTGTTGTAAAGTCATGGCATCCATTTTAGTTACGGCATCCATTTTGTTTCTTGCCCTCACATAGTCAATGAACGGGCGATGACCCCGGCAGAGTCACTTTGTTAAGGACACGTAAGCCGAGCCCCGAGAAAGGCTGACACTACATGACTAAGCAGAATCAAGCTGCCTCCCCTGCCTGAGGCCAGCCCTGCTATACTGGTTCTCGTGTCCGTTGTCCTGACTGAAAGGCCGAAGACAGTAGCCATGCTCGTTTATGATCCATAAACACCTCTTATCCTACTTTTCAATCCTTTGCACCTGGCTCTGCTCCTCTCCTTCTGGGCTTTTACAATGGGGAGGTTACGATTTTTATGATGGGGAGGATCGGGTAAAGAATGGAAAACTGACAAGGGGATCTGATCGAATACCGAAATCCTACGACTAATTATTGTTTGATGTCTATTTACTGTTTGTTTGGGATACCGGGTTGGGCATGAGAAATATTCGTGTAATGTAGCCTAAAGACATTTTGGGTGTATTTAAAGAGTAACCCACTTAATGCAATTTGAACAGTCTCGTAGATTCTGCCTCTGTGTGGTTCCTATGACTTCTGTGTCCCTGCAGTAAATAAACTTTGGACTTTGACGCCACCATCGAGAAGCCCGTGTCTCTGTTTATTTGTGCACCGAGACAGGAGGAACTCAGGGGTCTTTGGGTGTTGTTTCCCTGACACCTCTGGACTCTTAAAAGTCCAGAACCTCAGTGGGTCAGTGCCAGGATGTCATACCTGACCTGACAGGAGGGAGAATGGACAAAGGGTGCCAAGCACCTGGGGCTACTGCCCCCCGCTCCCTGGCGCCACATAGGTTTGAGAGCCCTGAGAGGCATACGGCCTGGGTCTCCTCCCGGACTACTGTCAGTGGCCACTGTAGCATTTTGCTGTCTGTCTGTTGAGACACACCTGTGGGCCAGTTACGGTTAGGTGTTGCACAGGTGGTGTCCACAGGTGTGAAGAAGGGTTCCCCATGGATTGGCTTGGTGGGCCCTGAGAGTATGGACAGAGGAAGTCCAATAGGTTCAGGTTGGCATAGAACTGGAGTCTGCCCCTGCAGTTGCGGGCCAGGTCCTTGTTCTGTCGCCCCAAGCAGGGGAGACCATCACGGTGGTGATTGGTCTACCCTGTGTTTTGGCTGGAAGGGGGTTGTGTTGGACTTGGCCCTTTTTGCAGGCTCATCCCTAAACTTTTTGCCTTCCTCCTGGATTTTTTCTGACCTGGTGTTGGCTGTTTTATGACTCTGGGCACCTTACCACTGCTGACCAGTGCTAAGGTGCATATGCTCTCCCTATGGTAAAATGTTGATGTTCATTGGATTCCATGTTTGGCTTATTTGGTTTACTATCAGTCCCTAGTAGAGTGCAACAGGGGTGCCAAGGGCTTGTATATCCAAATGCGGCTAGTGGGATTGCAGCACTGGTTGTGCCACCCACAGAAGCAGCCTGGTAAAATGTGTCTAAGGTCTGCCATTGCAGAACCTGCATGCAGTCTGGTACTGTTATGCTGACTGGGCAAGTGTCCCCACTTGCCAGTCCCTAAACCTTCCCTTACCTTCATATTAGTCACCCCTATGGTAGGCCCTAGGGCAGGGTGCATTGTAAGGATAAGGTAGGACATGCCCTGAAGTGTGTGGCATGTCCTAATAGTGAATTACAGCCATTTGCGTTTTTCACTATTGTAAGGCTACCTGCTCTCCATAGGCCAGAATGGGCTGCTAGATTATAACACTCTATAATCCTAGAAGGCTCAGGAAGCATGGTAGAGATTCATGTTTAGTATGCCTGAACTCAGAATAATAAAAGACATCTTTTAGTAAAGGTTATTTTAATATCCTGGGTTTGCAAATGCTACTTTTAGAAAGTTAGCCTTTGCGTGCCTAACCATCTCAGTCCGCCTCTGGAGGGGAGGGCTATCTTCTTTGTGTGTAGCTTGAGTGACAGGGCTGGGAAGTTCCAGGAGACAGGCTGGGGCAACCAGGTGGTGAATAGAGAGATTACACCAGGATGGGTGGGAGGAGTGCATCTTGACTCTGAATAGGGCAGTGCTCTGCCACCACAATGCTGGCTCCACCCCCTGGGCCCTGCCTGCTGAAAGAAGAAGCCAGAGTCCCAACAACAAAGTGCTCCTCACTGAAAAGAACTGGACTGGGATTATGCAAAGGCCCCCCTGGCCTGTAAAGACAAAAGAAACTTGGTATAAATGTAGGAGCCCTGCTCCTAAGAAATCAGATCCTGATTGAACCACGAAGAAACTCTGCCTGACTAGAAGGACCTGGAAGAAGCTGAAGGAGGAGTAACTTTCCCTGACCTGGGGGATTGACCTGCAGTTGGTGCCTTGCTGAGAAAGGAGAGGAAAAGCCTGAAAGAGACTTTGCACTTTGTTTTTCAACAATCTCCAAGGACTTGGAAGAAGAGCTTGCCCCCTGAACTGAGTCCCAGGACCATTGGACTCATCTGCCTTCCAAAATTGAGTTGCCTGGACGATTTGTGCTTGTTTCCCGCTGGATTTGGCCCCAGTACGCCTCGTACCCCATCCGCCGCGAAGCTGTGTCTTTGCCCCCCGGCACCGTGCGTCTATGCTGATCCAAACGCGTTAGTACGCGCCGTATCCCTCCCGGCCGCATTGCACCTAACCTTCCCCGCCGATTCGAGACGTACAACACTGGCTGCCGAACCCTGTACGCCGGACCCAAGCCCCGTCGTCCCACAGGTACGGTCCGTACGCTGCTAACGTACTGCACCGTGCCGTACTCAGAGCCGAGAAGCCGCAGTACGCTGATCCTCCCCATACGCTGTACGGCGCCGAGAAGTGTCACCGTCTATCCGCACCGAAGGTACGGCTCGAACGCCGAACGCCACGGACTCTGCAAGCTGATCCGGGCCATCCGCACGTATCCCTGAAGGTCCCGTACCAACGCCGCGTACCGACGCCGCAACCCGACCAGCATCTGAATACGCTGCCGAACTATGACCCGGACCCATCAACTTGTCCCGCACTGTCCGTCGCGGACCCCACGAACTTAAGGTACTTTGTTCTGTTCGCACCGCAGCGTGCGCGTCACGGACCCCGGAGTCCGCACCGATTGTTTGACTCGTACTTTCCTTGTTTTTAATGCGGACGAGTCGCACACCCAGGTACGAACCGTACAAAGCCTGAAAAGAAGCAGAATTGACTAAAAGAAGCCTATTTTTGCATTCTTAAGCCTTTTTACAAGAACATTGAACTCTAAAATAATACTGTGGTCATTTTATTCGTTATTCTGGTCTTGTGCTAAGCCTTATATAAAGAGAACTATTTTTGAAATAACCTTGACTGGTGTCCATTTGTGGTGTGTCATTGTATTACTGTATGTGTTCACAAATGCATAACCTATGACGCCCTGAGAAGTCTTGACTGCTTGCGCCACACTACCTAAAGGGTGAGCAGGGGTTATTTGAAAGGGTGATCCCCTTACTCTGCCTTAGAATTGAGAGTCCCTGCTTGTCGCAAGTGCATACCTGTGCAAACTAGAGATTCCCAGTTCTAACAACCCCATTCATTAGGCAGCCTGGAAATTATACCCTATGAATACACAAACAGTACTAGAGACAGCGGGCACCTAGGCTGCCCTAGCGGCACAAACAGCACAAGATACAAACAGCATGCACAATGGCACATCGTCTACTTTAATTGAGATTGATCTCAGAATATTAAGCGTCTTATAATGAATTTTAAATTATAAATATAGCGTCAAATTCACCCATTGTGTTTTATATATTTTATGAAATTATTGTATGTAACTACAACAATAACAAGCATTGGCATAGCCAATAGGTCTCGCTTTTGGGACCTTAAAAGTATTTAGTTATGCAACTGTTGCATGGCTAAACACTTATAAGGTCCTAAAAGCGAGACCTATTGGCTATGCAATGCTTGTTTTAAATCGCGCCGCTCCTCACAGGCAGGGGTCACGTTCTGAGAGTTCTTTCTTTTCCACAAGCCTGTTTCTAGAGTGTTAACGTGTCTGCCTGCATGCAGTGTCTGCTGTGCGCCGAGGAAGGACAAACGGCGAAGACTCTGAATTTAACTCGAGCAAGTTTTTTTTATCCCTTCTCTAAAATAAATGTTAAACGGTTTGGAGGGTTTCTTTCTCGACTTAACCATATAGCAATTCCTTTTATGCATACGGCTATGCTGAGCTACATAGAATGCCCTCCGCGTGGCCTTCTAATATCTGTAGGCTGTGCATGCATTGTGCTTTCGTTGTATTGTGATGCTTTAAGTGCAGTGTGAAGGAATGGTGGCATTATTGCCCATGCCTGGTGCGCAGTGCTGTGCTTGTCGCAGGTTAGGTGGAGCGCAATTCTTTTTCTGCCCTAGTTAAAGTCGGCGTGCGCGTGGCCATCCTAGCTGAGTGAGGTGCCCCACTCCTGCTCAGAGAGAAATCCTCGTCGAAAGGGACAGGTTAATTATCTCTTTGTGAAGTCACTTCATCGATTACCTCTAGGCACGTCCAGAAGCTGAGGCAGCACCACCTCAGCAGTAACACTGAAGTTTACCAGAAGCAGTGGAGACTCGCAAACAGCACCGTAGGCAGACTGCGGACGTCGGCCTTAAGTGGTAGACAGCAATCTTGGAATTTGAGGCTATGCACACATCCAGTTATTATGAAGTGTGCGTCTCCGCACCTGGGGGTGTATTGTTGGAACTTTCGAGATTCTAAATTGAATCACCTTCAATAAAGCACATTTGTATCAAAAGTACATTAATTAAGTTATAGTAAACCTGAAGAATTGTTTGTGGGTAAAACTGCAAGGCAACGTTTGATATTTGGCCTGTGCTCAAGAAAACCACAATGGCTCTACTATTGACAAGATATAGCAGGAGGTGATTACCGAGTCACCAACGTGTGGCCGAGAAAGGGAAACTACAAGTCCCAACATGCTTAGTGCTGTTGACTTAAAACAACGCACGTGGGCAAATCGCAAACATGAACAAACGCCTGCTCTGCTGGACGTCAGATGGCTGAAATTAATAACAACTGAGTGTTAAATGTAAAGTAGTGGTCTATTGGCCCAGTTTAAAGCAAACTCGCTTCAGCCCAGAATGAAAATAGAGGCCACTGGCGAGGAGACGGTTAAGAATCAGGACAAAATATGAAGTAATATTAACGTTTAGGTTCGAGTTAAAGATTTTAAACCAAACAAAATGCCAACAATACTTAACGGTGTTGGAATTGCACTATGGAATGCAAAATAATTCAGATTTTGTTGCCCACGGTGGTACAAAGAGCCGCAAACTCCGATTCTGCCATTTTATATGTACCATAAGGTGCGATCCTACTGTGGCCAGCTGTCCACTGCTTGTCTATGAATTCAGGTTCATGCGTCTCCCCAAGCTGAGCTTTTAACGGATGTCATTTGTTTATAATGTTAGGGCTTCCAGGTAGCGCATAACTCAATCCCACAGGAGAACATATTGTCAGAAACTTCTGGGATTGTGTACCGCTGATAATATGTAAGGCGCCCTAAGATTGGAGTGCTGGGCCACTCAGCCAGTCGTAGGACGCCGATGATTGGTTGTGTAGTTCGCACGTGGACAGATCCGCCTTTTTACAAATCGGAGGGTGCAGTGAGTCTGCCCTTGATTAAAGCAGTGGGTTAGTTATACCATGTCTCTGGCTGGGTTATGATGACGGCTGTTCTATATAAGGGGGGTGCGAAGAGAGTGGGGCGGCGCGCAGTAGGGCTCCAGGTAATGCAAGCAGACGTAATGTTTATTGGCCATGAAGCCTTTCAAGGGAGGCTGCACACTGTTTGGAACCCGCTGTTGGTGTTTATTGTTGGAATTCTTTTTACGCTCTTAATGGGAAATGAGCTGCCGAGAAGAGTCAGGCGCGCGAAGAGTAAAAAAAAAAAAAGCATTGGCCGCACGGGACATATGGGGGCCACATGATCAACACTGGACGGAAACATGTAAAGGGCAGAGAAGCACAGCAAGAGAGCAACATGGACACAGTAAGCCCAGCAGACACACGAGAAGACAGGGCATCATGGAGATGGCCAGGAAGCAACACTGATAACCAGTAACACAGCAACGCAGAGAAACAGATTGGTGGGCAGAGACCGGAGGGGGGGGTGCAAGAGCCGAGTAGACAGAAAAACAAACAAGCATTGGAAATGCATTCGGTGTGGTCCTGCTGCCGTACATGCGCGCTCCAAGGCTGGGGAAGGGGTGGTGAGGGCGGCTGGAGCAAGGGTGAGCTGAAGCCAGGAGAGGCAACTTAAAAAATCAAGCGTTGGCCGCGCGCAATATGTGGTGGGGGAGGGGGAGAAGCGGGAGTTGTGTGTGCTCGTGCAACATCGTGATCGCGATCGCTCTGAAAGTGAAAGTGATCGCGATGACGCACGAGTTTTCAAAGTGCTGCTGGCGGCCGGCTGCGCGCGTGCACGATCACGTGAACGCAAGTGTTAGGCCAGCCAGCAGCACTTTGAAAAGCCCACATACAAAATGTCTCTTCGAGCCTTTGGCTCAGCGAAACCTAAAAATGATTGATGTATTGACTGTTATATTAATAACATGATCACTTTGAAAGCCATAAACAGACTTTAATCTATATACATTTTAACATCATTGAATTTGGATTGTGCATTTTCTGAATTTTACATTGGTTTGCTTAGCTAGGAATTACAAAGTTGATATCTAAGTAGTGCCTGGCTTGTCCTTTCTTATTCTAAATGCAACTACTACATGCATAGTGACTTTCTAACAGAGCATAATCATTCTTTTTTAAGTGCATCAAATCCAAAGTTCCCAGTCAAAGTGGCTTCAAGCCAAGGCATATTTGTGTGTTGTGGGTTATTAATGCAGATGCCTCAGTCATGGTGGCTTGTTTAATCAGCAGCTTCCCATCTAGGTTCATGCTACAAAAGTACTTCTACATAGCTACGATCATACAAGCAACATTTATTTCTTATTTGGTATTTATTTTAAACGCAAATGTATAGGCTTTGCTGACGTTTATGCAATACCTTTGCGTTATTGATCATTTATTCAAAGGGCAGACTGGACCTGCTATGGCAATAATGTCTATCTGGACCTGTATGCTGTATACATATACTAAATGCAGATACTTTAGCTGTCATGATTCTTCATACGAAGGTCTATTTCCTTGTTCAAATGTCAGCAGTTAGATCGAATAATATTACACCTCTTGAGGGAGATGCGAGAACAGCAGGATTAGCCTGGACAGATAGAACTTTAAAAGAATCAATTATCAAAATGCTGCTTGACCCCCCAGACTAACATTAGTGTGGTTGAGAACTACATGAAGAAAAGTAGTTTGTATGACTTCTTGTCAAAGGGATACCACTTTGTAGTTTGGAACCTTTCTTTTAGATATCATTCCTATCAGTCGGTTTTGTTTTTTTAGACTCACAGAACCACTACCCATTCTTGTGGGCATGGCCGGCTTTTTTGGAACTGGTGGAACTTAAAGAAGCGCAGAGGGTTAATATGCCTGCTGCAAAGAACACGTACCATGCAGATCACAAATCTGTATTCTATATGGGAAACTGAGTGGACAACTGCTTTTGTCACAGAGATCCTTGAGTTACCGCAGTACATAAGATACATCCCTAATATAGAGCAGTGACTGTTCGAAACTGTCATCAAAGAGCTGCATGCAAACTGCATAAAATAGTTAAGATGTTATGTTTTTCCCCCCCAGTTTTTTAATGATCTATTCTGAATATTGCTAAAAAGGGTTTATGTGGGTAGATATAAATTATTATTAGTAAAGTCAGCATTTACCAGTGCTTTAAAACAAATTCAATGTATGTGATAGAGTGGCTATGTAGAGATAAGGGGCACTTTCGCACAGTGGTACCCAGAGAATCTGAGGAAGAGGTCATGGGTGAGGGGGTGACAACATTGATTGCCGCACGGGTGCCACCAGGTCTAGAGCTGGCTCTGATTGTTGACATAACATGTTCGTATTCAGCCTCAACTTTGTTTTGGTAGAGAAATGTGACAACGTGCACTTCAAGTATGCAGACAGTCCATCAGGTAGTTATTAATTTAGCCCCCTTGATGCATTGTGAAAATGTTATCATTGTGGTATATAACTATTGTAACAGACCCTCAAAGGGATATTTTATTTGGCTGATTGAATGTCCCTCACAGTAAAATCAAAAGGAGGAGTCTGGACAGCTGTCTCTGAGTGGGTGGCTGTATTAGGAGAGTCAGAGGATATACCAAGAGAGAAAGGAGTATACAAAAAAGTAATGGATGGAACAGAAGTAACCTGAGTGTTTTTGCCTTTGTTAGGGCTCATCAGTACATTATAGCATGGTTCCAGTGGCAAAGTGTACATGACAACCAGTTCTGGTCATACCCATCCCACTTAGGGCATCACACTGAAGCATAAACATAAATGATGGATGGAATGCTTGAATTAATCTCCGCAACTGGTAATTATTCAGGTCGCATCCCAGTCCATCGTTATTTTTCACACCATGTCACCTCAATCTGGACCAGCCATGCACAAATCAGTCTTGACCATGCTCAAATGGAAACAGTTCAGTCTGAACTCCCAGGCCAGGTCCTCCCTGAACTGGAACACAAGTAACCCAAGACAAGCTTTGCCCTTATTAGGGCTCATGATTCAGGTATAGGTTGGTTCTACGGGCACAGTGTGCATAGACCCCACGTCTGGGCACGTAACGTTTTGGTGACTCCTACTGAAACTCTGCAGGTCTGGATTAAAACTTCTCAAAAGTTGCCAAACTTTCTTCTGCTACCAAAACAACCACAGGTGTACACGTTTAAGGCCTCTAAGAACTTAAGGGAATGCACTTGGAGATGTAGAGATGTGAGTCAGTGGCAGGGTGCTTTAGGGAAATGGCCTCTTTCAGCTTATTGTGTTCCTATGAACACAGAGGAAGTCAGTCATCTGAACTCTTGAAGTCCACTTCTTTGTCTTGGGTATGAGGGGCAGTAGGTCCAGTCCTTCATGGCTCCTCTCAGGCCACAGAAAGTAGGCCCAGTCCTCTTTTGCAATCCATATATTCCTTGGGGCCGAGAAAACTGATGGACATGAACTGAACTACACGTCAACGTTTCGACCCTGAAGTATGCATTATTAGGAAAGCGTCACAGCGGGTCTTCCTCAGGACTAAAAATAGTGGTGGACAGCCAAATCCAAGATGTGGTAACCACTACCACACATCAAGTATGTATTTGTAGTAGATGGCTTAAGTCCAAAAGGTATGCATCCAGTATCCAAAGTGGAAGCCTGTGATGGTTGTTTCATAAAGGTCACAAAAATGCCAAGACAGCGCATATAGAAGGGGTGGTATTCGACTTACCCCACCAATCTTGAAAGGAATTGATCATGAAGACCTCAACCAGAGGGTGGCCAATTGACAAAATATCCTTGACTCTAATATTTTCAGATTCTAATCTGGAAGGTGGGCTCTTGCCCTGAATCAATTCCTTTCTAGATTGGTATGGTAAGTTGAATACCTTATGTAATCATTATGTTGGCATTCATATTGTATCTATCCCAGGAAGGCCCTTCAGAGTCAGAGGTCTGCAGTTTCCCTTGAGCCCCTAGTTTATGGCCTTCTATAAGGAATGCACAAATGTAGCTGTCCCCCAGCACTCAGAGATGAATTGGAGACAGGCTGATAGGCAACAAAGAGTTCCAAGGAGAAAAATGCCCTCTTCCTAAAAGTGGTATTTCTAAGATAATAATGACAAATACACCCTTACCATGAGTGAGGGTTTGTCATTGTGAATCCAATGATAGTAAACAGTCTGAGGCTGCTCCACTGTAAGCAGGCCTTAGCAAACATCTATAAATGCCAAGTGAAATGACAGTGAGCTGCGCGCTCAGGTTCTGCATTGGCAGACCTGAGACAGGTTTGAAAGGCTACTTATGTGGATGGCACATTCTGTGCTGCATGCCCACTAGTAGCATTTGAAGTACAGGCCCTGGTGTCAGAAGTACCTGGTTCTCCACAGAAGCAGAATTGACGAATAATTGACGAATAATTCCCAATGGCCACTCACTGGTACCGTCACCTCTTGAAAATGGGTAATCGCACCATCAGAGGGGGAAAGGGGAGTGGTACAGAGAAGAGAATACTTCAGATGGGTGACTGCTCCCTTGCGCCCAGAATCCCTTCAAGGAACTCTTCTTTTCTTCGGTAACCCAAGGTAGTTCCAGGAAGAAACAAGCACCTAATGCACACAATGGAAAGACAGCACTATAACCACACTTCCTCGATTATCTTCTATGCTATCTGTCTTTTGACTAAACTCTTACCCAAATTGTCTGAAGTTATTGCCCCTCTTCTATTAGTTGATATGTTGTCTAAACTGTTTCCATTTGTCATCACGGTTTACCTCACTGATGGGTCTGAATACCTGATGCACACAGGGAAAGGCAGTTAGAATAATTTTACCTCACTTCTAGCTTTAACTGTTGCACAAACCATTTACATTATTTACAATGTTTTTGACATGCCAGTGAAGTTCATTCCCATCACTGCACAAGGACCTTCTGTAGACCGCTTCTGGGTTGAAGTCCTTTGTCTACCTCCATGCGCTGATGCTGCTGGCTGAATGAAGCACGCAAAAGGGACAAGGGAGGTAAAAGAGGTAGGAAAAGACTAGGAAAAGACGCTCCAAAAGGGGAAACCTAGAGGGGACAGTGACACAGTTTCTTGCCCCCTGAAAGTCTGAGCCTTACTGACAGTTTCTGACGCTGTAGCTCCCAAACCTCTCAACTCTGAAAATACTGGAGAAGGCACTAGCCGATACGCAGTTCTCAGGCAACAAACTTCTGCTTCTGGAAAGATGAGTCCCCACTCACCCGCTGAATATACAAGTACGAGACAGAGCTTTGGCATGACTAGGAAGTCCCCACAGGCCTCCATGGATTTCTGCCCGCGCTCCGCAGTTCTAAGACAGGGAAGCGAAATCCAAACAGCCTTCCCTCACGGAATTTAAATTGAAGTGAGCCGCGTATTGCGCGCGCACACAGCAAGAGCGTTTTTCATTTAAAGATGGCTGCAAATTGCAAGAGAACACAGCAGTCATCTTACAATGTTCTCCCACACACAGTTTTTACTGGAACTTCCAGTGATTGTTCACTGGAAGCTTCTATACCAATCTTCGTTTTCTATTGCATCTTTTCCTCAACCTGCTCTGAACCAAGGGTATTACATTTATCTGATTCTTGACAGTACCCCCCCCCTCAAAGGCCGATTCATCGGCCCAGGTTTGAGAGGGTGTTGAATGTGAAATTTACATATGAGTCGTGGAGCATGAACATCTCCTGCCAATTCCCAAGATCGATCTTCGGATCCATAACCTTTCCAATCAACAAGATAAAAAAAGTTTTCCTTTGGTTCGTTTAGAATCTAAAATCTCTTTCACTTCATACTCATTATGCCCTTCTGTAGAGGTGGAGCTTACCAAGGCCTACCGGTGCAGGGGTTCGCCCTTCTTTTCGCACTAGTCCTTGGACCAACAAATGAAGATTAACACAGAAGCTGTAATATCAAAAACCACATGAGTGGAACTACATCTATTCAGAACCCTCAGGCAATGTATGAGGTAGTACAAGGAGTACAGAGACCATGGGCCTTTTATACCCACTTTGTAGCTGAGTAAGCATGAGCGCTCAAAAGGAGGCAGTACAAGTATACACAAGAATAGCTATTCACTTATATGGAGTAACAGAAAACACTTAGTCAACAAAGTGGGAGGGGTGATGAAGTTGTTGACATCAGTTGAAACAGCCTGATAGTTACACACTAGGACAGGTGCATTCAGCTCCAGGTCTTTCTGAGCATGTGCAAGGTACTGACTCAGTGCTGAAGGAGTTAACTGTAACAGATGACACAAGCAGAAAGGCAGGTAATAGTGAAGTGGGAAAAAGCACATGGCGAGCACATGGCTAGCTAAAATGGCTGCTAAAAACAAAATGGCTTAAGCACGCTGCTTATCACCATGTGTCTGTACTAAAACTGAGAGTGCGCAACCATCCCTCTCGTGTACATAGAGTGTGAAGGCCTTGGTGTAGTTTAGAGTGCCTAATACGGGTGCAGAACATAGAGCTTGACGCAACTGTTGGAAAGCATTCTGACATTCAGTAGTCCATGGAAGGGGCATTGGAGTGTCTTTAGTCAAAAGGGCCTACAAGGGTTTAACAATATGTGAAAAGCTAGGGATCCACTGCCTACAAAAAGAAGTAAGGCTGATCAATGCACGAACATCCTTCTGAGTACGGGGCACAGGCGTGTCGAAAATAGCTTGGATGCGATCTGGTGTGAGTGCACTTCCCTCCTTGGACCGGAGGTGACCTAAAGAGGTAACCTGCTGTCTACAATATTGCAGTTTCTTCCTTTTGGCACAGGGAAAAAATCAAGCTGTCTTTTCAATGCCTGGCTATAAATGCTAGGACTCTCAGTATACCCTTGTGGAGCTCTACAAAATCTGAAGGATCGATTATTCAAAGTGAAGCCTAACAAATATCGTCTGTCAGGATGAATAGGTATGGAAAAGAAAGCGTTCTTCAAATCAATCACAGAGAATGTAGTAGCTGTCGGAGGAACCATGGTAAGGAGTATTGTGATGTCGTAAGTCAATGATAAACCTGTATATTTTAGTATCAGTGTCTTTTTTCAAGATGGGAAGGATAGGGCTATTGCAAATATTGTAAGGGAATTCTTCCACAACTCCTACTCCAATCAGATCTTGAACAATACGTATTAGTGCCTCTTCACCGTCTCGAGAAAATTTATATTGAGGCAGTCGAGGCAATGAAGCGCCCTCCTTCACTTGAATATGGACTGGTGGGATAACCATTTGACCCACATCAGTATCTGACGTAGCCCACAGAGTACTAGGTAGGGATGCCAAAGCAATATCTTATTTAATAAGACAAAACCTCTCACCCTTGGTATAGTTATCATTCAGAATAACACACACACTTTCTGGGGAACATCGTTTCGTAGCACAAAAATGTTTGAGCATATCGAGACCCACAATATTGTCCGGTGTGTTAGGGGAAATCAAAAATGGACATGCAGCAGAGAATTTATCAACATGAAATGCAAGTGGTTGTGACAGTGGGCTAAGGGAAAGTGTCCCATCGAATCCTATTGATGTGATGGTTAAGCCAGACAGGGGAGCACTAGGAACCAATTGTTTAGACAGGGCGCTACGGGTAGCTCCGGTGTCAACCAAAAACCAATCAGTAGAACCCAAAACGTGTGCGTTAACATAGGGACCCTTCTGATCTACTGGGACTTCAACTGATTCCTTACCTCATCCTTGGCATTCCTATGCATAAGCAGAATCCTTCAAATCAGTGGTCGAATAATTGGACATTTGATATTGGTTGCGTCTATCAAAAGTGTTAGAAGAATTCTGAGTATGCTCTACTGCCTCAAACCTAGTGCGATTATCCATACCTCCCCTATTTCCTGAGTTCCCTAGGCGGCTTCTCATTTGTCCTCTACCACGCTGATACTACTGACCTTGCAAAAGTGGACACTCAAAAAGCCAATGTCCAATCTTCTTGCAATAGGCACACTGATCAGAAGACAAAGTAGCTCGAGGAAAAGGGGGCGCACTAGGGCGGTACATCGCACGTCCCCCTCTACCACTACCTCTATAAGATGGACCATAAACCTGAGCTAACATATCCTTTGTTTTTAAATCCTTAGCCTTTTTATCCTCGTTGCCCTTAGCTTCCAATTTCTGATGTTCATAATACTGAGCCATAGTCAAAAGAGAGACTGGGGAAGACGTAGTCCATCAACTCTCGCTGGCCTTTAGGCGAATAGTTATTTCTGGCAACATGTTCACAACAAATTTGTCGACGAACAGATGCTTGCCCGTGTCATCTGTCAATGACTGGCCACTAAATTCATGGAATGTCTCCTCAAAACGTGTAAAGAAATCAGAAACTGACCCATCTGGTTTCTGCTTACAAGTCGCTAGCATAGTCCAATCTATCTTTTTAGGAGGTATGAGAGTTTTCAACTTAGTTATTATAGCCTTTGGGAGGTCTAATATTTCTTGTTGCGGTTTCTGTGCAGGTTCCTTTTCTGCATCTTTCCTCTCTATTTCCTTCCAAATATCTCTAAAAGCTGCATGATCATCTACTTTACGAATAGATCTCCACATAGAAGGAGGTAAAATAAGCTAAATAAACATGTCAATATCAGGCAAAGTCATAGTGCAAGAACTAATAGCTCCTTCAACTTCTTCATAAAAAGCAGCCAGATTTTTCCGCGGGTCAGGCAAAGCAGCTTTAAGAGCCATGACATCCGCTCTACTCCAAGGAGAATAGACCCAATTGTAAACAAAATATCCCTTCACATCAGTTGAATCTTTATCGTCATCTGTTCCCGCGACCCTAGGAGGGACATACAAAGGTGCAGCTTCACGCATTGGTTTCACATGAACTACAATATCCTTATCTGTCCCTGGATCTCCATCCTGTGGAACGGGGGTCTGAACTGTTTGTTCAGCTGTAGCATCTGCCTTTTCTCCTCTCACAAATGGAATATATCAGTTCGTAGTTTAACCACACGTCTAGTTAAATTGGCCACCTGGGAAGGGAGAAAAAGACCGTCACTCAATCGTTTATGATCATTTTTTATATCAACAGGCTCAAATTCTTTGGAATGTTTCCTTAACCTTTCAATTACTTCTCCAGTAAACGACTCTGTAAAATATAACTGCTCTGACTCCGGCCATTGCTGAACATTTGCTATAAGATCTGGAGAGGAAGTGTCACCACAAGCTGCTTTTTGGGCAGTAGATTTAAGAGTGGCCGCACGATCAGCGGTCGGAAAGGAGCGAGTCTGTCGTTTAGCATCTGATTCTGTCTTTCCCTGATATGAGAAAAATTTGTCATCATCAGAATCAACCTCGGGGGCAGAGGTAAAAGTATATGGAGGAAGAGAACGATCTAATAGAATTGAATCGTCCTGAGGTTTATTAAGTAGAGGATAAAGGGGGCGCCGACAGGGCATTGGCCAATTACCTGTAAATGACGCTCCCTATCCTCTCTCTCTTTTATTTCCTTCATTTCTTTATTTTTCATCTCCAGCGCTTTCGCATAGATATTTTTTCGCTGTTCTTTTTCTGCTAAAGCTTGCTCTTTCCTCACTCTTTCACACGCTTCTTTCTCCCACATTCGTACACAGTCAAAAAGTCTTGTCTACTTTTGCGCTTAAGCACACAATGTTCCACATACTGAATCTTTCTAAGATCAAATGACCCATTTATTGGCCATCGCAGATCAGGATCATTTTGGTGTATTCATTCCACAGTGTGCTATACATTATGGAAGAAATACAGTTTTTATTGTACATATAACTATCTGTTGTCCCCTCAGGGGGAGCCGGCTGATTATGTTCTAGATCCATGTTGGTACCTCCAAGAAAGCAACACGTCCTATGAACTGTGCTTGAAACAGGCATGCCAAAAATATTATAGCCTACATAATATTATAACAAAGTAGTACTTAACAGAATTTGTACCGTTCAAGAATTTAAAAAATCTCCTCATTACCTGCCTATATAAATTGAAATTTATATATACCCAAACAAATCCAATATTTTGGCTAAACAAACAAGAAGTGTTGAATTAAACGACCTTACCAAACAAAAAGTCTCCAGCCTCCAACTACCAAGCTCTGAATCGACTAAATGGTCTCTGCACGACGAACGCCAGAAGGGATCTCAGTCGGGGACCGGCACCACCTGGAGGGTCAAATCGGGAAAATCGGAAAAGCACTTTGGTCTGCTAAGACAAGGGTCTCCTCACGCAGTGTACATCCTTAGCGAAATTCCAAACATCCGTCGAGACCACTCCTTCGGGCATCCAAGTCGGCGATGAGCCTCACGTGATGGGCGCCAATTTGTTGAGGTGGGCCTTACCAAGGCCTACCAGTGCAGGGGTTCACCCTTCTTTGCGCACTAGTACTTGGACCAACAAATGAAGATTGGCACAGAAGCTGTAATATCAAAACAATAGTTTATTAAAACCTCATGAGTGGAACTACATCTATACAGAACCCTCGGGCAATGTATAAGGTAGTATAAGGAGTACAGAAACCATGGGCCTTTTATATCCACTTTGTAGCTGAGTAAGCATGAGAGCTCAAAAGGAGGCGGTACAAGTATATAAAAGAATAGCTATTCACATATATGGAGTAACAGAAAATACTTTGTCAACAAAGTGGGAGGGGTGATGAAGTTGCTAACATCAGTTGAAACAGCCTGACAGTTACACACTAGGACAGGTGCATTCAGCTACAGGTCTTTTTGAGCATGTGCAAGGCTCTGACTCAGTGCTGAAGGAGTTAACTGTAACAGATGACACAAGCAGAATACAAGGGCGGGCAATAGTGAAGAGGGAGAATGCACATGGCGAGCACATGGCTAACTAAAATGGCTGCCAAAAACAAAATGGCTTTAGCTCATGCTAACAGTGATCTCTGCAAACTTCCACACTTCCATTAACAGAGGTGTAGGTGGTTTGGCAATTCTGGTGTTAGGTGAACTTTTCTGAAGCAAGGATACATGAAAGATTGAATGAACCCCAGAATTGGAAGGTAATTTCAACTGGACAGTGACTGGACCTAAAACCCGCTCAATTGCTTAGGGCCCTACAAAGCGAGGTTGTAATTTTCGGTTCCCTTTTAGATGAAGATGCTTAGTAGACAACCATACCTGCTCTCCCACCTGATATTCTGGTACCTCTTTCCTATGTTTGTCTCCCTGTGTCTTATAACCCTCTTTAGCCTTCATTAAATTGTATTCAGCTGATTTGCGAGTAAGGACCAAATCCTGCATTAAATCTCTGACTGCCGGAACCCCCAGATCTCCCTGACCCAGGAAGGGATTTGGATGTCTGCCATAGTTCATGAAAAAGGGGGAGTATCCAGTGGAAACATTTTTAGCAATTAATAAATGCAAACTCCGCTATCCAGAGTAACTCTGACCATTCACTCTCCTGATCCAACAGAAATAGCCGAAGGTACTGTTCCAATTCTTGATTTACTCTTTTCGTCTGACCATCGGTCTCAGGATGATAACTGGTCGAGTGCCGGAGTTCAACCCCCAAACCCTGCATAAATGCCTTCCAAAAATGGGATACAAACTGGGAACCTGTATCTGAAATCAGGATCTTTGGAACCCCATGAATCTTGACAATGTGTCAACTAAATAACTTAGCTAACTCTTTGGCAGTGGGAATTCCTTTTAAACGAACAAAATGTCCCATCTTTGTGAATGTGTCAACAACCACCAATACAGTGTTACACCCATGACTAAGAGGTAGGTCCACAATCAAATCCATTATGACCGTATGCTAAGGCTGAGGGGGGTGTGGGTAGGGTTTGTAAAAGACCTGAAGGAGCTTGTCTCAAGGCTTTTGCACGAGCACAAGTTTTGCAAGTGGCTACATATTCTTTTACATGAGAGTGAATTTCAGGCCACTAAAAATAACATTGAACTAGATCTAGAGTTTTCAACAATCCTTTGTGACCAGTCAAGGCTTGATCATGGCGCCCATGCATTGCTCTTTACTGAAGTTCTCTCGTGGGTAAGTATGAGGCTCCGTGATTGTAAGGCAATTGGTTGAGTATTTCTCTCTAAGAATCTTGCTGAGACCAAAGTAACATTTCATCTGGTGTCAGACTCTTTTTGACCTCTTCCTGAAAATCCATGAAAGGGAGAGCACAGATAATTTTGGACTCAGGAATTATTGTCTGCTGAGCCTTGAGAGATTCTGACATTTCCGCATAAATCCTGGACAAGGCGTCCGCCTTGCCATTTTTATTCCCAGGACGGTAGGTAATTACAAAATCAAAATCAGCAAAGTAGAGGGACCATCGTAATTACCGCGGGGTTAGAGTCTATGCAGTCTTTAAGAACTGAAGATTCTTGTGATCGGAGTACACAGTTACCGTGTGTCTTGCTCCTAATAGATGGTGCCTCTATTCCTCAAAGGAATCTTTCACTGCAAGTAACTCTTTTTCTGCAATTGTGTAGTTGATTTCAGCAGGAGAGAGTTTCCTAGATCGGAATGCTAGTGGATGCAGTTGTCCCGTCGTCTTATGGCGTTGCAATAGCACCCCACCAATGGCCAAGTCAGATGCATCTGCCTCCACAAAGAAAGGTTCCGCCGGATCTGCATGAAGCAAGATAGGAGCAGACATAAAACTTTCTTCTAAAAACACAAAAGCCTGTTCTGCCTCCTCGGTCCACTGAAATGTTATTCCTTTTTGAAGGAGCTTAGTAATTGGGACAATCTTCTGTGAGAACCTTTGAATGAAACATCAATACAAGTTTGAAAATCCCAAGAATCGTTGAACTTCTTTGACGTCTTTTGGGGAGGGCCAATTAATCACTGATTGAACCTTCTTAAGGTCAATGGTCATTCATCAGTGGATAGAACAAAACCCAAAAACTCCAAAGATTGTACTCCAAGCACACATTTTTCTAGCTTGACAAATAACTGGTGAAGACGTATTCTTTCTAACACCATCCTGATGTGTGATGAATGCGCCTGGGGATCTTTTAGAAAAAATCTAAATATCATCTAGATAGACTACAGCAATCTTGTCCAACAAATCCCCCATGATCTCATTGATGAAGTGCTGAAAAGTGGATGGAGCATTACAGAGTCCAAACGGCATGACCTGGTACTCGAACAAACCGCACTTTGTCTGAAATGCGGTTTTCCATTTGTGGCCCTCCTTGACTCAAATAAGATGGTATGCTCCCCAAAGATCTAGTTTGGTAAAAATCTTAGCTTCATTAACCTGATCAAGGAGGACTGAGATCAGGGGCAATTAATAACGATTTTTGATGGAAATTCTATTCAAAGCACGGTAGTTAATGCACGTTCTTAAAGATCCATCTTTTTTAGGAAAGAAAAATAGAGGAGAGGACACTGGAGACTGGGATGGTCTGATGAACCCACTGTCCAAATAGCGATCCAAATAGTCTTTTAAATAAAGATTCTTGGCTTCAGTCAATGCATACACTCTGGAAGAAGGAAGAACTGCTCCAGGTTCTAAATCGATGGTGCAGTCGTAAGGGTGATGAGGAGGTCAATTTTCAGCTTCCTTGTCACGAAACACATCTTCGAAATCTTGATACTCTGCAGGGTTTTCAAATGAATAAATGACACAAATAGATTTTCCACCCTCTGACAACAAGATTGCTTGAGATGGCTCCAAATGTGCTCCTTGATCTTGATAGCAATGGTCTGAACAAAATACTGAGGTCATCTCAACTGTACGATTCTCACAATCAATTGAAAGGTTATGAGTCGTGAGCCATGGTAATCCCAAAATCATCTGGAATTGGGGTGAATCAATGAGGATGAACTGAATGATTTCTCGATGACCATCAGCCTGAATTAATTCTAAGCGTTCGGTATGTTCTCTGATGGGACCGGAAGAGAGATTAGTGCCATCCACAGCTTGAACCAGTTCAGACTTTTCCTTGAGCAATGCTCTAATTCCAATCTTTTGTGCGTACTTTATGTCGCAGAAGTGTCCGGTAGCTCCAGAATAAATCATAATAGCGACACCGGTAATTTCTTGCCACCGAAATCTTACAGTCGTATGTAAGATCAAATGAGGAGCCAGGGTTTGTAAAGTGTTAATAACATGATGAGATTCTAAGGTCGTCTTGTCTTCTTGCACCATCAGAGCGACCCCGCCTACTGATGGTTTTGCTCATTTCCCTTCAACAAAATATTTGGACACTTGGAGCATTCCTTGACGAAATGCCCAGCAACACCACAATACATACACAATTTTTTCTGTCTTCGTAATTCTCTTTCTTCTTTACTTAAAGGACCTCAAATTGCTCGAATCTGCATGGGTTCCGCCGCAGACGAAACGGAAGGGGTCTTCCCGACTTCTGGTCGAGCTCGATCAAATCTTGGAGTTGAAAAACGGAAATCCTTCTTCTTTTCTCCTCTTCGCTCGGACCAACGAAAGTCTATTTCCAAAACCAAATCCACCAACCCGGACAATTTGGTAGGCCGATTGGGAATTTGAGCTAACGTGTCCTTCAATTCATCGTGCAACCTGCGATAGAACAGAGCTGCTCTCTTTTCTTCTGTTCAGTTTGTCTCCACGATTAACTTGTTGAATTGAGTCAAGTAGGTCACTAAATCTTTGTTTCCTTGGCGCAACACTAACAACTCATTATCGGAGGCCTGAGACATTTTTCTTCTGCCAAAATATTCTTAAAAATTCAGTTTTGAATCGTTCAAAGTCATAAAGGAAAGGATCATCTCTTGTCACCAAAGGCATTGCCCAATTAGCTGCATCCCCACTTAAGTAGGAGAGAATGAAAGCTACCCTAGACTGAGTATCTGGGAATAAAGTGGGGCAACACATAAAATGTAGGGAACATCGTGTCAAAAAAAAATGTGCCTTTTGGGAATCCCCAGAGAATCTCTCCTAAGAAGCCAAAGGGATTAGTGGAGCAACTGATTAGTCTCAGGAGCAAAACTGGGGGAACTATTCTGAGGAATAGGGGTGGTCTCGGCGATCAACCCATTTACCCTCTGAGTAAGTGATATAGTTTCTTGCCGGGAAGCTAAGATGTCTTGTTTAAGATTTTTATTCTCTTCCCTCACAGCTCCTAATTCTCTTTGAATGACCTCTAACATCTCCCCCAGATACTCTAAACTGAAACCCTCCGCCATTCTGCCTGGGTGGAGAATAATCGTGGGTACTTCAATCTGTCAGAAGTACCTGGTTCTCCATAGAAGCAGAATTGACAAATAATTCCCAATGCCCACTCTCCGGTACCGTCACCTCTTGAAAATGGGTAACTGCACCAGCAGAGGGGGAAAGGGGAGTGGGACAGAGAAGAGAAGACTTCAGATGGGTGATTGCTCCCTTGCTGCCAGAATCTCTTCAAGGACCTCTCCTTTTCTTCAGTAACCCAAGGTAGTTCCAGGAAGAAACAAGCACCTAATGCACACAATTGAAAGACAGCAATATAAACACACTTCCTCGATTATTTTCTATGCTATCTATCTTTTGACTAAACTCTTACCCAAATTGTCTGAAGTTATTGCCCCTCTTCTATTAGTTGATATGTTGTCTAAACTGTTTCCATTTGTCATCACGGTTTACCTCACTGATGGGTCTGAATATCTAATGCACACAGGGAAAGGCAGTTAGAATAATTTTACCTCACTGAATCCTTATCAGTTAACTATCCTTCCCTATTCTTACCCATTTTCTCTGCGCTCTTTCTGCTAGCTTTAACTGTTGCACAAACCATTTACATTATTTACAATGTTTTTGACATGCCAGTGAAGTTCATTCCCATCACTGCACAAGGACCTTCTGTAGACCGCTTCTGGGTTGAAGTCCTTTGTCTACCTCCATGCGCTGACGCTGCTGGCTGAATGAAGCACGCACAAGGGAGGTAAAAGAGGTAGGAAAAGACTATGAAAAGACGCTCCTGGAGGGCACAGTGACACAGTTTCTTGCCCTCTGAAAGTCTGAGCCTTACTGACAGTTTCTGACGCTGTAGCTCCCAAACCTCTCAACTCCGAATATACTGGAGAAGGCACTAGCCGATACAGAGTTCTCAGGCAACAAACTTCTGCCTTCTGGAAAGATGAGTCCCCACTCACCCGTTGAATATACAGGTACGAGATGTAGCTTTGGCACGACTAGGAAGTCCCCACAGGCCTCCACGGACTTCCGCCGGCGCTCCGCAGTTCTAAGACACGGAAGTGAAATCTAAACAGCCTTCCCTCACGGAATTCAAATTGAAGTGCCCCACATATAGTGCGCGCACGCAGCTGATACTCTCCGATTATCGCAAGTGCGTTTCTCATTTAAAGATGGCTGAGAATTGCAAGAGAACACGGCACCCATCTTGCAATGTTCTCCCGCACACAGTTTTTATTGGAACTTCCAGTGATTGTTCACTGGAAGCTTCTTTATCAATCTTCGTTTTCTATTGCATCTTTTCCTCAACCTGCTCTGAACCAAGGATATTACATTTATCTAATTCCTGACACCTGGGTATATTATACCACTGTAAAAGGGACTTTCAGGTAATTCAAAATAAGCCAATCAGGTATACACTAATTACTAGCATGTTTAGGGAGAGTACACCTGCTTTAGGACTGAATGGGGGTGGTAAAGCCTTCAGAGTCCTAAGGCCAACAAAAAGATACAGCAAAAAAGGGTAGCCAAAAGGTTGGGGGAAGACCACCCTAAGGATGACAGGTGTAACACACTCCCTAACCAATGAGGAAAAATACCCACTTCTGTCGCAGTTCCTGTGCACCCTACTGCAAACAATCCCACAGTGAACCTTATTCTCAAATTGGTGCCAGCCTGACTAAGGAGACAACATCTTGGCCTTTCTAAGTATCACCTAACATTAACTTGTGACAGGGCAGGTCCCTCTGAAGTGATCTTCCTGCCACTGGAAGAAAAGCATCCCCCCAATGATGGCCATTGACCCTACTCTGGGAGAGGTTTTGCACCTCTTCACACCTCATTCAGGCTGAATACAAGCTGGGCAGTGTTAGACACCTAAGTCTCAGCCAGGGCAAAAATATATTTTTTAAGATGTCCGCTCGCTAAAAGGGCTCTGCCGGCCGAGCCCATAATCCTGCAAAAATCTGCTGATACCAGGGCTATCGGAACCTACTCCATCGAGGTACACACTAGGGAGAACATGGGGGCTCCTGAAAGGTGTGGAGTTACACCGTGTGGAACAGTGCCGGTGGACCCTGCAGTGCCCACACAGGAATGAAAGAGACACACTTAGTGACGTATTCGAATTACACGCGGGGGACAGCAATGCTGATCACCCGCGATGCTGGCTGGACTACCACTCACAGAGTTCGATACATTATATTAAGTGGCACATTACTCACTACTTTTTTCACACACAGGAAGGGGGGAGAGGCACACTACAACCACTACTCCAGGCTCCCCAATTACAACTGTAATGCACACAGAGAGGAGTGGTGTATGCGAGATTCTTCAAGAGAGGTGGCACATGCTTCATGAAAAAATACTGCCCTCACTTACAAAATTGTGACATGCTTCATCATCGGGCTTGCTTACTATACACCCCTGCGCAGACCAACGCCTGGGGTGGAGCCAACTGCAGACAAATACACACTTCCTTCCCCTCTGCACTGGCAACACTGACGGCATTGGAGAAAATATTAGTCAACAGATCACCCAAGAAACTAACCACACGACTATACAATATCACGCAAACGGCCTCGCCGATTAAGACGACTAAAGCGCTAGAGCAATGGTGCACGGAAATAGACCCACCCCCTATGGAGGAACAATGGGCCTTTTGCTGCTCTTAGCTGAAATACCTCTACCCCAATTACAGAGTGAGACTCATACACTTCAAATATCTTCACCGATGATATCACACACCAATAAAAATGCACAAAAAACGACTGAGACTGGATGCAAACTGCTGGAGATGCCCCTACACTCAAGCATCTTTCCTCCACCTGGCGTGGCTCTGTCCACCCATCTCACAGTTTTGGAACAGAGTGTTTGATATTATACACAAAGTAAGGGGATCAGGCCTAGACTGTACAGCACTAGTTGCCCTATTAGGACACATTAAGGAATCCCCCCATGACATAAGCCGTCTGTCAGCCATGATGCTACTCTTGGCCAAACGCAGAATTGCGATGCACTGTGGATCCACCAGAACACTTACAGTTGACACTTGGATTCATGACATTATCTATTGCCAGGAACAACTTACGGGGTATTGGGACCTAATGCCTATGGCATCCAGGCCCAAAGATATTTGGGCCCCATTTGTGACATGGGCCAACACGTATAAAGAAAATGTAGTACTCACACCTTCCAAGGAAACAGGCACACAACACCCTGTTGCTGCGCTGCCTAAATCCAGAATCTGAACACAATATGAGGGTTCCTGAGAGTCGAGAAGTGTATCCATATCCCACACCACACCTGTGCGAGGAGTTAGTCTGGTACAAACTCACCAAATCAGAGAAACCGGCATGCTTACCTGTGTTATATTGCATTAGCTGCCACATTAGATCAGCTAAAGTGATCTGTAATAATGAATACCTTATATAGGCAACTGATGGCATGTGATGCAATCTGTTGAAGTGATGTGAAATGCCTGTCTGATGTGCTTGCTAATTTTGCTGTGTTAAATCTAATGACTGTAATGTACAGATTTATGTTCCAAAATCAATAAATAATGATTGTTTTTTAAAGTTATATTTCCAACACATTTAATAAAAATCACACTTTTCCGTTAGATTGGATTTTCATTCAGTTCTATGCCAGGGGTGTATTTCAGCACTATAAACTATGGCCTTGCAGAAAAGTTAATTGTACCAATCATTTTAAGTCAATTTAGACATGTTCAAAAGGGACCCATGTGCACTTTACCCTAGTTTAGCAGGGGTAGAGTATGCGGAGTTCTATAACTAGGAAAGCAGAAAGGGAAACAAAATGGTGGGGTTATCATACAAAACATGGGCATTTGTTACACTTTATAACTATCCATGGATTATCAGTAAGCACCAAGCCAGTTGATGACTTCTTAGTGGTTTGTTTTCAAGGGTTGTTGTTTGTATAGTTGTGATTATAAATTTATAACGCAGAGAAACTATATTATTTTCGGTACCTCTTTTCCTAGAAATGTTTGTATACAAAATACATTTATAGAACACCCAAAGTCGTAAGACACACTTAAAGAAGTCTGACAGGTCCCTGTGAAAATAGTAAGTGGCTAATATAAAAATATTGTTTTCTGAAAGTAGACTCAATACAGAGAATCAGTTATAATTCTGTTTGCTTTCCACATAAAAACACACATTTTAAGTAAGTTTGCGAGTGCGGAGACTCCACAGATGGGGTGGAGAACTCTGCTCACAAAAAGATAGCCCATGCCTGTCTTTATATGTGAGGAGTTCTCCACCCCGAGTGCGGAGACTCTCTTAAAACGTAGTTTTGTGAATTCCAAAAGAGGGACTCTCTTAAAATACAGTTTTGTGAATTTCAAAACAAAGGTAAGCTTAAAGTGTAAGCTTACCTTTGTGAATGAAGCCCATAGTCTTTAGGTATTCGTTGGTAGTAATTATGCCTGATTTTTCATTTCCTGGCTGAGAACAGACTAGACTTGCAGAATTGTTGAAATTTTATGATGTCAATTTCTTTAATAAAATATCACCAGCTTTGTTTAGTTTAGTAGAGAAACGAGTATTTTTAAACTGTGCACTCTTGAGACCAGCACCAGTTTCATTCATCAGAAATGGCAAGCACTAAAAATTGGTAGCAGAAAGTTGACCGGGTATCAAAGAACAAGGGGCTTTATACAAGCCCTTGCCCCACAGGTGAATCGCTTTTTTATGGGAAAAAGTGACGTAGCGGTGGTGAAAGGGACTTGTAAACAAGCCCCCAAATCTGAACTTACAATTTATTATTATTATTATTTTATTTTTTTAAACTCTGCCCACAATGAATTTGTCAACAAGACAAATGTAATAGTAACCCAGTTCTGAGTTACGTAATTTGTAAGCTGAGTTTTAAAATATTACTTGCTACAAAGATCTTTGTGTACCCACGAAGTTCCAGGGTACAATGGTGCTTTAATAACCTTGGCTGGTACTGCACTTGTTGGAAGGATTTGTGTGCATTTTAGTCACAGGTTCAACTCACCATACATTTGCACAGCATGCAATATGTAGATCACAGGTTTGTTTTTATGTGAATAACTCATCTGGTTACTTTTTTGTTACAAAGATCCTTATGTTACCTGCAGGTTAAAATCTTAGCTGTATACCTTAGATAGTCATCACCCTGCACTAAGGAGCTGCATGCAAACTACAAAGCATACGTTTAGAACCTTAGGGGCTTATTTATGAGCCCCTTGTGACACCTTTGCACTGCTGTTACATCACTTTTCATGACGCAGCGGTGGCGTAAACAATGCGCCACGCTGTGCCATATTTACATGGTGAAGCAACTAGGCAGATGCGCAAATTTGTAAACCCCTGCACCACATTATACCTATGCTAGGTATAATGTATGCCATGTGGGTGTTCCCCTGCATCAAAGCCTCGTAGAAGTGGCACATTGAAATTTATAAGATTTCAGGGCACAAGTTCTAGGACGCCATTGTTAAACCTTACGCCTGCCTCATGGCAGGCCTAAGGGTGACGCAGTGCATTAAAGATAGGCCTCCTCCACACATTGCTGGAGTTGCATCATGCTTTCAACACAACTCCAGCAATGCGACATGGAGCACCGTACAATAAATACAGTGCATCCATTGTGTGGCAAAGATGGTGCACTGAAAACTGTTGCATTGCTGTTTTGTCGCAGCGATGCATCAGTTTTCATAAATAAGCCCCTTAATGTTTTTCCATAATCTTGTGTTATTTCAAGGCTGCTAAATCGATTATTTTAGGTTGTAATACAAATTTATTATAAGTTCTATATAAATGGTTATTAGTGTAATAACTCATAGACAGATACATTTGACATTCTTGCAATGCATGAAGATTACTTGCATAAAAATCTTGACAAAGGTCAACAACCTAGTCCTATCCCATGTCCCACACATAACAGCGCCATTATCTTCAAGCCAACCTTCACTCACAGTCCACAGCTCCTTTTGGTGAGTACATGTGCTGGCTGTTTTTCTATTTCAGGCACTGGGTATTACTGGTATTATCATAATAAGTCATTGTATCTGTCTTGGTAAAATTAGTAGAGGAGAATCATAATTGAACCTTTGACCCCAAAATACAACTCTTCTAAAGGTATACATCATTACAATAGGTTGCATTTTTTTCAAGTACGGATATTTCACTTGTTATAAGTACGCACATTTTTCTGGCCCAAGGAGGTCAAGTCAGTAAAACCTTTGACCTCTTAATACACATTTTAATTTACATTTTTTGAAGATTGTTATGTCATTCATTTTGTTTCAATTGGAAGGTGTATATTATCCTTGGAAAGGTATGATATATACTTGCATTGCCCTTGATCAAATGAGTTCAGAGATCCAGAGTGTTTGGTTTTGTTTTCGCTGCACTTCAGAGGTCCACAGGAGCGGGCAGGGCCACAGAGACCAGGGCGCATCGCGGCTGGAGCCACATCAGTTTCCCATGCCAGCCGGTGCTGCAAAGGCTCGCACGGACACCCGCAGGACGGGACTTCCAAAGTGTTTGGTTTTGTTTTCGCCGCACTTCAGAGGTCCACAGGAGCGGGCAGTACCACAGAGACCAGGGCGCATTGCTGGCAGGAGCCGCGTCAGTTTCCCGCGCCAGCCGGCGCTTCAAAGGCTTGCACGTACTCCCGCAGCACAGGAGTTCCAGAGTATTTGGTTTTGTTTTCGCCACACTTCAGAGGTCCACAGGAGCGGGCAGGACCACAGAGACCAGGCAGGAGCCGCGGCAGTTTTCCGTGCCAGCCGGCGCTGCAGGCTCGCACGGACTCCCGCAGTGCAGGACACGCGTGGGTGTGCCCGGGTAATGCCCAGGCCAAGGGCGGGCCCGTCTGCGCCCGTCAGAGGCCGAAGGAGGCAGGTCTGGGCCATGTTATTAACATCTACTAATGGATTCGGACCAAACAAACACTGAACTATTAAGGTACTGTTAAATTAATACGCCTCCCTGTAGCCCCGTTTTGTTTTGAGTGGGGGTCTCATGAGTAGGGCTAAGTCTGGAAATGGGCAGGGTGTAGTGGGGACTTTGGATGCTTTTCTTTTGAGGGCTGAGTCGGCACTCATCCATGAAATCGAACTTACAGAGCGGAGACTGTCCTTGGAGCCTCAAAATACCAATAATCGAACTGCGCCTATCATTTCTGTCGTTACTGCTCCAGTTCCCCAAACAAACTTGGAAGTTAATGCATCCCAAAATAACAGACTGCATTTAACCACCTCGGACTCTGAAACCATTGATGCTCCTGATACATGTGATAATCTTGATAATTCTGTAAAATTGACCAGGCCAAAGGTTGTCACAGGGGTCAAAAAGCTAAAACTAATCATGTGAATAGTCTTGCTCCACCCTCAAAGAAAAGAAGGGGACAAACCGTGAATAAACAAAATTTTCTTTTGATCAAGCCCTTAGAGCGTAGGAATAAACCTAACAATATAGAGCATAACCAGGCGCCTGCTCAAACCTGTATGGCCTCGGGGGGGGGGGGGGGGGGGGGTGAGGGTATTACCAACTGAGGTTGATTTTTGGAAAAAATTGAAAACACGGTTGCGGCTATTTTAGGCCCACTGATGCAAAGGCTAACTGACATTGAGGTTTGGTTATCGAATCTTGAAAAAACGGTGGTAAGCTGTTGCCTAAATATAGCTATAAGTAATGGGGTTGAGAGCACTGTTAAGAATAGGACTATGGACCAACAGAAATCCTGTGATAGAAGTAGAAACCAGAATGACCCATTATGCTCAAGGGCAGCAGGACAAATATTAAATAGCGGTGATAACCCTTCCCAGGTAAAAGATCTAACCCCCATGTATGCCCAGATTGCACATGCTCCAAGTGTTTTCACACTAATACCGAGAGACCTCAGACCCCAAGTATCATGGAAGGTAGGTTGTCTGATCAAAGATCCCCAGGTGGTCCACACACTAACTTACATTTACCACTGAAGCAACTCCCTACACCATAATCCTAGCTAATGTCCCCCACCTCCGTCACCCAGTGAACCAGAGCACTGGTAGGCACTAAGGAACAAGTCACTACATTTCCTGAGAGAAAGGACGGGGATTGATGAAGTGTTGTTTTTGGAATTTAAAATGAAGCGCCAGATTAGGTGGCTGGGGAAATCCACTAAGAAATTATCAGGTGACTGTATAGTACTATCCTTTAGATCTCCACGCCTAGATGGGACAATCCTAGAATGGACAAACAACTGGTCCGTATGTTCAAGGGGGATTTCTATCTTATCGCTGGGTTTCTTTTACCAGCCACCTAGACCTCCGTGGTTTGCTGTAGAAAAGGAGGGATCTAGACAAGATAATCAGTATCCTGTGCACCCTTCCTGGTATCACCCAAACAGCTACGAGGCACTAAGTGGTCTAGGAGATATTGACTGACTGCCCCAAACTTTTGGGGAAAATGGATATCATAAACAATGAACCAGAGACAGTCCATAATTCATTAAATGGTATAGCAAACTTCTCTCATTTACCTGATCAAGAGGTCAGCCCAAATTGCCCATTACACTTGTATTCAGAAAGTGAAGGGAGGGTTAGCTGGGATACAAACATTGTGCCATTAGCGCAGTCCATCTTTAATACAGATGGGGCAGGGGCAGCAGGACATCATCGAAATGCACGCCCACTGAGACTTATCTCATGAAACATTGCGGGTATTAGACCTAGACTATCAGATGAGGTTCGGCTACAATATATTAAGACATTCAATATAATTTGCACCCAGGAAACATGGAGCAGGGATGATGTTATTATCGATGGTTTACATTCATTCAATGTTCAGGCAACTCCATCCACTACAGAGAGAGCGAAGGGAGGATTAGAGACTCTGATCTCTGTTAAATATGGATCCATAAAGATTGAGAACATAGTTGATTCCCTCTGGTATCAGATCATTCTGATCTGTAATCTGATTGATGTTCCAATATGATTGATTAACTTGTATTATAATATTTTTGATCAGAATATTTGTGGGATCATTAATACCCTCAAAGAGGAAATTGATAAGGCTGCGGTTAAAAGTTTTCCTTTATGTATAATATGGGTGGGTGATTTCAATTGAACTTTGTGTCAGCATAGTTCGCAAACAGTATGTGGGCTCCTAGATAGCGAAAACTAACCACTTTTCCATTTTAAGCATTCTCCACAGGGTGAAGTGTTAACTACCATCATTGTTGTAAAAGAACTATATTTTGTTGACACTCTGGTTTGCACCCCACCTATACAGTATCCCACATTTTTGGGAGGAGGTAGGGTGAGTACTATCGACTTTATGGTGATAGCTAGAAAATGTGTCCATCTGGTAGACAGCTTTGCGTAGAACCTAACCCCACTAGTGATCACAATCCCCTTGTTGCTTGTCTGTACGTAACGGCACCAAAGGACAATAGTGATGAATGCCCATTAACATATAATCCTAATAAGGGGGTGAGAGTAAAATGGAGCAAAATAAATGCACTACAATTTGAGAAGGATATTGTGATATCTAATCTTAGTCAAGTTATGACATGTTTTTCCGATTACTCTACCCCGGAGTTGGTTATACAGTGCTTTGAAGGAATCTGTAAAGATGAGGCCAATAATTTAATAAGAACAGTGAGAAGAAAGGACCCACATGAAACTAGATGGTTCAATGCTGAGTGCTCCAGAGCACTAAAAGACCTTAAAAAAGACCTGCAAATAGTCCCCCGTGATAAGGAACTAATTAGGATAGTGAGACAAACCTATAAAAATGTAATTGGGCTTAGGAAAGATGAACTAAGATGACTTGCCTGGGAAGATCTCGAGAGAGATAGCGCTCTCAATGATTCTAACTGCTTTTGGGAAGTCATAAATCGTCCCCTTTTCACAAATGATGTAAGGAACCCTGAATCGACAATAACAGGGGAAGTTTGGGAAGCTCATTTCTCAAATATATTCAACCCAAAGGTTTATCATCGCATGATCAAAGAGATGAAATATTAATTAATTCTGAAACTGCAAATCAACTTAGTTTATCTATCTCTCTTGGTGAGGTTCAAGATGCATTGACAAAGGGCATTCCCTCAAAAGCACCAGGGCTAGATGGGATGCCCCTGGATCTGTTCAAAGGCAATCTCCAATTATGAGCACCACTGTTGGCAAATGTTTTTAAATCAGTAATAGTGGGCCACATCCCTAATTCATGGAAAGAGGCAGTGGTGGTTCCGATATATATGAAAAGCAACAGTAATGACCCTGTGTGCTACAGGCCTATTTCTTTAATTGATGCTACATGCAAAGTCCTGGGAGGGTAATCCTTGCACGCCTGAAATCGTAGGCCAAAAATGCTGGTCTTATATCCCCTATCCAATACGGTTTCAGGAAGGGAATGGAAACAAACGAACAGTCTCTTAATCTCTCTCTAATCATGGGTAAGTACATGAAGGCCAAGGGGGTAAGCTGTGGACACTTATGGAGAAAATGGGCTTTGAGGAAGCCCTTATTACCCTGTTATGCAGGTTGCATGCGTCAACCACTGTCTTCATTCATTACGGCCCAGGAGGAGAGGAGACTAGGCCTATTGCCTCAACAGAGGGCATCCAACGGGGCTGTACTTTGGCCCCTTTTTTATTTCTTTTATATACAAACGGGGTGGAGAAATGTTTACTAGACCAGCAGTTGGATTACCCTTGCATAGGAGGTCAGCCGGTCCCCTTATTGTCATATGCTGATGATACGGTTTTGATGGCTTTAACGGTCAATAGCCTTCAAAAAGCACTGATTGCATTCACTGATTTTATGATGGAATTGGACCTAAAAGTAAATTTTTGTAAATCTTTTATCATGGTATGCAGTCCCAAACAGATTAAAACAAGAACATTTGTGGTAAAAGAAAAGATCAATGATAAGGTACCCAACGTTAAATACCTGGGGAATGTATTTAATAATAAACTGAATTGGGACCATTTGATCGTTGCCAGGGTTCAACATACTAGCAGAATTATAGAGGGGCTGTTCTGCTTTGCGTGCAAGCTGGGACATAAGCCGGTGGCAGAAATGTTAACTCTGTATAAATCAAAATGCCTGTCAGTGGCAACTTATGGGGCAGGAGTACGGGATCATCAAAAAGCAGCCAGATACACATCTTAAAAAATAAATTCTTGAAAAGATTATTGATGTTTCCCATTAGTTCTCCCACAAAATGTTGTCACTCTGAAGTGGGTTTGGACTATGTCAGAGATAGAATAAACATTGCCCCATTGATCCTATGGGGAAAGGTGTGGATCTCGGAGGAGTTATCATTCTCCAGGGCAATCATTAGAGATTGTATGAATTTGGAAAAAGGCCCTGTCTATCCCCTGGCTTTGTTATGTCAAGAACACTTTTTATAGGATCGGTTTGGGACACTATTATGACAATCCTGTTGGTATACAATCTAATATGAAACTAATCATAAAAAGTGCAAATTAAAATAAAATAAAAACGTCCAACCGGGACAATGATATATTTACTTATGGACCGTCAGCAATTTAACTTGTCTTTTACCATCCATACACAATCATGTTTCCTTATGACCAGGTTTCGTCTTTGCACATTGCACTTTCTTGTGGCTTTTCCTAAACAGGCAAGTTGGTGTGAGATACTGACTTCCTGTCCTTGTAATAATTTAGCCCAACAAAGTACAATGCACTTTATGCTGTTTTGCACACTTTCTAAAAACATTAGGGCACGCTTTATTAAGCCCCTTTTGAAGGAAATTCGCACCTGTTCGTATCAAGAAGGTTTTCATTATTTACAATCTTTGTCCACTACTTCAATTTGCAGCGCTGTGCTCAACTACATTAGAACTGCGTTGTTAATTAGGAAACGGTATGAATTGTGACAGGAAAATTGCACTGATGAAATGCTGTATATTATCAATATTTGTTTAAAAAAAAATGTAATTGTGAATTATTATATGTATCCACCCCAATTGTTGTATAGAAGGTTTTAAGTTTTACCAAATTGTTTTATGTGTGTATGGAACATATTTATGATTCATATGAATCTAATAAAGTTATTTGAACTGAACCGAGTTCAGAGATCATGTCGTAATTCCTTTGAAATGTAAGTACACATTCCTATGTGTTACAGTGTCTTTAATCCATTACTGCAGGATAGTTTTTTTATAAGTGCATATTATTAAACATCATGATAAGTACTTCCATTTTCCTTGGGCAACATTAAGAAGGTGGTATGCATTTTGACTGTTGACCCTAAATGCACAAGTAGCAAGTGCATTCATGTATTTGTTACAATATCTAGGTGATACCAAAGCTTAAAAAAAGAAAAGCAGACATTTCGCTAGAGGACACTGATGTTGAATGCGACTGTATATGAGCTTGCCAACTGTTAGAGATGGATGTAATGGATTTGGAAGAAAAAGTAAGGTCAATTAAAAGACAGTTTAAACACTTCTTTGTGAGTAGATTAGTGGGTCATGGTGTTAAAAGGGTACAAGTGCAAGTACTATAATTGCAAACATCAGTGTGTCACACCCTCATGCTCTCTATAGGAGTGGGTGAAGAATTCCCCTCTGCTGGTGGAGTTCGCAGAGTTTTGCCCAATCTGTGCTTGATGATGAGTTCTGCAACTCTTCACAAAGTGACGCATTGTGAAGTTTTTTCTCTTGTGCGACTATCAATGTTAAGTTGGTGAGCATGAGCAAGAAAAATCACACGTTCTACCTCCTCCCGGTGAGATTTCTAAATGCGGCCGGTCACAAATGGTCACACTGAGAAATCTGCTGCTTCTGTTAAGAACCATTACAAACTAATAGGTAACCCAGAATACGTCAAAGGATCTGGGTACAGTACGGTAAGAGCAACATTTGGTCCTGACTTAGCTCATTTGGAAACCAACGAGGCAAAAAGACTCTTCAAATTAATTTACTGATTCACCGAGAAAGTTTTCTTATGATTACTTTAAACAAGAGAGTAAAATACTCTTCAAACATACACCAGAGCAAACATTCAGTACTAACTTCTTCTGGAACGGCTAAGTAAACAACACAGTTCCTCCTAAGTGCGGTGACCACCCACTCTCCTGATCTGAGCCACACTCATGCTAAGGACTACCCACTTGTCTGGAGTTTTGGACTGACCGGGCCTGCCTTTTTAGGCACCCGCGAAGATTGTCTCTTCCATTTCCATTGTCCTGTTGAAGACCCGCATGCAGAGGTTTAGATTTACCGTCATCGCTTAAGTTGTGTTGAAACATCAAGACACCTCATTTTATGGCCTGGAATATACTGTACTTGTCCTTCCCACAACTGGATGGTACATTCTGAAAATAATAGCATAATTCTGTAAAATGGACATGGGAGAATATAACAAAATTGTGTTGTAAACAGGCCCAAGAACACTGGTTTACTTTTTCTTAGCATCATTGCAACCAGTGCTGTCTGTGTAAAATAAAGAAACCATGATCTCCAACTGTTTCTTTTCTGATTTCCACTTTTTTCCACTCACCTCCCACATGAGCACTTTTATGGCATCTCTCATTTTGAATAACTGTTTTCTGTTGTAATGATTATGTAATGTTTATAACTAGTGTATAAAGAACATTTTGTCTCTTGAATTTAGTTGTTTTATCTTTCTCTCTAGTGTATGTTTGAAGAGTATTTTACTCTCCTGTTTAATGTAATCACAAGAAAACTTTCTCGGTGACTCAGTAAATTATTTTGAAGAGTCTTTTTGCCTCTTTGGTCTCCAAAGGAGGTAAGTCAGACCAACCCCTTGTGTTAAGGAAGCTGCAGCTTAAGCAGACTATCTACTCTAGCGGCTGAAAGAAGCTGCACCCTGGGGTGCAATTTGTGGTACCTTTTGCAGTGATTTTACAGCCTGGGAAAATCTCCCAGTGCTAAAAATCAGTGTTAACCACGCGACTTACCACACTTTGCTGCTCGAGGTACTCCGAGATCTGGGGCTGAGTTTTTTCTGCTCTACGCGGAGTTCTGCAGAGCAGAACTCCATGAACTCTACCCAGGCCTAGCCCTCTGCGGAGACGCCTTTTGAATTTCTTCAGGCATGTTGTCGACAGTTTACACAGGATTGATATAGGTTACAACTCTGGGGCGGTTATACTCCAATGTCAGCTGGGAATGTACCTGTCAAACCCTCATCAATTTGTAAAAGGGTTTTAACATGTGTGTCCAATTTCTAAAATGGGTTCTGTACATCTTGCAATTGCAAACTCCTTGATTTTGCGATTCGTAGTTTTACAACTCCAGAACAGTGTCTTACATTAGACTGATTGTGTCCTAAATGGTAACAATTGGCAAATACTTTGTCAGTCTTCTCAGTCTCTTACATCATGTATCCACAAGTTTATCTCATATGGTACTTACATTACCCAGTCACAACACCGGATAGATCTCTGCAGTTTGCACATTACAACTAATGTTCTATAAACGATCTCTATCATTATGTACAGGAAGTGACACCTTCCTGCCCATAAACAATAATTGAAGTCGGTTTTATCCTTCTGTGTGTGCTCTGCAGCACACACAGAAATGGCAAAAATGAAGGAGAAATACAAGTATTTCTCCCCCTTGTGCCACTCCTGGGGAGGCGTAGGACTCTGACATATTCCCAGGTAAAACGTGGGAATGTGCAAGGTTCCATAGTTGTTGTGAGTGCAACACCCTTTTCACGCAGAGTACTGCATGTAAGGGGCCCATATTTCGAAGACCATTAAAAGTCCCCTAGGGTGACTTTAGGTGGCCTTTTAAATATGCGCAAGCTCACTGCGCCTCAGGTGCGTCTAAACAAGTGAAGCACTGGCGGCGCAATGGGCTTGTAAAAGAGGCCCGAAATCTGAGAAAGGAATTTTGGTGTAAAGTGATGGTAGTATCCACTCTAGATCATGGCATCTTTCGTGACTAACATTTTGGCAAATAATGAATGTAAAAGGAATACCAAATACATTTGATTAAATACACACAATTAATCCAAAATATTGGAAGCCAACTAAACAACACACATAAATTAATATGAAGAACCGCTAGGTGGTGGTAGAACATAATACATGAGTCCGATGAATTTTGCTCTTCTAATGACAAAGTACTAACCATTTTTAAAAATCTTTTTTTACCTCTCATGGTATTGAAACTTCAACCTTACAATCTTTCCGCAAACATTCCTGACGGTCTCTTTCTCATCACTGAACACAAATCACTGTCGTCACATGCGACTATTGGTGTAAGGTATTCTGCTTCTGAAAATCCATTGAAGGGATTTTTTAGATTTCAATGTATCTGGAAGATATTTGGTTTTGTTAGGCTCCTTGTGAGGCATAGATCCTGTAAAACGCAATATTCCATGTCTGGGGTTCGTCATCCACAAGCCAGTGAGATACATCACACACTGGGTCCAAGGGGAGCACGCACATCTCTCACAGGGGCATATTATCAAGCCAGGCGATAAAATGATCACCGCTTCAGCGGCAGAAAAATGCCACTAAAACGGTGATAATGGGCTTGATAATATGCCCTATGGAATTCCAATTGAAGCTCAGGTTAGATGTCCTTCACATCTAACATGGGCTTCAATTGGAATTCCATAGAGCATATTATCAAGCCCATTTTCGCCGTTTTAGCGGCAAGCGGCGATAATTTTATCGCCTGTCTTGATAATATGCCCCACAGTCACTGAAACCGAATAGTGAATTATCTCCAGAACACTGACATTACTTACCTCAAAAGTCACACAGAAGTAGAGGCGTATTAGACTCAATTATGCGCAAAGCACTGAACAGGCTTTTCGTGTGACTGTTGTGTCTTGAGCATTCTGGCAATAAACACCCTACAGCAGCACATTTTCCAAATATTCTTCAAGAAGATGAATTTATGCCTGTAAATTAAAGAGGAAACAGGGGGCATATCATCAACGGCCAGCGATAATTATCGCTGGCCGTGTTTAGTGTGAACAATTTTAATGCCGCCTATCGCCGGATTCTATCGCCCGGCTAGCGCACTATTAGCAACGCGCATCGCCGAGGCGATAGAAATTCCGGCAATAGCGGTGTAATTCGGCATTATCTCAGTATTTCCAGAGATAAAACACAGCGTTAGGGCAAATATAGTAAATAGGGAGATGTGGACTTATCATGACAATCCACCTCCGATGACAAGTATGGCTAGGTAATAAATATAGTAGGCGTAAGAAACCGGCGATACACCCGGTTAGCGCTGCTTTTTAAGTTGCTAGGCGGGATAGCGATTCCCTTGTTGATAGGGAGAAGCCGGGTAAGCTTTTATTTTCTCTGGATTCCTGCCGGGAACGCCTACCTCGCATCTCATTAGCGATGCGATGCGATGCGAGGCGCTAAGGAAATGGGCGCTAAGGCATGGATCCACGCATTAGCGTATCCATGCTGATAGGGCGATAAAATTATCGCTGCTTTTCGTCCGAAAACGGACGCTAAAGCGGCAATAGTTTTATCGCCAGCCCTTGCTGATATGCCCCCAAGTTTCCCAATGAATGCTTCCCACGATTTTTTTGGCTCGTTACCCATTATTGTAATAGCCCATTATTAGCTAGTTTAATTGAACGAGGTTGCCAGACCAGATTTACTCGGCTAGTACAGCCAGTGCTGCATTGGAAAACATTTTTATCAGTAAATCCATAAATAAAGATGTAGCACCAGAAGTCGGGTGAAATAACGACGGGTGAAGTCATGTCAAGTGGAGTCTGTGAGTCAGCTTAGACACTTAGGCGCAGATTTATCAAACTTTCACCCAACATTGCAAAATCGATGAAAGTGCGGTTTCCTTTGGGCCAGCAGGCCACAAATCAAAACATGATGGTGGAGGAATAGCAACTAGGGATAGAGGCCCATGAACAGTAATGTTAAAACTATAAGCCTTGGGGTGGTCTTCCCCCAAATGTTTTGTATTCTTCCCTTTTATTTTTTTGCTGATCTAGTTTTTGTTGGCCATAGGACTCTGCGCACTTTACCACTGCTAACCAGTGTTAAAGTGCATGTGCTCACTCCTTAAAACACTGTAACATTGGCTTATTGACAATCGGCGTATGTAATTTACTTGTAAGTCTCTAGTGAATTGGTATGACATGTAGCCAGGACCTGGAAATTGTTGTATGATGGAACCATGCACGTAATTACCACGCATGCCTTTACAACGTTGCAATTCCAATGCTGTACCATTACCATGCGGTACCTTTATTCACACAAGATGTTACAATGAATATGCCTTTACCATGCATGCCTCTACAACAAATTTAATTGTAAAGGCATGAATGGTAAAGACATATGCAGGGTAAAGGTTACGTGTGGTAACAGTACCCGAGTTGTATACACCGGCACCCGCCGCAGCCCCTCCCATGTCGGCAGAAAACTGCCGCTAAAACGGTGATAATGGGCTTGATAATATGCCCTATGGAATTCCAATTGAAGCTCAGGTTAGATGTCCTTCACATCTAACATGGGCTTCAATTGGAATTCCATAGAGCATATTATCAAGCCCATTTTCACCGTTTTAGCGGCAAGCGGCGATAATTTTATCGCCTGTCTTGATAATATGCCCCACAGTCACTGAAACCGAATAGTGAATTATCGCCAGAACACTGACATTATTTACCTCAAAAGTCACACAGAAGTAGAGGCGTATTAGACTCAATTATGCGCAAACCACCGAACAGGCTTTTCGTGTGACTGTTGTTTCTTGAGCATTCTGGCAATAAACACCCTACATCAGCACATTTTCCAAATATTCTTCAAGAAGATGAATTTATGCCTGTAAATTAAAGAGGAAACAGGGGGCATATCATCAACGGCCAGCGATAATTATCGCTGGCCGTGTTTAGTGTGAACAATTTTAATGCCGCCTATCGCCGGATTCTATCGCCCGGCTAGCGCACTATTAGCAACGCGCATCCCCGAGGCGATAGAAATTCCGGCAATAGCGGTGTAATTCGGCATTATCTCAGTATTTCCAGAGATAAAACACAGCGTTAGGGCAAATATAGTAAATAGGGAGATGTGGACTCATCATGACAATCCACCTCCCATGACAAGTATGGCTAGGTAATAAAAATAGTAGGCGTAAGAAACCGGCGATACACCCGGTTAGCGCTGCTTTTTAAGTCGCTAGGCGGGATAGCGATTCCCTTGTTGATAGGGAGAAGCCGGGTATGCTTTTATTTTCTCTGGATTCCTGCCGGGAACGCCTACCTCGCATCTCATTAGCGATGCGAAGCGAGGCGCTAAGGAAATGGGCGCTAAGGCATGGATCCACGCATTAGCGTATCCATGCTGATAGGGCGATAAAATTATCGCCGCTTTTCGTCCGAAAATGGACGCTAAAGCGGCGATAGTTTTATCGCCAGCCCTTGCTGATATGCTCCCAAGTTTCCCAATGAATGCTTCCCACGATTTTTTTGGCTCGTTACCCATTGGTGTAATAGCCCATTATTAGCTAGTTTAATTGAACGAGGTTGCCAGACCAGATGTACTCGGCTAGTACAGCCAGTGCTGCATTGGAAAACATTTTTATCAGTAAATCCATAAATAAAGATGTAGCACCAGAAGTCGGGTGAAATAACGACGGGTGAAGTCATGTCAAGTGGAGTCTGTGAGTCAGCTTAGACACTTAGGCGCAGATTTATCAAACTTTCACCCAACATTGCAAAATCGATGAAAGTGCGGTTTCCTTTGGGCCAGCAGGCCACAAATCAAAACATGATGGTGGAGGAATAGCAACTATGGATAGAGGCCCATGAACAGTACTGTTAAAACTATAAGCCTTGGGGTGGTCTTCACACAAATGTTTTGAATTCTTCCCTTTTATTTTTTTGCTGATCTAGTTTTTGTTGGCCATAGGACTCTGCGCACTTTACCACTGCTAAGCAGTGTTAAAGTGCATGTGCTCACTCCTTAAAACACTGTAACATTGGCTTATTGACAATTGGCATATGTAATTTACTTGTAAGTCTCTAGTGAATTGGTATGACATGTAGCCAGGACCTGGAAATTGTTGTATGATGGAACCATGCACGTAATTACCACGCATGCCTTTACAACGTTGCAATTCCAATGCTGTACCATTACCATGCGGTACCTTTTATCACACAAGATGTTACAATGAATATGCCTTTACCATGCATGCCTCTACAACAAATTTAATTGTAAAGGCATGAATGGTAAAGACATATGCAGGGTAAAGGTTACGTGTGGTAACAGTACCCGAGTTGTATACACCGGCAACCGCCGCAGCCCCTCCCATGTCGGAACCACAAGAATGCCCCAAGCGCAGCCCTAAACCCTAAGACAGGCACCCACCACTGTCCCTCCCCCGTCTCCAGATCCAAAGGCTCTTCCCTACCCCAAAGCCATATACACCACTCCTTCCCTCTCCCCCAGTCCTGAAAACCATCCCAACCCAGCCCTGGGCCCTAAAACCTAGCCCCAGCCCTGAAAACTACTCCAACCACAGCCCTGAGCCAGAAACAGTGCACCTGCCCTGGCCCCCAGCCCTGAAAACTACTCCAGCCCCAGCCCAGAGCCAGAAGACTGCTTCCGCTCCCCAGGCCCAATCCCACACCTGGCTGTCCTCCACAAACCTACTGCCAATCCCAATCTCAGTCCTGAGGCCAAAAATGCATTGGTTATATTTGAAAACCGCACTACTTTATCAAGTTGCACCCTGATCACATCACTGGAACAATTTTTACCTCATACACCTTCCACCCCCACCCATTCGCTTCAAAGGCGGTTCTGTGACAAGTCTAGAGTGGAGACTTGTAGATGCTGAATTACATTTACTACACATATGCATTTACTGCCTTTACAATGAAAATCATTGCAAAGGCATGCATGTTAAGGCAAACTCATTGTAAAATAATGCGTGGTAAAGGCTATGCGTGGAAATGGCAGTTGCGCTATAAGGCGTGCATTGTAAATGTATTGTGTGCAAACAGCCGTGTTGTAATGTCTGTTTCCCCTGTAAATTAATTGATACCCATTGGCATTCAGCACTGATTCTACCAGTCACTCAAGTGGCCTTTTAAACATCTCTCAGGTCTTCCATCACAGCCTTTTTGTGAAGTTCTAAACTGCCATTTTAATGTGGCAAAATAAACCTTGTGCCAGGGACAAACCTTCTTTTTTCATAAATATAGGTCACGTGTTAGGTAGACACTAGACGGTCCAGAGGACAAGGTGCAGTGGCTTTAAAAAGTTGGACATCTACTTTTAAGTTTTCAATGTCCTAGTATTGAAACACTCTTAAATGTATTTTTTATTACTGCAAGGCCTACCTAAACCATAGGTTAACATTGGAATTACCTGATTATATTTGATAAGTGATAATTGGTGTTTCTGGAATTGTAATGAAAAATCATCTCTCATGGTAAAGTTGGATTTTAAATTATAATTTTGAGAATGCCACTGCTAGGAAGTTGGCATTTTCTTGCCTTAGCTATTGAGGGCATTTGGCCTGTCTCTGGGGCACATGCCTGGGTGTAGCTGACATTTGACCTTTATGTACTCCTCCTGAAAGCAACACACAATAAAGAGCTTATGTGTGCATCAATGGGACATCACTGCCATGATGGGAGGGCTGAGGCAGGAAGCCTGTATACTTCAAAGAGAATTGTAGAAGCTTCCCTCACATACCAGAGAAAAGGCACCAAGTATAAATATTGGACCTCAGACACCACATCTGCAGTGCACGTTTGGACCTGTGAATACTCTGACAGGAAGAAGAACTGCCTTGCTGCTAAAAAGGTCACTCTGCTGGACTGCTGCTCTGAAGGAACTGTTGATGCACTGTCCTGGCCTGCTGCCTGCTGCCCTCTTACCTGGTGAGAAGGACTGGACCTGCACCTGTTGAACTCAGGACCCCAAAGTGACTCTAAGGGCTAGCTGTCTGACCTCAGGGACAGAAGGCTCTAACAACCTTGAGCCAAGCACATGCACTCTGCAATCTGTGAGCCCTACCCTGCCAAGTGGTACCTCCCCAACCCCGGACCCTTGGAAGTGGGTCTGAAGGTGTTTGTCAGACCACCCGTTGATCTAGCAGAACCAACACATCGCCTCTGAAGGGTGACACAAACCAGAGCAGAACCGATGCATTGCCTCTACTGCAAGGGTTCTTCCGACTCATAGGACACTGCATCGACTTTGCAGCCTGCATTGAAGCCTTGGCCTGTGCGAAGCATTTTTGACACAGGCCCTTGCATCGCAAACCTCTTGTTGATGGCAACCTTGACAACGATGCAGGTTATCATATTGCAGCCTCACAGCTCCTCAGAACTGATGCATTCTAAACACCGGACTTTGCAACACAAACCCTCATCCAAGGGATCCTTGACGATGATGCAGGACCTCGAACCACACCTCCTCGGAACCAACACATATCCTGACTTTGTGACTTCACAACACTCCACAAGTAGGACCTAAGGTACTCTGTTCGTCTTTTCTAACTGTGTCCCTGTGGCGGGCCCACACTTCATTGTGGTCAGCCCGAACTTGAGACTTCATCCTGGTCCGACGTGATTAGATATCCCCAGGTGGCACCTTGTGCTTTTTTCATTATTTTCACTGAAATATTTAAACCTCCATATCTCTAATTCTACTGATTCAATTTTTGATATTTTGGTCTTGTGGTATTTATTACAAATTACTCTATTCTTCTAAACTAGTTTGGGATCCTTTAGTGGTAAGTTTTCCTTGTGTTAGCATTTGAAGTGTTGCACAAGTACTTTACACCTTGCCTTTGAGTTAAGCCTGACTGCTCTATGCCAAACTACCAGACGGTTGAACACACGTTAATTTAGGCTTTGCTTGTGACTTCACCCTGACAAGTATTGTAGGTTCTTCTTGAGTAGGGTTTCACCCCCACCAAACAGCAACCCTATTTCTTACAAGCACCATGTACCAGTGACCACATGTGTACATGAAATCAACATAATACATAAAGGGTCAGAGATCAATGTAGCTTTCACTGTTTGTTGCAACCTCTATCACTTGGAAATAGAAGCTCCAGACTTCTGTGCTTTGCTGCAACACCCATAAAAATTGATTGGCGACCTAGAAGTACCCGCAAGAAAGGGAAATTAATGGCATATTTCCAACAATATCCTCTACTCTCAACTTACCATAGACATGTAAATATACTCAGTGCATCAATGCAGTAGCAGTAATTTCTAGTGGGATATCTATCAGTCCACCAGAATGATAATACAATATGCGAGAACTTTGTGGCCTTTGATTAGTTACATGTCCATTTGTGTTTCTTTTCTGGTACATATTTCTCCAAGGTCAAATGTACCAAGTTTTTCCCATAGGTTATGTTATCTCATATTTACCTGGAAATCACCCAATTAACAACGACTCAGATATACGTTAGTAAAGTTCTTTGAGTCTCAGGAATCAAAAGATGGCTTATTTGTTGATCAATTATGCATAATACGTTAAGGAGTCCCTAGAATCTTGATCTGACGAATGCAGATGTTAAAATAAATAGTCAAATGTACAGACTAGTATTTTTGTCCGATTTAGAGTTGTATACTCTTTGATTCTATGATACTTGTTGTCCATCACTTGAAATATGCTGCTAAATTTATGACAAGTAATTTAGTCTACATCTTTGATGCATGGTACATTTGGCTTAAGTAACCATCCAGTTGTATTTAATTTCCTAAACAGATTCACAAATATCAATATAGTCATGGTTGAATAGGGTCTGAGGATTCATGGGTATTGTACATTCATATAAACAGAAACCCCAGGGAGTGTGCAGCACTATTGCAACTTGACTTTATTTAACTAGATTATTTTCGGGGCGCGTGATCTCTTAAATGTATTTCTCTCTTAGATGTTAATGGTAATCCTTTTCTATACCTCTCACACCTGCTGTCTTATGACCAAATGAACAAAAGGGCGATTTTTTAAAGGACGTATGGGAGTTAATGTTTCGCTTGTTACATAGGTTCTTTAAGAAAAATGGTAATATGAACTTTTTTACTTGAGTCATGATCCTTCCTATTTTCCTGTATAGGACAACTTGAATTCCATTGAGTTTTTGGATTGTACTATAACCCAAGTGCTAATAACCTTTTTCCTGACAGTAGGATTTCAGGTATGAAGGGCATGATTAAACTTTTTGCAGACAAGTTACTTCATCACAAGAGTGACGGATAATCTGTTTGACATATTAAAAACGTCATTGTGTTGGACTTGGCCCTTTTGGCATGTTCCCCCCTAAACTTTTTGCCTGTCTCCTAGCCTTTTCCCTGTGTAGTGTAGGTGGTTTTAGGCCTCTAGACACTTAAGCACTGCTGTCCAGTGTGGAGTGCGTGTACTCTGGGTTACATTTAATGAGATTGGCCTGCCCTCCCATAGGAATGCATGGGGGATTCCCTGATGAATGTGGGTCAGTGGTAAATCCTGATATGAGAGGCATAGCATGGTCAAGTCTGGTATGTATGAAATGGTATTAATAAAATGCTGCATAATGGTGTGCGCAGATTTATTGTGGTATTTTAGAAATGACACTTTTAGAAGTTGGCATGTCTGTGTGCTAAGTGCCTGCCTGCCTGATGTGAATTGCATGTCTGGATTGTGAGTGACAGGAGCTGGAGGTGTGTGTGGCTCCAGGAGGGGCAGGGTGAGTCAGCGCTAGGCTGAATAGGGACATCTGCATTTTGAGTAGTGGGAGGGGAAGTCCCTGGTCCCTGAATAGGATTGTGCCTGCCCTAGTGAATGCTGGCTCCTCCCCCCTGTGGTGTGTCTGATGACGAGTCCCCACCTAACAATAGGAAAGAGGAGCCTGGTAAACAGAGTGCTCCAGGACCAGTTGGGACTGGTTTCCCCAAGCCCTGTGCTTACAGACAAAGGAAAATGTCCTATAAATGAAGGGGCTGTGATCCCATGAGGTAGGTTCTGTTCTGTGCTTGCTTTGAGGGGACCCTCTGCCAAGAGGAACCGACGCAGGACCCAGCTGCTGTCTCCTGGGGGGCCTGCGTGCTGGCCTCTCTGGCTGTGCTGTGCTGTGGTCTCCCCAGCACCAAGGACCCTTTATTTCTTTTACCTGCTTTCTAGCTCCTCATGAGCGCTACAACTGGATTCTGCATTCTTCATTTCTGCGCTATATTCTAACTTCCCAGGAGGTGAGGATCGTCTGTCTCTTGCAGAGCTGTGCTGTGTGGCGTTCCCTGGAGATAACCCCTGGTGTGGGGATTCCCTCGTGTGCTACATGGAGCGGGTGACAACCCCGCATTTTCTGCATATTTACGAACTGGTGTCCACCCCGTGTTCTCTGCATTTTTTTAACAAGGGAGCAGGAGCCCACCCCGTGTGCATGTACTCCCCAGCGGGTGCCCACCCTGCATTCACCGGGAGACAGAATCACTGCCGCGACCCCGATTGAAGCCACTGCCTTCGAGATCGGCGGAAGCAGGAAGCAAGGCAGGCCGCCTGGTTGGGGGCGGGGCCTGCCGCATGCAGCCGGAAGCTGGCGTATGGTCGAGTAGGGCTCCCGTGCTCGTGGAGAGCCCCGCGTGTGCCACCAAGGAGAGCCTGGGTCCAGCGGGAGCCCACCCTGCATGCGTGTTGCTGGGCCTGCGGTCGAGGTGAAGTCCGGAGAGCCCCGCGGGCTGCCGCAACAGAGAAGAGCAAGACCGGCGGGGGAGAGAGCACTGGAGGAGTCTCACGCCGCTGCCAGCCTCATATCCCCAGGTAACTCTCAACACGTGGTGAGTTACCATGTTGGGTGGGTTGCAGAGCCTGCTCAGAGCCTGTTGTGTTTGGGGCTGACCTGGGAAGCGAGAGCAAGGCACAGGACCAGTACCGGTATACCTGAGCGGTTGGGGCAAATTTGTAAATAGGCCTGGGCTAAATTTCCGTTCCGCTCGCGGAAATTGCAATAATTTGACATTTTCGCGTTCCGCGGAGAGCGCGAAAATGTCAAAATTTCCGCATTCCGCAGCTTAGCGATAATTTGGTTCTTGCTCACGCTGTAAAATAATACATTCTCGCGCGCGCGCGATCGCCTTACCTGAATCCCCGCGTTCGCCGACAAGTTTTCCCGATCCGGTCGCGTTCTCCACGAAATGTTGGATTGTTGGTAGCCATTTGCGCTGTCTCGCGACAGTTCGCACCCGAAGTAACATCATGCGTTGCGCGATCACGTCTTTCTTCTCGCGATCATGCACCGTGAGAAGAGTGAAAACAAGATGGCCGCGCCCGCAAGCAACCGCATGGGTAAGTTGGCGAGCCGCGAACACGCAGAAAACACCGCGAACGGGCGGGAAAAAAACTTCCACATCTTCGCGATATTTCCGCCTGTTTGCGGAGATTTTAAACATTTTCGTGATAATTTGCGAAAGTCGCTTTCGCAAATTCCACCCACCCCTATTTGTAAAGTGAGCCCAAAGCGGGGCTCCAGGGGGCCGCATTTTCAAGGTACAGCTGCACCGCCGAAGCGGGCAGCTGCAACGCGGCCACATTGATCTTCAGGGCCCCAGTGGGAGTCCAGGGGCACAGCACAGTTTGGTGGCCCATTGGTTCCACTAGCCCCAGTGGGACAGAAGAGGCACCGTGTTGCCAGGCCTGATATGTGAACCTCAGTTGCACCGCCGTCGTGGGCAACTGCAACCTGTGGGGCATTTTTGGTGATAGAGCCGCAATCGGGCTCTCAGGCCACAGTGAGTGCCCATGCCCACCTTTGATTTCACAGCTTTCCAGCAAGTAGTGGGCAGCTGCCACGTTTAGGCCAGCATTCGTTTGGGAGCATTGTTGAAGAAGGTAGGAGTGAGAGACACTCATCTGCCCCAGCGCAATTGCGCACGTTTGGTTCCTACTGCATTGGCAGACCTGACAGCTCTGGACGTAGGGCAGTTGAGCCCTCTTTGAGTAGGTCAGTTGGCCTGGATGACATTTCGGTGTGTAGGCAAAGGTTATGGGTTTATGTTTTAATGCATAATGTGTTTATGCTGATGATTTATGCCTAAGGTAATGCCTACAATGATTTCTGCTCCGTGATTGGTGCATAAGGTGTTTATGCTAGAGAGGTTTGGGCCTAATGTGTTTTATGCCTGACGCAATAATGCTGAGGTCGTTATTGTACCAGTAGTCACTTGACATGGTTTATACTTACTTACCTGTTCTGATGGTTCTGACCGTGGGCCGATTGGCCTGGTCCTGTATAAAATCCCCTGTGAATATAACCTAGTGCCAGGTGGCACCGTGTAAATGTTTGATTATGTTTCTATTGTGTTTATGAGAATTCAAAGGCAATTTATTTTATATAACCTTGTGGAGTTTCTTTTGTGGTGTGCCTAGTGTGTTGCTGCTGTGTGTGTGTGTTGCGCAAATGCTTTACACATTGCCTCCGGGATAAGTCTGACTGCTTGTGCCAAGCTGCCAATGGGGTGAGCAGGGGTTATCTTTGGCATGTAACTCCCTTGCCCTGACTAGAGTGGTGGTTTCTGCCCGGCTTTGGCGCAAGCCTTAGCCAACCAGAAATACAATTTCTAACACATTGGATATAAGGCACATGTAAAATGGCGTGAAGGGAAATCTACCAAGTTTGTAAGGGAGTCACCCATCTGCTGAGCTCTAAATCAAGTCCCTAGTTTGTGAGCTGAGGTGTCTGGACCAATTCCTGAACCACCTGGGTATATGTAATGATCAAAATTGCAAAACTGCCTTCTATCTCTGAAACCATAACTACTAAAAATTGAAATGCATCAAGAGATGCTTCGTGATTCTGTTGGGAACAGTAAAAAGAAAATCTGCTGAGTAAGCTCAAAATCCTTGCCACCAGAATTTAACTAAGCTGGGAGAAGTAAATTACCACCTTTGAGATTTCTAATTTATAAGAGAAGATGAAAGCAACCACAAGATTGTTATATGTCAAAGAGCTGTTCAGCACTAGACTCTTCCCAAGTGAAGGTTCATAACCTGTGGTCTGGGGACCACTGGAGGTCGCCAGCGTCTACTCAGGTGGTCCTCTACTGCTTAGAAAATTAAATACCATTGACATATTAATAAAGCATATCTAAATAAAGAATCATACTGTAAAACAGAAACATTTAGAACTTTCTGCAAATGTGAAGGAATTTGTAACTTGGAGGATAAAACTTAAGATGGTACCCTCAGATTTATCTGTAGGAGGACTGCAAGTGCATCAAATTGAATATAGTATGAAAAATAGGTGGCCTCAATTGAATTTAGAAAAACTCATAAGTTTTCTTTAAAGCTAAGATTTTGATTCCTGTAAAGTATGTGTTAGCTAAAATAAATATTTTATAATTTGTGTAGTTGATGAATGCTTGTTTCCTAATTTTAGAGTATTGTTTTGAAGTTTAAATCTTAGAAATTGCTTACGCCGGGTTCCCCTGATTCAAATAATGAGTCAATGGGGGTCCCAAGGTTCTCATAATGATTAAATGGGGGTCCCCAGTTTCCAGTAATGATTAAGTGGGGATCCACAGAAGTCAAAAGGATAACAACCGTATGTCTACTTGTTCCTGTCTACTTGTTCAAAGGAGAGCTTTGTGTTACAGTTTAAACTGCAAACAGTGAATCCCTCTCAGACAAAAATTATGTTTTGAACATCTAGATCAGAGGTCTCACTCCTTTTATGTAGTAAGAGCTACTCATGTTCAGTGGAAATCATCCAGAGTGACTATTTTTTTTATTTTTTTTAATACTGACCACGTCAGAGAAGATTACATTAGTTCCCACCATATGTAAGATTACCAGCAGCAGTCATCTCAGTGCATCAGGCATGGTTCCCACAGTAGTGTAAAAATTGGTTTGTCGATGTGGAATACCTCTACATGGCTCAAACCAATTGCTGCAATGCATCTGTTGCAAAGTTAGTATTACCAATAAGTCTCTCCAAACATCAGCTCATGAGTTCTGAAAATAAACACATTGTTATAACAAATACACACTTTTCAATTTTGGTATAGATATATTTATTCAACCATGCAAAAGCATCTACCTTATTAGACTGCGCTGCTCACAGGAGAGCTGATGAGCTATCAGTTGCTCATGAGCTACTTGTTGGAGAAGCCTGGTCTAGATATATATATTTTTTTAAAGGGCTCAACGAAAAGCAACTAATTCTGACATTGTGTGAGGGCAATAACTAGTGCAGAAAGTGGAGTAAAAATGAATATAGAATTTGGGCAACAAATTGACTTTAACAGATGCTCTGCCTGATTAAACCTTTTCCATGATGCAGATAATGCAAGCCATGAAGTGGGGAGGAGACTGGTTGAAAGGTACCTCAAGGCATTGCCTCATCATCTCTTTGAAGGATTCCAATATACTCTTGGCCCCTACTTTGCTGCTGATGATAGTCTGGGTAGGTAAAGTCCAACGTTACCAGAACCAAAGAATCACATTGAGACAGCCTCCTGCCATCATTTCAGGAGCCGATCGAGTCACATGTTTGCCATCACCCTCAGGCCTCTCCTGTTTATCTGTAAATTGTACAATGCATTCTTTCATCCAGTTCAATATTGGCACAAGAAGTCTAGATAGAGGCATCATGATGACGCTGCTAAAAAAGCTAGGAGAGCTAGCAGTAATTTTGCCTCCAACCTGTTAAAAACATTAGGCTGGAAATTGGGTAGAAGATATCCTCAACCATACACCTCAATAAGCAGTATCCATAGACAGTTACCTCAGTCTTGCACTTTGATACCCCTGCAGTTTTCTTTGTTTTCCTCACTCTAGGTGTGGGAAGCTGGCTATTTGCATGATATACCAAAATGAGGTATATCATGAATAGAGTCCAGGGGTGCCCTTATGAGTGGACAGTGGCTTGCTCTAGCAATCCCAAGATGCTCTTCTGGGGGTAGTGTGGTGAATCAGCTTTAGGCTTATCAGAGAGGAGTGTTAAACATCTGCAAATACACATAATAGTCAATAAATGATGCACTCAGTAAGGAGATCCATACTGTTTTATAAAGATAACATTTATATCTATTTATGTTTAGGCACCAGAATCAATACGATCAGGTAAGTACCTTTTACACGAGAAATACTTTTCATTTTAAAAAGTTGAATTTTTCAGAAGCTGCAATGTTATCCGATTGGAGGAAAAACAATTATGGCATTCAGGTATAGTACAGCGACCTATGAGACCAATCTCCGGAACTTAAAGTGAGTATTGAGCAAGGTCCAAGGCAGCACCAACAATTCATCTCCACCGGAACTAGGGTGACTGGGGACAGTGGTGCAATAGAGCATTGGTTGCCCAATAGAAGTCTATGGGGATCGGTCCACGTGAAAAGAGGCTGCAGATTTTGATTGGGAGGCTAGTAGTGTTGAACCAACAGACAGAATCAAGCCTTTCAATGATAGGGGACTTGGGGACTCCGGTGGCCCTCTTCTCCACGGGCCGGAGCGGCCAGGTGCAGAGGGTCTTTGTGATGTTGCCTTTCTTCATCCCGGATCACTCGCAGTTGAGGGGTTCCTGCAAACAGAGGCTGCAGGAGAGGTTGAGAGGTGAACCCAAGTGGAATCGGCCTCTTGAGGGCTTGGGGACTATGCTGATACCATTGGCCCACTTCAACATGGGCTGGTGGGCTTAGTTGCAGTGGTGCTTAGCAGCGGCGTTTTGGAAATTCCAGAGTCCTAACAGTTCTTCTTGGGGTGCCTGCAGTATGGAAGGGATCTGCTCCGCTACTCCAAAGGAGTTCCTAAGTCTTTATTGAAGGCAACTCATCCTCCCAGGCTATGGGACTGCAACAGCTGCAGGACGAGATGTCTTTTGCACAGTTTCGATGAGTAACAGCAGACAAGGCGACAGGTCTGGTGTCAACTCAGTTGCTCTTCTTCAGTCTTCTGCTTTCACGGCTCTTCAGTGTACTTCTTCGTAGGCCACCAGGATCTGCCTTTCTGGTGCCAGGGGGATCAGCTAAAACCTGAACTTAGGGGCATTAGGGGAGTGTGGGATAGTAGCCAATGGACTACTTACCCCTAGGGTCACTATACCCCCTATATGACCACTCCATGTGGGGAGTGGGCATAACCCTGTACCAGCATTCCTAAGTTTGCCATCAGCAAAATGGATAACTCTGAAAAGTCACCTCTTTTAAGTAGAGGTACACGCAGGATTTAAATTGAAGAAGGTTTATTAAGTAAAGGAGAACAACCCCTGAAGACTCCTCTTCAAGCAACAGCAGTTTTAGTAGTTCTGATTACTTTCCTTTTTTAAAAAAAAAATTTTATTGACGCTCCATAGCTGCACAAATAAACAGACACATATGCTCCCAGTAAATACAGATATGAAAAAAGAACCTATATCCTTGGTTTGCAATTAAACATGAACATAGACATAAACTCCCCCAGTATTATACATAATGATCTAAATTACCCAGCCATATATTCCCTCACCGTCCCCCATATCGATAATCCGAGCTGTCTTTTCCTATATCCCTTCAAGGCATATAGGCTATATTCCAAATTATAAACATTCAAAAACCTAGCCCGCCAAAGCTCAAAAGATGGGTCTCTTGTTGTAGCCACAAAGATGCAATTGTCAACCATGCAACGGGCGTAGCCATAAACATTAAATACCGGTGCCTATATAGTGGCTGCCGCACCCCAATCTCCTCCCCTATACCAAGCAACGTCATAGATTGAGAGATGTTTACACCATCTCCAGTTATTTCTGTCAGAAACTTCTCGATAAGATCTATCAAATGATCCAAAACCTGACATGCAAAAAAAACATGAACAATGTCAGCACTATCTTTACCACAGCGGAAACACCTCCCATCATACTGCGCTCCCCACTTCATAATTTTTAACGGAGTGTGATATAAATTAAATATCGTTTTATAATGTTGGCTGCGAAGATTGGCTGCACCCAGAATCTTTCCCGCCAAATCGATAGATTCTTCCAGTGATATTCCGGGGTTCCCCATCCAAGTTCGCCATTTCAAGTTGTACTGTTCTAAGTCATTTGCTCTACCCTCTAGCAATACTTTATAAACAACCCCAATGTTAGCATGTCTTCTATTAGATTCGACAATTATAACCTTCTTAATACAAATTGAGTGTTTTGCCAAAAAATCCCTAATTTGCAAATACTTAATAAATTGCATAGAGGGTAGATGAAATTTATCGACCAGCTCAGCGAATGAATAAACTCGCCCGTCATGGTGGTAAAGATCCCCAAGTTGGGTGATCCCCTTCCTTCTCCAACCAAATGCAACCTGATCCCAGAATATCGAGGGGAGTGCTCCAACAGAATTAATAGGAGTATAAATAGAAAGTGCTGAAACCTCAGCGCTCTTTTGTACGGTATTCCACACTTTAATCAGGGCATTCAATACCTTAAATCGTGTTCTTTTAAAATAACTACCATCCACCCGATTAAAAAGATAATGCTTTGCCTCTGACCCTAGAATCATCTGATTTATAGAGGGAGCTTCGGCTAGGTTACTGACATCTTCACCAGTGAGTAGTAAACGAACGTTACCAAAATACATGAATAATAATACAAAGCAAAGTCCGGTATAGACCATCCGCCCTTTTCGCGAGAAAGAGTCATATATCTGACTGCTCTAGGAGGTTGTCCCGGGGCCCACATATATCTTGAACAGAGCGATTGTAAAAATTGGATTTCTTTCTGGGGGACCTGCAGTGGGACAGCCCTAAAGAAATACAGTACACGGGGTAGCACATTCATTTTCAACACATTCGCTCTACCTACTACGGACAGATGAATATTCTCCCACCTTTCAAATGACCTTTTCATTCCATATATGATATCCCCCCAGTTAACCTCGATGATCTCTGGAACAGAGGTACGAATCTTAATACCCAAGTATATAGCTTCCTTAACACACCTGGCGTCTCCATCCATTACCTGGCTTGTACTGAGTACTTGGGTTTTTGCAGAATTAAGTTTGTACCCCGAGGCTGCCCCGAACGTCTGCGCTAAAGATTCTATTTCGGAAATTGCAAGCCTGGGATTAGAGGTGACAATGGCAATATCATCAGCATATGCCAGTACAGAATGACATTCTTCTTGTACCACAAAGGGCAGAATTTTTCTACTTTGTTGTAACATAACGATAAAAGGATTGATATATTGTGCAAATAAAAGTGGCGAACAGGGACATCCCTGCCGTGTGCCTCTAGAGATCATAATAACCTGAGAATTATGTAACATTGTGCAGATTTTGGCTGACGGGCGATAATAGAGGGCCTTTAAGGCCCTTATAAAACCGTGGCCAATATTTTCGCATAGATTTTACCATCTGCGTTAAGGAGAGAGATTGGGTGGTATGATCCAGGTAGATCTGATGGTTTCCCCTTTTTCCTAAACACACAGATATTAGCCTCAGACCAGGTTCGTGGAATCCCTCCTTTTTGCGCCATTTGGTACACTATCATTTTTAATTTCATGGAAAAAGTTTTAAATACTTCCAATGGGAGTCTGTCAGGTCCTGCAGCTCTCCCTACAGCCAATGAGCTAATAGCCTGCTCTAATTCCCACATTGAAATTGTCTCCTCAAGTATTTTAACATCCGCTTGATCTAGCTGAGCCCATAACGCAGCAGATAATCCCATATCCGATAGAGACGCAGCATACAAGTTGGTATAAAACTCATAAAATACTTTATGAATTTCCTGGAGATCAGATATGACTACACCCTCTTTATTCTGAATCCCCTTAATTCTTTGTTCCGACTCTTTAGTATGCAGTTTCTGAGCTAAACATCGGCCCGTAGATTCGCCATACTCATAACATTCCTTTCTATAGCTTTGGTATTTTTTAGCGATCTCCTTGCTCCACTCAAGGTTAATTTTGGCCTTACATCTCGCTAAGTTATTCAGAGGTACAGTGGTATTATCTCTGGCAGCCAAGGCAGCGACTAGTTCCTCCTAGGCTCTCGTAAAATCATCATAAAGAACCTGCAATGCCTGTCTAGCCGTTTTGGATTTTAAAAACCCAAAACTCCGCGTCTCCCCTCTCAATTCCACTTTAAAAGTATCCCATACCACCCCCCAGGGCGCTGAATGTCTATTAATTTGAAAAAATTCCTTTATCCACAGCCTTATCTGCTCAACATATTTTTCATTCAGTAAGTTCTTCCTGTCAAATGTAAACATTCTGGGGGGTGCATTTCTGATATTCAGAGGGATTTCTACTAACAAAGGTGCATGACCAGAGGTCACCCTTGGATATATACTAACTTTCAGTCCAGTAAACACTGCCGATGGTGCAAAAAAATAATCCAACTGAACATGCCTGTTATGAGGGTGCGAAAAAAAAATAACGCCTGGATTTTCTCTATGTAAGCTACTCCAAACATCCAATAAGCCATGATCCTTTAATAATTGAAATAAGGCCTTATTAACCTGGGGTTTCCTACCCTTATAACTACGCCTCCCATTTTGTAAATCTTCCCTAGTCAAATTTAAATTGAAATCCCCGCAAAGAAGTAAAGGGGTAGGCCAAGTAGCAAGCTCCCCATTCAGATTTTCCAGTACTGAAGCTTCATCCAAATTAGACCCGTAGACAGTGCACAAAGTAAATGACAGGCCCCCTACCCTACATTCCACAATAGCCCAGCGTCCCAAATTATCAGCCAAAGAACGCCCCGTGGTCTCAACATAAGATCTTGCCAATATCGCCACCCCTCTTATCATACTTGTCTGCCTTGAAATTTCTAATACCGTATATCCTAACTCTTGCAATACCCCACGTTTAGCCCACGAGATATGTGTCTCTTGCAGACACACCACATCCGGGTGAAGAGCCCGTAACTCTCTGGAGACCCACTGCCTTTTGTTGTAGTTATTTAAACCGCACACAGTCAGTGTGCATAAACGGAGACCTACATTTGCCATATTTTCCGGATCGCCTGAATTGCCAGATCAAGGAGCCACAAAAAATTAGGAAGCCAAAACAAACCTGACCAAACATCTTTTTAATTTTTATAAACATTTCTTTGCTGCCATGAAGCTTCCTTTTTCTTGTGCTTTGACCCCACTATGCCCCTCCAAACCCCCCACACCCTCCCCTCACCACTCCACCGCCCCCCACCAGCACCCCCGCCACCTCGAGGCTTTAGGGTTATCAGGCCTCGCGATGACATGCTCCCTACACACATTGTGCCTCCCCACACCCATAAGTTCCCTCCACACCAAAAAAACAACAAAAAAAACAAGGGGATCTTATAGCTAACCAAATAGAAAATTGAATCAGATTCCCTTTACCAGACAGACAGCCTACTGGAGAGACTTGAACAATAATAATCAGAGCGAGACCCTACTTAAAGAAATATATAAATCCTTCAGCTAAATTTATACAACATTTTTTTTTCCTTCCCTTTTTCCCCTTAACCTCCTTTAAGTGTTTGCAAATACTCTTTCGCCTGAGTTTCAGCGGTGAAATACCGAGTATTCCCTTTGTAGATAATTTTAAGCTTAGCTGGTTGTATTAAGAATGCCTGAGCCCCCTTTAACTGAAACGGTGCAATGAGTTGATGTAATTGCCGCCGCTTCTCTACCGTCTGGTGAGAATAATCAGGTGTGACAAAAAATTCGACCCCCTTACCAGTACTTTTCCTATCAGGGTGGGCCAGCTCAGAGACAGCTTCCCGTGCCAAAAAGTTGCTAAATGATATAAGAATGGCCCTGCGCTTAGCCACCTCCGCCCCCTGCCCTGGCCGAGCCCGGATAGAGAAAGGCAATCGATGGGCTCTCTGCACCTCTCTCTGCCGATCACATTGGGTCATATTTGGAAATTCCTCAGAAAACAGCTCAATAATAAACTTTTGAGGGTCCTGGCCTTCAATTCCCTCGGGAATTTGAAGAACTCTCAAATTGTTCCGCCGAGGCCTGTTCTCCAAGTCAGCAAGCTTCCATAATACATCGTCCTTTCCAGCGCTCATAGTCTTATTCACTATCTTCTGTGAAGCTAATTCATCTTCGAACTGCGAGCTACGCGATTCTGCCTCAGTAATTCTTACAGTAAACTCCGAGCAGGTTTTACCGATCCGGCGCACTGAATTTTGCAGTGTGCGACAAACATTCTGTGTCCTAAGACTCTCAGTTTGTGTTTCCTCCCTGTGGGTCATAATTGTTCTGTATATGAGACTCAAGGATACGTCTTCTGTTGCCTCTGATATTCTTTGAACTACTGGGGAGTCCATTTCAGCTAAAGAATGGGGAGTTGGCCTACATACAGATGCCGGGGAATGAGCATATAGAGACCCCTCGGTCCAAGTCTTTTTCTTTAGCATAGTCTGTGGACTGCCCTCCGATGATTCACCACCCAGATCCTCAGAATGTAATGAGCTGTAATCAGTCATCTCATCATCCTTTTGCCCCATACCTGAAACATTTTGCTTCCTTCTGTCACCCCCAGGTAAGTCTGAATGACCCGAATGGACTGATAACGAAAATAACTTCTCTACAAGGTCAACCAATTCACCCTCCTTCTCTAACGACTCTATACGGACCGAGTCTATACCCGTGAGGGCCCCACTTAAATTAGCCACTTGAGCCATACTGTCTACCAGGCAATTATCCTCCGTTTGAGCCTCAAAACTTCCAGTTGACTCACTAGCTTCCGGGGGATCCCCATCTCCATTACCTATTCCAAAGGTGTTGCCAGCATGCACCTTGGCACCCACTGCTGCACTATCAGACTGTTGAGTGTTGAGCCACGATTATACCCATCAAATCTGCCATAAGTCCAGTAGGTTGTGCAGCCCCTTCATTGCCCAGTACGTCTAATGTAATATCTATAGTATGGGGCTGAGGTCCCAAGGCCCCCACTTTCTTCACTCCTTTCCCCGTTGCAAATAATTGTGAGATCGTACCTTTAAATCGATTCGCCAGGTCCGCCGTATTAAGAGTGCCTCCGCTTTCACCCTTACTGACTTTGCCATTACTTTTGGCCAGTTTTTTACCAGTCGGTGGTTCCAATGTTTTTTCTACGCCGCCATTAGCACCTGTGCCGGTGACCGCCGCAGTAGCAGAAGTAGCGGCGGTAGCAGCAGCGTCCAGGTCGGGCAGAGCCCTGACTTTTCCTCTGCCGCCCTTGGGAGGCATTTTCCGTAAACTGCAGAGGGGCGTGGAATTCCAAACGGCCAAGGTTCTGGTATCCGAGCAGCCAGCAGAGGTCTCCGAGCGTGTTCCTGCTTGACTCGGCGTCCAGGCTCGACCTCTCGTGGCAGCTCCTAACCCTGCAACAATGTATCCAGTTTGTGTTTTACCATACAGTTACAATGCCGCCGTGAACAAATGAAGCATACCATCTCTGCTGTCCCTCCGAGAGTTGGGGCCAGGATTCAAAACTTGAACCTCAGGGCATGACAGTAAGCATTATTTTGCTTAACTTTCTCTCGCAATCCGTAAAAATATGTCAATATGGGCTCCCGGGTGTGGGAGGTCGGGAGCAGCCAGCTCAAACGTCCGAGCCGACGGCCGCCATCTTGCCTCTCATTACTTTCCAATAGCATTGGAATGTTCAGCATCACTAGGATTCAATGCACATGTTGCTAGGATACAACACATCTCCATTACTAATACAATAACAACAGAAAGCAAACAACAAAATATGACAGGAAATTGACCATAAGAACATAACACAAAATAATTAACTTTATAAGATAGTTGAATACTGAACAGATTATACAGATGCAAAGAATAACAATTGATCATTTGCATAAATATTCATTGTGCCAGATAGGCCTCCTCCTCAAGCGAGGTTCAACCCCAAGCCTACCATTGGGATTGGAATTGTTAGTTGACACAACCTCCAACTTGTTGATTGGTAAATCACTTGGCTTGATAGTTGACTTTAGCCTTCCAGGGATCACTGCATATTTTATTTTCCCACAGATCTCACTCCAGATCATTACATAAAGTAACTCAGCGCACATTCCATTTCTTTCCATCAGACAACCACACATTATTGTAACCCACTTTAGTGGTTCCTTTGGGTAGTGACCATTTAGATGTTTTCTGAGTGCCCAGACTGTTAGTTCTGACCCAATCACCGACTCTGAAGGTTCTTTTACCGTTCTTTATTTTATCATTATGCCTGCTTGCACACTTAGTTTGATGTTCATGAACTCTTTCCTGTAACTTTGCTTTGTCCAATACATGAGTGTGTCCCTTGAGCATCCAAGCAGGGGATACCTTGGTATTTGCCTGTCTGCCCATTAAAAGTATAAATTGAGTTTCTAATCTAACAGAATGCGGAGTAATGGGGTAACTCCACAGCATTTCTTTGACAGCTTACTTACAATCACAACCACTGCTCTCATTTAACTGCACACACTCCTTTAGAACTCTGTTAAATCTCTCAACGAGACCATTCTCTCTGGGATTATAAACAGCAGTGGTGTGATGTGCCACTCCCATTTTAGATAAATAATTTTTAAACTCTTCAGCCACAAATTGGGGACCATTGTTGGTCACCAAGGAACTTGGGCAACCCTCTCTATGGAAAACCTTGTCACAGAATTCAATCACATTAGCAGCTTTGTCTTCCTTGGAAAACGCTACTTCAGGCCATTTAGAATAATAATCGATCATGACAATGGCAAATTTGTTGGAAATACCCGTCGCAGAAAAAGGATCACAAATATCCATAGCTATTCTCTCCCATGGTCTGTTAGGAAATTTAGCATCAATCGCTGAGGAAACCATTTCATTGATATGCGGAAGTGGAAAATGGTCAACTAAAATATTTCGGTTGAGGTTTCTCAAGTCTATGCACATGCGCAAATTCCCGTCCGATTTGCGTGCTAAAACAATGGGACTTAGCCATTCTGAAGATTCGATTGGTTCAATTACCTTTGCTTTACAAAGTCCTTTGCAGCTCTTTTTTTAATTGTTCCTTAAGAGCAAAAGGTACGTTTCTAGCTTTATCTACACACGGTACATAATTGTTCTTTGATACGATACGATGTTCGAATTTATTCAAACAACCAAGCTCTTGTCTGAAAAGTTGAGGAAACTTGGCATTCTACTTGACTTTTTCATCATTTTCAGTTACTAAAACCTGTTGAGGGTGGTTAGGGTCTAACACTATTCCCAACATTTTCTGCTCACACCAGCCCAGTAATGATCTGCCCTTTTCTACTACATAGACCTTGCATGTGACTTCTTTGGTCTTATGTGACAATTTACACATGACATAGCCTAACAGTGGTAACTTAATGCCACAATAACGTACAGGATGTACATCAGGGGTACTCAATTAAAATATTCCAATCTTTTCCCAGATATCCTTGCTGATTATAGTATAGGGTGAGCACAAATCAGCCCAAACAGCTCCCTTAGCACCATTTAATCCTAATGTACATTTAGGAGGATTATAACCTTCCTGAATCTCATTGATAGAGTCAACAATTATCACTAGAATTTCTACTTCATCAGATGAGCTTTCATCACAGTGTTCAATTGCAGTATGAACAGATGATTTCCCACTGTTGTAAGTACTGGCTTTACACATGCGTGCATAATGACCTTTTCTCTTGCATTTGTGACATTTTTCCTTAAGCGCAAAACATTTGTCATAATCAGCAGAATGTCTGGTACTGCCACATCTGAAACACATGTGACTATGTTTGGAATAGATTTCACACTTTTATCACTTTTTTAATCGCTTTTTTAGCACTTATTTTCCCTACAGCACAAACCTTGGTAGAATCATCTTTACTACTCTTATCTGAATTCTGGTCTGATTTCAACTCTTTGACGTACCTAGACGAGTTTTCTATGCGTCTAGCAATTTCTATTATTCTGCGTAAAGAAGGGTCCTTTAATTCTAATAATCTTTCTTGAATTTTAACATTATTAGTTCTGTTAATAAACTGGTCTCTAATTATTTCCTTGTGTAAATCCTTAAACCTACAAGTAGATGCAAGGGTCCTAAGTACAGAAATATATTGCTCAACAGATTCACTTGGTTGTTGAGCTCTGGAAAATAAATGGTGTCTTTCGACAACTATGCTGACTTTTTTTCTAAAGTTCTCTTCTAACGCCTTAATAATTGCTAAGTATTCATCTACATTGACTACACGAGTGTCATCAACAGCATCTCCTTCTCCACTCTCAGTGTTGGTGGAAATGGTAGATGGTATAGGTTAGGTTTTAATTACTTTCCTACCTTCAATCCCTAAATAATTTTACGATAAAGCGACCTTACGAGAAGCTACAAAATCTTCTTCACCTATTGCCTCAAGGTAAGTTTCAAAGGACTCCAGCCAATCTTCCCAACCACAACAGTTGGTTAAGAATAGATGAAGTACACTAAAAAAATAAAATAAGATAAATGAAGTAGTCACCGTTGACACTTGAGGATAAAGGTGATACCTCCTTGCGGTAGTAAGTCCTATTAATGCTTGTGGCATGAACAGCTGTAACAAGTTCTGTTATTGCTTGTGATACCCACAGCTGCAATGCCGTTGTACTTCTTGGTAAGAAATGGTGGTGAGTCAAAGAAAAACACTGGCGTTGCTTAACACTGTAGTTGTGTTTTAAACAATTCTCAACATTGCAGATTAATGTTGCTCTATGCCGTTGCCCTTCACTGCTGAACACATTATTTCAAGCACTGCCAAGTACATCCACTTTAATTCAAAGGCTGCTGGGTACATCCACGCCAGTGCCATTCACTGCTGATCACTTAATTCAAACGCTGCCCAACACAGCTGAGTGCAACAATTCAAACACAACACGTCCCCAAACTGCTGCTTACGTCTCCTGGGCACTAAACGTTGTTTAACGCAGGGCACTTCAATAAGTCAGAATGCTAGCCAAAACAGTCAATGCACATCCAATCAAACCAATTTGTGGCATCAAGTCACAATACACAGTACCTTAATGTTTCTTTGTAACAGAAGCAGCCAGGCCAACAAGTATAGCAAGTAAACAGGCACCACTGTGAGGTAGACCAGTCCAATGCAAGCGATTTCAGCCCAGGGGTTGACTTGGAGTAGGGAAACAAAAAACGGTTCCAGTAGATATCTTCTTCCCAGGTTTCTTCTTTACTCCTCTCCTTCTTCACAAGCTTCTCATCCCATCCTCGGCACATTTTTTAAGTAGAGGTACATACAGGATTTAAATTGAAGAAGGTTTATTAAGTACAGGAGAACAACCCCTGGAGACTCCTCTTCAGGCAACAGCAGTTCCAGTTCTTCTTACTTTCCAATAGCATTGGAATGTTCATCATCAATAGGATACAATGCACATGTTGCTAGGATACAACAGCCTCCACTTCAGGTAGCCCACCTGAGGGGTGGTACTGGGCTGAGGGTGAGCATGCTAATTTTCTTGCCTGTCCAGGTGCCTAAGGACCCTGGACAAAGAGGGTTGGCTTCTTCTCCTGTGAGGGAAGCCAGATTTGCATACCAAAGATGATGGGCTCTTTAAAGCTCCCTTGCATGGGAAAGCTAATCTGCTAAATGAGTATCCCCTGTCTCTGGCCTCCTAAGAGTAAAGGTCTTCACCCCTGGGGTCAAAAACCTGTCTCTGGTGGCAGGCTGGCGAAAACCAGTCAGTCAGCACACCAGTAGCTGGAAGATTTTCAGGGTGCCTTCTGTGTGCATGTATCAATTATCAATACATCCAAAACTAGCATCAGTGTGGTTCTATTAATACAAGATTTTTAATACCAAACATCCCTATTTTCAGTGAATCCATTACAAAGCTGGGAAATCATTTTCAGCAGTGTCCAGCACATGTACTCGAAAGGGCTTCCCTGTTCACTTGTACAGGCAGCAATAGAGCTGACCAACACAGGGGCATAGGCCCTCACATGTAGTATAGTGCACCCTGCCTTAGGGCTGTAAAGCCTGCCGTAGGCGTGACTTACCTATGCTGCATGCAGTGGATGTGTCCCATGTTGTGTTTTCACTTTTGTCTGCACCAAGGTATGCAGCCTGCAGTGGCAGTCTGTATGTGCACGGTGAAGGGTTAGCCTTCTTGGCCCAGGTACCACGGGCACCACTTACTAGGGACTTACAAGGAGTGTTAAAGGTATTGCCAATTGGGATACAGTTGCACTGTTTTTGGGAAAGAGATCTGGCACTGGGGACCTGGTTATCAGGAACCCAGTGCATTTCCAGTTACAATCATATCAAATTCCTGGCAAAACGTAGTGTGACCATGTCAAAAAGGGCCCTTTCTTACACTAAGAAACCTGGAATACAAAATAAACAGAAATGTTATGGCCCTGTTTACTTTATGCAGTTTGCACCCCTTGTCTTTCCCAAGCTCTGACCTCTGAAATGTCACTGAAATCCAAGAGGTGTGTGAACTCTCTGCCTCTACCACTGGCAGCATATTGAATTTACATTATGACCCTAAATAAGGGTCTACATTTCACCTGGATTTTTAACACACTCCTCCCTTTTTTGTTCGTTTCAAATACATTGCTGGAGTTAATTAGGTGATTGTTCCTTTTCTTAACATTGCCTAACCAATGCTCTGTTTCTAAATAACTGAACATCAAGATTGTTTGTGCAAAAACTGATTCCACCGGGGAGTTTAAAATATGTATTACAGCACATAAATGAAAGCCATGAATTCTAATCATAAACAGAATTTCTACACCTGGAACCAATATCTTAAGCACGTTTGTGATATCACTTGAAATCCCTATTTCTATTCCCTGCACTTATATCCCTTTACTTCTAAAGAGCTTTGCTCAACATTGAAGAAACCACAGAAATAAATGAAAACAGCAACGTTCCTATAAATGGGACACATGCACAATATCATCACTCGCTGATCATTTTAATGAAATGAAGCATAGAAACCAAACATTCCATTAGACGATTAAGATCCTAGAATGGTGTGCAGATGTATTCAATCAAATATCACCTTGAAATATAGATTGAGGCATAGAATGCATGCAATGCAATTGTCAATAAAAAACACAGAAACATACTACATTTAAGTAACAGTCAAATACGCTTTGCAAGAGCAGCTAGCTAGCTTTAAATATTTAGGTCTTGGAACAGACAGCTGTGGCTCTCTGAAATTACTCGTGTTATGGATAAATATAAAAAAACAATAAATCTAGTACAGTGAGAGAGATGGCTTGGTCCTCCCTCTTGAACCATTTGCTCTCATGTAGTTTGCCATTGACTACATGGGGTGTCCTTCAAGTCCGTGACATTTCATAGGAGGTTACATCAGCTCACTACTGTTCCCATTTGGATTTAGTGAGAGGCCTTCAAAGTAGCCCTTGCTACCTGACTCTCCAATGCTACTTACTTGCATATTGCTCACTTGCTTTCACTCACTATACCATCATTATTCTTGCTCCCAGTTCATCCACTACAGAAGGAAACAGCGTTTACATCGCATGAGATGCATCGCATGCCATTACAACGCTGTTGTTACAACGACCGCGTTGTTACATCGCGAACCATTACATCGCTAGTCGTTACAACACTTGCTGTAGGGGGCATAAGGTGTTGGATTTACATCCAACACCTTCCCTGCTGTTGCACAAACTGGGGTAGGAATAGTAAATTATTCTATTCCTAAGTCCAGTGCGCCCCCTACCTCAAGTCGTTGTAACTACTTGCTATATAATTGGTTCACGATGTAGCAACGGGGTCGTTGTAACGACCATGTTGCAATGGCATGCGGTGTATCGTATGCGTAGTAAAGACATATATTCCCTACATCATCTCTACTTGTTAGTGCCATTGCCTGAGTATGAGCTTTCAGAGTAAGTGCATCAACTCCTGCCATTTTAAATGAGAAGTTTAGCGTTATTTGCCCTGTTGCTGAGTATGAGCTTTTTCAGTGAGGCTTCTCATCTGGGGCTGCTCACAGTCATTGGTACTGAGACAAGCTATGTTGCTGCACATGCAGCTATTGGGGCAGGTCAGACAGGCTGTGGCAGGCATGCTGGTCTTCAAGGACGCAGGGTGGCACCATGCTGAGCACTCACTGCTGAAAGCTGCAAATAATGAATTCAGACCCCTGCCATGGAATGATTCAGACAGAGAATAGCAATAGTTCTGAGGGAATCAATCAATAGTTACATGCAGTGTGTTGGTAATCCAGAATAAAGATTCACATGATGATGGAAAGACTCAGCATAACGCTGGCCTTTACTAGGACACTAAAGTTAGTAGGCATACCTCCCAACACACATCCATTGGAGTGTGTTACCCTCCTTAGACTCATTTTATCTAAGCCTGGGCGGAGTACCGCTACGTGGAACTCTGCGAAGTGCAAAAATCTCCTCAAGCGGTGGAGTGTGTTAGATAAATGCCATTCACAGTGATATTCAGCGCCGGGTGTTTGTCCGAACTAAGAAATCACCGCCAACGGCACCATGCACAACGCAAGTGGGCGCTGCTTCGTTTCTGCTGCTCGGGTAGATTTTTTACTCGAGCAGCAGCTTTCTCAACACGAATGGATGGTTTCTCAATGCAAGTGGTCGCGAGTACAAGCAAGCACTTGCACTGACAAAACAGTCCACCCACATTGATTAATCTCACAGGGAGGTTGATTTTCCATATTCGCGCTCGCCAACTTGACGTTGACGATTGCGAAAGAGGAGAAATCTTGTGAGAGGTGGATTTTCCTTGCTTGCGCTTGCAAACTTGACATTGACTATCACAAGTGAGAAAAAAACTCAGTTCTGTGGTTTTTCAGGACTGTGTGAGCTCCACGTAACGTGGAAAGCAGAAAACTCCGCAAACTCCACAAGCAGATCGGAGACCACCACCCAGGCTCAATCTTTACTCTCCAAACCAGCAAATACCTCAGTTCAACTTGAATGGGATCAGTCACCCTTGAACCCTTCCGTGATATTTTTACTATTCATTGATTGCACTGAGATCATCCTCATAATCCACTCGATCCTACCCTCTTAGGAGATCCAAAAGCTTGAGAATTATGGTAAAAAGTGCGTTTGGTGCTACTGCTCCACTCTAAAGTCTAAAAAACAGTGTGTACATAAAAAAAATATAAAAACACTCTACCCATTGCTTTGCAGTATGCATAAATATGTGTCCAATTAGTGGCCTCTTCTGCATGTCAGCTGTAGGAGTAACTGCATTTTTTTGTCTCTTCAATTTGCTACTTTCCGGATTGTGAATGCTCAGACATAAAAACATAGGTAGAGAGTGGCTTCCAAAAATTTCAGAAAACATTATATTTTGCCTTCTCTCTGAGACACCATTACAGTTTTATTGTCTTAGGTAGCTCGAGATGCATTTAGAAACAGCACAGAAGCTTAGTTCGCCTTGGACCCTTTGGATGCAGATTGGGGTGTACAAAATCTCCCTACTTCCACGGATAGAGTAATTTCACAGTTACACGAACATACGCTCATCATACACTAGGGCCCATTTCACTAACATACACTCAAATACTCTACCAGCACTGAACCTGTGGAAAGAAAACCTCCTAAACACCCCACATCTACACTGAGGTCGATAAGACCTAGTTATTGTAATTGTCCTGAGTCATAATCTAAACAATCTATACAACAATAATCAAATAGAGTACTCAATAATTGACAAGAAATAATCACCAACACCGTATTTAAAATTATGATTCTTTATCTAAAATTAGTCAAAAGAAATTAATCAGAGTAAATCATTTTCTCATAATGTCAGAATGGGTCATCAGGACAAGTCTCTCATTAGAAATCTCCCGAGTCACCGTCCTCACAGCATCGATCCTCACCAACGCAGGTTTGGGAAGAAAATGGCAAATTGGCCTCAAACCCTCTCTAGGCTAACAATATTTATAAAGAAACTTGCAATATTATAGAAACATAAAATGTTCTACACGTCCGCCGAACCGCTGAGCAGAGCGAGCAGGAAAGGATGTAGCATCGCTACATTTGGAAAATCTCCGCTCAGAAAAAATCACAAAAATAAAAAAGACAGAACAGGAACTAAAAAAATGTATCTTTCGACATCCACATTTCCTCGGAACTAACATGATGACTTCAGAGTCCATTCTGTTCATTCTTTACGGCTCCTTTGTCCTCCAAGGCTATTCAAATGTTTCTTGGTGACTTGCCCAGCACTGCTACTGTCCTCACGGAAAATTTTAACCAGGCGAAGACTGTGGTCAGATGACTTCGACCATATTCAGCAAGGCCCTCTCATCACAAATCTCTCACTCGAGGCCAGGCTGCAAACGGCGGCCATTTTATTCTAGGCCAAAATAGACCATCTTAATTAAAAGAGACAAAAACAACGTTACCACAGCATAGTGATTAAACAGTGTTAACCCCACTAATACCCTTATGTGTATGTATTTATCTAGCCTTTGCAACACAGAAAAGCATTAATTCAAAAGCGTTTCATGCTTTAAAATAAACAGCACTCAGCAACGTTTATTTAATAAAACATGCACATTTATTAAATAGCAATACGAAAGCATTCCCACGTGTCGGTTTTCTTCTCATTAGTACATGTTGGTAAGTTTAAACATATACACAAAACAAATAATTAGTAATTAATAATTAATAATTTTAATTATGATTTAATTATGACAAATAGACAAACCAGAGCTTAAAACCCAATAGATTTTCATCACAAAACTCTGCTCCAGCAATCCCCCCTTTGGTGATTTTATCACCAAATAACCCAAAAAAAAAAAAAAAATTTTAGTGAATTTTAGTCCCATTTTAGGAGAAATTGGAAATGTCTTTTTCTCCTTACACAACACTACACACCAGACACTCTTTCATCATCCCTCTTTGTTTCTAAGTAGACACTCTCCCTTAATTCTTCTAATTCAATTTCTTGTGGTTCTCTTTTCAACCTTTTATTTCTCTTTTCATTGTTTCTTTTAATTAATTTCTTTTTCCCTCCCCTGTTTTTACAACACAAACACACCAATCTCAATATCAATAAAGCAACAATTATACAAGTTAAAGGAAACAATATCTTACCTATAATAGTACTACCTATTTTTGCAATAAAACTCTTAACAGCAACTATTTTATTAGCTATTTTAGTCCAAATACTTTCAGCTTCAAGTGGTACTAATTCTTCATGCAAATCAGTAATATTTTTTATATAGACCTTCAGGTCTTTGCTTTTGTCTGGAATGTAAGTGCAACAATGTTGAACTTTCAGCATTCCACAAACTCCACCCTCCTTAGCTAATAGAATATCAAGGGCAAGTCTATTTTGCATAGACATGGCACGTACGGCAATTAGTTCCGTATTCACCAAAAGAAACCCTCCAGCGGTATTTGTCGATAAGCGATCCGCCACTGTTGACAGTTTCCGAATCCCATAAGCATTCAAAGAAATTCCCACTGCTGGAATTAAAGCTCCAAAAATGTCACCCACTATTTCAGACCAAGTTTCCCTCTTGAAGCGCATTAGTAAATTAATATGTTCTACATCTTCTATTCTATCTATATGAAAGATCTTTGGAATAACCAGGCCCACATAACACGTGCCATACCAATGGTCAGGCAACTTGTAATAAGCCTTGTTCCCACAAACATAATACACTCCTGGAAAAATTGTATCTTCTCCACCTCTGAAACCCCATCCTGTTGCAATGAAGTATGTATCATGACATTCACTAGTCCCAACAAAATATGTATCATATTGGGATTTCCCTCTTGTAATGCACAGCTTACCCTTCTGTGGTGCATCTAAAGCTAAAGTTGGACTAGCTCCATTTCTCGATTCTTTTCCCATCTCAATGTCCCAAATTGTCTCACTCACTTTATATTTCCCTGCCTTTTCATGCATACTCAATCTCCTTTCCTCCACCATATTTAGAAAAGCTTTCTCCTCTTCTTCCAAACTACAAGTTAAATTATTCTTAAAAATGTAATCTAATGTTAATTCTTCTTTTTCAATAAAAATCTCACTAAAAATGTTAGCTTCTTTAGCTGGATTCAGCTCTTTGTTCATTGGCAAGTGCCCAAAAATACTATCTTTGTTAGACATCTTATAATCTATTTTCCCTAACAGATAAAAAACACTACTTAATACACTACAAGAAATTCCATACGTAGCTGGTAAATGGTGATAAGTAACACCCTCTGAAACGGATGCAGGTAATTGCATACAAACATAGCAATCCCTAACTTCCATTGTTTTCACATATTCGTATAACAACTTTGAAAAAACATTACTAGAAAAATCATTAATTGACCTATCTTTATGCATGTAAGTATTACTAATTCTAGTTGGAACTACATTTTGCGAACTCTTCTCCACATTTGTCTCATTCTCAGTATGTATTTCAAATGTACCTATTGAAACTCTAAATGTAACTAATAAAGCTAAAACACCCCATAGTAGCATTAATAATCCAGTACTGCAGCAGCACATTCTACACCATCTTCTTAAGAAGGCACATCTACTTTGATTATTCTCTATGTTAGCCATTTTACTACTTTGACCTTGTCTTTTGACTTAGCCTCTACTACTCCACTACTGAAATTTCTCGAACTTTGGATTACTTCAGACAGCTGAATTTCAAACTTTCTCTTTTTCACTTTCTCCAAGTGATTTCTTCAGTTCACTCAATTTGGATATTCATCACTTTTCACTCCTTCTTCTTCAGCAACATCAAATTGTATCAGATCATCAACAACATCCTGTGCATCCGACTCTTCTCCAATGTCAGTCAGGATAACTTTTAAGATTCGAACAGATTCTTCCTTTTCCTCAACCACTTTTCTCAAGATCCCCTCCGGATTGTCTCGATTCACTGTTTCTTCTTCTCCTTCTTCAGACAGTGCTACATAAGACCATTCCGGTGATCTGTACTTTTGGTTGGGTCTTCTAATTCTCTTTATCTCCTCAGGTTCTCTTGACTCCTTTTGCTCCTTCCTCTTTACTTCGTTTTGACTCGACACCTCATTCACTTGTTCAGCTTTCGATGTATTGGCTCTTATCAGTCTGTATCTCAGCCTCTTTACTCTGTTGTTAGGCCAAAAATCTCCTCTTACAACCTTTTTCGGTCTCGTTTCTGTATTATTTCTTTCTCCAATCCAAGTTCTCTTTCTCAGAACTCGACCCTCTGATTTTCCATTCTCACTTTCATCCGATTCTGTTTCAAATGCCTCTTGTTCTTCAGCAGTTTTCTTTCGCTCCACAGTCTTTTTCACCACTATTTGAGACTTCCCTACTTCTGTCCCTCCTCGGGTCTCCGACACGCAATCTTCTTGCTGTCTACTTGTCCCTTCACCTAGCTTGTCAAGAATGTTCCCTACACCTCCTCGGGGGTCTTCCGCAATCTGTCCCTCTCTATCTTCTTCTGACCCTACTTCTTCAGATATAATCTCAAGTGGTTCTTCAATCTCCTCCTCTTCTGATTCAGGAGTAATTTCTGTGGAACTGCTCTTTTCTTTTCTTTTTCCTCCACTGCTTTTTGGAACTTCAGACTCTCTTACAGAATCTGATCTCCTTTCTGAGATTCTCAATGGTTCTCTTGAAGTCTTTTCTGCTTCTTTTCCTGAACTTTGATTTTTTCTCACTGGTTCTGGGTCTTCATCATCACTGGAATCTGACTCTTCAAAATACTCTCTACCAGTCCCATCTTTTGGGTTTGGAACTCTCAGAGTATGACTCGCATGTACCCAGTTTTTCACACCAGCACACTTCACTGCAGTTGTCGTAGTTAGAATAACTTGTCTTGGTCTTCCCCACCTTGGAACCAAGCAATTTCTTCTTCTGTGAACTTTAATCCTTACCCAGTCTCCTGGACTCAGATCATGAGCTTGCTTCTTCTCAAGTGTGGTAGCTTCTTCTCCAATCTGGTGAAACACAGAATGAACTGCGTCAGCCAGGCCTTTACAGTAATCAAAAATCATGTCATCAGTTATTGTCATCAACTTATTGACAGGTACATATGCATGTCGCATTGCACGTCCCATTATGATTTCGTGCGGACTTAAACCAGTAGTTCTATCTGGAGTAGATCTAATAGTCATTAGCACTAGAGGCAAGACATCCGGCCATTTCATACCAGTGGCTAAACACATCTTACCAATCCTGTTCTTGATTGTGCCATTTATCTGCTCAACAACACCAGAAGCCTCTGGTCTGTATGCACAATGTAGCTTCTGCTGTATGCTTAATGCTTCACAAATCAAACTCATGAGTTCATTATAGAAGTGTCCACCTCTATCAGACTCAATCGTTACCGGAAATCCGTACCTAGGAATCAACTCTCTTAACAGTAACTTTGCCACTGTTACTCCATCATTTCTCCTAGTCGGATAGGCCTCAACCCATCTTGAAAACAAACAGACTACCACTAGTACATACCTTAATCTGTTCACTTGGGGCATTTCAATGAAATCAATCTGCATTCTTGTAAAAGGACCACCTTCTCTGCCTATTGTTCCCAGACTCACCACTGTCTTTTTCCCAGTGTTAAATTGCTGGCAAATCAAACATCTTTGACAGATACTTTCTGCAATTGTCCTGAACTTTGCATTGTACCAGGTTTGTTTAAAAGACCTGATCATCGCATCCCTTCCCAAATGTCCCTGGCCATGATACATCCTTGCCATTGCTGACAGTATGGAGTTCGGCATTACTGGTCTGCCATCTCTATAGACCCAAACATGATCTGTCTCTCTTGGGGCACAACCTGCCTTGATCCAATCTTTCTTTTCTTCCTCCCCTCCCTCATCCTGCAACTGTTTCACTTCATCCCACGTCTCTAAGACATTAGTAAACATCACAGAACAAAAAGACATTTCACCTTCTCGTTCCCGATTAATTGATTGGTTATTCTTGGCACAATATTGAGCAATGTCATTTGCGTATCGATTGCCAACTGTCACAAAATCATCTCCTTGTCCATGAGCAGCACATTTCACAACTGCTAATTCTTTAGGCAGCTGTATCGCCTCAAGTAATTTTCCAATCACTTCAGCATTCTTTATTGGAGTCCCACTCGACGTCAAGAAACCTCTTTGTAGCCAAAGTTGGCCAAAGTCATGCACAACTCCAAATCCATACTGACTATCAGTCATCACAGTCGTTCTCAAATCTTTCCCAATTTCACAAGCTTTTGTCAATGCCACTAATTCAGCAACTTGCGCAGATTTCACTCCTTTCAATGATGATGCTTCCATTACTTCTGAAACCTTGCACACTGCATATGCTGCACATAGCACACCCTCATCATTCCTCAGGCATGATCCATCCACGAACAACACATGATCACTCTCATGCAAGGGAAGATCCCTTATGTCTGGTCTCGGTTTTGTACAGTAATCAAGCACATCCAAACAATTGTGATCATCTTCCGTTTTCACACCTACATTTTCAATATCCGGCAACAATGTCGCTGGATTCACATTCACACATCTCTCCAACGTCACATTTGATGCTCCCAGAATGACTTTCTCATATTTAGTCAACCGACTATGTGACATGTACTGAGTTCTGCTTCTTGTCAAAAGAATTGCCACATTATGAGGTACGAATACCCTTACAGGATATCCCATTATGATTCCCTCACTCTGTTCTAGGCTTCTGCATGTTGCAGCCACAGATTTCAGACAACCTGGTAAACCTACAGCTACAGGGTCAAGTGTCGATGAGAAGTACGCAATAGGCCTTCTCAGTAATCCATGCTTCTGAATTAACACTGAAAGTGCACATCCATTCCTCTCACTACAGTACAATTCAAACTCCTTTTCATAGTCTGGCATACCCAAAGCAGGGGCTTCACACATTCTGCTTTTCAACTCTTCAAATGCTGCCATTTGTTCTCCATCTAGTTCCAATGGGTCTGTCATCTCACTTTTTGTCAGCTTAATCAGTGGCTTTGCTATCAGCGAGAAATTAATTATCCACTGACGACAATAACCCACCATTCCCAGGAACATTCTCACTTCCCTCTGGGTCTTTGGGGCCTTCATTCCCCTGATGATTTTGATCCTGTCATCAGTCACTTTTCTCAGACCTTTTTCAATATTGTGTCCAAGATAATGCACCTCTTTCTTGCAAAATTGCAATTTGGCTGGAGATACTTTTAACCCTCCATCTGCCAGATGATTCAGTAAAGCTATAGTATCTACTTCACAAGCTTCACGTGTCTTTGATGCCACCAGTAGGTCATGAATATACTGCACTAGTACTGAGTTTTCAGGCATGATCAAACTCTCCAATGACTTTTTCAATAACTGATTGAATATCGAAGGACTCTCTGTATACCCCTGTGGGATACGACACCATGCTAAAATACGCTGGCCAAATCTAAATGCAAAAATCGGCTGGCTGTCATGATGCAATGGAATTGAAAAGAAAGCATGACACTAATCAATCACTGTATACCACTCAGCATCATGTGGAATCTGATACAAAATCACTGACGGATTTGGTACAATAGGACAACATGCCACCACAATTTGGTTAACTTTTCTCAAATCTTGTACAATCCTGAACTTCCCATTAGGCTTCTTTAGCCCCATTATCGGTGAATTACACGGACTACTCAGTAGTTCTCTCAGAACTCCCTGCTGAATCATTTTCTCAATTATAGGAGTTATTCCCTCAATTATTTCTGGTGTCATTTTATACTGAGGAATGTTAGGATAAATAATTCCCTCTTTCACTGAAATTTTCACAGGATCTACATTATTCATCAATCCCACATCCTCTCCAGTAAAATCCCAAACTGTCCTTTTCACTGTGTCTCTCAGTTCTTGAGGCAAATCCTCCGGATCAAACACAGCATATGCACCAATTAACTCACTCTCTCTATTTTCTAGAGTCATTCGGTACAAAACATACTCATCTGGTGTTTCAAAAGCTATTCCATCCGGTGTACAAAAAATTGTACAATTCATTTTACATAACAAATCCCTACCTAACAGGTTCACTGGACTTGTGTCACAGACGATAAATCTGTGCATGTCTGAAAATTTCCCTATTTGTACTCTTACTGGTTCAGTAAGACGTGTCCTGATTTGTGTATTGGCTACACCAACTACTTGGATTGCTTCATCCGAGAGAGGAAGATTTCTAATATCTGTTGACCTGACAGTTGATCTTGTCGCACCTGTGTCTACTAAAAAAGTAACACCTTCTTCATTTATTTTTCCATCCACAAATGGTCCTGCCTGGTCTATTTCTAGAGTTGCACCAAGTATGCACTCTTCCTCCTCTCTTCGGCACCGTCAATAATCACCCTCAGACTCACTCCCTTCATTCTTTAACAAGTACTGTTGTACCTGGTTAGAACGCCTTGGTTTGTTTACCTGCTCATCATTGTAGAATCCCGAATCCGGATTATACTTTTGTGATCCTCTATTCTGCGGCAAGGGCGGTTTTGGCTCTTGACTCTGCTGTCTCACAACTTTCTGTTGTTGCTGCTGTTGATTATTCCCCTCGTTCTGCACCTGTTGATTTAAGGATTTTCCCTCATTATTCACTAATGGTGGATTGGTACACTCAGATCTCCAATGTCCCAGTTGGCCACAGTTGTGACATGGGAACTTTTTTTTCGCTTCCTCAAGATTCCCCTTTCCTTTCCCTGCATACCTAGGTCTATTCCCTGCATTATTTCCTGCATTATTCGCCTGTTCCACCAACTGTGCTTCCTGTCTTTCCGCAACTTTCACTTGTGCCTACATTGCTTTCTCTTTCAGCTTTCTCTGTTTTGCTTCAATCTCATCACTGAAGTATTTTGCATGTCTCAGAATCTCATCTATTTTCTTACTCTGCCAATCCACAGTATGCTCACGAATTCTTTCACTAATCTCAGGTCTCAGGCCATATACAAATCTGTATACAAAATGACTCAAATCCTTGTCACCCAGGTGTTCATCTCCACTGAATTGTTTAAATGCCAGTATCAGCCTCTCGTAAAAAGCATGAACTGATTCTTTTGCTTCCTGATGTGTTCGATCTATTTTAACCCAGTCTGTCTCTTTTGGAGGTACTTTATTTTTCAGGTATACGATCACCTGCTCATACTTTCTCATTACTTCTGGATCTGGTGCTCCTGTTCTCTGATCTCTTGGATATTCCTCAGTAGGCCAACTTACAACTATTTTACACTCAGCCCACAAGTCTGCTGGAACAATTATATCAAACAGACTATTCAGGTCAATCCACAGCACTTTTGACAATTTCACAAACCTGTCTACCTGCCTATACCACTCGACGGGCTTTTCTCTCAATCGAGGGAAATCATTCGTAAATGATAAAATATCCTGTCTGGTCCATGGAACATGTACATATCCTCCTCCAGGTATTTCTCTCATAGGATAAGTATCCACTGGTTTCTCTTTTTCTCTCACAGGAAATGCTGAATAAGTCCTATCTCCTGATTCTTCCCTCTTCTTGTACCACCTATCTTTCCACTTCTCAACATTACCCCATTTTCGCAATAAAGCGATCATCTCTTTAATCTGTCCTGTTCTACCAGTACCATTCAAATTTTCAATATCTTTATCTGTGAAATCCATCCTGTAAGACTTCTGCAAAACTTTCACTTTATCAACGTCAACTCCATAGTCATTTGCTATTGCTCTTAATCTGTCATGTGTATTTTTAGTTCTCCAGGTGATGTTTTTACACATAAACAATAATTCACCATCATGATGATTTTTTAGAATTTCTGTTGGAACTGTCCCTGCAACAAGCTCTTCTAATTCTACACGTAACCTAGCCACATCAATTGCTTGTGAATCTTTATCCCTCTTTTGAAGAACTTTCATCCATTCATTCAAATCTTCAGCTGTTATTTCAGTAGATTTTCTCACTGGAACCACTTTCTTCTGCGGTTCTAAAATTGGCATCCCTGAACAACTAGCTTCACCAGCATCCAGTCCTGAATTAGACTGTACCTCTAATCCTTCACTACATGTGTCATGTCTGAATTTTCCTGCCCTTTTTCCTGAATCTCCTGAAGGACCAGCCAAACTTGTCAATCTATTCCCAACATATGGAATCACCAAACCATTCTCACCTGTCCTCTGCTTATCAAAAACAGGCATAATCGGACCTATAGTTACGGGCACCGTAACAGCGTCTAGATTCTTTGTCAGCTCTTTGATCTTTTCAGTCAATTCCGATGTAGTTCTGGCTAATTCTCTCGTATTTTCGCCACTGCTTCTATTCTCTCTTTCCCTGAAAGGATTACCACTTCTTAACTCAGGTGTCACATTTTCTGTCTCAATGATACGCACTGTATCTCTTATCGGAGAAACAACTGGTGTACTCTCTTCTGGTTCTGGTCTATATGGAGGTGGTCTTTTGTAAATCATGTCATTCAAGACCTCATCCTCATATTCATTAACTCCATATCTTCTCACTTCTGCCTCAGGAACCCTTTCTGTTCCCTCTTCAACTGTTCTCATAGGATATAATCCCTCTGACATACTAGCATCTCGCCATCTCGTCATTCGATCATGATGAGTTTCACGACCATGTCTCCTCCCGAACATGTACCTATAGTTGCCTCCAGACCTCTGTTTCTCTCGCTCATGTACTTCCTCTTCCCATTCCACTAAAGCCTCAAACTGTGTCGGCCTTGGTCTTGGGTCAAGACATAACATCTTTTCCCGTAAATTTTTTAACACGGCCAGATTAAATGAACCATGTTCTGGAAATGCTAAAACTCCATCTTCCTTGGTATACCTAACCCAATTTTCCAACCATATACAGGTATGATACCCATATCTCGCAGCCATGAAGGATGCAGGCGTTTTCGATGGAGGTAACAATTCACCCTCTCTCATTTTAACATCTTAATCCTTGTCGAACCAATTTTTAATCTTTCTGAACAAAGATTTTTTCTTTTTCTCTTCTTGGTAATACATTTTAACGTTTACCAAAACTTTCTAATCCCTTCCGTATACTACTGCACAATATGAATTTTCAACCAATAACAGCGCGACTCACACTAACGCACCAATCCTGGAGCATCTACGTCACTAGAATAGCTCTTCCAATCCTTGCTCGGCTCACACCAACGCACCAATCTCAGCGCGAGCACTGTTCTGATCTAATATCCAATCAGAGCGCGGTCTGTTTGACGTCAGCAGTCGCTGCAGTCGCTTCTGTCTCCTGTCTCTTGTCACTCGTCTACCCCTCCTTTACAAAATTTCTCAGTAGACTCCGTGTCAAATTTCTACAAAATCTATTAGTTACAACATATACATCTCCATTGTCTGCTTCGCTAACCACAGAATAGTAAAGAAAATCTATTTCACAAGAATCCCGTTGACACAGTAGCACATCCCTCTACTCTGCCCTTCTAACATACATTCATTAATTGTTTCCTCTAGGACTTGTCCAAAGAGTCTTACAATCAACTAAATATGAGCATTCACGCACATTCATACAAGGAAATATATAGTACATACACACAGAATCCTGCTTTTCCCGAGAACAGCGAACAATCTGCTCCACTACAGAATTATAACACACGTTAACCAAGCAGCTTACCTCTGCCCAGTTTCTCAAACAAGCTCAGAGAATACCTATTACTTCTCCCGCGATAAGCTTTAACAGCGAACCTTACGGATCCCTGGGACTTAAGACCAGAGTTTCACAGATAACCTTCACTACCATACGCACTCCGTATATACCAGAAATATTTCTAATAGTAACATACGACAATGTCACTGATTCCGAACCCAGACAATGTGACACGCAACTTCAATTGTCACACGTTTTTCCTACAATCCCGTCTTTCCCGAGAGCAGCATATACTTCCCTCTGCCCTACTACGGAACTGCTACTAGCTCCCAAGTTCCAGAAGCACTACATATAACTCAACATGATGACTCCAACATATAGTATTAGTACATATATCAACATCAATCAATAATCAATAATCAATAAGCTAATGTACAAGCAATCTAATCAGATCAAGACAATCATCAATAACCATCCTCACTCTGCTACCAGGAAATTGATGCAGATTGGGGTATACAAAATCTCCCTACTTCCACGGATAGAGTAATTTCACAGTTACACGCACATACACTCATCATACACTAGGGCCCATTTCACTAACATACACTCAAATACTCTACCAGCACTGAACCTGTGGAAAGAAAACCTCCTAAACACCCCAAATCTACACTGAGGTCGATAAGACCTAGTTATTGTAATTGTCCTGAGTCATAATCTAAACAATCTATACAACAATAATCAAATAGAGTACTCAATAATTGACAAGAAATAATCACCAACACCGTATTTAAAATTATGATTCTTTATCTAAAATGAGTCAAAAGAAATTAATCAGAGTAAATCATTTTCTCAAAATTACCTATTCTAGCTAAATGTCAGAATGGGTCATCAGGACAAGTCTCTCAGTAGAAATCTCCCGAGTCACCGTCCTCACAGCATCGATCCTCACCAACGCAGGTTTGGGAAGAAAATGGCAAAGTGGCCTCAAACCCTCTCTAGGCTAACAATATTTATAAAGAAACTTGCAATATTATAGAAACATAAAATGTTCTACACGTCCGCCGAACCGCTGAGCAGAGCGAGCAGGAAAGGATGTAGCATCGCTACATTTGGAAAATCTCCGCTCAGAAAAAATCACAAAAATAAAAAGACAGAACAGGAACTAAAAAAATGTATCTTTCGACATCCACATTTCCTCGGAACTAACATGATGACTTCAGAGTCCATTCAGTTCATTCTTTATGGCTCCTTTGTCCTCCAAGGCTATTCAAATGTTTCTTGGTGACTTGCCCAGCACTGCTACTGTCCTCACGGAAAATTTTAACCAGGCGAAGACTGTGGTCAGATGACTTCGACCATATTCAGCAAGGCCCTCTCATCACAAATCTCTCACTCGAGGCCAGGCTGCAAACGGCGGCCATTTTATTCTAGGCCAAAATAGACCATCTTAATTAAAAGAGACAAAAACAACGTTACCACAGCATAGTGATTAAACAGTGTTAACCCCACTAATACCCTTATGTGTATGTAATTATCTAGCCTTTGCAACACAGAAAAGCATTAATTCAAAAGCGTTTCGTGCTTTAAAATAAACAGCACTCAGCAACGTTTATTTAATACAACATGCACATTTATTAAATAGCAATACGAAAGCATTCCCACGTGTCGGTTTTCTTCTCATTAGTACATGTTGGTAAGTTTAAACATATACACAAAACAAATAATTAGTAATTAATAATTAATAATTTTAATTATGACAAATAGACAAACCAGAGCTTAAAACCCAATAGATTTTCATCAGAAAACTCTGCTCCAGCACAACCACCAGGGAGGGTCTGTCAGTGACCTTGGGTCCTATTCACTAAGGGATTTACGACTCATAAAGTTACGAGTGCACTCATGGCGGAATCTCCGCAACTTGGTCAGAATCTCTGCACTGGAATACTCAGTGCAGATATTCCGTACTCATAGCTATACGAGCCGTAAGTCCCATTGTTAATCGGGCTCCTTGTCTATTGACCAGTCGGTATGATCATATCACGAATAGGAAAATAAGCCACTAAAGAGCAGTTTATTCCCTTGTGAAGAGCAATTTAGGGGCATATTAACAAGGGCTTTATCTCCGCTTTTTTGGCTTTAAAAGCCAAAGAAGCGGAGATAAAAATATCGCCCTATCAACAACAGGGTGCTAACTAGGGGTGGTCGGAATCTGCGAAAGTGACTTTCGCAAATTACCGCAAAAATGTTAAAAATCTCCACAAACACGCGGAAATATCGCGAAGATACAGAAGTTTTTTTCCCGCCCGTTCGTGGTATTTTCTGAGTGGTTGCGGCTCGCCAACTTACCCATGCGGTTGCTCATGGGCGCGGCCATCTTGTTTTCACTCTTCTCGCGGTGCATGATCGCGAGAAGAAAGACGTGATCGCGCGACCAATGATATTACTGCGGGCGCGAACTGTCGCGAGACAGAGCAAACGGCTACCAACAATCCAACACCTCGTGGAGAACGCGACCGGATCGGGAAAACTTGTTGGCGAACGCGGGGATTCAGGTAAGGCGATCGCGCGCGCGCGAGAATGTATTATTTTACAGCGCGAGCAAGAAACAAATTATCGCTAAGCTGAGGAATGCGGAAATTTTGACATTTTCGCGCTTTCCGCGGAACGCAAAAATGCCAAATTATCGCAATTTCCGTGAGCGGAACGGAAATTTAGCCCAGGCCTAGTGCTAACATACAAAATCACATGTTAGCACCCTTTTTCACTACGCTTCCCTGTGCATCTCTAATGAGATGTAAAGGGGGCGTTCCAGAGCAAAATAATACGAGAAATATCGCTAAGCGACATTTCTCCTATTATCAAGCTTCACGCTAACCCTGTTAGAGACAAAAGAAGCAGCGCTAACCACGTTTAACGCTGCTTTTTTACGTCTGCTAATTTTCAGACTTAGCCATGTAATCCAATGGGAGGTGGATTACATGGCTAAATCCACCATGGGCTATCAACAAGGATATCCCTATCCTTGTAGTTTTATCGGTGCATTACCAGCGATAACCTCCTAAAATGCCGCTATCGCTGGATTTTTCATCACCTAGGCGGTTAGCGTTGTTAATAACGCGATAACCAGGCGATATTATCCAGCGATAGCGGGCGTCAAAACAATTAATGCTAATCGCCCTTAGCGTTAATTTTCCCTGTTCCTTGTTAATATGCCCCTTAGTTTGTGGTGCCAGATTACATAACATGTTTGATTGGCACTAATACATGTAATTGTTGTTTAGTAAGTCAGAGCAAACAACTTTTACAAATGTATTATCGAAGTAGCTTTGTGGAAATGGTAATGTGTAACAAGAAGGTTTGTACCTATTTCTTGTTTTGCATTTTGTGGCGGTGATGTGTATTTTTTGTGCTATTGTGTTTTGTGCTGCATTATTACATTGTATTATTGTTATATTGCACTGTAGTTGCTGTGCTGCATTCTCTATTGGCTGTTTTTTGTGTTGTGCCCTGTTATGTTGTGTTATTATTTTCCTTTGTATTATGTCATTTTGTTATGGTAAATTGTGATTTTGCAATTAATATAGAGATGTCAACAAATGCTGCTTCATTGCCATTAGCAGAGGCTAACAATCATTTACTACTATCAAAGATGGTAAACCATTGCTGTTCCAGCAGTCCTACCATTTAGGACACCAGTCAGATCAGAACAGTGGCAGACACCAGTGTTTAATTATGACTTTCACTACTCACTTTATGTGATACCACGCATTACCATTTGTTATTGTGTTTCTCTCCTGGTTTTCATAAGCCCTGTTGGGTGCATGAAGATCGTATTTTTTAATTTCCCATTCTTGGTTAACTCACGTGATCTTTTCATGAGCAGTAAAAACTTTGAACAACGAAACAAACACTCCTGTATTCTTCCAAACGTCATGTGATAAATGCCACCCTTCAAACATGTTAACAGTTCTCCTTATTGCCGTTTTATTTAGTCCTTGAGACGCATATTACGTTGTGGACAATAATTATGCACTAAGGGACAGATCACAAAACACTTTTGACAGGCGCCATTGATTGTCCTGAGCAGGAAGTTAAGGTTTATTTCAAACCATACATGTAATATGAAAGAAAGTTTCTCAAAGTGTTAACATGTCACAAGAATGTTGTTTCCTACTTAATGTGTGACATTTCATTGTGGTAGTGATATCTTCTGTTATTTTTGTCCTGTTAGATTATTATCTGCATTACTGCAATGTGATGTTGTTGTGCTGCACTATGTTTTGATTTGTATTCTGTTTTGCTTTCTTTGTTGTGTTGTGCCCTGCTGTTTAATTGTGTTGTAGATGCACATGTCTTTAAAGTTCCTATGGCAAGCAATCATTTCCCAGTGCTGAATTTGTAAAATAGCATTGATGAAGATACCAGTCAGCCAAAATGGTACCAGAGGCTGTGTGGTAAATTAGCACTTGTAGTGCTCACTTCTGTGATAACACCCTATTGGACTTAGCCCTCTCTGCAGGGTCAACCCCAAACATTTTGCCTTCACCTCTCCTGTCTTCTGGAATTCATTTTTGTTGGTATTTTAACTCTGTGCATTTTACCACTGCTAGTCAGTATTAAAGTGCTTTTGTTCTCTCCCTAAAACATGGTAAAATTGGTCTACATCTGATTGGCACATTTCATTTACTTACAAGTCCTAAGTAGATGGTACTACATGTACCCAGTGGTAGCAAATTAGATGTTACTAGTGGGCCTGCAGCGGATATTTTGCCATGCCATGCACTATAGTAACCCTTTAAAACATGGCTCAAGCCCTCCATTGAAGCATGTAGTGCAGTTCTAAACTGCCAATTCGGCTTGGCAAAATAAACCTTTTGCCAGGAATAAACCATTAGTGCATTGTGGTTTAAAAATGTAGGACAGGTGTTTTTAAGTTTTACATGTAATAGTAGTGAAGAACTCCTAAATTAGTTTTTCACTACTGTAAGTCCTATTTCTTTACTTAGATACCATTAAGTAACCTTATTAAATTTAATAGGTGTCAACTATTGATTGGGAACAGGTAGAAATGTTCTGTTTGTACTCAAATTAATTGTAATTTCAAATCCTCTTCAATGATAAAGTCAGACTTTAGATTAGAATTTTGTAAATGCAAAATTTTAGAAAGTTGGCATTCTCTTGCCCAAAAACCTCTTAGGCATTCCAAGAGTTTCCATTTGCCTGGGCCCTGTTGGTGGCTCCCCCAATAAGAATGTATTTTTGGCACATACAGTGAATAATAGGAAACTAAGTGTGGGCAGGATGGTCCATCCTGCCAGGATGGTTAGGGGTGGAACTGTTCCTTGGCTCTCTTACATATCAAAGGGTTTGTCTCCAGCACAAACATAAAAACCTGACCCTAGTTTGTTGTCACCCCAGACGTCTTGAAGTATTCCCAGGGGAAGTGAAGAACTTACCTGAACCAGATGTGGAGAAGAACATTCAAATTCCTCCTTCTTTAAAGGTTGGCCTAAGGCATAAATATTGGGCATCCTGAATCACTCTTCAGTATATTCCTGGACTTATGAATACTACAGAGAAAGGGCTGTGTTGTTTCTCTGAGGTCTGCCCTGCTGTTTGAGGCTTTCCTTATCTGCCAGATGGCTGCCATGCAGCTTCAGACCTGTCTTGTTTTTCAAATGACTGCACTGCTGCTTCAGGCTTACCTTGTTCCGCAGAGGGCTTTCCTGCTCCTTGAGGCCTGCCCTGCTCTTTGCATAAGAAGACTGGACCTGATTTCTTCATCCCAGTCTACCTGAGTGACTCCAAGCAGTCAGATTGTCCGACCCCATGTTCTGAGCTACAGGAACACAACAAGGTCCAGAGGCCTCCCTGCTGATCTGCTGCAACTGGACTTGCCTGGACCTGAATTTGACCTGCCTGTGCCCTGCTGGCCTCTTCTAGAATCGAGTCCCTGATCCTCAAGAGATGCTTCTCTTGGTCCTGGACCCTTGGCTGGCATCAGAGTGCACTCTGCTACAAGAAAACAACAAATTCTGATGTTCTGGACTGTTTGAGCTGGACTTTGAGGAGGTAAATATTTCAGCAGAACTAACCTGGTCCATGTATCTGACCCGCGCCCCATTGCAGTCATCCTGAACTTGTGGCTTTACCCCGATCTAGCACAACCAGATGAACGAGTAGAGCTTTGTGCTTTTATGTGCTGTAGCTACCTAAAACTTTAAAACTGCATATCTTTGGTTCTACTGATTGAATTTTTGTCTTTTGGCCTCATTTTATTTAGTCAAATGTACTCTGTTTTTCTAAATTGGTTTGGTAATTTTTATGTTTAGTGTTTTTACTTTATTACTGTGTGTGTGCGCTGCATAAATACTTGACACTTTGCCTCTAAGCTAAACTTGACTGCTTTGTTAGACCTGTCGTCCTTAGGGTGGTATTCCCCCTACTTTTTGCTTGCTTATCTCTACTTGTTCCTATATCTTTTTACTGGTCTTAAAACTGTGAGTACTTTACCACTGCTAACCAGTGCTGAAGTGCATGTGCTTCTCCCCTAAAACATGGTGACATTGGTGTCTACCTGATTGGCGTTTTAAGCTGACCTGTATGTACCTTGTAAAGTGGCACAACATATAACCAGGGCCTGTAAGCTAAATGCTTCAAGTGGGTCTGCATCACAGGTTGTGCCACCCACACAAGTAGGCTTTCAAACCTGTCTCAGGCCTGCCATTGCAGAACTTGTGTGTGCAGTTTACTGTCACCCCTATGTGACATTTAAAGCCCCTTGCCAAGCCTTAAACTCCCCTTTTATTACACATAAGGTAGGCCCTAAGAAGCCCTAGAGAGTGAACATTCATCTGCTCTTAACTTTTCTCTGTGTGCCTGCAGCATGTCTTCAATACACGTCTGGGCTGGGTGACAGCTACACTTTGTGCATCCCCTCTAGACAGCCACAAACACAGGAAGGGTGGGTGTGACAGAGGACTCATCTGCATCCATTTGCCTTCTGATAGCCTTCCTGGGCAGAAAGGGGGTGAGGGAGCTAACACACACTTAAATAGGCAATGTCCTGTGTCCCACACAAAGGGCTGATAAAACCCCTCAGATGGCCTGGCAGACAGAGTTGTGATGAAAGGGGACCTGTGCGCTTCACAGAGCTTCTTTGAAGTCACATTTTGGTATAAGTCCTGGGCCTCTGACCCTACTAAATCAGTACACTACTGGACATGGGAATAACTCTGCTGGAGTAAAGATTGCTCACTGTAAGGATTGCCTCCTGTTTTCTGAAGTCTCAGAGACACAAGAGCAATACTGCTGATAATGCTGGACTCTGCCATCTGTGAATCCTACCCTTGCCTGCTTGCCTGAGGTGCCTCCTCTAGCCCTGGGTGTCAGAAGTGGGTTCTGCAGCTGATTTGCTACAAAACCGAAATAGCATCACCTTTGCGCTCATCTGAACCTATGCAGTGCCCTTCGATGCAGAGGCTGTTTGGGGACAGCTGTTCTACAGCCTGCATAGCCTGATGAAGAAGCTCTGCGCTGCTTGATGATGACACATTGCCTGCATCTCACATGGAGCTTGACGATTACGCAGTAAATGGAATGGGTGGAAAATAGATGCATCAACACTTCGCTCCATCCAAGGTACTTTTACAGCAGGATCTGCCTGAGTCTCATAGCTGGCCTGCCCTCCATCATGGTCGGCCAGAACTTTGGATTCACCCCAGTGTCTCACAATCTCAACTAACCCTTTAGCGCTATTGAATTCAAAGCACTGTTTTTGCATTTATTCTTTAAAAATGCACATCTTGAATTATACTTCTTGTATTTTTGTTGTTTTGGTCTTCATTTACTCAGATAAATATTCTCTATTTTTCTAAACCTATTTGAAGTATTTTTGTAGTGTTTTCCTTGTGGTACTGTGTGTGTTTGTTTCACAAATACTTTACATTGTCCCCTAAGTTAAGCCTGCCTACTCTTTGCCAAGCTACCAGAGGGTGAGTACAGGTTAATTTAAAATATGTAATGTATCTTACACTGATTAGGATTGTGGTCCCTACTTGGACAGGGTGCAAGCCTCTGCCAACTAGAGATTAAGGGGCTTATTTACAAGCCCCTTGCGCCTCTGGTGCGTCATGTTTTATATGGGAAAAAGTGATGCACCTATGACACAAGGGTCGCACCAGCGATCCGCAGCGGTGGGGCAGGTAATGAGCTGGACTCAAGGAGGCTAAATATATCACATGACTGCAGCATCTGCCGGCACAGCCAATCATCCCGATCAGAGGGGTTGGGCATAAGGAACGGGACTTAGACGTTCCTTACAGTGCTTAGACACTCTCTACCTGATTTCGGGTACCATGTGATTATAGGGGGTCCTTTTTCCTGATTCCCATTTTTCTTATTTAACTTCACTTAATGGTCCTGATGAAGTGCACTAGGATCCATTAGGGATCATCCATATGCGCAAAACATTTTGACCTAGATTGCACCTTTTTATTTACTTACGTTCACGGATTGAGAGCAGTAGGAACACACTTAACCCTCTGCAACATTTGCTCATAGGAGGGGCACCTCTCCATTACTTTTAACCGTATCTTCCGGACCCCTGAATTAAACTGTTTTCTGGGTACTGAGTAGGTAATTTTAACACATAGACTCACGTCTCTAGGCCCACACACCCGTATGCACAGCTGCGGCATCTCCTTTAAAAGATCTCCAAATAAAAAGCCCTCTCGCTGGGCCCGTGGGGGACAGCAGCGCCACCCCCATGAGCAGCTAAGCCCGATGATGTAGCATGACACTCGCAACGGTGTGTAAGGGCACTACTTCCAAAAGAAGGAATTTCCCCACCTGCATTTAGACCTTTCTGGTGAATTTCTTGTGTCTACACAGACACCACCTGTGAGAAGTTGGCCTAGTATATGCTGTCCACTAAGTATAGTGGGCACCCTGTACCAGTCAAAACAACCCCTTTTTGGTAATAGGTTAAAGACAACCTTTATTGAAAGCTATCCTAGTGGTAGCTATGGAGAGCAGCCTTCATGCTAAGTCTTGATGGAATGTAAAGCAGCTTGTTTTACCAGTCTATAATCTCTTGAATTGCTAAATGAAAGTCAACCACACCAGGTATATATATAAAATATATGTATTTATTTCTAAACAAACCCTCCTAGTCTCTTTATGAGGCTAGAGGTCAAAACACATAAGTTACACTTCAAATATGACAGTAAAATAGCACAAATACACGTCAGGCCCTAGGGGCGAGCCAAACCATATACTAAAACAGTGGTATAAGAACCACGACTTAACTAGACACAAGGCCTAGAGCCTGTAGAATCGCTGGGACCCCAAGGAACTACCCAAGGTAGTGACACAGGGGACCCACGGGGGCCATGTGCAGTGTGAGAACACAGCCACGAGGTCCCATTAGCTTCTGTGGGGAAAGTCGCTGTTAGATTTTTAAAGATTAGGGACACTTAGAAATGAGTCAGGACCAAACCCTTTGGGACTTAGGAAGTTCCGGCGCCAACACCCACCAGGGTACTGGAGTACTTGTGTTACCTCACCCAGGGAAGCCGGGTGCATAGGTGTCAATTGGTGTCCGGTCGCATTGCGTCGTCGATTTCAATGGGAGCTGGCAAGGAAGTGCTGCTGCCGGGAAGATGCAAAGTGTCTGAAGAGATCCAAGCCTGGATCGAAGTTGAGAACAACCTGAAAGCAGAGGGGAAAGAGTCTGGGTCACTTGCCAATGATCAGGAGGACGATAGGCAGATGCTCACCGATGTCGGGTGATTTCAGGTGAATGAGGTGAAGCTTGACTCTTCAGCGACAAGGACCAGGAGGTGTTGAGGACAACCAGGAGCTGGATTCAAGCTGTCCCCCAAAGGATGTCGAGTGCGGCAGCGTCGCTGCCCGGATTGGACACAAGCCTTGACAACAGCTACCCACGCTGAAAAGAGAAAGATGCTTCGGTGTAGATCTGTGGGAGTCAGGGCACGTCTGGTTGCGGCCTCGGATGCCTGGGTTACCGACGGACAGAGCGGTGCCCCACGCCCTGTGCAGCAACAAGGTGAGGTGAGGCTAGCATCCCAGTAACACGGGATGCATCAATTTCCTGTGACACAACAAAAGGATACACAGGACGCAGTAGGTTGTATTGTTTCAACCACTCAAGTTTGTGTTTCTCACTTTATTTTCACATAATTTTGCAGTAGTATCTATCCTGGGTCCTGATGAATGTCTCGACCATAGTCTGGTCATTGGAGGCGGAAACATGTAGACCATTTTTTCTATCTATAGGATTGGGGCTTATTCTGTTAAAAGCCCTTACACTGAGGTATTTTTAATCTTGGCACGATGTTAGTTTCAATAAAGTTTTAATATAGCATTGTAGCCATTTTTAACTGATCACTGTATCACTGTATCACAACAATAATAAATCTATGCACTGCAAATCATCATTTATAACCACCTTAAAACCATCTGTGCATCTGGAAGTACAAAGGGTCACCACAACCCGACACCTTGGGACGTTTTTCCTATAATTGGTGCGGGTAAGAAGGTGATAAAACTAAACCCAGATGATGATATCAGCCTTGGAGGCTAATGATGGGAATCTTTCTAGGCATGTGCTGACAGATGCTTAGTTGGGAGAAATGTGGTGAATAGGGTGCGTTGGACAATGCATATTTAGCTCTCGGGTTTTCATTGAAGCCTTCCTAGAGACCTCCTCTACCCGGTGTTATATAATTGAGGAAAAGGGGATCAGGTAGAATTAGGTCTTTAAATATTGTAGTCCCCAAGACCCTAATTAAAAGAAGTAGTTTTTTTGTCACGTCTGGAGCAACCAGGGAAGCTCAAGGAAAATCAAAGTTACCCCCTCAGGGGCCCACCAGTCGACGGACTAGGGATAGCGAAGGGACCTCGAGAGGAATCCCAAAATGGCGGCCCACGGGTCACTCGGGGTGACTCGGCTGACCATCTTCAGTGGATATTTTGCTCGAGGTGGGGGCTACAAGTAACCCCAAGCACGACTTCAAGAGATGTCGAGAAGTCAATGCACTTGCAAAAGTGCACGGTGACCAGGAGTTCCGGTTCCATGCTATTCACGAGGGCTGCGGGCCTCAGCTTTGCTGGGGACTTGGGTCGTCCTCTGAGATGTCTGGAAATCCTCTTCCTGGGCTGCAAATACTGCGGAGTCCGGCGGGAGCTTCGGAGATGCAGACCGGCAAATGCTGCCAAGCAGGGGAGTCACTCCTTGACGCCAAGGGAGATTTCTTCAGTCCTCTAGTCTTTAGTAGAGCGTCTAAGTTCCAGGATTCAGCTTCAGAGTTTTGTCCAGGGCTATCTAAAGTTCCGGCTACAAAGGTTCCTTCCTTATACCTAAGGAAAGGGTTGGACTAACTCTAGGGACCCACCTATGGGAGGGTTTGGAAAGAGGGGTGGCTACACCCATTTCCTTTGTCCAGTTTCACACCAGAGCAGGGGCTGAAAGCCCCTGAACCGGTTTGAGCTGGACTATGCACAGAGACACCAAATGTGCCCCCAGTGCAGGACTTCAAAGCACTGAGAGAGTGCTCCCACCCAGCCCCAATACACATAAGCCTGTCTGGGAGGTGGTTACACCTCCCTGTGACAGGAAAACTATTGTCCAGGCCTCCCCTGCTGGAGTTTCGGTCAGCAGCAGGAGGCCAGACTGTCTGTGGCTGCAGCATCCATTTTGTGATGCAAGGGCTCTATTAGATTTCTACCGGATATACCAGTACTACCATGTCTCTCACTCTAGAGGGGTGGGATCATATCCTCACATCAAGAACTGATGTGGGGGTATGATTCCAAGGTGTTTGACACCAAACACAACATGTTTCCGTGCAGCCAGTCCAAAGTTAGCATTAAACGTTTAAGATATAATGCACTTAAGAGTATATGGTCAGGCTGCACCACTGACAACCCCGGAGAAGAGATTCCGAAGGCTGCAGAGGGGCTCAGCTCATGCCTGGGCACTCTCTCACATATAACCAAGCACCCTGCCTTCAGGATTGATAAGGCCTGCTATAGGGGTGACTGATAGGTTTCTATGTGCAGTGATAGGTGAGGTATAGTGAACCTATACCTTAGTAAGGGGTGCATGCACCACCTTTCCCAGGCTGCAGTAGCATACCTGTGGTGTCATTTTGGAGGGCTTCCGAGGGGTGGCACAATACATGCTGCAGCCCCTGGTAGGCCTCTGGGGTACCTATGCCCTGGGTACATAGTATACCATATACTAGTGACTCACAAGGGTACCCCAGAATCCAATCTGGAGTGTACCTGAAGCACATGCAATCAATTTATAGAGGAAGCTGCTAGGCTGGGGCTCTGAATAGCAGGGTCCCAGCCAGATTAAAGTCCAAAAACAGTGAAACACGAGCAAAAAGTGGGGGTATACATGTGAAGCAGATCCTACTCTCCTACACCACCACCCAACCAAGTTGGTTGATTATCCATCACTTGTAGGAACAGCTACCCTCTAGTGATTATGATGTATTTCTTTAGGAGCATTGGTACTGGACCTACTTTTTTTCAAATAAGCTCCTTGTCCCCCCTCTCCCCATTGTGTTGCGTCTTTTAAATAAACCCCCAATTTCTAACAGTTGCCTAACCAATATCTAATGTTCATACATGCCCATTGTTTAACTGTATTTCAATACAAATGTGCTGTATTGTACGTCTCTCAGTAAATTCTGTGGCTATGGAGGGAGTGTGAGAAAGTGCACTTTTGACATGGTTAGCCACCACTTTTTGCCTGGTATTGATGTGGTTTTGATTGCGGTGCACAGGGTCCCTTCCAGCCAGGTCCCCTGTGTGAGTGCTTCTTCCCTAAAATCATATCCACAACTGGTAGTTCTGCCCCTGTAAGTTCCTAGTAAGTGGTACCCTGGGTACCTTGGGCCTGGAGGCTGAAGAGGGTCCCCTCGTACCCCCCTCACTAGGACCATGCCTCTGCCCCTACAGCTTGCATGCCCCTGCGAGGAGAAAACAACAATGTTAACATCTCAGATTCCCCAGGACCATGATCACTTCACTGAAACCAGGAGTGTTTGGTACCAAACAATTCCTTGTAATTAATCCATACTGATGCCAGTGTGATATTTATTAAATCATGTACTCAGAAGGCACCTCAGAGATGCCCCCTGAAGCCCTACTGACCCTGGTGTGGATACTGATTAGCTTTAGGCAGCCTGCCACACACACAGACAAGTTTCGGGACCTATGGGTGGAGAGCCTCTACTCTCTGGGACCGGAAGCAATGCATATCCTGGGCGGATGTGCCACACCTCCTTCCCCAGGATTGGCACAGTGCTCGAAGGGGATGCTTCAAAGGCCTGCCAACTTTGTAATGTGACCCCAGCAGATGGCAGCCCCCGGTTTCCACACTCACACTTGGGAAAACCGGTGGGAAATTTCAGAAGAATAGGAGGTGTGCCCACCTCTGCTAACTTCACTCCAGAGGTGGGGGAGGCAAGGGTGGCTAGTTGAGGGTGGAGTCACGCCAGGGCCCTACCTGTTAGTTCCTTAAAACACCAACAAAATCTAGTATTTAGGAGGCTCCCTCAGACCTTAAAACAAGTTAACAGCAACCTAAGAAGAAGGACCAGGAAGATGCCGTGCAGCGAAGCCTGAGGATGGCTACTGACTTGGCCACAGCCCTACCGGCCTGTCTCTAGCTTCAAAGACCCTGCAAGAATATGATGCCTGTCCTGCAGCCAGTGACATCCAGAAACCCGAAGAAGACTGCCTGACTTTTGACAAAGACCAGAACTCCAGAGGACAGCTATTCTGTCTCCAAGAATCCAACTCAAACACAAAGGTCTCCGATGCCCTCTCTGCACCCAACGCCTCCGACCCATGTCCTGGTGGCCACCAACTCAGAACAGGTTCTCCAGTGATCTTGGCTGACCCCTCCTGCATTCCACAACTACACCTGTAGCCTGAATCCCGAGGATCCCCCTGACCGCAACAGGTTCTGGTAAGAAGACTCTGATATCTAAAGGCACCTCTGCACCGAAAGCCCCTGGGCCTTGGTGAGCTGAATCGACGGTGCCCCTATGACCCCCTACAACTCTACTTATGTCTCCCCTCATTGGTCTTCCTCCTGCAACCTCCGTTAGGACACCTGCAGCCTGATTGTTTAAAGCAAAGTCTCTATTGAAAAGCATTGGGCGCCCAGCGCTGATATTGCACCCTGCACCCAGCCGCCCCAGTGCAACTCATGGTGTATATTTGGTGCGGCTTTTTGGCTCTCCTTTGTGCTAGCCCTAATCCCAAAGACTTGGCCCCTGCCACTGATTTATCTACCTACAAGCAGTGTGGTTTCAAGCACCCCCAGTCTCTATTAAAACAAATTGGGCTGAACGTCCATTTTGATCTCTGCATCCGGCCGCCCCTGTGCCATTGATGGTGCTGTTTTGGTACCCACCTGATCCTTGCCCCTTGCTGACCTTTGTTCTCAAAGACTGGAACTGTAAGTTGGATACTTACCTCTATAACTGCATTATTATTTTACTCCATAGGATAACATTGAACTGTTCAGAAAGTGTCGACTTTTGAAAGTTAAAAGTATTTTATTTAAAAACACACTTACCTTAATGTAATGATCTTGGTCTTAAAATAAAACACACAAATGTCTTTTTTTTAAAAAATAGGTTTGGATCTCCTTTTTGAGTCGTGTGTCAGTTATTGGTCAATGTTGTGCAATAAATGTTTTACACTCCTCTGTGTTAGGCCTAAGGCTGCTCACCAACACTACCTCTAACAGGTCACATAGAAATTGTGTGATGTTAGACACAAAGTCACTCTGTTATTCACTGTTAAACTGGGGATCTTGGAGAGCAGTGCACTCACTTTTTTACTCAACACGAGAAGGCCTGGTTGGATATATTTACCAAGCGGTCTGACAGTTCCTCTCAATCCCTCTCCCACTCCAGCCATAGGAAGGTCCAGATAGCAGACTCTGTCCATCGGCTATGCCGCAGATGCTCGAGTTGCAGTGCGCCTTCACTTGCGCAATGCTAAAAGGAGCAGCAGGATGCAGTGGTGGCCTCTCTATGGGGCCTTTTGTCAACCCCACGTTTGCTTTATTCAGACTCCAAAGTTTCAGGAGATGACCAGATATCTCATTTATGGCACAATCTATTGCAGATTTGGAGTAACTGTCTCCTGGTAATTGCATGTTGATTCCCAAGTTCACTTCATATTTCTTCTGGCTTAGTGTGATATCCTTATTTATCCCAGTGGTTTGCCGCCACCGCAGAAAAGCCTGTGGTCCCTTGAACCCACATACTTCTGGGGGTTGTCTTGACCCTTTATATTATGGTATGCTGATTCTTCGGTGGGGCTGGAGACTTCTTGTTATTGTGGCCACATCTATCTCTGTATTTCCTCAGCACAAATGGTTGAAGAGCTACAATGTTTATTGTGTTTTCTTTTCCCCTGCCCTTAGTTGGATAGTTCTTTTTCCCCTACCTATTTTGCTTGCCATTTATGGACAGCTGTATTAAAAACTGCTCTATGGATGCTTTATGCATTCATTCAGGGTTTTATGACTGTCTGTATGGTTACATTTTGCTCCAATTGTCATGCTCCTCTTTCTTAAATGAGGCATTTACAATTCCCAGGCAGTTTACTCCCCAGTGGTCTCACACATACTTACTTCATGGGAAACCTATAACTTGGTTGCCTGGAATGTCAGGGGCATGACCTCCCTGAACACGTGATAAGGTACATGCAGCATTGCTCTGTTGGAAGGCTCATATCGTCCATTTACAGCAAGCACATTTAACGGTGGAGGTATCCCAATTGCAATCCAAGTGAAAGGAGAAGGTATTTGAAACAGGGCATTCCACTTATGCCTGTGGTGTGGTGTTGTTTATCAGAGCCGGTCTACCATTCTGAGTAGAAAAAATACACATTGATTCTGAAGACCTTATTTTGTTAGTCAGAGGCTCCCTTAATGGGCGTCCATTAGACTTGGGGGACATTTAAGCACCACATACTGAGCAGTTGGCCTTTTGGTCCCATATAACTGTTACTATGGCTGATTGGCTTATTGCCCCAGGTAATTTAGAGGGGATGCTACATATTTTCATTAGTGGCTGAACCATTGGTCCTTAGATGACACATGACGTCTTAAACGTTACACACACAGGAATTTTCATGTTATTCCCTAGTCCACAAACCACACTTGCAGCAGACAGATATGTTTCCTCCCCACTCCTCCATACAACTGTAATCTCTATACACTATTGCTCTCAAGATCTTTCTACCCATAATCCCTTGACCATGGATCTGGCCTGCGGAGTTCTGCCATCTTCAATCTCCGTATGGAAGTTCTCAGTCACAATGCTTGAAGGCATAATCTTTTGTCAAACACATAGATTCCTTTTTTTGAGTTAACGCTGGTGCTCCTCCTCACTGGATGAGTCAGAAGCTTTCAAAGTGGTCACGAGGGGGCTATGTATCAAAACCACAATGGGTGTTCTCAAAGTGCTTGCAAGAGATATCTCGGTGGTGGAAGCCTCCATGTTGTGTATTGAACAGGTTCTGGCAACTTCTCTAGACAAATTGGATAATCTCCCAGTGACATAGGCTTATCTTTATAATAAAATAGAGTTGCTTTGCTGCCATAACCATACCTCATACTTTGCCTGGACCAATAATGAAGGTGACAAACCTGAAGAGGCTGGCTAGTCCCACTATGCAGACTTGCTAGTCATCTCTCTCCCTTCAGGGGACAACCCACACACTCGACAAACCATAAACTCTGCCTTTCATGTATGTATTCCTCTTCCCTGCCTTTCTCCAGAGGATGCGATGGATCTAGATAAGTTAATTATGACCCAATAGATTAACTCTCTTTAGAAGGTCCTACCATGATGAAAGGTCACAGTAATGGACGGCTTGCCGGTCTAGTTCTATGCACAGTTTGCTCACACCCTGGCACCTAAATTACAGTCACTCTATCAAGCCATTTACACAAGTTTCCCCCTATCCCATAATGCTGCACTCATTTCCATTTTGTTGAAGCCACACAAGGACGCGTACGATGTTGCAGTGTACTGATCACTATTCATCTTAAAACCCACCTACAAGATCCTCAATAAAATCTTGGCCTGTCACCTCCTCCTAGTATTATAATTCATAGAGATCAGGCGTCCATCGTTTTGGGCTGCTGCATACATCTCTCATCCCACGCCGACTTTGGCACATCAAGGATGAATCGGCAGCTCAATTCCCTGATGCAGTCTGCATTGCCCTAGTGTTAGAGAAAGCTTCTGATTCTTTGCAATCGGATGATATACACAGAGTGTTGTGACTGTTTGGCATAGGCCCCTGTTGGAGGATGTGGATTCAGATACTGTATTCCACTACCACAGCTCGTGGAAAACAGACAGGTGTGTTTCTGCTTCGTGACCCATGTGCAGAGTCCCAAGACAGGGCTGCCCTCTTTCAGTGCTACTATTTACCATGGCAATGGAGCCTTTGTTGGCCCACCTCCATCTTCACAGAGTCGACTGGGAGTTACCAATATGAGGCCAGACCCAGATCTCTGAATTTGCGACTCTCTCAGGTCTTAAAGTGAGCTGGGATAAGTCTTGTATTTCTCCTTTGGAAAAAACTGACAGACTCCCCCTCAACTGCAGCTGGACGCCAGGCTACAATTTGAAATGGTCCCATTCAGATATCTGGGCACTAACATTTACCACTCTCCCGTAGAGCTGCATGGTGGCAACCTGGGCAAAGTGATGCGAGTGCTACAATCTAAAATAAGTCTCTGGGCATCTTTACCTCTTTCTGTAATTGATAAGGCGGATTTAATGAAAATAATAGTCCTCCTCAACTCCTTTACTATTTAACCAACCTTCCTTTCATCATCCCTTGATTCTTCTTTAAACAACTTGATTCTTCCCTGACAGGCTTGCTCTAAGGCTTGGGGTAATGCCGGGAATCCCTCGCTACACTGAAACGTCCAGTAAAGGCAGGTGGGCACACCCTCCTGGACTTTGAACGCTATTACCTGGCAGCACAGTTGCAATGGCTTCTCTGGACGCTCTATTTATGAGGCATGGCTCTGAAAAAACTGGCTTTCAAGATGGATTTTATGTTACCTTGTGTTCCCCCCACCTTTGCTCCTGCCTTCCCTCAGGTGGGCTGCAGACCACAATTGGTAATTTGAGACTGGAAAACCTATGATCTTGGCATATGACTGGACTTCCCACAGCTGGTGATTTATTCCTTCATGGTGAATTGATGGACTTCCCACATTAGTAGCAAAGTATAATCTTATGTCCAGACAATTTCTCACCTGCCCATACATTAAACAATACCTCTTCAATCTAGTTCATGCTCAACATGAATTGCTGCTGACTCAGTAGGTTTACCAAACTCTCTACATGGCAGGTACATGAAGTAAGCTTACCAGGTGGTTTTATAGAGCATTTTTGCAAAACGATAAATCCCAAACTTCTCTCCGAATTTTCTGGGAGACAGACTTCGATCAAATATTTTATGACTCAAACTGTTCAAAAGTATTGGAACACCACCATAAAGTATCCTGAAGGGTCCACTTCAAATATATTCAATTTAGTTTTCTCAACTTGGCCTATCTTACACTAGCTCTTATTAACAAACCTTTTCCAGGCTCTGCTGAGGGATGCCCCTGATGTTTACTCCTCGAGGCAGACCATCTTCACATGCTGTGGACCTGTCCTCTGCTCCTGACTTACTGGACCAGGGTACTGCAAATAGGACCACTATGACTGGTCTCTACTTCACTAGCATGCCTGATGGGGTGCTGTTAGAAGGTGGTTCTGACACTATGGGCCGCCCAGATTTTTCGCTTTTTGAGCACCTAATTGTTGAGCTTTTACTGTGGGTGAGCCTCACAAGTTGGGACTCACCCACAGTGAACTCATAATGAAAGAGACTGCATGGGGATTTTACTGGTGTCCCCCTGGCTTGACCAGGCCGCTGCACAGCAGCAGGAGTGAGGGACACTGGGCTAGTTACATTCAGGTACATGTGGACATGCGTGTGCACATGTGTGCGGGCTGTGCAGATGAGATTCCTGGTGTGCGCAGCACCAGGGCAGATACAAGGTGAATGTCATGGCAGGACTTATGCAGAATTGGGTGGTGACATGGAATAGGCTTTATATACTGGGAAGAAACGCCAGGGAAAGTCAGTGTGTTTTACTTTGTTTTTCACTTCATTATTCCCTTATGGGGATGTGGAGCCCATGGGCTAGATTAACTTTCCTAAGGCCTACAGATTCCAGACACGCACTAAAGTCCACTGTAACAGGTGTGAGAAGAAGTATTCTGCAGAGTCCAAAGTCATATTTGTACTGCTTATGGGTCATCCAGAAATGTCATATTTCTCTGCGTCTGCCATAACCAGGGCCTGGCTGAGGGCTGACGTCAGCAGGATGGATTGATAACCTTTCTTCCACAAGCTAAGGCCTCCTCTCCACAAAGAGAAGATGGGTGGGGCTACAGGATCATCCATCAGCAGCTATCACTGGGTGCCAGCCGTGGTCGGTAGTAGGAGTAACTGCAGGGCGGTGACGTGGAGAGGGGGAGGGGAAGGGTGGGGGGTAGAAAACTATGGATTACGGTGGTGTACAGGTAAGTTAACATATAAATTAATAAAACGAATTTTGTTGCGTGCACTGCATCCCCAAATGCGATGCTGTGCACGCAACGAAATTCGTTTTAATAATGTATTTGTTAACTTACCTGTAAACCTCCGTAATCCATAGTTTACTACCCCCCACCCTGCCCCTCCCCCTCCCACATCACCGCCCTGCAGTTACTCCTACTACCGACCACGGCTGCTGGGTGCCAGGCACCAGGCTGCACCAAGGAGGGAAGGCAGCAAGGAGGGAAGTGGCTTTTTCAGAGACAATGTGGGCAGAGACCCTGTACGATGCCATTTTTGAACAAATCCAGAGGCTGGGCAGGAAGGAGGGAGCAGGGGCAGTGAAGTGATGTGATGCTGTTTGATAGGACAAACAGAGACTTCCTGCCAGCCCCCTACTCAACTTTTAAAAAGTGCTTGGACAGGAAGAGAAGCTCTCTCTGGGGTGTGGTCTGCTGAGGCAGAAGGTGCTGGAGCCTGGCGCAATGGGCAGTTGAAAGGAGGATCCCCTGACTGCCACCAGGATCCTGAACAGCGCCAGGAGAAGAGTCCAGGACCAGTGTGCAGGAGCAGGGGCCTCTGCGCAGGGAGAAGAGAGGCCCATGATAAGAGCAGGCGAAAGGCTGGCGCAGGGAGCCAGTGAAGACAGCTCCCTGCAGAATCCCCCCTCTCAGAGCCCCAGAGGGCAAAGGAGAGTGCTCCCAGTGGCTGGGGAGCACCACCAGGAGAAAGAAGAGGCCAAAAGCAGGACAATTGGCCCCCTGGAGGCTGATATATGCCCCCCAGAAGGTGAGCGACCTTTGACCGCAGTCGGATCAGAGAATGCCCCCGGGGTTGGGTCAGGTCTCGGGGGCTGCCCCTAACAAGAAGAGGAAGCCGAGGAGCGCCGTCGTGCTCCCTGTGAATTAATTCCCAAAGTGGGGGTACCAGGAGCCCACCTTCGCCTCCTGAAGCCACAGGACGAGGGGGGGCCATTGCACGTCCCCCTCGCAGAAGAAGACACAGTCGGGGAGTGCCGTCATGCTCCCCGTGAATAGGTGCCAGAGGGGTGCCAGGAGCCCACTCTGGCCCCCAAGGAAGAGCGGTGGTCCGGGAGCACCATCGCGCTCCCCGGGAAGGAGTGCCTGGGGGCCCGGGATCCCACCTCTGGGCCCCGATGTGAAGGAGGGGCCCGGGACCCCATCTCCAGGCCCGAAGCAAAGAAGAGGACAAGGGAGTGCCGCCCCACTCCCCCGCGGCATGAGGAAAGCAGGGAGTGCCATCGCACTGCCCCGAGGTCCGGTCGGACCCGGCCGAAGCTGCGTGTCTGTCCGCAGGAGTGGGCAGACAAGAAGAGTCGTGCCGGCTCCCACGGCAGCACGCGAGGGTGCTGGCCAGGCGGGGAGCCAGCAGGGGCAGCCGGGGGTGGGCTCCCTGGGCTGGCCTCCAACATAGAGAGACCGGATGTAAGGAGGTATAAGGGGCCTGGGTGGGACTGGGCCCCCAAAAATGCACTGATCGGCCGGGGGTGGGCTCCCCGAGCCGAATCACTCACCTGGGGGTCCGGGTGGGACCGGACCCTCCAACGAGAAAAACAGCATCCGGAGGCGCACATCACAGCTCTCCCTGGTGCAGCAGGAGAGCCGCTGCTATGATAATCAGGGAATCGATGAGAAGCGCCCCATAATGTCTTGCAGGCCAGGAATGGCCTACAAGGAAATATCTGTGTTTTCTCAGATTGTGGTGGCCCCAGGAGGATGGGGTCACCATCACACGTGTGCCAGGGTCCAGGGGGAGCTACAGGAGCAAAGCAGTCTCCCCCAGCACAACGAAGAAAAGTCCATTCCTAAGTCTCATGGGGACTTGAAAAGGATAAGCCCTCAGGGACTCAGCCAGCATTTTAGCTCCTTTTGGGCTGGAACTTTTGTTCTACAGCTGGAGGAGTTTTGAGGAGTGCATCAAGGAGTGAAGGGCTGAGTTGGGGATGTCTGGAGAAGGGCATCCCCTGGAGGTGAAGAGGTGTAATTTCACCCATAGTGAATTCACTAATGTTATTCCTTTTATAGGGACTGAAGGTCACGTGTAATGTGAAGTACCTGTGTAAGGTGATGTCATAAGCAAAGTGGGGTTATGTTGCCAGACATTCCTGCTAGGGTGTCTGGCTGTGTATGCGTAATCCTTTGATTTCATCTGTGATGCCTTTAGGGGCTGTAAATGCAACACATTCTAATGATCCACAAATGTGATGAGTACTGTCATTCTAAAGTGATGCTTAAACATGTATTCTTGCTGCTGCGCTTAGGTGAAGAGCCCAGACTGCTAGCCCTTAAGATGTAGAGGTGTATACTTCATGGTCAGTAGGAAATACTCAGTCAGGGTTGTGTGTCATCAAGGCAGGGTTACCTATTTTAAATGCTTGTTGAGATAAGGGGGTGGGTCGCCACTGGGATGGTGCCAGTGGGCAGGGCCCTTGCTCCAGGTTAGGTTCAACTAACTGCATTGGGGGCAAGATGATGTGCATACATGGGAGTGGTGGTACTAGACCCCGCCCCCCTGCGGGAGGGGTGGAGATGTAATGCAATATCACAAAGTAATTCCAACAGCTTATGTATATTTGTAAATTGTTGCATAGTATTGAGTAGTGTGTGTGTTTAATAAATGCACTCTTACTTTTATAAAGAAAAGTACAGGCTGGACAATCAATTATTGAGTGATATTTCTGCGCACCTGCAAATGGCGATTACTAGCCTACACCACCTCCCTTGTGTAAGCCTCAGTCTGCTCTGCAACACTAACTTCTGAGAGTCAGGCGCTACAATTGGGTGTTTGGTTCCCAGTGAAGGACAAATGTAGTCATGTTATTTGTGCAATCCTCACAGATGCTGCCTCGTTTTCCAACAGGTGCTCTTGGGTATCGCCCTGCCCTAGAGAGACTTGCGGTCTGTGAGTCTGTACCGTGCCTCTCCTCCCCCTCACGTTTTACACTTTTCTTCCAACTCTCTCTGTGTATGTTCTCAGGAGTCTCCCCTTCACTCTGGGGCCAACACTAGCATGCCAGTGCCTCAGGTGCAACGAGAATCAACCCCAAATATGGTGTGTGCAGAGTCTCAACACATTACCACACACACTCCAGCTATGTGGGAATGTTCTTTGCATCACCTCCTTCTCCTCAAGCACAGAGGTCACATATGGTGATTCACCTACTCTGAATCCTTTCTGCAAGCAGGAGCAGGAAGCTGCACTCCTGGTGTGGTGTGGTCTTTACCAGACCATTGCTGAGTGTCTTAGACCGCAAGGTCTTGGCAATCGGCCCTTAGTTCAGCTTCACATGTTCCGGTCACTCCTTGGTGGTTTCAAACATGCACAAGCTGATCAGATCTTCTCAGCTAGTTGCAGCCATGCACTGGCTGATCTTCAGTTTGGCAGTTATGTCCATGCACAGGCTGATAAGAATAGGCAGTCACAGCCCCAACTAGGCCTCTGCAATTTCAGTTATGGAGCTCGAGAGGATCTGGCACAAACAGTATGTAGCCCTGCCAACACTCGGATCCAATCATCGCCCTCTCACTATACTCTCTTCTAGATGCCCTACAGATGCTGGCAATGCACTGCACCTCACTCCTCCCTACATTCACCTTCCTCCGGCAAGATTGTCTGGCTCTTAGCCTCTCTAAGCAGGCAGGCTTTATGGTGCTTCAGAACAGGTATACAGCTTCTCAACAAGAGATCCTGATTTCATGTGATGTCAGCTCAAATATGGAGACTGGCAGTCAGGCAGAGAGCAGTCCTGAAACAAGTTTTGAAACAAGTTTATAAACAACTGGCAGACAGGAGATATATATCCACTTTCTTAAACTCTAGAACTGGTTTAGCGTTGTTCACCTTGCAGGTCTCCTCCATAGGCTGTACTCCAAACACATCCTTTGTGAGGAGTGATTCTTCTCAAAACAGGGTAATTACCAAGCTGGAGCACCCACAATAGAGGCAAAAAGGGGTGTGAGGCTGTCATCAGCCCAACTAAAGGAGAAATCAGCGAAAGTCTACACCTCACCTAAAGGATTCCTATTCTTCCACAACAGAGTCTGTTGCCCCGCCCCTCAGTCCTACTCTCCACCAAATGGAAGTGTTAAAGAATAATGATCTGAAACTTATTGGTAAGCAAATGGCCTACCTGATTATCTAATTCTCCCATCTCCACTCTCCTCATTTCAGTGAATAGAACTTCTCCCCCTAGCTTCAGTGATGTGAGCAATGCACTTCTGTTGTCTGGGAACACAACACACATCTCCATTTCGTGCAAAGGCATTGCAAGTGTATCTAAAACAGATCCCATTTGCCTCCAGTACTGTGCCTCACTCAAATACACCATGCATGTACCACACAGACTGAACGCATCAACACTTATATCATACATTAAGAATGTTGGAGCAAGGATCTGGGTAGTGGACCTTTCCATGAGTGAGCCAGTAGGCCTCCACTCCAGTGCCTTAGATAAAAATATTAGATTACACAATGGATTTTCAAATCATAGTACGCTGCCACCACAATTTGATGTAATAAACCTATGACAGGAAAAGCAGCCCACTGTCAGTAAATATGAGGGCACTTTGTGTGCTCCTCAGGGTCACAGGATATGTCCAAGACCAAGTCATGTCAGAGAGGCCTAAACATCTGAACAGGCAGTATATTAGTGTGATGTCAAGGACACAAATCAAATCTCAGATACAGATGCACGCAGTTGGACACACAGGGCAGGGGATCACCCCTATTCACCATGCAGGAGATATTCCTGTCCCAACAAACCAGCTTGTAGGAGTCTTATAGCTAAGGATTCAGAAGTAGTAGTGAAATGGGTAAACCTAGTGGGCTTTATTCACAAAGGTATATTTTCAGGTGCAGATTTACTTACATATAAATTCACTCTTACACTTTGTAGTAACTTAACTACATTTAGCTATTCAGCATTTCTGAGTGTAATGTTGTTACCATCGGGTGGAGTCAAATTTGCAATTGTAATGTTACTACTGCTAACGTTTTGCATGTGAGGAGAAATACCCACAACTGAGGTGGAGCTCTCCCTACGGTGAAGAACAGGTACAAGTTTGAAAGTTCACTAAATGTTAATATAATTTCAGTAATGTAGTTTAATGTTAAATAGTGACATAACATAATTGTATATATATTTTTTAAATTTGGAACAAATTAAAAACATTACATCAGTGTTATCTTAAAAGTGCATACATTTTTAATTAATTTAAATGTATCAAAATAATGTTTACAGTGAAATGTTTAATATTATGTAATCTGTATTAAATTATTAAAGTTATTCATAGAATTTATTTTAAATTAAAAAATACATATATATTTGTGTGTGAGTGTGTGTGTGTTTGTATATATGTCTGTGTGTATGTATATATGTGTGTCTGTGTGTGTGTTTTGTGTGTGTTAGTATTACCTACTGGCAGTCGCCAGTAGGTAGTTGTAGGTAGGACCTAGTTTTCCTAGGAAAAGTGTTGTTTGACTTGACTATATCCATGGCATCACTTGACAGATCTTCAAGAAAGTTTACCATAAACAGTGTGGTGTAATTCTAGTTCTGTATGGAAAGTTTCATGGTGATCTGTTAAGTGGGGGCCGAGAAAAACTGGAAAAAGTGTGTTTAACATGTTAATTCCCATAGGGATTTTGAACATGACTAGAGCCTGAACTGCTGAGCAGACCTACATCAAACTTGGCAGAAAGGTAGCTCTTAGTCCAGAAAGCACGCTGTCATTGCAAACACTGGTTTGCTTATTGGAAGCGAGAGCAGGAAACCTGCTCTCGCTTCCAACAAGCAAAGTAGAATTGCTTTTGGGCAAAGGGAGCTGCATGTCAGCAGCTCCCCTTGCCCAAAAGCAATGCCAGGTACTGCAGGAGGCTTGGAGTCAGCTGGGGCCATGGGGGCATTGGGGCTCCCCCCATGGTCCCCAATGCTGTGGGCCGCCCTGGGGGGATGGGGTCCCCGGGGCCAGACGTGGCCCGAGAGGGGGGCCACACGGTCCCCTCCCTTTATTAAAAAAAATGGCCAGGCCCTGGGGATGGGGTCCCCGGTGCCAGAAGTGGCCCAGGGAAGGGGGGCACACAGCCCCCCTCCGGAAATAAATAATAAAAAAAGAACAAGGCAAAGCCCCAAGGGATGGGGTCCCCAGGGCCAAGAATGGCCTCAGGAGAGGGGCCGTGCGCCCCCCCCCCCCTTAAAAATGATTAAAAAAATTAAACAAATATGTGGCCATGCCCCAGGGGATGGGGTCCCTGGGGCCACAATTAACCATGGGAGGGGGGCCACGCGGCCCTCCTCCCGTTTTTGTTAGAAAAAATTATTTAAAATCGGTCAGGCCCTGGGGGATGGTGTCCCCAGGACCCAAAAAATAGTAAAAGAAGGGGGAACACACAGCCCCCTTCTAAAAATGCAAAAGAAAAAGAAAAGCCAGCATCTCACCGGGGGCGCTGCCCCCTCCCTGCATCACTCTGCAAATGCGCCCCCTGGTGCGTTCTAACTTGTGGGGTGAAGTCCCCTTCATTCCTGAGGGTCCCTGGGGGCCAATTAGCCCACCAGGTACCTCCAGTAAGCCCCACACAGTGGGATTGCTGAGAGGTGGTCCGAGACCATGCCTCTTTTTGCACCACTCTGCAAACACGCGCATTGCTGGTGGGGCGATGAGGTCTTCTTGTGTCCTGAGGACCTCAGGTCTAAAGTGGACTTCATCCCCCAATCAGCAGTGCACTGGGAGCACGTTTGCAGAGTGGTGTAAAAAGGAGGCATGGCCTTTGATCACTCTCAGCAATCCAGCTGTATATGGCTTACCGGAGGTAACAGGAGGGCCAGTTGGCCCCCAGAGACCCTCAGGAGGAAAAGGGACTTCATCCAGCAACCAAGAGTGCGCCATGTGGTGTGTTTGCAGAGTGGTGGAGAAAGGGGGCATGGCCTGTGTCCACCTATCAGCAATCCCACTGTGTGGGGCTTACTGGGGGTAAGAGGTAGTCTATTTGGCCCCTAAGGACCCCACCAGTGAAGGGGACTTCAATCCCCATCCAAGAGGGTGTCTGAGAGCGTGTTTGCAGAGTGGTGGGCAAAGGGAGAGTGACCTGCTATGAGAATTTAGCAATCCATGTTTTTTGGGAGTGAAGTGGATGTACATTGTATGTAGTGGAATTCTGTGCCAAGTTGTGCAGTGTAATTATGTGGATAGAAAGTATGTGGTATCTATTTTACAGGACTTATCTAGAGTGAGATTATGTGTTATGGAGAGTAATGTGATATGGTAGTTTGTGTTGTGGTGTGGTAACCTCAGGTTTAGTCTTCTTTGTTTCCATAGAAGCTCATCTATGAACTCAGTGAGACAAAAAAGAAGGAATCACGGAGGAGCACTTGTGGACCTAGTCAGAGGTATGAGCAGGGCCACTGGAATTATGCGACTGTTTGACTGCACCGACTTTCGCACAATTATTACATTTTCCACATTAGCCACATAATCCATCATCTGCTCCCTAATCTGCCGATTTGAACAAAAAAAAACCTTGTTTCAAGCTCAAATGGCTCAACCGTTACCAACACTGCAGGGACAAGTGTTGCAGCGTGGTGGAAGGCACGTTGCAAACCTAACATGGTCACCTGTAACTTATTGCTAAATGTGGGTGTCAAATTGGTACTAATGGTGTGCAAGCCACTCTTGCTTCCTTCTGCGCCTCTCTTGTCTCTTTCTGCATTTCTGTTGCTTCTTTCTGCACATTTCTTTCTTTTTCTGCACTTCTCTTACCTCTTTCTACAAATCTCTTCTACTTTCTGCACCTCTCTTGTCTCTTTCTGCACCTCTGTTTCCTCTTTCTGCACCTCATTTGCTTCTTTCTGTACCCCTCTTGACTCTTTCTGCACCTCTGTTGGTTCTTTCTGCACTGCTCTGGCTTATTCCTGCACCTTTGTTCCAAATTTCTGCATCCCTCTTGCCTTTCTCTGCACCCCTCTTCCCTCTTTCTGCATCTCTCTTGCCTCAGTCTGCCTACCTGTCCCCTCTTTCTGCACCCCTTTTGCCTGTTTTTGCAACTATCTTGCCTCTTTCTGCAGTTCTCCTGCCTCCTCTGCACCCCACTTGCCTCTTTTTGCACCTCTGTTGTTTCTTTTGTACTGCTTTTGCTTCTTTCTGCTCTCGCTTCCAACAAGCAAAGTAGAATTGCTTTTGGGCAAAGGGAGCTGCATTTCAGCAGCTCCCCATGCCCAAAAGCAATGCCAGGTACTGCAGGAGGCTTGGTGTCAGCTGGGGCCATGGGGGCATTGGGGCTCCCCCCATGGTCCCCAATGCTGAGGGCCGCCCTGGGGGGATGGGGTCCCCGGGGCCAGACGTATACAGAGAGGGGGGCCACACGGTCCCCTCCCTTTATTAAAAAAAAATGGCCAGGCCCTGGGGATGGGGTCCATGGGGCCAGAAGTTGCCCAGGGAAGGGGGTGCACACGGCCCCTCTCCTGTTTTTGTTAGAAAAAATTATTTAAAATTGGTCAGGCCCTGGGGGATGGTGTCCCCAGGGCCCAAAAAATAGTAAAAGAAGGGGGAACACACAGCCTCCCTTCTAAAAATGCAAAAGAAAAAGAAAAGCCAGCATCTCACCAGAGGCGCTGCCCCCTCCCTGCATCACTCTGCAAATGCGCCCCCTGGTGCGTTCTAAGTTGTGGGGTGAAGTCCCCTTCATTCCTGAGGGTCCCTGGGGGCCAATTAGCCCACCAGGTACCTCCAGTAAGCCCCACACAGTGGGATTGCTGAGAGGTGGTCCAAGACCATGCCCCTTTTTGCACCACTCTGAAAACACGCGCATTGCTGGTGGGACGATGAGGTCTTCTTGTGTCCTGAGGACCTCAGGTCTAAAGTAGACTTCATCCCCTAATCAGCAGTGCACTAGGAGCATGTTTGCAGAGTGGTGTAAAAAGGAGGCGTGGCCTTTGATCACTCTCAGCAATCCAGCTGTATATGGGTTACCGGAGGTAACAGGAGGGCCAATTGGCCCCCAGAGACCCTCAGGTGGAAAAGGGACTTCATCCCGCAACCAAGAGTGCGCCATGTGGTGCGTTTGCAGAGTGGTGGAGAAAGGGGGCATGGCCTGTGTCCACCTATCAGCAATCCCACTGTGTGGGGCATACTGGAGGTAAGAAGTAGTCTATTTGGCCCCTACGGACCCCAGCAGTGAAGGGGACTTCAATCCCCATCCAAGAGGGTGTCCGAGAGCACGTTTGAAGAGTGGTGGGCAAAGGGAGCGTGACCTGCTATGAGAATTTAGCAATCCATGTTTTTTTGGAGTGAAGTGGATGTAAATTGTGTGTAGTGGAATTATGTGGCAAGTTGTGCAGTGAAATTATGTGGATAGAAAGTATGTGGTATCTATTTTACAGGAATTATGTAGAGTGAGATTATGTGTTATGGAGAGTAATTATGTGGTATGGTAGTTTGTGTTGTTGTGTGGTAACCTCAAGTTTAGTCTTCTTTGTTTCCATAGAAGCTCAATGTGCTAAATGTGGGTATCAAATTGGGAATAATGGTGTGCAAGTCACTCTTGCTTCCTTCTGCGCCTCTCTTGTCTCTTTCTGCATTTCTGTTGCTTCTTTCTGCACATTTCTTTCTTTTTCTGCACTTCTCTTACCTCTTTCTACAAATCTCTTCTACTTTCTGCACCTCTCTTGTCTCTTTCTGCACCTCTGTTTCCTCTTTCTGCACCTCATTTGCTTCTTTCTGTACCCCTCTTGCCTCTTTCTGCACCTCTGTTGGTTCTTTATGCACTGCTCTGGCTTATTCCTGCACCTTTGTTCCAAATTTCTGCATCCCTCTTGCCTTTCTCTGCACCCCTCTTCCCTCTTTCTGCATCTCTCTTGCCTCAGTTTGCCTACCTGTCCCCTTTTTCTGCACCCCTTTTGCCTGTTTTTGCAACTATCTTGCCTCTTTCTGCTGTTCTCCTGCCTCCTCTGCACCCCACTTGCCTCTTTTTGCACCTCTGTTGGTTCTTTTGTGCTGCTTTTGCTTCTTTCTGCACCTCTCTTGCAAGTTTCTGCACCCCTGTTGCCTCTTTTTGTAACCCATTTACCTGTTTCTGCACCTTTCTTGCCTCTGTCTGCACCTCTGTTCCCTCTTTCTGTTCCTCTTTTACCTGTTTCTGCAACTCTATTGCCTCTTTCTGCATTTCTCTTGTCTCTTTCTGCACCTCTGTTGCTTCTTTCTGCACTTCTATTGCCTCTTTCTGCACCTCTCTTGCTTCTTTCTGCACCTCACTTGCCTCTTTCAGCACCTGTTTCTTTTTTCTGTAGATCTATTGCTCCTTTCTGCACCTCACTCGCCTCTTTCAGCACCTCTGTTGCTTTTTTCTGCAGATCTCTTGCCTCTTTCTGCACCCCTCTTTTCTCATTATGCACCTCACTTGCCTCTTTCAGCACCTGTTTCTTTTTTCTGTAGATCTCTTGCTCCTTTCTGCACCTCACTCGCCTCTTTCAGCACCTCTGTTGCTTTTTTCTGCAGATCTCTTGCCTCTTTCTGCACCCCTCTTTTCGCTTTCTGCACTTCTTTTGCTCTTTCTGCACCCTTTGAGCCCTTTTCAGTACCTCTGTTACTTCTTTCTGCACTTCTCATCCTTCTTTCTGCACCCCTCCTGCCTCTTTCTGTTCCTCTTGTGCCTCTTACCCTTTTCTGCACCCCTCTTGCCTCTTTTTGCACCTCTGTTGGTTCTTTCTGCACTGCTCTTGCTTTTTTCTTCACCCCTCTTGCCTCTTTCTGTACCTCTCTTGCCTTTTTGTGCACTTCTCCTGCCTCTTTCTGTACCCCTCTTGCCTCTTTTTACACCTCTGTTTGGTCTTTCTGCACTGCTCTCGCTTCTGTTTGTACCTCACTTGCATCTTTCTGCACTTCTCTTGCTTCTTTCTATACCTCTGTTGCTTCTTTCAGCAATTCTCTTGCCTCTTTCTGCACTTCTCTTGCTTGTTTCTGCACCTCTCTCTTATGTCTTTTTTCTCCTCTGTTGCATCTTTCAGCACTTCACTTACTTCTTTCTGTACCTCTCTTCCCTCTTTGTGCAACTCTCTTGCCTCTTTCTACACCTCTCCTGCCTCTTTCTGTACCCTTCATGCCTCTTTCAGCACCTCTGTTGCTTCTTTCTACTCTTTCCTTCCTTCTTTTTGCACCCCTTGTGCTTACTTCTGCCCCTCTGTTGCTTCTTTCTGTACTTTTCTTGTTTCTTTCTGCACTGCTCTTGCCTCTTTCTGCATCCCTCTTAGCTCTTTGAGCACCTCTTTTGCCTATCTCTGCACCTCTGTTGCTTCTTTCTGCACCTCTATTGCCTCTTTCTGCACCTCTCTTGCTCCTTTCTACACCCCACTTGCCTCTTTCAGCACCTCTTGCTTTTTTCTGCAGATCTCTTGCCTCTTTCTTCACCTCACTTGCTTCTTTCTGCACCCCTCTTTTCTCTTTCTGTACCTTTTCTACCTGCTTCTGTACCTATCTTCCCTCTTACTGTACCTCTGTTGCCTCTTTCTGTACTGCTCTTGCCTCTTTCTGCACCTCTGTTGCTTCTTTCTGCACTTCTATTGCTTCTTTCTGCACCTCTCTTGCTTCCTTATGTACCTCACTTGCCTCTTTCAGCACCTATGTTGCTTTTTTTCTGCAGATCTCTTGCCCCTTTCTGCACCTCACTTGCCTCTTTCAGCACCTCTGTTGCTTTTTTCTGCAGATCTCTTGCCTCTTTGCACCCCAATTTCCTCTTTCTGCACTTTTCCTGTCTATTTATGCACCTCTCTTTTCTCTTTCTGTACCTCTGTTGCAACTTTCTGCTCTTCTCTTCCTTCTTTCTGTATCCCTCCTGCCTCTTTTAGTACCTCTTTTGCCTCTTTCTGTACCCCTCCTACTTTTTTCTGCAACCCTCTTGCCTCTTTTTGCACATCTGTTGGTTCCTTCTGCACTGCTCTTGCTTTTTTCTACACCCCTCTTGTCTCTTTCTGCACCTCCGTTGCTTCTTTCTGCACTTCTATTGCCTCTTTCTGCACCTCTGTGGCTTTTCTCTGCAGATCTCTTATCCCTTTCTGTACCTCAACTGCCTCTTTCAGCACCTCTTGCTTTTTTCTGCAGATCTCTCGCCTCTTTCTTCACCTCACTTTCTTCTTCCAGCACCTCTGTTGCTTTTTTTCTGCAGATCTATTGCCTCTTTCTGCACCCCTATTTTCTCTTTCTGTACCTCTCTTTCCTCGCTCTGCAGACCTGCTCCCTCTTTCTGCACCTTTCCTGTCTGTTTCTGCACCTCTCTTGCCTCTTACTATACCTCTGTTGCCTCTTTATGCACTGTTCTTGCCTCTTTCTATAGATGCTTGCCTCTTTCTGCACCACTGTTGCTTCTTTCTGCACTTCTGTTGCTTTTTCTGCACCTCTCTTGCCTCTTTCTGTGCCCCAGTTTCCTCTTTCTGCACCTTTCCTGTCTATTTCTGCACCTCTCTTGCCTCTTCCTGTACCTCAGTTACCACTTTCTCCACTTCTCTTTCTCTATCTGCACCCTTCGTACCTCTTTCAGCACCTCTGTTACTTCTTTCTGCACTTCTATTCCTTCTTTCTGCACCCCTCCTGCCTCTTTCTGTACCTCTTTTGCCTCTTTGTGTACCCCTCCTACCTTTTTCTGCACCCGTCTTGCCTCTTTTTGCACCTCTGTTGGTTCTTTCTGCACTGCTCTTGCTTTTTTCTACACCCCTCTTGCCTCTTTCTGCACCTCTGTTGCTTTTTTCTGCAGTTTTCTTGCCCCTTTCTGCACCTCACCTGCCTCTTTCAGCACTTTTGTTGCTTTTTTCTGCTGCTCTCTTGCCACTTTCTGCACCCCTCTTTTCTCGTTCTGCACCTCTCTTGCCTCTTTCTGCACCTCTGTTCCCTCTTTCTGCACCTTTCCTGTCTGTTTCTGCACCTCTCTTGCCTCCTTCTGTACCTCTGTTACCTCTTTCTCTACATCTCTTGCTCTTTCTGCACCCTTCGTGCCTCCTTCTGTTCCTCTCTTGCCTCTTTGTGCACCTCTCCTACCTCTTTCTGCACCCCTCTTGCCTCTTTTTGCACCACTGTTGTTTTTTCTGCACTGCTCTTGCTTCTTTCTGCACCTCACTTGCCTTTTTCTGCACTTCTCTTGGATCTTTCTGTACTTGTCTTGCTTCTTTCTGGACCTCTCTTGCCTCTTTCGGCACCTCTGTTGCTTCTTTCTGTACTTATCTTTCCTCTTTCTGCACCTCTGACTTAGAGGTAGTTTTAATCCCCTGCCCTATTATGTAGTAGGGCCTTACAGGGGAGATCATGCCAATCACAGGGGTTCCCTAGCCCATAGTGTACCCTAGTGAATGTAGGTATTTTCACTTTATTGTGTGTTTCAGCATAGCACTGGCTCTGGGCCTGGTTAGTCAGAGTCAGTTACCACCAGTACCAGTCAACAAAAACTTGGGGGCACAGGAAGACTTTGCAAAAAGGCATCTGTTTGCACTTCTCTTGGTTCTTTCTGCATATCACTTGCTTCTTTCTGCACTTTTCTTCATCTTTCTGGACTTCTGTTGCCTCTTTCTGCATTTCTCATGCTTCATTCTGTGCCTTTCTTCCTCTTTCTGCATGTGTCCTACCTCCGTAGGCATAGTTAGAAATTGGCATTTAAAAAACCTCATAAATTCACTGAAAAAAACATAGGTTTCACAGATGTTATAGTTAGAAATTAGCATTTAAAAAACCTTTGAAATTTATTGAAAAAATCTTATGTTTCAGGGACCTTATAGTTAGAACTTAGCATTTAAAAAACCTTTTAAATTCACTGGAAAACCCATAGGTTTCAGGGACATTATATTTAGAAATTAGCATTTAAATACCTTAGAAATTCCCTTAAATAAACACAGGTTTCAGGGATGTTATATAGTTGGACATTTCACTAACCATAACTTGCGCCCCTGCATAACTCTGCTGATGATGTCACATATTGCATCATTCATGACATGGCCAGTGACATCACTGATGACATCACTGATGACATCTCAAATTACATCACTGATGACATCACTGATTACGTCATCCACATGATAATCTGATACAACTCCTCATACCCTAATATAACCTTTGATACACCCACTCTAAAATACAGACTACCGTTTTCGAAACCATAGACATACCAATACCAGTTACTACATACACACTCACTGATTCCAAGGTCTACACACACATCCACTCATACAGCCCTTCACACATGCGGTCTTGAACCCATACACCCAGTGAATTACCACTCACACATCTATGCACAGAGTCACACACCCCCACCCACCCACACAGACGCTCAAGCACCCATACAGATACTCAGACAACCAATCAATAACCCATATAGACACTCATGTAGCTACTCACCAACCCATGCAGCCACTTACACACCAACTAACAGACTGATACAGACATTCACACAGTTAAGTCACTAACCCATGCTTTCAATAAGACACATTTAATCACTCACTTATACAGTCAGTCACGCACCTACTCAATCATCCATTCAGACACTCATACACCCACTCATTCTTCAATACACCTTGGCATTTATATATATAAAACATATTTAAACTTTACAGAAACACAGAGTCATTGGATGATGTAATCAGTGATGTCATTTGAGATGTCATCAGTGATGACATCAGTGATATCACTGACCATGTCATGAATTATGTAATCTGTGATATCCTCAGCAGTGCAATCCTGGGCCACGAGTCATAGTTAGCTCAACTAACTATAACGGCTGAATTTCTCCGGTTTTGTACGAGTGAAATGTCCAACTAACTATAAGGTCCCTGAAACCTGTGGCTTTTTAAGTGAATTTCTAAGTTTTTTTTAAATGCTAGTTTCTAACTATAACGTCCCAGAAACCTATGGTTTTTTCAGTGAAAAAAATTATATATATATATATATATATATATATATATATATATATATATATATATATATATATACACACATATATATATTTATATATATATAGATAGATAGCTGGGTAGATAGATAGATAGATAGATAGATAGATAGATAGATAGATAGATAGATAGATAGATAGATAGATAGATAGATAGATAGATAGATAGATAGATAGATAGATAGATAGATAAATAGATAGACAGATAGATATAGATAGATAGATATACAACCCGTGATCAAGGTCTGAAGGCGGACCGAAAGGCGCTGGGTCATGATTTTGTACGCATATGCTCATGAAGAAGCGGAAATAGAGCTTGTTCGAGAGTGCGATCGCTTTTTACTGTGCTTGTGAGCCAGAAATCGGAGGAGCTTCCGTCCATGAGCATTGCTCACGGATAAAGCAATTCATTTGTTTCGTAATAATCAGAAAAATGTGTCATTTCAGCAGATTCCACCACTCTTCTCTCTGCTCTGCTGTCGCCCTGTCCTGGACACTGTTGATCAGAAAGGGCAGAAGAGAGGAGTCAGGCTGTACTCGCCAAAGACCAAGGCGTACACATAACCAGCAGTATCTATATACTTTAGCGAGCACACTTTGTCCTGAGCGCTACACATTCCAATTGTACCCCACACTTACATGCTTTTGTATGCTGTCCACATCAGCCACAATGCATGTGGCCCTGCATCCACACAATGTTGCGGATCTACGCAGCACTACCAATATACTACCCCTTCTCCTCACACTGCTTTTCAACACCTCATCCATCCATGCCCTTAACCATGACTATGGACCCGGTCATTCACACATCCATGCTCTCTCTCTCGTCCATTCATTCACTCTTTCACTCACCAATGTAATTGCTCATCGATCAATTCATCTCACCATTGACTCATGTTCACCCATTTAACCATTCTTAAAACCCCAAATAAATTGTCACCAATTAATGAAAAGAAACTTTCACATGTAGGGAAAGCTAGACTTATTATGTAGGTTAATATTTTCTTCGATTAAACACCTACTTCATGAGTTCTGTTCTTACTCCTGTGCCGGACTCGTTTTGTCATGGGGTGGAGGTCTTGATTCGCTGTGTGCTGAAAGGCACAGTAAGCAGATATATATTTTCCCTGATATAAAATGAGTGCACCATTTTCGTCTGTCAAATGTTGCTCTGTATGTCACTCATCTTTCAAACGAAATACCCATACATTTAAGCATAAAAACAACAGTAAATAATGGGAAGAAATCCACCTCTAGCCTGAATTTTTAATATATTGAAAAAGCTTAAAATATAGTCACTTTACACAACATGGAATTCTTCCTTTCAGTGCTTTCATGTCACTTCGGTTTCATAGTTATCACGAATAAAGTCCTGAGAATGTTGTTGCTCATTTCAAACAAGTCTCAGCATCCGTTTACATTTCTGTTTATATTTTAAGATTTAATCTGACTTCTGTCCTAAAAGAACTCTGTCCTGAGGTCAATGTTCCTTTTTGATCCTGTAAAGATGCGTATTTTATCCTCCTCTGTGCTTATAAATAGATTTTTAAGAGCGTTGTTTCGGTGTGAGGTGATGCATTCGAGTATTCTCCTTCTATGGCTAGGATTCTGCTCCTGTTATGCAAGGAGCCAAGGCTTATTCACGAGCAAGCCTTCCGTTTAGACGCCATAGAAACAGAAAGATGCACCATTCCTTCACATCCGGGCTAATAACCTCTACTGAGTTCTCCATCTTCTTATATTACCACATATCAGGCCTTGACCTTAGTCCTCCATTTAAGCTCTCAGTAATTCTTAGAGTTTCCTTATCACTGTCTATTTTCAAACTTCACCCATCTCTTGCATAACATATAGACGCAATCAATGCCTTTTCCCAGCATTCACTCTTGCACTCTTCCCCATTTTGCTTGAAGAATATGATCGCCTCTTGCAGTGAGTGTACGGCTTTGAGGATTGACGATGGCTTACCAACTGAAGGAGAGTAGGATCTGCCTCTTCTGGTTACCCCCACTTTTTGCTGATGTATCACTGTTTGTGATTTAGGCTGACCGGGATCCTGCTATTCAGGACCCCAATCTATCTGCTTTCTCCTTTAAATTGATTGCATGTACTTTAGGTACACTCCAGATTGGATTCTGGGGTACCCTTATCAGTCCCTAGTATATGGTACTCCATGTACCCAGGGCATAGGTACCCCAGAGACCTCCCAGGGGCTGACGCATGTATTGTGCAACCCCTGAGAGGCCATTTACAATGACACCACAGGTCTGCTACGGCAGCCTGTGTAAGGAGGTGCATGCACCCCTTACTTAGATATAGGTTCCCTATATCTATTCTAAATCACTGCACATATAAACCGATCAGTCACCCATATGACAGGCCTTAACAATCTTGAAGGCAGGGGGCTGGGATTTATGTGAGAGGGTGCCCCTGCATGAGTAGCACCCTTCTGCATCCTTCGGGACCTATTTTCCGAGGTTGTCTGTGATGCAGCCAACCATATATATTTAAGTGCATTATAACCTCGCAGTAAATGCTAACTTTAAAAACATGTTGTGTTTGGTGTCAAACACCTTGGAATCATACCTCCCGCCAGTAACTGGTGGGGGAGGCATGAATCCACCCTCCTAGAGGCACTTATATGAAACCCTGGTATACCCGGTACCAGCTTTCTCCACCTGGGCATCACAAAATGGATGCTGCCAGCCACAGACACGATTCTGCCCTCCTGCTCCTGAGCCAAGCTTGAGCAGAGGAAGGCCTGACAATAGGTTTCCTGTCAGAGGGAGATGTGACCACCTCCCAGACCCAGACAGGCTTTAGTGTATTGGGGCTGGGTGGGTGCACTCTGAGAGTGCCAGAAAATCTGCACTGGGGGCACATTTGGTGTCCCCATGCATAGTCCAGCTCAAACCAGTTGCAGGATCCATTTGCTCCTGCTCTGGTGCGATACTAGACAAAGGACATGGGTGTAGCCACCCCACTGTCCTGCCCCTCCCCTAGGAGGGTCCACAGAGTCAGTCCAACTCCTTCCCTGGGTGGGAAACCTGATTACAGGACTTAGGATTTTACCTAGACTAAACTCTGCAAGCAGAAACAAAGTACTTCGACGGTCTACACTTCGCTGGATGACAGAAGAATCTCCCTTGGAGTAAAGGAGTTACTCCCCTGCAGCAGCAGGCACCTAGACGCATCTGACCGGTTTGCATTTCCTGAGCTCCTGAGGACTCCGGAGATTTCTGCAACACAGGAGGTGGGTTCCCGAGCATCCCTGAGGTTGGTCTGCTCTCTCAGCAATCCTGAGACCAGTATCCCTTGTGGGGACCGTGCAACCCGAACCCCTGTGCACCGTGTACTTTTGCAACAGCATATGCTTTTTGGCAATCCTTGAGGCTGTGCTTTGGACTACATGTATTCCTGACCCTGAGCAGTATTTCCACTGAAGATCTCCGGCCTCCACTCCACAAGTGCACTGTGGGCTGGTGCTTTGTGATTTCGCTCGAGGTCCCCTCGCGATCCCTGGTCCGTTGGCTTGTGGGTCCTGGCAAAGTCCACTTTGACTTACCTTGGAGTTCCCTGGTTGCTCCAGACATGCCCTGAATCCCCATAGCGTGGAGAGTCTCCTGGACCTTGCTGGTCCACACTGTAACCTGTTTCCTCTACCCGCATGGGTTGCCTTTGCCAAGACTTGTTGGTGTTCAATCCGGACACTAACCCCTCAGCACTCGACATCCTTTGTGGGGCAGCTCACCTCCAGACTTTGGTTGTCGTCGACGTCTCCTGGTCCCCGTGGCTGCAGAGTCAAGCATCCTATTTTCACACCTGAAGCACCGACATCGGTGGGCATTCGTCTATCGAGCCCCTGGTCACCCTGAAGTGACCCAGATTCTGTCCCCTCTGCTTTCAGGTTCTTCTCACCTCGGATCCAGGCTTGGACTCCACTGGACACTTTTCATCTTCCCGGCAGCAGCACTTCTTTGCATCACACCATTGAAAACAACGAGGGTTTCCGACACCACTTGACTCCTATGCACCCGGCTCCTCTGGGATAGGTAACACGGGTACCTCAGTACTCACAAGGGTGCTGGCCTTAGAACCTTCTATGTTCCAAACGCTTTGCTTGAAGTACTCTCCGAATTGTCCTTAAACTGTAACTTTCCAACCGCAACTTTCCCATAGAGTTGTACGGAGCACGCCTCTGTGTTCCCACACTGCACCCGTCCTCTTTGGGCTACCTGTGTCACTCCTTTGGGTGGTTCCTTGGGGTCCCAGCGATTCTACGTGCTCTAGGCACTGTGTCTGGTGAAGTCATTGTTGCTATACCATTTTTTTAGAATATGGTTCGATCTCCCCCTGGAGCCCGCTGTGTATTGTGCTAATTACTGTTGTTCTATTGATTACGTATTGTGTGCTTTGTGCTCCAATCTCGTATAGAGATTAGTAGAGAGTGTTTAGTAATAAATACATATTTTTTATATAACACTTGTGCGGTTCTGTTCTGGTAAAACAAGCTGCTTTACATTCCGTCAAGACTCAGCCTGAAGGCTGCTCTCCAGAGCTACCCCAAGGATATCTTTCATAAAGGTTATCTTTAACCTAATCACCATAAGGGTCGTTTGGACTGGTGCAAGGTGCCCACTTTAATTAGTGGACAGCATATACCAGGCCAACTTCTCACACCAACCTAGATCTGTGATTGGGGGGTGAGTGTCTGAAAAGTTTCAGCACTACGTCCATCATCTCCTTGTGTTTGTGATGTCTTATCAAGTACTTCTTGCACAGTGCCCCAGTCTAAAGATACTTAGCCTGTGGCAGTGTTGCAAGGGTATCTAGATTTGGAAATTAAGTGGTCGTAACGCATGCTGATACACATGCATAGTTTTCTTTGTGGTCCCCATTAATAATTGGTCAGAGAGTCATGGCCTGTCTGTGCAAGGGAGGTCCCTCTTGTTAAGGTAGAGTCGTTATGTTGCACAGAATTACAAAATATACATACTTTTTGACACTTTCTATTTAGTTGTGGATTTGATATTTGTCATCTAATTAACAATGCTCCAGAAACAGCGATTCTGCAACAATTTAGTTACCTGTACTTATATTGATGATTGTGCAGACTGCATTCCCTGTGTAAACTAATGTATATTTAGTGCTATAATACTCCAGACATTCAGGGTAACATTAGATTGGTGAGCGTTGAGGGATTTAGGTTTGTCCATTTGAGGAATGTTAAAAAATATTGAGCACATTTATTAAAAACTTTAAACTGCCACATTTTTTATTATATCTTCTAGAGGCAATTGAGATATTTGCGCAAGTTTTGCACCAATAAATAGCCCGAAAAATATATATTTTTTAAAACATATCATTGTGTGGGTGCTCCTAAAGATCGAAAATGTACGTGTTTAAACAACCTGTCATTGTTTTTTAGTTTTAAAAAAAACTAAAGCACAGAAGTGCAAAACAATAGGGCAATGAAAGGTTCAAAATCTGCAGCACAACAAAAAATAAGGAATATATACCTGACTGATCCCTACAAAAATAACTTGGGCTCGCTAACCATGATGTTTCCCAGCTTCGATGGATTGACAACATTCTACACTGATCTTCATTTACACCGTCTTCTCATTTCCAATGCCCAGAGTTAATGCCCTGGCTGAACACCAGGCCAGGGGAGGACAGTTGTGAAACAAACTAAAAGGAAGAATCGCCATCACTCAGGTGAGTAGGTGCCCATAGCGAGCAGTGCTGGGTCGTATGTCATAGCAATATAGTACGCTTCCCTTGCATCAAATACGGGGCCACATAGACTCACATTCATGGTAATTGTATTTATGGCTCCAAGAAATATTGCACGATATACTGCCAGTAATCAAGTTTGATCCTAGGGAACAGATGGGCAGATGAGGCAGATGCAAAGTAATTGGTGGCAACTCCTAATTCCATACTGACCAGAATAGGCATCACAATGCCTTACTGTTGAAAAAGACTTTTGATTATCCAAGTTCTCCAGTGGTTACCCTCAGGAAAGTTTTCTCTGGAGCTTCCATGACCTGATATTCTGCCCAGCTCCTCTCTTATTTGAAAGTCCAAGCAATGAGACCCACTTCTTGTGCAGCTGTGTTTCTGCTTGAGACAAAACAAGAAAAAGAGGCTTGAAAGAGCAAGAGTGCTGCCTTCGCTTTTGGACACATGTAGTTAAAGGCTCCCACCTTTATGGAGCCTTGCTTCAAAAAGGGGACAGTGCACAGTTATGTTATGTTATACTAACTTAAAAAGAGTGCAAATACCCAACGGTGTCTTGGTGCTGGCTGAACTTACGCACGCAGAAGTTGGAAGTATTAGTTGTTAAAAAGCCAAGTCTTGAGCTCTTTCCTAAATGCAAGCAGGGATGGAATGGCTCTGATGTGGGCAAGGAGGCTTTTCCATAGCTTAGCTGTTCTGGCAACAAAGCTTCTACCTCCCCAGCTAGCTTCCCTGATAGTGGTGATCCTAAATGTTCTGGACCCCTCAGAACACAGGGGTCTGTTGGATGTGTACCACTGAAAAGGGTGCCTTAGGAATTCACGTCCTAAGACGTGCAGGTCTTTGTGAGCCATGCAGAGGTCCTTAAATTTGACCTGATTGAAGGCAGAGAGTGGGTGCAGATTCCGTATTCTAGCAGAGATCGAGTGGAACTTGCGGGAGGTCAAGAATCATTCTGGTTTCAGCGTTCTGCAGTTTTGGATGATATAGATAAAGACCAGATAAGCTCAGTTTGGGTTCCAGTGGCAGCTTCAATCGGTCCCTTTCAAAATCAATATAACAATATAAAATACTTATGATTAACCTGTAAATAATATTTTAAACGTATATATATAAAAAAAATATATATATATTACCTACTGGCGGTCGCCAGTAGGTAGTTATAGTTAGGACCACGTTTCCATAGGAAATCCGCAACATTCTATTTTGAATAACTTTGGCGCCGGTCGACGAATCCTCGCGAATTTTTCAAAATAGGTGGGGCGCTACGCTCCGCTCCTACCCTGAAAGTCTCGGGGGGATTCGTCAAGCGGGGGCTGAGATAAAAGGGGGGTCCCAAAACGCGTTTTTCCCATGCATTTTTCCATAGGACCTTTAGACACAGCTACAGCCCGAACGGCTGAACAGAATTACTAGAAATTTGGCAGAGAGGTAGTCCTCAGGTCAAGGAAGTGCCTTTTGTAGGTTTGGTGTAAATCTGTTCAGTAGATTCTGAGAAAATAGCCTTTAAATCAATATATATATCTGAGCCAGCTTACGGTGCGCTTACGGTACGCTTACCGTACGCGTACGGTGGCGTGCGCGAGCGCGATTCTGATTGGCTCTTAGATCTTAGCAAACATTCGAATCGGCCGAAACCAGGAAGCGGCGGCCGCCATTTTCTCTCTCGCACTGAGAGTGATGATTAAAATACAAAGACCAAAAACATGTAAAGGGGCTGTTTGGACAGCTCCAAAACACCTAGCCATGTTGAGGGAGTCCCCAAAGATCCCCCAAGGCCAAAAACGGAATTTTTATTTTTTCGCTAATTTCGCCGATTACGCTTACCGTACGCGTACGGTAAAAATATATAAAAAAAAAAAAAATATCCACACTCACCCCACCCCGTGTGCAAATGGTGCCCGAAGTGCACCATTTGTGCATGGCTTATATGTGGTGCGAAAAATTAAAATATTACCTTTCAAAACGAAGTGCATCATATGTCCTCCATGTGCGCACGGTGCGCGAAGCGCATCGTGCGTACATGGCCCATCTAGCGTTAAGTGGGCGCGCACGCCACGAATGGCGTAAAGTAACTTAGCATTTAAAAAACCGTACAAATTCACTGAAAAAACCATAGGTTTCACACACGTTATAGTTAGGAATTAGCATTTAAAAAACCTTGCAAATTCACTGAAAAAACCATAGGTTTCACACATGTTATAGTTAGCGGAAATTTTACTGATAAAAAACCAATGAAATTCCCCCGTTATAGTTAGTGCAGGCAACTATAACTCACGCGACCGCAATCTTCTGCTGATGACATATGTGTCTTTATGAAAAAAAAATATTTGTAACATATGTATAGCTAAAAATGTATGGAAGAAGACATGGGTAAATAAGTGTCTAAATACAGTATTAGCATCAGCAGAAGATTGCGGTCGCGTGAGTTATAGTTGCCTGCACTAACTATAACGGGGGAATTTCATTGTTTTTTTATCAGTAAAATTTCCGCTAACTATAACATGTGTGAAACCTATGGTTTTTTCAGTGAATATATATATACATACATATATATATATTTATATTACACACGGAACACACGCTCCTTCCAGCAGCGTAATACAGGCCACACCAACAGCGCTGATTAAAATTGCTTTATTCCATAATAAGCCAGGCATTACGCGTTTCGACTCCACGAGTCTTAATCATATGCCACTGATTGTAGTCGATGGGTTCGTTTAGCTTTTGAAAAATGTAGCTTTATAGACATTGAAAAGTACGCAATCAGTGATCGAGAAAAAATTCTGATGAAAATAGATGAGTTACATAAGGAATTGGATAAATTCTCCGATAAAGAAGAACTCAGTAAAGCTCAAATCGAGATGAAAAAGAGACTGACAAAACATGAGCAATCAATTAAGGAAATGAAAAGCAACGAAATTTCAGAGAGACAAACGAGATTATCTCAACGGCAGAATATATACGTTTTCGAAAAAATTCGATAATATCCGAAGACAACAATTATCTTCAGCCAACATCTCTCAAATGAAATCAACAGAGCCTAGTGGTTCGGAACTTAGCTCGGAGGTTGAATCAGACATTGAAGATACCGCATCTGGTACTGCGCCATCCGTAATTCAAGAGCTTGATTTTTTACGGCTAGAACGTTCCATGCATCTGAGACCCCGCCCGCCTCGATACGAACAAGCAAACAAGACAAAAAATCAAAGACGAGAAGGCGGAAAGACCGGAGATGGGGAGGGAGAAAAAAACTCATCCAAAACTACAAACAGACGAACAAAGAGAAAGTAAGATCAAATACCACCAGAGACAACACAGTCATAAATCTCACTAACATGATTTTGACGGAAAAAGAACAAGAAATATTGACATTGGGTTTATCATGGTGCGCACCTACCAACTTTGACTATGTTCAAACTCGCATAGATCTCTTTCACTTTATAAGGAAACTAAAATTGCAAAAATACTTTAGTTCCACTAACAAAACAGAAACTTCAGCATTGAATCTAATGGATGTTAATGCGCCAGTGGGCAACCTGAAAGTGGCTGACATGGAGCTACTACAAGATATGGCAGCTTTGGAATCTGGTGAAGACACCCCTTTAAAACAAGTAGTAGATAACATGGGATTGGATATCTACGGGAGGAAAACTACTCCGTACAAACCAAAATCAGTTTCCTTCCAATTATGCCAAGAGACAACATAGATATTTTCGCTGAAAATATGATCAAAGACCTCAAAAATCTATCCACCTTATCCAGTACAAGGTTCATCCATACCAATCACAATCAGAGACTTGAGTATGAGAAACTCATAAGTAAAATCAAAACACGCCAAGACATCGTGGTGAGATGGTCAGACAAAGGTGGGAATGTTGTCCTTTGGCCATTAGATCAATACAATCTGGAAGCGCATCAACAACTCCAAGACCCTGAATGTTACTGTCGGGTAAGCCCCACATCTTTGGCAAATACAAAAGAAAGATATCACGCAGACCCATACCAGTGGAGATGTTCCAACCTGATCTCTAAACAGGAATTTGACTTTCACAAAACAGACTATCCTATTGTTCCACAGTTGTATCTAATACCAAAGATCCACAAAAGCGCCACAAATCCACCTGGAAGGCCAATTATATCTGCTATAGGAGGTCTTTTTGAGAACACTTCTAAATTTATTGACTCTTTTTTACAGCCATATGTTCAGACTCTCCCGTCTTTTATCAAAGATACGGGGGACTTTCTGACAAAGATTTATGACCTGCACTGTGATGAAAATTCTTTACTGATGACGCTTGATGTCAATACTCTGTATACGAGTATTAAACACAGAGATGGACTTAATGCACTAAAACATTACTCGGGCAAAAGATCCATTGAACTATTTAATCATACTCTCATGTTGGTAAAGATGTCAGAATGGTGTCTAGACAACAATGTGTTTATATTTGACAAACTATTTTACAAACAGTTGTGCGGGACTGCCATGGGTACCTGCTTCGCCCCCAGCTATGCTAATTTGCATATGGGCTGGTGGGAGGAGCAGGTACTCATGGTTGACCATGGGCAAGCAATGACTGAAAATGTGGTGCTGTACGTTCGATACATAGATGATTTGTTTTTCCTTTGGCAAGGGACAGAAGAATCTGCACTTAACTTTGCTAAAGCACTCAATAAGAACTCTCTCAATTTATCTTTTACATGTAACATCAACAAGTCATCTATACAATTCTTGGATTTAGAGGTTTTTGTGGAGAATTCCAAAATAGAGACCAGAACCTATAGGAAACCTACATCAGGAAATTCCATTCTCCACTACAGTAGCTTCCACCCCACCTCTTTAAAACAAAGCATCCCATACGCAGAATGTCTTCGTATGAAGAGAAACTGCAGCACTGAGAGTAGTCTTGTTAAAGCCACCAACACTCTGTTTGATAGACTAGAACTAAGAGGTTACAATGCAGACACCTTAAATAAAGCTAATGCCAAAGTCCAAAATGTCACCAGAAAGGAACTTCTTTTTCCCAACCCAGAAAAACTAACGAATAAAAATAAAAAGTCCATATCTGGTATACCAAGATTTATAACTGGATACAACACCTTTCATGACGTTTTGAGAAAGACTCTGTATAAACATTGGCAGATTGTGCACAATGACCCTGTTCTAGGTCCAAAAATGCCAAGGACACCATCCCTAACGTTTAGACGTGCAAAATCCATGAGACAGGAATTAGTCAACAATGCACCTAGTGTCAACAAGGGTTCTGAGTGGCTCAAAACCAATAATGGCTTTAGAAAATGTACCAAATGTAAGGCCTGCCGCCATGGTATTAATGTGAAAGAAATCAGTTATCCACTTAGACACTCTCCCTTTATTATAAGGGGAAGTTTCACATGTAAAAGTGATTTTGCAGTGTACATGTTGCAATGTACATGTAATAAACGCTATATAGGGTCTACCATTCACCCTGTTCATGTACGTATACTGCAGCACTTGCGGGCAATCAACAATGATGACCCCAATTACCCGGTGGCCAGACACATTAACCAATGCCACAGTGGAAAATCATCTGACCTTTCCTACTGTGTTCTTTATACAGTGCCTAAGAACCCAAGAGGAGGCAATAGACAGCAAACATTGCGTAGATTAGAATCCAAGTACATCATTCTGTTTAACACCAAAATACCCATTGGATTAAATACGGATGAGGCTTTATCCGTACATTTATGAATCTATTTCTGCCTGTCCCTAACCGTACCCTAACTCCGTTTTTTATCCCAGGTTCACCCTATTGCATTTTTAGTTTTCTTTGAACTATGTGTCTGGACAGTTATTATCCCCAGCCCAGGACGACAGACGATATGTTTTTTGTGAACCTATCCATGAGTTCAGTTGAGCCCCCTCCCTTCAGTCTGGATGTTTCAGAATTATGTAGCTAACAGGCTATTTTCTGTTTAACAAGTTAATAAATTCAAAGACTGTTTTAGGGAGGTTCTACAATTTAGGCCCACTGGGGCTCTATAATTAAATAATTAATGATTTAATTGGCTTATGTTCCGGTTTCTGCTGAATTTACACTGTTTAAATTTAAATTTTTGTTAAATATGAATTTAACTGTAACACACACATTTTTTTCAGCAGTAAGGAACCTATATGTTAAACAAATTAGTCTGTCTTTCAATTCTGGGCTGAAACTACACAAGTTGTTGTTTTCCATGTCAATTGTATACGTTGCCATGACGATTTTTTCTATGACACACAGTACTTAATGGCTGCCATTGGTGTTACCTGTGATATTGACAAAGGCAGCTTGCCGTCGAAACGTGTCTTGGTCTCTTAACGAAAATAAATTCCTTCATGCTTTATTCTCACGGAGTCTACGCCTGTTTTGAATTTTGACAGCAGGACTGGTTGCATATATATATATATATATATATATATATATATATATATATATATATATATATATATATATATATATATATATATATATATATTTTTTTTTTACACAAACGGAGTTCCACTCGTGCGCTCAGATCACAGAAAAGACTTCACCAAATACCAAGGATTCTTCAGAGGGGGTTTATTGACATCATAAACCCAACGTGACGCGTTTCACCCTCAAGGGGCTTGCTCACACACCGTTATGTCCATCGATCACAACTTACATACATTTCCCGTTTCAACATAGACCTTGAAAGAGGACTTGCGAGTTCGCCTGTGAGCGCCATTTTGAAGTGGTACAAATGCATGGATTTTCGGCAACCAACAACATTTACCTGTGTTATAATCGTATTTGAACACCTGGATGTGCCGGTATAGTCATTGTGTGTATTATTTTCTTAGTACACAATGTTATACAAAGTTAGAAAGGTTGTCCTATCTATAGACTTATAGTATAACAGTACTGCAATGTGTTGGGCATGTTAATGTCATTTTGCATCCGTTTGAATCAACATTTTAGACCTTGCACATTGTCGAATATCGGAGCCTGGCCCATTACATAATACTCCCATAGTGGGTATTATCTATGTAAGTAATGATATCAGGAATTTATTATTTCTGTTATTCAACATTGGGGTAGAAGGTTCCATTATGTCTATGTCATCAAATGTTGTCAACAGCCTATACTGGTACTGTCCCACCCCTACTCGGATTATCCATTGTGTTCTTATATTATATGCAATAAGTGGAAAGCAAGGTCACTGGCTACTATTTTATGTCGTGCTCATATGCTCATTGAACTCGCTCACTATCCCTGTGAAATACATATGTATGGTTCAAGTCTGATCTGATGGTACATCCTTTTAAACAAAATCAAACATGTGCTTAAATTATACAGTAACTTGTTTTTAAAATTGAAGACGTTCTTATCTGTTCACTGGAGGGCAGCTTTTGAAGAAAAGGGTAGGGATCCTGTGTCGCGAGCCCAAGACATGGTCCCTTGCTTTCCTCCTGTAAAAAAAAAGCAACACACATCAGTTTTGTTCATTTTGTAAGTAACACCATAATATTGAAAATTCATTATGTACTTAACGGAGGGGGTTGGAGGTATCTTCCTGCCTATATACACATATGGCCACATTTATAACTATGGGACCCAGCAAATAGTATATGTACCCATAATGTAAAACACATACATTACATCTGAAATAATTTTCAATTTTTTTTCATTTTTTCTCATTTTTTTCTTTTTTCCTTTTTTTCATTTTTACATTTCCAGATATCCCATTCTAGGGCCTACCCCTATCGAAACTGCGGTCACAAAGAGTCTAAAGGGAGGGAGAAAAAAGGGAGGGAGAAAAACAGAATCAATTTAGTCATTATGTAAATGTATGGCTATCTCCTCATCAATATTATGGCCGTTCGGATATCGTGTCCCCATCCCGATAATATATCTTGATTCACGTTGTCTTAATCTTAGTGTATTATTGCCCCCTCTTTTGTTGGATACTACTTGCTTTATGGCATACTAAGACAATTTGGTGTAATCCGAAAAGAGTTTGGTCTCAAAATGGCGGGCAATGGGGTACTGTTGCTCCTTATTAGTAATTGCCCTCATATGTTCAAGGACCCTTTTCTTTGCCATATGCGTTGTACTTCCTACATATCTAAGCTTGCAGGGACATTCAAGTACATAGACCACATTAGTACCGCTACATGTAAGAAACTGCTTGATACTCATCATACTGTTAGTACTGCTGTTCCAAAATTCTTTCTGCATACGGCTATTTCCACATGCCTTGCAATGGCCGCATGGAAAGAATCCTTGCAGATCTATACTTCTTTTGATTTCCCTGTTGGGTAAATCACTATGTACCAGAAGATCCTTATAACTACTTCCCTTCCTGTAGCTTATTTTCGGATGTGCTGGTAGCAAGTTTCCTATAATTGGATCCCCTTTAAGAAGGTCCCAATTGCGGGAAACTATTTTCTTGACTTGATCTGAGTGTCCATTAAAAGTAAGTATCATCCGAGTCTCTGGATTGTCACTATCATTCGTGGGGTTGTTACCGGGGGAGATCTCTAAGATCGTGTCTCTATTGATCATCTCCACCCTCTCCATCACTTTTTTGAGTACCCAAATGGGATATCCTCTATCCTTAAATCTCTGTACCATAGTGCATGTGAAGGAAGATGCCAAGTGTTCCAAGTGGGTGCCGCCCCCTAACAGTGGCTGGCAGTCACAGAGGACAGTGATCGTAGCGATTGGAGAGAAAATGGCTCCAGTTGGTGCAATGAAGGCTTTTGAGGTTACTCTAGTGTCCCTTGGTGATACAGAGATGGTACCCAATGCCCATATGCCTTCCAATACCTCAAAGAATAGGCAGTAGGTCACTATCAATGGGCGGAAGTGGGAGGCTCTTAGGGACATAGGAGCCAGTATAAGTACTGGCTGCAGTCATCTGGTGTCATCAGAGCAGATGATATTCAATACATTTCACCAGGTTGTGGTAGCAGACAACTAGGACAGCCACTACCCTGTGGCTCTTGTACTCTTTGAGTGTGGGAGGGGTCTCAGGTCTTCTGAATGTTGCTGTGAGTCCTGCTATGCCACTGGTCTGTCTGTTAGGGAATGACTTCAAGCACATTGCCTGGAATTAAATAGATCTCAGGACACACATGGAAATGTTTGGGTTTCCTGAGTAGATCTGTGCGACTACCAGGTCCCTGGCTGCCCAAGAGGGGAGTCAAGAAGGACTGGAGCCTAGAAGAATAGCCGAGACAGCTGCCAGGAAAGGGAAGGGCAGGGTGATGGATGGGGCGCTGGAGGAAGCCACCCCAGAGACCTCTAGGGAGGACATTGTCTCCCTTTGTACCCTGCCTCAACTTTCTGGATGGCAAGTGGAAGAAGGGCCCACCAGAGTGGAGTTCTTCAAGGTGCAGAAGGAGTGCCAATTCCTTGAGGGCATGAGGCAGCAAGCCAAAGCCCAGGCAGCTGGTTACACCTCTGGAGATCACCAGAAGAATTACCTCCTGTTTAGTTAGCCTAAGACTCCTGAGCATGGGGCAACCTGTGCACTAGTAGTTACCCAATGTTACAGGGCTATCCTGCTGGGGATGGCTCATGAGATACCCATTTCTGGACATCTGGAGCAGGACAAGACCTATGACAGGCTTGTCACCTACGTTAACTCTGCACTGGATGAGGATAGCTACTGTTGTATTTTCCAGTATGTGTCTCAACTGCCAGGCAAGTGGGAAGACTGGGAAAAAGCTAAATGCTCCTCTGACTCCCATGCATGTTGTTGGTACACCCTTTGAGAGGATGGGCATTGATGTTATTACACCCTTGGACACAATACCAGCATTAGGCAATAGGTTTATCCTAGTCTCTAGATACCCAGAGGCCATTTCTCTGAGGTCAGTCATTGCACCTGTAGTGGCTAGGGCACTGATGGGGATTTTCATTAGAGTGGGTTTCCCCAAAGAAGTGAGGTCAGTCAGGGGCACCAACTTCATGTCCACATACATGAAGTTTATGTGGAAGGAGTGCGGAAATACCAATAAGTTCTCTACACCCTACCACCCACAAACAAATTGGCTTGTTGAAAGATTCAACAAGAACCTTAAAGGCATGATCATGGACCTACCTGAGCCTATGAGGTGGAAGTGTTGCATCCTCCTGCGATGCCCGCTTTTTGCTTACGTTGAGGTGCCAAAGAAGAGTGTGGGCTTTAGCCTATTTGAACTTTTGTATAGCCACCTTTTAAGAGGACTGCTCAGTCTTGTGAGGGAGGGGTGGGAGAAAGCCCCTAAGAATCCTCCCCCACCCCCAAGATGTGGTTAACTACATACTAGCCATCAGCAACCAGATGGCCGAGTTCTGGAAGTAAACTTTTCAGAAGTTTGAGGCTAGCCAGGAGATAATGAAGCAAATGTATGACCATTCGGCTGCCAGAATGAAATTCCAAACTGGACAGAAAGTGTAAGTGATGGAGCCAGTAGAGTCCAGGGTCTCCAGGATTGCTGGACTGGGCCATTTGAGGTGGTGGAGAAAAAGGATGAGTTTACCTACCTGGTGGATCTCAAGACCCCAGGAACCCCTTAAGGGCACTCCATCTCAACTGCCTCAAACCGCACTATGAGAGGTCACCATGCCGCTGGAGACAGATGATGGGGTGAAGGAGAAGAGTGAACCTCCTCTGATCTCCTGTCATCTCAAGAGAAGAATGAATCAATGGAGGGTGTCAACCTTTTGCCCACCCTGATGCACTAGCAGCAGAGGGACTGTCCCCAGTTACTGGAACAGTTTGCCGCCTTATTTTCCCTCACTCCTGGGCGTACACACTTTTGTACCTATGATATATATACAGGGGACAGCCTACCTGTCGAAAACAAAATATACCGGCTGTCTGACAAAGTGAGAGTCAGCATCAAAGCCAAAGTCACTAAGATGCTGGAATTGAGGGTCATTGAGCCCTCGAGTAGTCTCTGGTCCAACCCAGTGGTGCTGGTACTAAAGGCAACCCCACCAGGCACCACCCCTGAGTTTAAGTTCTGTGTTGACCATTAGTGACTCAACTGGGTCACCAAGACTGATGCACACCCCATCCCCTGAGCCGATAAACTTATTGATAGATTAAGGGGTGCCAAGTTCCTGAGTCACTATTTATTTTGCATCATGATACTGGCAGATTGCCCTGACCGAGGGGGGCTATAGAAAGGTCAGCATTCTGTTCCCCAGAAGGCCACATTCAGTTTAGAGTGAAGCCCTTTGGACTCAAGAATGCCCTGCCTCCTTCCTGAGGCTGGTAAACCAGGGTTTAGCTGGAATGGAGTCCTTCACTGCTGCATATTTAGATGACATAGCTGTCTTCAGCAACACCTGGCAGGACCGCCTATTTCACCTGCAGGTAGTTCTTCAGGTCCTGAAATGGACAGGCCTTACTATCAAGGTAAGTAAGAACCAGAAACAGCAGGGTTCCATGGTGAAATAGGACGCCTGGTGGGCATGGGTCAGGTGCAGGCCCTCCAGGCCAAAATAGAGACTATGCTGGTCTTGGAGCCTCCAAAAACGTATACAGACGTGAAGGCCTTCCTGGATCTCACTGGATACTACAGGAGGTTTATCAAAGGGGATGGCACCATTGTTGCTCCCTTGACTTAGCTGACATCCAAGAAGCAGCCCAGTAAGGTGATCTGGATGAAGGCCTGTCTGAAAGCCTTTCATTACTAAAACAGACCATATGCACAGCCCCTGTGGTCAAGGCCCCTGACTTTTCCCACGTGTTTACTGTACAAACAGATGCTTTGGAGCATGGTATGGGGCAGTCCTATCACAGCTAAATGAAGATTGCTTGGGTTCACTTCTGGGTTCAGACAGCCCACAGGCCCCTCAGGTGGCTAATGCAAAAGAGGGGTGATAGTTCAAAATTGTTAAGGTTGTCCATTTCCCTACAGGGACTGGACTTTACTGTGGAACACTACCCTAGGTTAGACCACGACAATGCTGATGGTCCTTCCAGGTATTTCCACCTTAGTGAAGAGGACTCCTAAGATGTTGGGTAGCTCTCCCCACTTCCAGCCAGGGGGAAGTACGTGTTAGATCTGTCAGCCTTTGCCTCTCCTCCTCCATTTTGCTGGTCCTATTTTTGTTGGCCTTAAGACTCTGTGCAATTTACCACTGCAAACCAGTAATAACATGCTTGTACTCCCTCCCCTAAAACATGGATTCATTGGCTTGCACCTAATTGGCACATATAATTTACTTATAAGTCCCTTGTAGAGTGGTATACCATATACCCAGGGCCTGTAAAGTAAATGCTATTAGTGGGTCCATAAGGCCGGGTGCTGTGTAATTAAAAGGATGAACTTGTACTCTCAAGCTTTACATGTCCTGGTAGTGAAACCTGTCTACATTTGTTTTTCACTTATGTGAGTCCTATCCCTCCCATAGGATAACATTGGGGACTTCTTATTACATTTAATACACTGTTATTCCCAATTGGGAACTTGTGGCTACATCATGCTCAGTGTATATGAAATTGTAATAATAAACTCTCTTTAATGGTAAAGTCAGATTTTAAATTACGATTTTGAAACTGCCACTTTTGAAAGTTGGCATTTTCCATCCTTAGTCGTTTTGTGCCCAAGCCTGTTCCTGGGTCGCATGATTGAGTGTAGCTGACAGTTGGGCTTTGTGTATTCCTCCTAGACAGCCATCACACAATAGAGAACTTAGGTGTGCCTCAATGGGTCATCACTGGAGGGATGAGAGGGCAGAGCTGGGCACAGACCTCCTTACACTTGAATAGGATGTGTCCTACCTCCACAGAAAGGGCTGCAGGCACCCTGTAGTTAGTCTTGAGCCACGGTAGGGAAGGCATCATGCTTGGGGAATTCAATGGGAAACCTCTAGAAGCTTCTCCCACTTCAAATACAAAACTCTGTATAAATATTAGACCTCGGACACTAACTCTTCAGTGGACTCTGGCATTTGTGAGTCCTACCCCACCAAATGGTGATGACCCAGTCCTGGACATTCGGAAGTAGGCCGGAAGGTGCTCTGCCAGCCCATTTGTGGATCCAGCAGAACAAAATGCATATCCTCTGTGCAGCAGTGCATTGCCAGGCAGAACGTTGCATGGCCTCTGCTGATTTACTGATGCAAGCCCTCTCATCACAAATTTCTCATCACCAGCAGCCTCAGCAATGATCCACGTTCTCGCATCACATCCTCACAGCTCTTCAGAACCGACACATTACCTCGACTGCAAGACCTTGTTGACGGTATCCTCGATGACAACTCAGGGCCTCACATCAAAATCTCACAGTTCCTCTGAACTGACGCATCGACTCAACAGACTCTCCTCAAGACCTCACAACTCTCTGCAACCAGGATTTAAGGTACTCTGCCTCAGTGGGCCCGACTGCGTTCCTGTAGCCAGCCCACACCCCAAGGCGGTCAACCTGATCTTGTGACTTTGCCCCGGTCCAGAGCGACCAGTTATCCACATTTGGCTCGTTGTGCTTTTTGGTGCTATATTTACTGAAATCTTTGAACCTGCATATCTCCAGTCCTACTGATTGGATTTTTGTCATCTTGGTCTTGTTTACTTTATTAAAAATGTACTCATATTTTCTAAACTGGTGTGGGATCCTTTTGTTGTGTGCTTTTACTGTGTTGCTGTTTGACGTGGTGCACAAATGCTTTACACTGCCTCTTAGATTTAGACTGACTGTTCTGTGCCAAGCTACCATCAGGTTGAGCACACGTTATTTTAGGGTTTGCTTGTGACTTACCCCTGGCAAGGATTGTGGTTCCTTCTTGAATAGGGTTTCACCCCTCAATCCGTAACCCAATTTCTTACACCGATCATAAAACTATCACACTGGTTATAATTTTATTCTTTTGGACAAGGCAATTTAAATTTCAACCTTCTAATCATCCTCTACAGATCTGGTAAATTGCAGTGCCAACACTTAAGGCGTGAAAGCAAAAGACACACAATTGATGGACGGAATGGAGAACAAATCAAAACATTCACCCCCAGTCAAGAGATCTGGGTTAAATCTATCATTCTTTTGCTCATCATGCCACCCCAGTTTAGACCTGGCCATATGCAAATCAGTCTTAACCATGTGCCTCACGGGAACAGTTCAGCCCGAACTGCCAAGCCAGGTCCTCCCTGGACCAGCAACAAGCATCCTAGGACCGGTTTCGGGGTTTCACCCCTCATCATCCAGGATAGCTTGATTCCAGGGGCACAGTGAGCCCAGGACCCACGTCTAGGCATACCTGGCGCACTTAGGGCGAGAAAGCAAAAGACACACAATTGATGGACGGAATGCAGAACAAATCAAAACATTCACCCCCGGGCAAGATGTCTGGGTTAAATCCATCATTCTTTTGCTCACCATGCCAAAGACTTAAGGCGTAGCACATCGATTAGGTACACAACAGTTGCTAATCACTACCTGATCATTGCTTCTGAGATATCGAGCATTGGTCCGCGTTTTCAATACAGTTTTGTTAGTGAAACTGATTATGTTCAGGCACCAGCATGTCTTTATAAATCCATAGTTTAATAAACTACGTTCTAAGCTAATAGCATGTTTCGTGTCAGCTATTTAAACTAAGTACAAAATATGCAACACCCCCTCCTCTGCCACAAAAATACACATTTCTGTTTACTGGAATAGCAAAGCTTCATTGTAAAAAATAATAAAAACGCACCTCATTTTTGAACAGTATAATTCATTTGAGCCGTAATACATTAAAAGCTCCTGAATAAACTCTTTCTGTGTTGGTTGCTCTGCAGTGCTCTGTGACCAGTTAGTGAGCCGCTCAGGCGTCAGTGCGCTCAAAAGAAAACACCGTGGATCTATTCAGGTGGAGTGGGGGATCGGTGAGGCCAGAGGGTGAACCCAAAAATGTTAAAGTGCTGGAGGTTCACATTCATCTCCCATAGTGCGTTTAAAGATGATGAATTTAGTCACAGGTAAATACAAGTATTTTTAGCATGCTTGGTTCAAGAAATACGTCTACTTGGGGTGTAGTTCACTTTATTGCACCACCACAAAGGTTTGCCAAAGATAATTGGTCCTTAATTGCGTTTAGGTTTTATCGGTTTCCCTCGATAAGAAGAGAAGAGCCCGCTGTGATTTCAAGATCAAATTTTCATCAATGTCTTGCATGTTTGATCAGTGCAATAGAGTATCACAGCACCTTTCATCTGTTAATGACTTTAAAGACAGCTGCCTGTTTATGAACTTATCGTGCCCTTGAATTTTGAAGTATAGTGAGAATAACCAATATACAACCATAATGAGAACGTATCAACTTGGAAAATGAAAGGATTATGTATTTACTTCTAGCCCAAAAATTTTACATTTGTCCTTTGAGATAGGGATATTTCGCAACTAGTGTTCTCGTCTATGCTATAGTCACCCTATACCAGTCATCCATGTTGTGTGTAACAAGATTTTAAAACGTAAAAAAACAGAAGTGAACATTTACACTCAATAAAGTGATTTGAACTTGAGTAGTCATGCTTTTGTCGTTTGGTGAAACACTACTTGAAGCATCCTTGAGTGTTTCCACATGAACACAACCACATCTGGTACTTTACATGCTATTTTACAAGGGCGTGGCGACAGCCTCTGTGGGCAGCATTTATGGGCAAGGAGATGGAAACAGTTTCCCCTCCCTTCTAATGCTGGCTCCAAATGTAAGCAGAGACGAATATTGCATTCGAAAATTATTGGTATTGTTTGAAATGCGTGGCAGCTGTTTTAAATGTAGGTATTTTGTTAATAAAACGTATTCATTTTGTCTATTTTTTTGTTTTTGCATAAAATCTGTGTTGCTCCATCTGCACAACTGCAATATTGGTAAAATATGTTTCACTACGTATCAGCTTAAGGGGGATATTACACGACAATGTCGGAGCAAGGTGCTACTCCAAAATTGGTGACGTCACTCTCCAACATTTTTAAAATGCAGGGATGCACCGTATTTACAAAAATACAGTGCACTCCTGTGTTTCCCCTAATGCTGGAGTTAATAAAGCTGCCTAGCACCACCGCAAGCACACTTGCGCCATGTTACAAGGGTGCCGGCGCTCCAGGGGTGATTGTTCCTGCACATAAACAACCATGAAAAGTTATTTGCTCTTGGGTGTTGCTGCAGAACGCCCACTGCAACACCCATTACACGCCCCTTTCCACTAAGTGAAGTGGGAAAAGGGGCCTTACATATAAAGCGGTGTTAAACCACGTTAAGTGGCTTAACGCTGCTTTGTAACTAAGGAGAAGGGGATGTCGCCACCAGAACGTCGCTAATAGTGACGTTCTGGTGCTGTTATATCCCCTTTTAAATATGCCCTTGGGTGTCTTACTAGTCCATAGTTGCAATTTCAAGAAAGCCATTCGAGGGTTAAGTTGCATGCCCATAATGTCATTGACTCTAGATTCCGGTTTAAGCTGCTTCCTTCTTTTTAATTGTCTTTTAGCCACACCACCGATATGTTTGAAAGTTGCCAGTAGATAGCGCTGAGTACATCGGTAGTGGGCTCTAGGTTTCAAAATCACTCTCACTTTAAAATCCTTTCATATTAGGGTTTTTATATACTATTCTGTTATATTTTTGCTGTAACTCACTCTGGCTGCCTGGTTCTCCAAGAACCCAAGGTACCCAGAGTCTACAACTGAGCTGCACCATATAATTTTGTCATTGTGTCCAGAGAATAGACCAATGTGTATGGTTAAATGTGTGAAAAAGGGGTGTCAAGGAAACCTGTGTATTTCTGAAATTTGCATAAGATATGTAGTTTAGAAACTGTTGTTATTTGTACCTCTCTAAATATGTGGATACCCATACTAGCACACGATTTCGAGGGTATTTGTCAAAATGTCTTCTTTCTTACACACTGGCTGGCATCTCGAAGTCACAAATGCAGTGAACTCCAACTTGTTCTACTATTCTATACTACCATGTGTCATCCGATAAACATGGTACCTCGCTTGTACATTTTTAAAAAGTAGAGACAAGGGTGGGGTGACTTGTATGGAGCTCACTATGTTTTTACCTTCCTTGCAAACCTTAAATTTGAATTTTAAAAAAGCACACATTTTCCTCACATTTCTATTATGGAAAGTTACGGAAGCCGTAGGGAGCCACAAACTTCCTTCCGCCCAGGATTCTCCCAAGTCTCCCGATAACAATGGTACATCCCTTGTGTATCTAGGCCTAGTGCCTGCTACAGGAAACGTCCCAAAACGCAACATGGATACATCATATTTTTCCACTTAAAACTGACCCCTTTTTAGATTTTGAACCCTAGCTTTGCCGGCACTTAGGGAAACCTAGAAAACCTGCAAATTTTTCAAAACTACATAACCAGAAGAATATAGGGGTGTGTGAATTACGTGGATCTCAGTAGGTATTTTCACTCAGAAGCCCTTCCAAACATCAAACTTTAGTAAAAAACAATCATTTTCCTCACATTTCTGTGGAATTCATGTGGAGCCCACCACCCTGGACTCCCTTGGGTGTCTAGTTCTCAGAACTGGTAGCTGTTCACAGGTGGCAGCCACCCAAGCCCAACAAGTGCAGCCATTCATCATTGCAACTGGAAAGATATTGGGAGTTAGCCACACTAGTCCAGGCCCACATGTAAAAGCAAAACCCAAAGGAATCAAATATCCTCTCATTTGCCATTGGGATGGGATTTTGTAGTGTACAGGTGAGCAGAAAGACTATTTAGGCTTTAGGGTTGAAGGTGGGGCAGATGTTAGTATGGACCAGAACCACAACAATATTGTATTTAAAAAATGTATTCCTATCTTACAGTGGGCTTTCTAGCCCCCAGGGGCAAATTGGAACAAACCTCCTGTCTGCCCAGGAGACAGATTTCTTTCGTTTTTGGAGGTAAGGGCATGGCCAATGCAAGAGTGTAACACAAACGTCACTTTCTTTTGCCCCAAAGGCAAACTCCTTGGTGTCAGGCTGTCAGGTGGACTTACTACCCCCAGGTGCATATTTGGTATCATCTTCACATTTAGGACTAATCACCTACCTGCCCCCGGGGGACAGGCAACAACTATTCCCCCTTCTGGGGAAGTAGGTTATGGCTTGATGCATGGGTAGGCCATACCCCCCTTTTGTTTGTATCCTCTTTATTTTGAACTGCCTAGTGTTTAGTGGCCATTCTGTCCCCCTGGGGGGCATAATGGGGGTGACTATCCTTATCCACCCTCTGGGGGGCCGAAAGTTTATTGAGCCATGAAGTAGAGAAAGCATAGACCCCTGCCCAGGGAGGCATTTGTGGGGAGCCTACCCCACACAAATACTGCATAACTGTAGTTTGCGGTGTCTACAGGGCTTTCTGCCTGGGGGGTGAAAAATGTGTTTAATTACTCCAATCTACCCCTGAGGAGGTCAGAAAGACTGTCTGTACCCTTTTGGTGTGGGGGCATGGCCATGCTCATGGTGGGCAGCCCACCCCTATAATTTCCCCCCTGGTATCTAGTGGGGATTATGCCCCCCAGGTGGGATAGATTGGGGGTAATCACCCAATCTGTCCTCCGGGGGGGCAAAAAGACTGTCCCCTTACATTTTGGGGGTGGTGACATGGCCATCGTTGGAAGTCCCCACCCCTATATTTATTTTGTATTAAACCCTGATATTGACTCTAGTGGGCTTTCTTTCCTGTGTGGGGCAGATCAGGGGGAATTACCCCCATCTGTCACCAGGTGGAACAGAAAGTCTGTTTGTCCTTTTGTTGGGATGGGACATGGCCATGTCCATGCTGGTCATCCCCCACCGCTGTATTTATTTGAAAGAAAAGACATTCCCTCGTGAATAGTGGGCTTTCTGCCCCCCCCCCCCTTGGGGAACAGATTAGGGCAATCACTCCTATCTAATGACTGGCACCATATTTCTTTAGGAGTTGGGGCATAGCAATGTCAATAGTGGGCAGCCCCACATATACATTTATTTTTACTGACCCTGGTGTCTAGTGGGCTTTCTTCCCACAGGGAAACAGATTGGGGTAATTACTTCCGTTTGCCCTCTGTTGGGGTGGAGGCATGGCCATGCTTATGATGGGCAGCCCCCACCCCTGTATTGTTTTATTTTAAAAGACAGTCTCTCATGTCTAGTGGGCTTTCTGCCTCCTCGGGGGATGATTGGGGGCAATCACTGCCAATCTCATATCTTTTTAGGAATGGGGGCACGACCATGCCCATACTGGGGGCCCTAACCCTATAAAAAAAAAAAATAGTGACTGGTGTCTAGTGTACTTTCTGTATCCTGGGAGGATAGATGGATGGTGATCATTCCTATTTCCTCTCTGGGGGTGGAGGGGGCAGAAAGATTGTCACCATATTTTGTTTAGGGTTCATGCCCAAAGTGGGCAGCACCTACCCCTATATTTTTTTTTTATTGACCCTGGTGTCTAGCGGGCTTTCAGACTGTGCCCCCTGTAGGGAGGGCGGATTGGGAGTCATTACCCCATCTGCTCCCCAGAGGGGGCAGAAAGACTGTCTGCCCTCTTGTTATGGTGGGAGCAAGGCCATGCCCATAATGGGCAAGTCCAACTCTATGTTTATTTTTTATTGACCCTGGTGCCTGGCTGGCTTTCTGCTCCACATGGGGGGATCAGAAAGACTGGCTATTCTCTTTTGGGGGAGGGGTCATAGCCATTCCTAGAGTGTACCGCCATCACCCCTATATTTTTAAAAAAACATTATTGTGTGTAGTGGGCTTTCTGTCCCTCCCCCAGCCCCAGGGAGGCAAATTAGGGGCAATCATCCCTATCTGCCATCTGGGGGTAGAAATTCCTTCCCATATTTTTGGAGGGATTCGGGATGGCCATGCCCATAGTGGGAAGCTTCTCACCCCTATAATTTTTTGCTGACCTTGGTGTCTAGTGGGCTTTCTGCCACATGGGGTAGATTGGAGGTAATTACTCCCATCTGTCCCCCAGGAGGGCAGAAAGACAGGGTGTCATCTTGTTGAGGTGGGGGCATGGCCATGCTCACGGTGGAGAACCCCTATTCTGTATTTTGATTTTTTTTTAAAACATTTCCTCATGTCTAGTTCCTTTCTGCCCTCCCGGGAACGGGGGCAGATTGGGGGCAATCACCACCACCTACCCTTTAAGGGATGCATACAGACTGTCATTGTATGTTTTTTAAGGATGGGTATGGCCATGCCCATTCCCCACTCCTGCAACCTTTTTTTATGTATTCCAGAAGTATCTACACCCACCTGCCCCCAGAGGGGCAGAACAACTGCAATTTTAAATTGCGGCTTGAGGCCTAGTGGGTGGATCCCTGCTTGGGGAGCGCTCTTAAGTGGTGATCCCCAAGCAGGGATCTACTAGGCAGAGGTATCATTGGAAAGGAGAGTTTCTCTCCTTTCCGATGATATCGCCTCCAAGAAAATCAGTGCTCGGGCTGGTATATGTCCTTGAGCGCTGATTCAGTGAAATTAAAACAAGCCCATCAGCTCATTTTACTTTCATTTTTACTGAAATTATATCAGTGCACCCTGTGTGCCTATCATTACAGTAAAAAAACAAAAAACACTCAGGCTGCTCGGGAAGCTCTTTCGGAACAGCCAGAGCTAAAAATCAAATAAAAGGCTTCCTCTGGTGCACAGCACCAGAGGAGACCTAAAGTTTATGTGCCTCCCCAGTGCCAGCCAATGGTTGACAAACGCACATAAGGCATTAAGGAGTGGCGGGACCCAATATGGAATACTGAGTCAGTAGCATTTGCTTGCATTGCAATAGTTTTCGAACCTAAGTAGCAAGCACGTAAGCAGTGTTTCAACACAATTAAAGCACGGCGGGGCAGGGGAGGTAAAGAAAAAACAGACTGGGTAGGGGGTAAGTCATAAAAGAAGTAACAGGGATGAAGTGGAACGGGAAAAGGCAACATCAACAGGGTGGGAATGGAAAGGAGTAAATGAAATCCCAAGCACTCGAGTGGATTGTTTAAAAGCAATTTAAAAAGTAGCTAAAAAAAGAGAGCAGTTGATGGACACAAGTACTTTGTCCATGCTCTGGGAAGGGGGGGGGGTGGGGACAAGAAGAGGCATGACACATGCATACCATGACAAATGGGAAATGAAGATATAAGAAGAATGGTGCAACAAACAATTGGTAAGCTAGTGGTGGGCTGTAACTCACTGACTATAAACAACATGTTTCGAAGAGGCATTCCATGCGCTGTCTAGCAGAGACCTAGAAAGGAGATTTCTCTTGGTCAACCTCACTTTACAGTCTTGCTAAAGTCCTGTTTTTAGAAAGATAGAAGAGGCATGACATAGTATGCATCACATGGGAGCCTATAGCATCTACATCACATAAAGGACTCCAGAGGGAGGCAATGTCCTTTTGTACTGAAAATTCTATGACTTTTACCTATCTGAGTAGCACTCATCAGTCAAATGTCTGAAGCACCATTGACCCTTAGGCAAAAAGCCACAAACATACATGCAGTATAGCAACTGCTAAGTAAACCCAAATCAGACGAGTTTAATTAGTAAGTCAGTACTCAATATTAATTGGCGCCACTTGCTGCCACAGTGAGGTGGGAAAGGATTTGGAGCAATTGGTATTACTTTTACACATCTTAACAGTAAACTACTTTTTTTTATCAAACTCAGAAGTATGAACTACTTGGGCAGCAGCATTGATAAACCCAATAAGATATCTCATAGCACAGGAGCTGCTAATTGGCAGTTGTCATATGCGCCTCTTTAATCAAGTGACACATTTCTAATGAAAATCACTTTGCATTGCTTCAAAATTGCTATTTTTTACTTAACCATTTCAGACTGGAAGCAGCAGACACAAGACAAGTGCACCGGCCATTGTTCCACGGTCTGGTCATTTGACCATAACATGACATTAGGTTTAATTTTCATCCTACTAAGTGCCACTCATTTATTCAATTTCAGTAGAGTTATAAGGTTTGGTCACCTCTCAAAGATGGCCATATAATGCAGCACAATATTTTACAAAGGTCCATGTATACAGGATTAAATGTCTTTGTATAAATTCTCCCTTTCTCCCCATGGGCCACCAGCAAAATTGACAATGGTGTTCAAATGGGCTTAGCCACAACATAAGATTTTCAAAGAAAATAACTAGTCCCTTGGATTTTGTGATTTACATTTCTACTGTACATAATAAGTATAGCTTGGATTGAAGTTTTGTAAAACTAACTCCTTAATACTGCACAACACAAAATGTACGTTTGTAGTAAGTACTACAATGAATAGCTGATTTCATAGTTCTTTTTATAAGACACTGGACTAACTACCTGACACCATGAATAAAGATTGTAAAATCCAGGTTTCTTCAGAAGAGTAACAATACTGCTACTATTCAATCACCAGAGAGTCTAGATTAGGTCCCCCTTAGTACTTGGTGTTTACACCATGCTGCCCTGCCCATTGCTAAGCTGTTTCTCTTCCATGCTGATGGGTGAATCCCCAGGTTCACTGTTAAGAATTGGATTATTAGTTGAGATGCGTGAGTGCTCTACTCAAATAGTAAACACAATCCTTTACAGGGTAAACACAAAAGCTACTAATAAACCTATTCTGTGGTAGATTGGCACAAAAGCAGTAAGGCTTTACTTAGAGGGAAACTGTAATGTATTTGTGCAGTACCTCAAACAGTATTAAAGTGAGATTGCAACACAAGAAAAATCCCAAACCAGTTTAGAAAAATAAAGTTTCATTTAATAAACAAACTGATGCAAGGAGCCCAAAACGTATGGATTTTTGTCTGGAATTCAGGAGCATTTCACTCTGATGTGAGGCAAGGCCCCACGGCCTGACGGGCACCTTTTGGTGATCACGACTCACTCCAGCAGAGGACAGTAAATGAGCTTGGGCAGGTCCTGACAGGCCCAGTTTGTGTTGGTCAGCTGGGCAGTTGCAAGGAGGCATCCGGAAGGGAAACATCAATTGCAACGCACTACCTTTACAACGCAGCTGTTATAACGCAACTGCCTTTACGTTGCATGCCATTACAGCGCATGCCTTTACAACGCATGTCACTATAACGCATGCCATTGCAACGCATACCATTACAATGCATGTCATTACAATGCATTGTAAGGTAAGTAATGGAGATTTGTTAGTTTTAGGATGGGTATGGGTATTGGGGTACAAGGGAATAGTAATTTTTCCCCCTACACTATCCAACACTTTCCCTACTGTTGCACTCAATTGAGTGGGAATAGTAACTTTTACCCCTACATTATCCAACACTTACCCTACCGTTGCACTCACTGGAGTGGGAATAGTACTTTTTACCCCTACACTATCCAACACTTACACTACTGCTGCCCTAAAAGTATTATGTGTTATACTGGTATGAGTTGTAATGGTATGCGTTGTAATGGAATGCGTTGTAATGGAATGAGTTGTAATGGTAGTTTTAGAAAATGCGTTGTAATGGCATGCGTTGTAAAATCATGTGATGTAATGGTAGGTGCGATGTAAAAACTGCATTGAAAAAGCATGCATTGTAATTGTTTGCATTGTAACGTCATATATTCCATCCAGAAAATTGTTTTTCCCAAGTAGTTCAAACAGGAGGTCAGGTAACTGACTATTGGGGTCACTTTTGAGGAGCCTGGGCTCAAGGCAAGCAGGTCCATTGTTCCTTCTTCGGGCAGCAGGGCAGTCCTCATTTTTAATCTTTCACAGGACCAGGATTATTCTGATGAGTGAGAATTTCTGAGGGTGCTATTTTTATACCCAGCCCCAGCCTGTGGGTGGGGATGTCCCCTTTGTCTAACCTGCCCCTTTTCTTTACTTGGCTGTAAACTGTCTAGGGTAACTAAGGGCAGGCAGGCCTAGGTTAGAGCTGCATTTGTCAGTGGCAGGGCAGGCTGCCTTAGAAGTCTGGGAGGGAAGGGACCTGAGGCTACCTGAAGCTCAGCTTAGAAAGTGTTGAGTACACCCTACCTCAAGACACCTTGCTCATGAGAGGAACACCTTGTTCATCAACCAAGGGCCTATTGTCTCCATACCTGGAAGAAATAGTCAACACACCACAGGAAAGCCATTCACAATCATATCACCTTGAACATTTGGTTTAGGCGGAAAAATCCCAGCTTTCTAACAGTGGCATTTTTAGAAATGTAACTTAAAATCTGACTTTACTGTTGCTGAGGATTCTAAATTGCAATTCAAATGAGTGGAAGAAGCATTTCTTTCTCTGTTGCTAAACTGAAGTTATCACTTATTAGTAAGTAGGAAGCGGTTTTGTATTACTCTCCAAAGATCTGTGTTACCGGGATTCTTTCGCAATAGGATCTATTCGGAACCCCAGTCAGCATACTGTACAGTTTTTTTATCACAAACAGAGTGTGAGAGAATAAACAACATGGTTGCGTTCTCCCAAAATAACTTTTTATCACAAAAAGCAACCACTATTGAATTGGCAGAATACCAGATTCAGAGTAGTGTTAGAATGTTGTTCAACTATCTACTTTACAGGTGGAATATCAAAGACGGCAGACGGTGTGGTTGACTAGGTGCAACGGCGGTGCGGTGTCCTTGACGAATGTTTGACTACAGGACAGCACCTGAACACACGAGATCCGCATGATGCCAGTAGGCATAGGGCAGTAGAAAAATTCTACTGAAGTCGGATGGTACATACGGACAGGTGAGTGCATTAGGCCTCACGTACGAATGAGTTGCATGTAATCACATGTACGGCTAAACCGCAGGGACCTTAGAGCATAAGGAACAGAAAGATATTGCCCTGACGAAGGCCCCCAGACCCGATTGGGCTACAAGACGGGCCGAAACATGTTGGCACACGGTTGAGGGTACAATTGAACAGAATTGAGTTCAAAAGAACCCCGATAATAAGTTTTTATTGATATCATGAGTGCCCAGGAATAAAGGATTCGAAAGAGGGTACACTCATAGGTATTTTTAACTTGATCTGGTTCCCTGCCTAACCAGTTGTTCATTTATCTAAGAACTCCCAGTATATCTTTGGTTGAGTCCGCCCAGAGAGTACCACCTTCTCTGGGTGTGGAGTAACTGCCTATGATGAAGCATGTCACTATTATGTGAGTGAGGCTTTTACTTCAATATCTTTGATATTCCACCTGTAAAGTAGATAGTTGAACAACATTCTAACACTACTCTGAATCTGGTATTCTGCCAATTCAATAGTGGTTGCTTTTTGTGATAAAAAGCATACTGTACAGGCCACTCCATCAGGGGAACTCTACTTGGGGTCTTAGTTGCAGGATCATATTCACCTTTGCCTGAATCTGGTACTGCACCTGTATGTGTTTTTTTTGTTTATACTAATTTAACACTGACTCCGGATGCATACAGATATGACCTCATATCACATGCTGGTGCCCACACCCATTGCCCACACTACTACCTTTGTCTATATTACCTCATGCTTTCACTGAAAACTGGTTAAGGTGAGCACCCACCACCTCATCGATGACCAGCAATCGTAACACTGTCATGAAAAGGTACATCAACTCATACTGCATTAAATTGACACGAAACCTCTCCAAACAGGTCGCTAAAAAGTGCAAGCACAAAATTCTCAGAGAACATCTAGAAACACTAATTACTGACTTCTACTACAACCCAGCATATGAGGGCCGCAAAATTGACTTCATCTTCTATACAAAAAACCTGCCAAATGGAGAGAGAACTTCCTTCAACACATTCAGTAACCAAAGCTTCCAACATTCCCTATGGAAACAAGCTCAGAACTTCAGCGGAAAACTGACCATGAATGTCTGCAGAAATGGAAATATCCGAGTCCGACCCTCAGAAGAAAAGCTTATCATATCTGATTGACGCTATCAAGCATGCCACTTCTATAGCTGATACCATCTTACAACATAACAACTACATCTGCTTGCTAACTGAAACCTGGCTAATCGATTATACTTCCCCTAACATCAACCTCCTCTCCCCACCGGGCTTCTCAATCATTCGCACGATCACAAAAGTGACAGGGGTGGTTGAGTAGCCATTATATACAAAAGCGATCTATGCTTAACTAACTTTCACACTGCCAAACACCCTGCCTTTGAATATATGTGCAGCTCTCCTCAAATGGACCCAACTCCATCAAATTCCACATCATCTATCATCCTCCAGGTAAAAACTTACAATTAATTGAAGAACTAGCAGGCCTAATATTGCAAATCCCACTAAAAGACAGCACTAACATTATACTATGAAGTTAAAACCTGGACCTGAACAACACTATATATGTGTTCTATCCAACCATCTGACTGATCAGATCACTATCAAATTCTCTTCGACCTTAATACCACCCAGCATCTCTCACACCAATGCAGCCGTCCCAAGTGGTGGGCAAGAAACATCCACTAAATCCCCCAAATGGATCTAGAAGCAATAGTCAATACCCAAATCATTCCTCCACCTAAGTTTTCATCTGCTAAGGACATCATTACCCACTACAACACAAACAATCACAGAACTCATAGAAACAATTGCCCCCCTGAAACTCAAGAAATAAAGAAATAACCCCTCAAGAACCTGGTTCAACAAAGACTTGAACAACTAAAGACCACAACACCGTTTAGCAGAAAGAAACTGGAGACACCCATCTGAATCCAATTTTTTGATCCTATGGGTTGAACGGAAAAAAATACAAAAAACACATCTTCAAAGAAAAACCCGCCATCTTCTGAGATCAATATGACTAGCACAGGAACAGACCCAAAGACCTATTCAGCATCATCAAACAGCAAACCTCCTCCTTCCCCCAACAATCAATTAATAACGCATCTAAGCACTGTAAAGAATTTGCGACATTGTCCACCAACAAAATATCGAACATTGAACTATCTCTTGGACCACCCAACTCCCCACTCTGCACCAAAGACACCCACTGCGGAAAGGGCTCACCCATAGCCCTGCAGTCAATTAATGGATGCCGCCTCTCCCTCAAACTTAGCTCACCAACCTCCACCCCTTGTAACTGAGAAAGAATGCAATCTGGTCTAAATTCAACTATACCCCTGAAGAAGTACTCAAGATACTCTTCAGCATGAAGCTGGCATCTCACATCTCTTTCCTTTCTGCGTTTGTGAAAAACATCAGTCACATCATCTCTCCTATTTGGACCAAAATCATCAACTTCTCCCTATCGAGCGGCTCCATGCCAGCTCCTCTTGAACTCAGCCAAGTCACCGCCCTCATCAAAAAGATGGATGCTGACCAGAAAAACTTTAACAGCTACAGACCTATTACCAACCCCCCAACCCCTTGCCAAAACCATTGAAAAATGTGTGGTTTCTCAACTCAAAGCCCACATCAAAAACATCAACCTGCTTTACACCTTCCAATCTGGGTTCAGGAAAGGCTGCAGTAGAGAGACTACCATACTAAACTTCATAGCCTTCCTACACAGATCTTTAGACAATGACCAGGCCAGTCTCCTGGTCCTCATAGACCTCTTGGTCACCTTTGACACTGTCAATCATGACATCTTCCTAATCACCCTTTCACAGCGTGCAGACATCAACTGCACTGTTCCTCAATGGTTCACCCCCGTTCTATGCCAATGCTCACAGCTAATCAAGCTCAACAACTCAACCTCAAAAACAACACATCTCCTAATGAGTCCCCCAAGAGTCAATTCCTGACTCCTACACTAATCAACCTCTATATAGAACCCCTTACACTGATCCTGAAGCAAGCTAGAATAGCCTATCATCTATATGCAGATGACACTCAACTCTACATGAATATCTCGTCAATCAAAGACATCCAGCACTTAAATAACACTTTCTTCATAGTTCAAGCCTGGCTGACAAGCTCCTAACTCCCAACCCCAACAAAACTGAACTCCTCCTCATTCATCCTAAAGGAAAATCCTTTCCAGTAGACAGCTGGTTCAACAAACTCATGGCATTAAACTGCAAACTGACCATCTCCAATTCAGTTAAATCCCTGGGGATTACACTTGACTGCCAACTAAGCATGAAAGACCATATCAGTGCCTCTGCAAAAAGCGCATCCTATCTACACACCGAAAATCCTTAAAAAATGAAAACCCTTCACCCCCATTGAAGACCTAAAGCTGGTGGTATAATCTTTAGTCCTACCTGAACTGGACTATGACAAGGAAATGTTTGTGGGTGCCCCAAAATCTTATCTAGCCACATTGAAAGAAACTCTCCATTCTGCAGCTAGTCTTATATCAGGGAAAAGGCTCTTTGACCACATCTCTCCTACCCAAACAACTCAACTGGCTGCTAATCAAGGCAAGGGCCATACTAAAAACTGCCTGCATAACTCACAAAGAGCTTTACACTGAAAAACTAATCAACCTCACAAATAAAATATCAAAAGCCAGCCAAAAGAGACCTCTATAAAGCTCTAACAGTCTACTCTTGAACCTCCCAAAATTTAAGAGAGAGAAATCTTGCACCCGCTCCTTTTCTGGGAATGCTCCTAGAATCTGGAACTCCCTGCCTGTGGGAAAATAAATGCTTCCCTAACTTCAAGAAGAAACTGAAGCGTCTACTCCTCACTGAGGGGCTGATTAGGATGGTGGAAGGCCCGCCAACACCATTCGTGCGGTGGTGGACCTTCCGCCATCCTACTAGCAATTTTCCCCTCCACATCAGGATGGCGGGGGGACTTTTTCTGCAAGCGTGGTGGGCGCAAAGAACGCCCGCCATGCTTCCACCACGGACAATCGTCACGATTGCCTGACAGAGCTGACAAATGCATGTGAATGGTGGCGGTGCCTAACAGGTACTGTCCCCCAGATCACAATGCTAGCCTAAGTCAGACTTTCCACGGTGGGGGAACTGCCATGGAAAGGCTGGCAGGGATTGGGTTTGGGGGCCTGTTGCAGGCCCCCCTTGTTTTGGGGTGAGGTGTTGCTGCACTGGGGGGGTACCCTACCCCCCTGCATTTTACCTGCACTGCGTGGCAGGCACTATGTGGTGCCTGCCACGTAGTGCAGGGAAATGCACAGCATCACATTTTAACATTGCGTACAGTGCTGCAGCTAGCAGCACCGTCCACAATGTTAAATAAATGCCTGAAATGAGCCCCCCATAAAGGCAGGCACATTGTAATTGCAGTGGTGGGACCACCGCATGACTGGTGGGTGGTCCCACACACTGCAACGATGGCGGGTGGACTCATGTCTGCCCGCCATCATAATGAGACCCTAAATATCTAACCCCCCCCCTTAAAACACTTGACTAGCCTGCGGGTCCCCTCCCCGGACCTGCTAAATAAATCTGTTCAACACTACCCTGGGGAAAACTATGCCTCTAATTCCCCCTGTCCTCATGAGGCATTACCTAAGCTACCCCAGGACTACATCATCCATATTTACTACTGTTCATCTAGTTTTTGCCGTTTTTACTGTTACTATGTATTTTTTTGTCTTATTTTGTACTTATCCCTCCAGCTACCTTGCACAAGTGTTGCTGTGTTCTGTAAAGCACCTTATATTTATGTGTGCTGTAGCTACCTCAAAAGTGTATCAGCATCTTTCCCTAATGTCCTTGTATACCTCGCCCCTTACTGTCATCAGGTATCCATTGTCACTCCAAGAGTATCTTATGTAGTTGCTGCTTATGCAATTCCTGTATAGCTAGTCACATTTCTATGTATGTATCTTTATTTAGACCAAGTGTATCTCCGGTATTTGCTGCTTTCGCTAACTCTGCGAAGCCGTCTGATGCCCTCGGGTCAAATTTGTACTATACAAAACTTAATAAATAAAATAAAAAATAAAATAAGATAATTCAGTGTTAGTCTAGGGTAGAGAAAGACTTTCCACTGTGAAAAACAACTTCATGTGTTTTTTGCTGTTGGGGCATGTAAAACTTATGTACATAGGTCCTACTTTTTAAATACCATGCACCCTGCCCTATGAGACTTTAAGGCATACCTTAAGGGTGACTTATCAGTATTAAACAGGAGAGATTAGGCGTGGCACAAGGTTTATTTTGCCAGGCCGCAATTAGTGCTGCAGCCACTAGCAACATTTAATTTACAGGTCCTGGGTATATGTAGTACCATTATCAAGGATGTATAGGTAAATTGAATCGGCCAATTGGATGTATATCAATTTAACCATGTTTTAGGGAGGAAACGCAAGCACTTTACCTCTGTTGAGCAGGAGTAAAGTGCACACGGCCTTAAAGCCAACAAATATTAGTTCTGTCAAAATAAGTAAGTGAAAGCAAAATGTCTGTGCATATACCACACCAAGGATGTCAGGTCTAACAACTGCCCTCTGCATAGCTGTAGCCTCCTGCCACAACATTCATTCTAGATCCAAATTCTCAATCGCCTTGGAGCATCCTCCAAAAATAACTTGTCCTTGCTATATTACTAGTAAGTATATGTAAATGAATGCATGAAATTATTTCATCTACAGCACAATTTTGGCAACTGAAGGCACATCTGCAGCAGGTACGTTCTCTCTGATATCCATATGGAGTGTGGTACCAGAATATTGTAACAAATGTTTTGTCTGAGAGCAATATTGTAACGTTTTCAAACCACCATGTCCGAGTACATATGTAATTGAGATTTATTTATTTATTTAATGCGATTTTATATAGTGTGAACATTACCCGAAGTTGTCAGAGCGCTTTACAAAAGAACAAGTTGCGTTACACAAGGACTTTGGATTACATGAGTTACATGAGAGATACAAACAGAAAAAAATGCAAATGTACAAGTTGTAAAGTCAGTCAAGGAAGAGATATAAACAGAGAAAAATTGCTAATATACAAGTTGTTAAGTCATTCAAGGAAGAGGTATAAACTCTAAAAACACATAGGAATGGTAGTAAGTACAAAGGTCTACTACATATGCTAGTGGTTAGAGTTCTATATATACAAATAGTATATTCACTATTACATTTGAACATGAAAAAAAAATATTTACACAGTTTCATGCCACAAGATAGGTGAGGTAAAGAGCGGGGTAGCGGGGGTAAGCGGGGGAAAGTAAAAGGGTCGAATGAGGAGCGGAGCAGGAGGAACAGGCAAGGGTGAAAAAAGAAACTTAAAGGGAAACCAAAAGTCGTTGTGAATGTCAGCAAAACAGGGTTGGGACCTGCAAACAAAAAGACCAAAGTCGGGTTGAGATTTTGCATAAAATCATTTTTGACAAGGAAAGGGTTAGAGGGGGGCTGGGTACAAGGCACAGTCCAGGGTCACTCATTGTCCAGTAAGTACATTTACGCCAGAAAGACCGTCAAGATGGAGGATCTAGGTTAAAGACCACAACAACAACACTGCAAAATGGCAGTGTTGCTGATTGGTGAAAAACCAATCGGAAAAGCCACAATGGAAAAATCAACCCCATGGAGCAGGATTGTACGGGGGAAGGCGGCCACACGAACAGGCGGGAGGAAGGATGGCGAATGCTGGTCAGTCCTAGGTCCCCATGGGCAAAGACACTCGGGCCACAAGGCAGCAGTGCCTCCGCTCAACATGCCATGCTGGAAGGAGAGGTGTGACCTCACTAGAGGCATCGATTGACCGAGCATAAAACAATAACGTCTACCCTACCCACTCTAGCAGCTTCCCTATAGCTCCTTCAACCTCAAAGCTCAACAAGAGAATACCACGTTACAGCATTCGTAGTCCAGCCTTTTGTTCTTATTTTTATATTAGGTCATTTTTACTTTAAGAGAACAGGACTCTCTTTGTTTTCATTAGAAGATGAAAGGGCTTACTGTCTGGCAGTTCTTAGCACAGAGTCTCGGATGGCAGTGCTAGAGGCGTCCTTGCTGTGATGTTTTTCTTCCTCCTCACTGGAATATGTATTAAAGCAGATGTGAATTAATGAAATGTAAAGTTAGCAGGACAGCTGGTATAAAAATGCAATATATTATAAACTGGGTTTCTCCTTTTTAATACACTTTTGATTTAGACTTAAATCATGGTCATTGATTAAAAGGTAAGCAATCTTGGATTGTGACTCTTTAAGGTGCTTTGTTTTCAGCCTACTATTTATTTATTTCTCTTTATTGTAAATTTCACATGTTAAATGAACAAATAAATAAATGCCGATCTCTGTTGGTGGCAAATTAACAGAGCATGTTGGACACAACAGCAGTTGTCAATAGTGGGACAACATGACTTTCTCATATCCATGGGGGTGAGTGCCTAGGGATGTAGGCAGTTTCACATGAAACCAGTTGGGGGGGGAGCGGGTTGAGAGGTTCACATGTTCCCCAGTCAGAGTCACTGTGGAGTTACTCCATCCATGTGCAGTGAGGCGTAGTGGATGGTGGCATGAAGTGGGATTACAATGATGCTGAGTCCTGTGGTGATGTTAATCCTGCTATAAGTGGTGAGATCTGCACTCCAATCTATGGTATCCTGAGTTCAGAGCCCAGCTCGATAGCCAGCAGTATGGTCTCCCATTGAGTGGTATATTGAACTTCCCCCATCCTGAATTGCATCCGCCTGGAGAACTCATCTTCGATAATTACCCATGCCAGGATTAAGCACCTCAAGGATGGGGTGGACTGGGCATTCGTTGCCTTCCAATTCATTGCAATTTCTCAGCATTTGGCCGGGGGTGCAGCATTAAGCCCAACAAGCATGTCTTCAGGGTGTTGAGGTGGTGTCTACCTGTAATGCGTTTAAGAAATATGCAAATCACCCAGAAAGGCAGCAGGACAGAACACTGCCAAGTCAATATGGAAGAAGTTGGCTTGTTCAGGCCATATGTCTGAAACAGCAGGGAATAGTCTGTGAAATCCTGACGGGGTAATGTATGTGGAGTGTACATGGTTAAATTGGTGTAGTTTCAGTAATACATATCTGGAAACTCTATGGACACTGCTTAGGGTATGGGACCAATCCTGGTCAGTCAGTTCAGTTTGAGAGTCCTGACTCCATCAGAGCCAGAGGGCCGGCAGTGGTGGAGCAGCGTCAGTGTGCAATGCCTTGTGCATATTATTAATCCCATGTATTTTGGCATTTCAGGTCAAGAGTGTATGAAGTGCCAGTTTAGTGGTAGGCTCCAGGAACCCCAAGTGTTGGCCAATGCTTTCTTGATGGCAGGATGAGTTAGTAATTGCCCCAGCAGAAGAGTATGCATCACAAGAGATCTTCATTTTCAGCCTACTCGTAATGGTCTCTATTGTACCTGTTAGTCAGTTGCTTGTTGAGGTTTACACTTAATGCTCCCTGTCAGGGTGCAAACTGGTAATCTATTGGACCTGACTCGGGTGTATTAAAGGAGCGTAGGCCTCATATTTTATTATGTTTAGTGGTTATTGAGAAGATGGAGTTCAGTAAATACTCTTCTAAAAGACATCATGCCCAAAGAGGGAGATGGAATTTAGGAAATAATAGAGAAGTGGACCCCGCCTTTTCCCCTTCCTACTTCTGCAATGGTAATCAGAGATGAGCTCTGGTTCTCAATTTTACCGAGTTTTAACAAAAGGCAAAGCTGTTCATTTATCAGACACTCTGGGTTAAGGAGACACTTCCCCTTCTTTGCCATCATGAGGATCCAGTTAATGGACTTTTCCTTCTGTGTCTTCACAGGCTTCTCCAGATTATGAGTATGATGTTTATGATGATGACGGTACCTCCCCTGAAGCAGTTCTAACAGGAAGGTTTGTATGATGCTCGTTTAAATTGGAATTGATTTGAGCTTTTCAATTTCTTTCCACACTATTTTGAAGAGTCTCCCTCACGTGCTACCTGTCCAAGTTCTTCATTTATGATACAGGCTGTTATTTATAGCTCACAATTAAAGAAAGGGCTTGCCAATTAACAACAACAATAAATTAGCAGGTTAAAGTAAGTAGCAGTACAATCGGTCAGACATATGCCTTTTGATGTATTCTCCCAAAACATATCTTGTCAAGTAAGGAGTATGCATTTCAGTGCCTACAATTGTCCCATTACAAAATCTCTGAATTTCTCCTCACTAAGCGCTCTCCCAATGGGGCTAATGATACCCAGGGTGGAATGTAACTGCAGTGGGTGGAGCTAGAGAGCATTACAGGAGGAAGCTGAAATCTTCTAGAGAAATGTACCAGGTCAACCGAAAAATGTATATCTGCAGCCCTTGTAGTTCCAATTTCCTTGTTGAGGGGTCAGCTATGTCACTGTTTTAAAATTTGAAAGGCTCCCATATTCCAGTCCTTATACAGTTAACCAATTATATTTGAGAAATGGTGTTTTAATTTGCACAGGTAGGCCCATTTTTTCTAAAATTGTCTTCAGGGAGAGAAACACTATCAAACCCATTGAGGAGAGATGAACTGGTCTGCTACACTGGTGTGATGCAATATGCAATATGGTACTGAAATCAATTTTTTTTGTCAGAGCTGGTTTTGGTTACTTTTAGAAATGTGGGTCTCTAGTTGGCAGAGGTAGGTACCTTTGTCCAAATAGGGACCCTTGCTTCTAGTCAGGGTAAGTGGGATACACTCCTAAAATAACCCCTGCTCACCCCTTTGGTAGCTTGGCATGAGCAGACGTGCTTATCTCAGAGGCAGTGTGTAAAGCATTTGTGAACACATACAGTAATACAGTGAAAACACTACAAATGGACACCACACCCAGTTTAGAAAAATAGGTAATCTTTTAACTAAACCAAAACAAGACCAAATGACAAAAATCCACAATACAGTAATACAATTAAGACTTTCAGATGTTAGAATTAGTTCCGTTCAAAGCAAATTGCACTTTTCACAGAAAGAACCTGGGATGCGTCACACAAACAAACATAACCGGCCACAGGGAACGTGATGCGTCGGTTCCTTACACTCAGGGAAGATGATGCGTTGGTTCCTTGCTCTGGGGTAGGTGATGCATCGGTTCCTTACTGCTGCGCAGGGGAGGTGATGCATCGGTTCCTTACTGGAGATGAGGTGATGAATCTGTTTCTTACTGCGTGGGGAAGTGATGTATCGGTTTCTTACTCCATACCCCAATGATGCGACCAACTTGGCACCTCGATTCGATGCGACGATCCGGGACAATGCGTGGATTCTTCCAGCTCCCAGTGGAAAAAAGTCTCTAGAGGTCCCAAACAACAGCAGGCACCTCTTTACAGGTCAGAACTCCCAGCAAGGAAGTTCAGGGGAGCTGGTGGTGAAGTCTTTGTGTCCCTGAGACTTCAGAACAGGAGGCCAACTCAGTTTCAAGCCCTTGGAGATCTTCTTCAAGCTGGGGACACAGCAAACAGCAAAGTCATTTTCTGTTTTCCTTGGCAGCAAATGGCCACTGCAGGTCAACCCCAGAGAGCAAACAGCACAGGGGCAGTATTCCTCCTCAGCTTCTCTGGCTCGTCTCCTTGTCAAAGGTTCCTCTTGATTTCCCAGAAGTGATCTAAAAGTCTGGGGTCTGGGCCCCTCTTTTTATACCCAGAATCCTTTGCTCTCTGAAGGCAGAGAGTAACTGCACCCAGCCAAAACCTGTTCTGTGGGGCACTTTGCAAGTGCACAACAACCTCCATTGTCAGTGTGTGCCCTGGCTCCAGACACACCACAGGTGGGCGGAGCCGTCATTGTGGAAGGCAGGCACAGCCCTATCCAGGTGCAGGTGCTACTCCTCCCACCACTCCAAATTCAGACCAGGCCTAATCAGCCCAGTCCTGACACATCAGACTTCTGGAGCAGCTGCCCCTCCCTCGCCCCTGTCATACGAAAGCCAGACATGCAATACACAAACCTAGCAGAGGCACGCTGGATGATTGGGAAAGAAAATACCTACTTTCTAAAAGGGATATTTTCAAACACAGAATGTAAAAATCACCCTCACTAAAAGATGCATTTTAACATTCCGAGTTTAGGCATACTAAATGTTATTCTTCTACCTTGTTCCCAGGGCCAGTTATGTTTCTTAGATGTTATAAACAAACTCCCCATTCTGTCCTATGGGAACAGGTAGCCTTGCAATAGTGAAAAACGAAATTGGCTGTATTTCACTATCAGGACATGCAACACACACCAGGGCATGTCCTACCTTTCACATACAATGCACCCTGCCCACAGGGGTATCTTGGGTCTACCTTAAGGGTGACTAATATGTAGAAAAGGGAAGGTTTGGGGACTGGCAAGTGTGTGCACTTGCCAAGTCGACATGGCAGCCCCTGGCAGACCCTGCAATGGCAGGCCAGAGTTACATTTTACAGGCAGCTTGTGTGGGTGGCACAATCAGTGCTGCAAACCCAACAGCAGCATTTGATTTACAGGCCCTGGGCACACACAGTGGACTATACTAGTGTCTGACAAGTAAATCAAATAGCCAATCATGGAAACACTATCCATAACACAATTTACAAAAGGGAGCACTTGCACTTTGGCACTGAACAGCAGTAGCAAAGTGCCCAAAGCATCTAGACCAGCAAAAATGGAGTCCAACACACAGCAAAACACAGGAGGCAGAGGCAAAGAATGGAAGGGAGACACACGCCAATGGTGCCAGGTATAAGAGTTACAAATCCATCCTTGGTGATGCAGCCTTCAGAGTTGAAATTCAAAAAGTAACTTAGGCAGTGAAACTTAAATCCATGAAACAGTGGAGGCAAACATGATCTCAAGATTCAATAATTAGGATTTGGTTTTATCACACCTGCGTAAATGGCTGCTTTAGTGACAGTTGTTGTATTTGACAAATAGGTAGTTTGCAGCCATGCTGCTGCCCGATTTGATTCTATATTCTTGGGTGTAACAAGTTTTATTAGAGCAACACAAGGTGTTTTAAAACAGTATTGCAAATTAGATATTGTGATTTCTATTGGTTTTTCTTCTGAAAACAATAACGCCAGAAGAAAAGACCAGAATTGTTCAAAAAGCAAATTTTAAGAATAATATTTGCACATTTTATGAGTCAAGTGAAATGGTGGATAAAGTGAGTTCATGCTGGACCATTTCTGCTGCTTTAATAATATCATATAGAGCTAGCAGATTTTGCAGACGTTCATATTACATTAACTTCTTCTTCTCCCAGGAAACAGATGTGGAGAGTGCCTCCATTGCTCTTACATTCAAGTTAGCGGTTTTACTTCAGCGTGGGTCAGGACTGGAGCCCAGATGTACACAGAATGAGTCTTAAAAAATGAAATTATTTTTTTTGCCTTTAACATAATTCTCTCGTTCACTTTTGAAAAGTGGAAATAAATGCGTAGTTGTTTTATCATGTGCAAACAGCAAATTAGAGCAAACTGAGTTAGTTAAGCTTCTGCTTGGGTTCAAAACTGCAGTTTGGAGTAAAATACAGTCAGCGAAATGAGCCAAAATGCAGAGGGTGTACTGTAACTGATAAAATAAACTGATAGATTAGGTAATAAGATGTGCTCACGATGATTCAAAAAACATTTTATTGTAGTCCTTGAGTGCTATAATTAGGAGTAATCAAAACAAAAAAAAATAAGACATTACTATTAACTGTCGCCTGCATGACTACCCGTCTGGCTTAAGATGATGCTGCAGCATGGAGACTGCCACCTTACACATCATAGACGATGCCCTCATGACCATAGATGAAGATGACCCTTGCCTCCTGGTTTTGCTGGGCCTCTTAGCTGTCTACCTTTGACACAGATGGCTATTCCACCCTCATAGGCACCCAAGAGACTCGAATGGGATTCGCCAGTAGTGTCTTTCACTGGTTCTCTTCCTACTTTTACAACCAACATCAGTTTGTTCAGATGCGCATCTCCAGTTTCCAAAACATCCCTATCACCACATGAAGTCCCCCAGGATTTCACAATCTGTTATGTCATCTTCCACCGATTCATGGAGGCACTGGGTGCTCTTTTCATGGATATAAACATCAAGATTCGCCACTATGCTGATGATACCTCACTCTGACCTAAAAGCCTCCTTCTCTTCAAACATTCAATGTCTCAGACATTGCCTGTATATTATCCAGACCTACCTGGATGTTCGAAGGGTCCATGAAGCTCAACCCAACTTAGTCAGCATTTCTGATATTTGACAAGAACAACAAACAAGAAAAAGTACAAACCTGGCTAAATGGCAGCTTTGAACCCGTACCCTGAATGCCAATCTATTTGGAACCACTCTGCATACCTATCTCACCATCAAGGAACACATTGCCAAAAATATCAAGACAAACTGGTATCAGCTTTCTCTTATTAAGAAAGTGAAGCTGTTTCATCCAGAAAGCGGCTGTAGGATTGTTGTTCAATCCCTCGTTTCTTGGATCTGAACGGTGGAAACGTCTTTCTCCAGATCATCCCACACTCCATACAGGCACCACCTAAGGGCATCCATCAAGCCAAAGCCCATCTCATACAGGGCCAAAATGAATATATATCAAATCACCCCTATCCTGATGTAACTCCAATGGCTCCTCTTGCATTCCTGCGTCAACTTCAAAACATAATTTAAAATTCCATCATCACCGGCACTCGGTTTATCTTCCAGGCAAGTTCATCTTCTCCAGTGAGTCTTGGCTCGCCTGCTGTCAGAACACCATCCGACTGGCGGCTAGGAAATGTAAACATTTAAAAACAAGGTAGCAGGCCTTTTATAAATATGCATCAAGAATCTGTACCAGCATCATCGTACCCTCTAGAAAAGAGCTGAAGACACACCTCTTTAAAGAACATTATATCACAATTCAATAACAATCCAACAAATAGCTTCCTATCCTAACACTCGTTGACTTTATCCTTATCTTTGACACTGTGCAGTGCTCTTCTGCCTTCTGGCTAAGTTAGCAGCAAAACACATACATACACATGTCATTCTTGAGAGCAAAGCACAAGCATTTCAGACAACTGCTGTGAATTTATGTAATTCTCAAATGATCATATTTATTTTTTAGGTTTAGAGGCTGCTTTTCCTGTATTAAAGGCATTGTAAATGAAATAAGAAATGATAATGTATTTTTGGTCCAAGGGTGAATACCACACACCCATTTCGTCTGCTTTACATTTGTTGAACTAATTCACTTTACGGATTAAAAACTGCATCACATGTTACTGTACTTGTCTTTTTACGAGAAAGAGGTCACAGCATTTGTTAGAGTCACTGGGACAAAGTTGGAGCATTTTGCCACTGTCTCCTAATCTAGTTCTTGCCTAGGAATGCAGAAGAGCATTGAATTCCAGAGAATTACAATCCATTCTCTTTTTTCACTATTTAAATCAAAATTCACTTTGAAGATATTAGAGTTCGAGAATGTTTGTGATTAAACGCCATAAACATCACGGTGCATATCATCAAGGGCTTGTGACATAATTATCGCCGCTTTTGCGGCCGTTTTTGGCCAAAAAGCGGCGATAATTATATCGCATTATTTGCAAGGACACGCTAGCGTGTGTTTCCTTGTTTCAGCTCCCGTTTTGTTCACGCCTCTTGCATCTCTAATGATATGCATAGGAGGCTTACCTGACAAAACACCTTGGGAAAATATCGCTACTCCAGCTTCGTGATATCATCAACGAGGGGTAGTGATATTTCAAATCCCGTTAACTATGCCTTAACGCAGGAATTTAGGGGTATATCTACAACACGGCGATAGAAAATTATCGCCGCTTTTGCGGCCGTTTTCGGACGAAAAGCGGCGATAATTTTATCGCCTAATTTGCAAGGTCGCGCTAACGCGTGAAACCTTGCATTAGCGCACAAATTCCTAACGCCCAGCGACATTTCTCCTATCATCAAGCCCCACGCTATGAAGCATAGTGGCAAGAAAAGTAGCGATAACCCCTGTTATCGCTACTTTCCTTACGCCTGCTTCAGGACTGACTTAGCCTTGATATCCTATGGAAGGTGTATAACATGGCTAAGTTTGTGAGGCCCTATCAACAAGCTAACGCCACATTTCGTGAGATTATCGCTGGGTTTCTAGCGATAATCTCATGTTAGGCAGTTAGCGCTAGGATTTTTATCGCCTTTGAGATAAGCATTGCTAGTAGCACGCTATCTCAGCGATAAAAATCCATGTTAGCCGGCGATAATTATCCTAGTGCTAAGTGCGCTTAGCGATAATTATCGCCGGTTGTTGCTGATATGCCCCTTAACGTCTGTTATATTCCTGACTAAGGCATAGCTAACATGGGAGGTGGATTATGGTGATACGATCACAGGGTCGTATCACCAAGGCTATCTCCGTTTTGGGTGCAACATCGCTGGTTTTCCAGCGATGTTGGCCCATTTCCCTGCAATGTTATCGCCCTGGAGTAACGCGTTGTTAATAACGCGTTACCAGGGCGATAAATTCCTGCGATAGACGGCGATAAATAAACAAGCGCTAAGTGCGCTTTGCGTTTATTTATCGCCGTCCTAGTAAATATGCCCTCACATTTGCATAATTTATTATCTCAGGCGGCATCCTACAGTGGCAGGTTCGACATTACCAAATAGCTCATTTTACATTCTGAAAAACGTTTGAATGTAAATGTTTGATCCGACACAAAAATTCAACGTGTGCAGAAACACACAATAAACAGTTCCACTTCACTGTCGTGAGATAATGTCTATACTCTTAACAGAAAAGTGCACTTATTCTAACGAGAGGATTCGTTATGTTTGTCCAATAAGGTTTGTATAACCATCATGATTCTTTGAATCAAGCTCAAATAAGTTGCATCGACGTATGAAAGGAAAACAGGAATAGAAGAATGAGATGACGTGTGTGAATGTCATGGTTTACTTACTGAGTTGAGGCGCTAATCGGGAACCTGTCACCGCTAGTTCTGCTTCCCCATGACACCAGCAAATCTCACCCTCTACTGTGTCTTTCCCTTTGTGCTAGGCACTTTACAAGAATCAGTGAAATAGTCAATGTGTTAACGGCCTTGCATAGTCCAGCTTTATGGCATCAGTTCCCTTTGTCGCATGAATTCGTCACCGAGCTCCTGAATTAATAGAACGTGTGCCTGCTGGTTTCACAAAGGTGCCTTTTAAGTTTCTTTTTGAAAGTGAGACAGTCTCGGCATTAATGTTCGTATGGAGCACAATCCGAATTAGAGGTTCTTCTCCAGACAAGCATCCAACTCATTTTATCTGCAGTATGATCTAAGAGGCTGGTAAGTGTTTTGTGTCACTAGGCAGAGGGGTATCTAGATGAAAGCGAGAGGCTTTCAAACAGATTTCGGTAAAATTGTGACATTGATTAGTATGGAAATATATTGCTCTTCCTTTTCACAAAAAAGTGTGTTAGAAGGTAGTAGTATTTACCTTGTAGTCTGCAACACAGATTTTTCAGGATGTCTTCCAGTGATGAGTTTTGAAAAAATGGGTATAGAGTTTGAAAAAATATATTTAGTATAAGTGTTAATTATGATTTTTTTTAAAGTTTAAAGTTTATTAAAGGAAAAATTGAAGCAAACAAAGGAAAAAACATTATATAAGAGAAATCACAATCTAAGAAAAGCATAACATTGAAACAAATAAAGACCTATTACTGATAATCGGAAAAGGAAATAGAGGGGTGGGGGGGAGACAATAGTTAAATTAATAGTGAAATAAGAAATTATAATGTATTATTTACAATAGTTCTTTTGATGTTTTAATAGGCTACAGATGTGACTGATAGGCAATTGTTAGGACCACTTCTCTTTCGTCTAGCTCTATCCTATCTGATTTCAGTTGAGCGCTGACACCAAGCCACGCAAGATAGTGCTTCATCTACAGAAGGTGCAAGCGACTGTAGCAATTAGTCGTAACATATAGTGTGCGGTTTTCCAATCAGCCCTCAAAAGTATCGAAAATATACAGATGCATATGAGTAAGTAGTCTGGCATAAATCAACTAAATGTTTAGGGGCAGATTTACAAGCCCCATGCATCACTCTTGCGCCGCTGTTGCACCACTTTTTGTGACACAGCCGCGGCATAAACAATGCACCATATTGCGGCACATTTACAACATGACGCATCTAAGGAGATTCGTCACGTTGTAAAGCCCTGCGTCACATTATACTTCAGTCAGGTATAATGTATTCAGGGTGGGCGTTCCCACGCAGAAAAGCCTAGTAAAAGTGATGCAGTGAAATCTACAAGATTTCACTGCGCCACTTCTAGGATTACGCCAAATGGCGATGCAGCACATGCACCATAATTCGTTTTATTTATTCATTTATTTACTTAAATCCGTTCGGCTATATGCCGGAGTTTACTACCCGCCACCCAGCCCCTCTCCCACCCCACCGCCCCGCAGCACTCCCTCGTGGAGCTGCCACTGGTTTTGGGGTTTATAGGGGTAAAAGTTGATAAGAAGTTTATTTATTTTTAATTATTATTATCATTAATATTTATATTATAGTATTATTATTGATATTAAATATGTTTTAATTGATATTAATTAAATTATTTAAAATTTTAATATGGTAATTGTGAAATTAATTTTAGGTGTGTGTTGCAGTGTTTATAGGAGTAAAGGGTGGGAAGTAATTTGAGTTTTAATTAGTTAACATATAGTTGTTAATTAATGTTAATTATTTGATATTTATTTTGGGTAATTGTTTATTTTATAGTGTTTTTTTTAACTTTTTTTTAAAGGGGTATAGGGTGGGTATTAAAGGCATTTTAATTACTTTATTATTAGGTGTCAATAGTAATAGTTTTTAATTTAAATATAAGTTTTAGTTGTGTTTTATTATTTAATAGTTTAATTTGAGTGTGTGTTGTGGATATTATAGTGTTAAAATGTCTTTAGTCAATTAAAGTTTATTCGTTTTTATGGTTTAAATCTTTTATTGAATTTTATCAACATACAATACATTTTGTGTTGCAAAAGCCAAATCGCAGCAAATGTCTTGTTGAATACAATCAAAGCTGGGCAACCTCATCAGGTGAGGAACGTAATAAAAGGAGACGAAACATAACATAAAACGTGAAGGAAACCTATTGTAACCCCACATCCACCCCCCACCCCGTCCCTTGTCCACGAAAGAAATGAATGTGTTCAGTGCTTGAGTCTCGCAGTTGGAGCGTGGGCCCTACTTTCGGGCCTCTGAGGATCAGAAAGCTGCAGAAGGCGGAGGTATCTTGGGAAAGTGATTTCCCTGAATTCAGAGGAGAAAAGAGACAAAAAGGGTTGCCATAGCTCATCAAACGTGGAACCCTTCCCCGCCAGTGTCAACTTCAACTTCTCCATCCCCAGGACATGCCACAAACGGTGTAACCAGCCTGTGAAAGTAGGGGGTTGTGGGGTGCGCCAGTGAGTTAGAATGTTTTGAACTGCCGAGCCTAACGCTATTGCCATCCGCCGGCCTCGTCGGGATACGAGTAGGTAAGTCAAGGGGTTTGGGAGGCCTAGAAGGACATAAGATGGGAAGCGTGGGATTTGCATATCTAAGTGTTTGACTACCTCGTCACGTACCTGAATCCAGTATGCCTGGATGTGCGTACAGTCCCATAACAGGTGGAATAATGTGCCCACTTTCCCACAACCCCGCCAGCAAGTAGCTTCCTCAGTGGGATCTATGGAGTGAAGCCGTTCCGGGGTATTATACCAGTAGGTGACCAGTTTGGTAAGGGTTTCTGTCAGCCCCATGTGATATGCTGAGTGACGGGCCCTGTAGTATATCCCCTCCTATTCTTTGTGAGTGAGTGTTCTGCCCAGGTCCCTTTCCCACCTCGTGCAACTAGCGCTGTACAAGTGTGTATTGCGGGCTAATAGCATTTTGTATAGGTCCGAGGTGAGTTGTTTGTCGGAGGTGCGGGTGATAAGCCACTTCTAATAAGGGGACAGGAGCCTACTGGTGAATGGCTTCACCTGTGTGTGAAGGATCCAGTGTCGAATTTGACAATATCGAAGCCGTTCAGTTTCAGGAATCCCATAATCTGATTTGAGCTGGTGGAATGGTATAATACCGTCCAGGTCGAATAGGTGGCCCAACGAGGGGCATCCTGAAGATCTCCACCGAGTGAAGGCTGCTGCGTCCATGCCCGGCTGAAAGTCAGGGTTCTCGAACAACGGGGTAAGTGGCGAGGGAAAGGTGGTCAAGTTGTGCTTAGTGTTAGTATGGTCCCACGTTTCAAGAAAGACCCAGATGATATGGGACGCATTTAGGTTGGGTGATCTATGCGTTCTCCGGAGGAAGGGGATTCCCTGCAGAGGTCTGGCAGCCACTGCTTGGTCCTGAAATAACCAGTGCTTCTCCGACTCCAGCCGGCACCACTCGACAAGGTGGCGCAGCTGGACCGCTTTCAAATAAAGGAGGAGATCGGGAATACCAAGACCCCCTCTCTCTGGGGGGAGCATCGTCAGTGCCTGTTTCATCCTAGGTTTGTGGCAGTTCCAGATAAATCATGCAAGTTCTGTTTTATCCACCCCAATGGGGGTTGGAGGGGTAAGGTATGGAACAGGTACTAAACCTGAGGGAGGATGGTCATCTTGATCGCCGCTATTTTACCGAGCCAGGAGAGCGGGTAGTGCTTCCACTGGTTCAGTTCCTTACGGATTTTTTGCCGCAGCAGTGCGTAGTTGATGGCGACTGCATCTGGTAAGGAGAGAGCCAGCTGAATCCCCAGGTATGGGATCATGCCGGCTGCCCATTGAATGGAGTGGTGGCAATGGAGATGCGTGCGGGTAGAGGGTGCCAGAGAGAGATCTAGTGCAGTGGACTTGTCCATATTCACTTTAAACCCGGATGCCAACGCCTAGGCTTCTAAATCTGCAAGACAAGCTGGTAACGCCAGCAGTGGGTTTGATAATGAGATCAGGACGTCGTCAGCGTATAGGCTGACTGTAATCGTGTAGCCTCCGAATTTGATCTCTGTGATCTGTGGGTGAGAGCGAAGACGGTGGGCCAACGGCTCCGTATAAAATACCTTTCTCTATAGGGAATCGGGATAACGTGTGGCCGTTGACCCAAACTGTGGCTGTGGGGAACCTATAGCAGTTGAAGATGTAGGTCCGGAACTTCTCCCCCAATCCCACTCGAACAAGGACTTGTTCTAAGTAAGGCCAATGGACCTGATCAAAGGCCTTCTCGTTATCGATGGTGAGCATCATGTATTCCCCTTGCGTCCAGGAGGCCTTCTCAATAAGGTGGAGGACTAGTTTTGTGTTGTCACTTGTCGGGCACTGGGGAATAAAACCCACCTGGTCCGGGTCAATCAGCCCTGGCATGTAGGGCAAGAAGCGAGCTGCCAGTCTCCCTGTGTATAACTTGAGATCAATGTTGAGGAGGTATATAGGGTGATAAGCCCCTCAGGTGGTCCTGTCCTTTCCTAGCTTCGGGATGACCACAATGGAAGCTTCGAGCATTTCTGCTGGTATCGCACCGGGTTCAGCAAATGAATTAAAAAGCTTAGTTAACATGGGGCCAATAGGGTGCAGAATGTTTGATAAAATGTGGCGGAAAAGCCGTCCGGCCCTGGGGCCTTGGCGAGATGGCTGCGATGACCTCCTCCATCCTGATGTCACTGTCCAGGTGATCAGCCTGGGATTTCGTCAGGGTGGGCAGGCCGTCGGACGTGAGAAAGGCAGCACCGTCCGTGGAAGACAGAGGGGAGCCGGTATAGAGGCGCACGTAAAAATCCCGGAACGCCTCAGCGATCTCAGAATCCTCAGACACCCGTCGCCTGTCTCCCCGGTGAATCTCCCAAACACCCTGTCTTTGACGGGTCTCTCTCAGTTTATGGGCAAGGAGGCGCCCACACCTATCTCCTCCTGTGTAGTATACATGTCGCAATCGGAGGGCTATGAATTCCGCTCTGTCCTGATCTAGCGCGGCGAGCTGGTGCCGCACAGCTTTGAGTTGGCACCAGACCAGAGGTGCCCCGGTTCACTGATGTATCTGTTCTAATTCTTTCATTTTCCGGGTAAGGTCATCCTTCTTACGCCTGCGCTCTACATTATCTGCAGCGGATACGGCGACCAGCTCCCCGCGTATAACCACTTTAAGTGCTGCCCATTGTGTGGAGAGAGAGATGTTGCTATTCGCCTTATGAGAAAGGTAGTGTTGTATGGAGCGCTGTACCAGTTGCACTACCGCGGAGCGGTGTACGAGGGTGTCGCGTAGGCACCATAACTGAGGGGGTCGCTGCATGGGTGGGAAAGTAAAGGTCACGATGACTGGTGCATGGTCGGATAAGGAGGCCACGCCTATCTCCACGGCAGTAGCCAGCACATGCAGAGATGTGGATGCCAGCAGATAATCCAATCTAGTGTATGTTTTGTGCGCGATAGAGTAATAAGAGTATTCGCGGCTGTGGGGGTGGAACTAAGCAGCACCACATCTCGATGAAGCCTATATCATGCAGTAGGGTCAGACCTTCTGTGGATAATGCACCTGTCTGGGTAGTGCGCTGACATGATCTGTCTGTATTGTTATCAAGGGCAATGTTTAAGTCTCCCCCAGAAGAATCTTACGCTCTATTGTGGCCGTCGCCTCAGTGAGCATGGTATGTAGGAATTTTTCCTGTCCTTCGTTAGGGCCATAAACTGAACTGATGGTAATCGTGAAACCCCCTAGGGAAAAACAGTATGTGAGGAGTCGTCCTTTGATTTCAGGTTCCTTGTGAAGAATTTCCCCGTGAAACCGAAGGGCTACTAGAATGGCCAGCCAAGCTGATTTGGTGGGGCCGGAGGAAAACAACTGTGTAGGGAACCTAAGGGATTTGAGGTGATGGCAGTGTTTCGACAATAAATGCGTTTCCTGGAGTAAGCATATGTCCGACTCAACGTTTTCTAAATAGGACAGGACAGCCTTACGTTTGACGGGGTTGTTAAGTCCCCGCACATTTAGGATGAGTATTTTAAGTGTGGTGGGAGTCATAGAGTCAGGTGAGAATGGACAGCCATGGATGAGATCCGGAAGTCATTGCTCCACCAGTATAAGGCGGATATGATATTGAGACGCACTTGCTGTGCAGCTCTATGCTGCAAGTAGAAAAGGGTGGACAAGGAACCCCAAAACGCCCAAAAAAACTAAAAAACAACAGTCCCAACCGAATGTCTAGTTGGAGTTCTTCCCCAAGGAGTAGAACTAAAAAAGGAAAACAAGAAGGATCAAGTCGGAGTCCATCATACACCGATGATCGGAAAGTAGTGACCATGGGGGGAATGTTGTGGTCAGAGGCAACCCTCCCCCCTCCCGCCAACAGCCCACTACAAAAGAGGTACACATCGTTGAGAGCAGCAGGCCCGGTGGGTATCAGCCAGACTGTGGCTTCGCCAGTTCCGCAGGTAGAGTCTCAAGGGCTGCTTTCTGTCCCTGTGAAATTTCAGCGAGATGTGGTTGTTTTTGGTGGTGCCTCTGGCCCTGCTGTCGCCAACGAGGCTTTGCGCCATCTGTGCCTGGGGCAGAGCCATTATCCCCACTGTCCTCCGCTGGGGGGTCAATTCCGAGCAGGCGGCAGGCCTCCAAAAGAGAGCGCAGCTGATAAAGCTTGCCATCCATGCGGAACACCATGCGAAATGGGTGACCCCAGCTATAGGAGATGTTGCATTGTTGGAGGTATGCTGTGATGGGTTTGAAAGTTCTCCTTTTTTGTAAAGTGAGTGCTGCCAAATCCTGATATAGGACAGGGGTCTGACCTTGAAAAGTTAGAGGGTGCATCTGCCGAGCCTTCTGTAGGATTTCTCCTTTGGTTCAAAAGTCCTGGACACATACCAGAATGTCAGGTGGCGGGGCTGTCACCGGGCGTGGCTAGCCCACTCTGTGCGCTCTGTCCAGTCGAAGGTCAGTGTCAAGTGGCCTTCCCAGTATATGATTGAAGAGCTCCCTGGTGTATTTAAAGATATCGCCTACCTCCTCGTTGGTCTTCACCCCCGAATCCTGACGTTATGGCGACAGGAGCCATTCTCCAGGTCCTCAAGATGCGACTGTAGATCTACTTGTTGGTCGTGGATTCTGATAACCTCCTGCTGGAGTGCTGCCAGTTCTGTGTCTCCCCCGTCGCCCTTCTCCTCCAATTCAGCGACCCTCTCTCTGATGCTGTCCATCTCCCTGCGGACATCTTTGATTTCCACTGTAAGGTCCCATTTGAGAGTCTGCAGGTCCCACCATAGTGCGACAAACAGGGATTCCAAAAAGGCTTTCGTAATCGGCTCACTACTGTCATTACTTGACCAGTGGGCCACATCATAAGATGGTGGGCCCCCGCCTCTCCGCCGCAGAGTCAGTCTTGAGAACTAGAAGATCTCTCTGGGGGCGCCAGGCATGTGCAAGGTCCATCGCCCTCAGGCGTGGCACAGGGGCCGACCACCCCGTCCCGATGTGTGTGCTGCCTGATTCCAGGCTCTGTTGTGTTGGCCCTGGGCCTCCCGCTGCCGATTTCTGCCTGCCTCTGCACTCTCCCAGTTGTTAGTACTCTCTGCGGTTCTCCTCCCCCAGGCGGTCACTTGCCTGTCAGATGGTAGGAAGGGAGGGTCCTGGCAGGATTGCGGAGCCCCCAGTCAGTCCCGAAATCGCCGACTCTCTGCTCACAAAATTACCAGGCCGCAACCCTGCAGGCCCGCTCCCCGCGACGTGGAGCCAAGCGCGGGGTGCCGAACATGTGCTGAATATGTGCCGAAGGACAGCTCACGCAGTGTCCGCTGTGGCGCAGGCTCAGGAGCGCGGGTGTCTGACAGCTAATTACGGCCAAGAGCCGGTGCTGTGCTGGGCCGTTGGCAGGAGAGACAGAGCAGCACGTCTGCTGAAGCCACCACCTTGGCCACGCCCCCCTCGTTTTATATTAATAATATTTTGTAATTGATTATTAATTATGTTAATTATGGAAGTAGATTTAATTTAAAATGTAGAAGTGTTTTGTTTTTGGTGTAGTGTTATAGGGAAGGAAATAAAATAAATACATTTATGTATTGATTACTTTTTTTGTTTGTAAATATTCTCTAGTTTAAAAGAATTTTAAAAAAAATGTGTTTATTATTTTATTTTATAAAATATGTGTAGGTTTTTGTTTCATGCAATTAATATTATAATGTGTTTTCTTTTAATATATTTAATATATTTTATTTTACATTTTTTAGACATTTTTTTATAATTATGTTTAATTTATAATATATCGATACATTTGTTTTACTGTTTGAGTGAGAATAGTAATTTTTGTTTCTCCTCTTTCCAACACATTCCCTAATGTTCCACTCACTGGAGTGGTAATAGTAATTTTTACCTCTCCACTATCCAGCACTTTCCCTACTCTTGCACTCACTGGAATGGGAATAGTTAATTTTACCCCTCCCCTATCCAACACTTTCCCTACTGTTGCACTCACTGGCGTGTGAATAGTTAATTTTACCCCTCCGTTATCCAACACTTTCCCTATTGTTGCACTCACTGGAGTTGGAATAGTAATTTTACCCCTCCGCTATCCAACACTTTCCCTACTATTGCACTCCCTGGAGTGGGAATAAAAATGTTTACCCCTCTGCTATCCAACACTTCTCCTACTGTTGCATTCAGTGGAGTGGGAATAGTAATTTTTACCCCTTTTGCTACCCAACATTTTCCCTACTGTTGAATTGATTGTTTTTTTAAAGTTAAGTTTGAATATGTTTTAAAAAGTTTAATGTTTTAATTTATTATAGATTTTTGTTTTTTATATTTTAACTCATAAAGATATATTTTTATTTTTTATATTATTTGAACATTTTAACATAACAGTTTATTAATTGTTTTAAAGTAAAAATACATGTATAAATTATTATGTTTGTGTGTTTATCTTTTTTATTACGTTTATGTGTTATTTTTTATTTAAAATGTATATCACATTTATTTTATTTTGTTAAAATTATATTTAATATTTAGTATATTAATAAATATTAGTCTTATTTTATATTTATATAAATGTAGATATTTTATACATCTACATTTTTACATCAATTTTTTTTAGTCAATATTTTTGTATTTACCTGTTTAAGTATAGGAGTCGATATTTTTATTGTCTTTATTTTTTACTCAATATTTTTAACATAAATATTTTTAACATCGAAGTTGTGTCAGTGAACCATTCCCAGGTTTACAAGTCTTTGTAAATCAGGGAATGCATCTAAAATCCATGGTATTGCGTGGGAATGCTCACCACAAGCCTATGGAACACCTCTTTGGTGCAGAATAAGGCAACACAGAGACTTGAGCTACTTTGATTTACTCCGTATCTACGAGGCCATAAAAAGCAACGCAAAGTGGCTTTGCTTGGCCTTATAGATATGGGCCTGCATTTTGTGCATCAAAAAAGTGATGCAATGGCAGCAAAATGGTCTTGTAAATAAGCCCCTCGGTCTCTAGTTGGCAGAGGAGTGCACCCTGTCCAAGTAGGGAACACACTCTTAGTCAAGGTAAGTCAGTTACAAACCATAAATTAACTTGTGCTCACGCTCTGGTAGCTTTGCACAGAGCAGGCATGCTTAACTTAAGAGGCAAAGTGTAAAGTATTTGCGCACCTAATTTAGTAAAACAGTGCAAGTTATTACACAAAAAGAATCCACACTAGGTTGAAAAAATGAATGTAAAGAACAAAACAAGACCAAAACAACAAAAATCCAAAAAGTAGAACGAGAGTTATGAACTTTTAGCACTTATCTGCAAATTTTGTGTTTAAAAGAATAAAGCGTCAACGAGGGCTATGTGGTCGCAATTGACTGGGTCAAAACCAAATGTTGAGGCTGACCACAAGGAGCACAGTTTGGATAAAGAGATTAAATTTGTCCCGCTGAAAAAGTACCTTGGTTGGAAGATGTGTCAATGTTGAGGGCGAGATGCGAGAAGTGGGGAGGCGATGAGCCGGTTCTGGTTCTTAAGATTTATAGTCGATGCAGCACTGGGTGTAGGTGATGTATTGTTGTTGAGCGATATGATGTTTTGAAGCAGGGGATGCATTGGCACCAAAGGGGAAGCCCCGCTTCCGACCAACGCAGCAATGGTGAAGTGCGGATTTTGAAGATGCAGGACAGAAAACCGACTACCAAGGGCCCAGGACTTGGCAGGGCAGGACTCACAGGTGGCAGAGTACAGGCATTATTGCAGGGTTGCTTGAAGTCTTTGATGTCTCTGAGACTTCAGAACAGGAGGCAAGCACAAAAGCCCTTGGAATAACTCTTTGTTCAAGTGGTTTAGGTCCAGCTTCTCTCACCGAAGCAGAGAGGGCAGCAGGCAGCAGCCAGGCCAGCAGAATATCAGTCCTTCAGCAGCACAGCAGTCCATCTTCCTGGCAGAGTATCCATAGGTCAAGAAGTGTTCTGAGTTGGTACAGTCAGAAGTTCAGTTCTTATACCAAGTGGTGCCTTTGAAGTGGGGGGTTGACATCAAAGAAGGGCTTTGAAGTGCCCAGAGGTACTCCCTTCCTGCCCTGATTTTAGACATCCTCCAGTTAAGCAGTCCTTTTTTTGTGTGTGAACAGGGGACAGCCCATTCAAGTGAAATTGTCAGCTTCTCCCTCCCATACTGCCCAAGAGTACCCATCAGGATGAGAATGGCCCATCAGGCACACCAAAGTTTCCTTTATGTGTGACTGTTGAGAGGGAGCGCACAAGACCCAGCTGTCATCCACCCCAGACGAGTATTGCGGCAGGCACCCAGGGCTTAAGAGCAGAAGAATACCAACTTTCTAAAGGTGGGATTTTTATAGTTGTAATATAATACATTCAACTTTACCATTAAAAATTATTTATTATTTCAAGTCCATAGGTACTAAACATGACAGTTATACTCCTTCTCAATAAAAAAATGACACATAATAAATGTAATAAGGAATTCCCAATGTTAACCTGTGAGAGCGGTAGGCCTCACAGTAGTGAAAAACAAATTTGGGAGTTTTTCACTACCAGAACATGTACAGTTACAAAGTATATGTCTTGCCTAATACTCGCACAGCACTGTGCCCTATGGGCTACCTGGGGCCTACCTCAGGCCTACTTTAGGGGTGACATATGTGTAAGAAAATTGGAATTTAAGGCTTGGGAAGGGGTTTTAATGGCAAGTTTACATGGAAGTAAAACTGTACATTCATGCTCTGCAGTGGCAGGCCTGAGACATATTTAAATGGCTACTTAAGTGGGTGACACAATCAGTCACCTACTAGTAGCATTTAATTTTCAGGCCCTAGGCACACATAATGCACTTTACTAGTGACTTATAGGTATATTAAATATGCAAATTGTGGATGAAGCAATATTACCATGTTTAGGGGAGTGAGAACATGCACTTTAGGATTGATTAGCAGTCGTAAAGTTCCCAGAGTCCTTAGGTAAACAAAAATAGATCAGCAAAAAGTGAGGCTAACAGGAAAAAAGTTTGGACGAAGACCACGCTATGGCTGACAGGTCTAACACACATCATACCCAAATGTGGGGCACCAGAGTAAATCTTCATTCTGGTAACATGCTGAAGACATAAGAAACCATATGGTTCTCAGAGGGTTGGATTTGAGCAGCATTTTGGTGCCATGCATGAGCAGCCAGAGTGGTGTTCCTACTTTGTCTTGGGGTGCAGTCTCTAGTAGTGTGTTGAAGAAGGAGGAGTGCAAGAAGGAGGAGTGAGTGATAGTCAATCAAATAACAATTGTAAACAGGACTAATATATAGACAAGTACAAAGCACCAACCTAGTGAGATGGGCAGCAGGATGTTGTGTGAAAAGGCACAGAAAAGGTTCTAATCAGAGAGGGCCCAGTAAATAAATATGCCAATTGTGGATGAAGCAATATTACAATGTTTAGGGGAGTGAGAACATGCACTTTAGCATTAGTTAGCAGCAGTAAAATGCCCAGAATCCTAATGTCAACAAAACAATTAGGAACAAAGTGTGGCAAAACATTTGGGGTATTACCCCCCTAAGGCTGATAGGTTGAACACATGTCTTCTTCACTTGAAAGTGGGGAGAGCTACTCCACCTCTTCGCGATCTCATCAGTAAGGCGGAAGAACCTAGAGAAACCCTCAGCATTGGCGTGGTCTGTCCCAGCTCTGTGTTCCATTGTAAAGTCCATTTTTCACCCCTCATTTGTATTAGTCATTTGAGGGGCCTGTGGTCTGTCTAAATCCCAAAGTGAGTCCCAAACAGGTATGGTCTCAACTTCTGCATTCTCCGGGCCACAGCAAAGGATTCCCGCTCAATAGCACTCCACCTCTGTTCCCAGGGTAGTAACCTCCTGGACGGGAAAGCTACAGGTTGGGCGGGTCCTCTTCAATAAGTTAAGATAGTACTGCCCCTATGCCATGCTCTAAAGCATCAGGTTGTACTATGAATTCTTTAGTAAAGTCAAGGGCCCTGAGCACAGGGGCTCTGCACATGATCTGCTTCAGAGAGTCAAATGCTTTTTGGCATGCCCCCGTCCAAATCACATTTTTTAAATTTATTTTTTAGGTCAGTTCGGCCAAGGGGGTAGCTATGGTGCCATACCCCTTGACAACCCTCCTGTAATATAATGTGAGGCCTAAGAAGGCTCTGACCTCTGTCTGGGTCTCTGGGGGCTCCCAGGCCAGATGGTTTCAATCTTGGCCCAGAGAGGCTGCACATTACCTCCACCCAACATGTGGCCCAAGTAAACCACAGACCCTTGCCCTATCTGGTACTTACTGGCCTTGATAGTCAGACCTGCATCTCGAAAGAGGTGGTCATCTCAACTGTTACTGAAAACAGCTATGTGATCCAAGTAGACATCCCTGAAGGCCTACATACCAGTCAATACCTAGTTCACCAGCTTCTGGAAGGTGGCAGGGGCGTTCTAGAGTCCAATTTAATAGTGACCCTCTTGAGTGGAAAAGGCCATTTCTTGGCTACTTGGCTCCTTCAGTTATGACAATCTGCCAGTATACTCATGTATGGTCAAAAAATACTCAGAAACTGGGCAGCCTCTAATCTGTCTATTAGCTCATCCACCCTGGGGATGGGATGAGTATCAGACTTGGTGACAGAATTGAACCCCATATAATCAACACAGAAACGGAATTCAGGTGTAGTGCATAGTGGGGCAGCTTTTGGTACCAATATGACAGGGCTGGACCAGGGGCTACTGGCACCCCCAAATCCAGGACCTTAAACACTTTCTCTTTGATGCTGGCCCTCACATTGTCAACAGGGGTGGGAGGAACTTGCAGAGTTTTACTGTGCAAAATTGCACTGAATTACATACAAAATCTGCAAAATTCCACTGAGTTCTACCCACCTTCGAAGCCAAGGTTGCAGTAGAAGCATCTGTTCTATGTTAGCCTTGGCTGCATTTGATGGGCCTTTCCAAGGGAGGTAGTGTGTGGTGTGCACTTAAGCTGCTTTTTTCATACAAGGCAAGTCCACTATCCTGTTTGGGGTGTGATTACATATAAGACAATGCAGCATCCACTTTAAACCTAAACAATGATTTAAGAGCCAGCCAGAATCCTCAGCATGGTATACAGGGCTGCCTTACATATGGCAAACTAGACAATGCCATTTCTATTTTTTAAATTAGTAAATATTTCAAGCATATCTGTTCCCATTCAGACCGCAGTTTGTGGGTAAATGCTCTTCCTAGATTTCCATAGGGAACCTGATTAAATAGCAGCATTACCTAATAATAAGTAATAATTAAATAAACTAATGAGATAAGTAAGAAATGTTACTTTCGTTTTTCTGCTGCCTTGCTGATTTGAAATAGTTTTTTTCTATTTTGTAATTAGTCCTTCATTTTGTCCATCCACTGTGACAAATCTCATATACAGTGTGTAGTCAGCATAGACCGTCCAAACATTTCCCCAGAGGAATCAACCTTTTTCATATCATATTAAGAGGATCAAAAATAATGCACATTGGTAATACACACAGAGTGAGGAAAACATCTAGAGGAACTGAATTACGAATAAACGGTGCACTCTTTTTATTCCAAACACTCCAAACAGTAGGAAATAAAATACCATTTGGGAGGAGCCTAGCGCTTGACCAAGATGGCCGCGTGAGCTCTGAGCTCCCGAGACCCTCGCGCCCTCCGTCGACTATCCTGTCTCTAATCCTGTCTGCATGCATGGCATCGTGTAGATGACTTGTCAGGGAGGCGATTGATGCTACCCGAGGTCGGATCGCCCACCGGGAACCGGAGTTATGCATGGCGGAAGATTGCGGCCTATCTTCGAGGGACGCCAGGGGCTGGAGTTGGCAGGATGCCCGACCTCTAGTTGAACAACAGCGGCCAGGCGAGGTGTGAACTGTCGGATGGAGGTTCCCGTCCTTTCACTTTCACTTTCTCTCCCTTTGTCTGCCCTGCCCCTGGAGAGCCCTTGGTGGCTTTATTTTCCTTTGGACGCTCTACATGCTACTCTGGCGGCCCACTGCAGACCTGATCACTCCTGATTCCTCTTGCTGAGAGAGGGCCGTCTTATCGGAACCGAACTGCTTGGTGCCAACCATGTCGGGCAAAGCAGAGGTGGATCGGCTGAAGCCTAAGTCAACCAGGAGGGGAGCCTATTCTCAAGCTAATAATATGGACCGCTATGCTCTGCAAAAGGGGTCACCGAGTGGGTCGAGCCAGTCGCCGGATACCCAGAAGGAGGTCTCGCCCCTGGCCCCGGAGCTATCGCTGCAGGATGTCATGGGGGCGCTCGAGGGGATGCAGACCTCGATTGGGAGACAATTTGATGTCCTGGCGCATAAAGTGGATACCATCTTGGTGGACGTTAACCTGATCCGTGTAGATTTGGGCAAAACCAACGAACGGGTTAAAACCCTGGACCTCAAGACCACGGGCCTCGCCGATGAGGTTTCGGAACTGCAGACCGAGGTTCGTAAGCTGAGGACCGAGAGTGATCTCGCCGCCTGTCGGCTGGAGGACTTTGAGAGCCGGGCCAGGCGCAACAACGTGCGCGTTATCGGGGTCCCGGAGTCCTCGGATGAGGCTTCGGTTGACCTGCTCGTGGAGGATTTGGTGCTTAACCACCTGCAGCCTAAGGGTCTTGGGAAGTTCTTCGCGGTTGAAAGGGCCCACAGAGTGCCGGGTGGGAAGCCCAGGGTGGGAGCCCCGCCGAGGCCGATCGTCGCCCGGCTCTTTCATTTTCGAGATCGGGACGCTATCCTGCAAGCATCGAGGGTAACGGGCCCGGTCCCCTTCCAGAACGCGTCGGTGAATTTCTATCCTGATTTCACCCAGCAGGTGCAGAGGCAGAGACAGGGCTTTCTGGGGGTGAAGAGGCGCCTTCGGGAGAGGGATCTGAAGTATGCCATGCTCTTCCCTGCCAGATTACGTGTGGTGTACGAAGACCGGACATTCTTTTTTGAGTCTCCCGCCATGGCCGATGAATGGCTGGATGCTTTGCCCCGACGACGGACGGGAGAGGACACTGCCGCGGATGGGGACAGTGGCCGGGATGGGCAAGGGTGATGTTTTCAGAGCTGGTCTGACTCGATTTGACTTTATCTAATGACTTGAATAGAGTGCAGTAAATGCGGAGGGTTGCGGGAGGACGAGGGGAGCTCTTTCCTCCCTTAGGGTACTTTTTTTAGATTGGGTTTGGTAGGGCGACAGGCACACTGCAAGTTGGGGGGGCTTTGTAAGCTGCAGCAGGGGTGCAGGGTGGGGGGGATGGTTGGGACTTTGGGTTTGTTGTTGGGGGGTTTGTTTCTGCAAGGCGTAATGATCATTCTCGGGATTGTTCCATGGTGGCTCTTCGGGTGGGGGGTGGGCCTCTTTGTGTTTGGGGATGGGGGGTAGAGGTTTAAGTGTTATTAGCTGGAATGTTAATGGTTTGGGAGATCGCATTAAGCGCGGGATAGTTTTGCAACACTTGAAACGCTCCATGCCAGATGTTGCCCTACTGCAGGAGACACACCTCATAGGTAATACGTGTTATGCTCTTAATAGGAAGGGTTATAAATTCATAGCTCATTCGGGATTTTCCTCCGGGTCCAGGGGTGTGGGCATCCTAGTCAGGGCCTCGCTACCATTTGAGGTGGACTCCACAATTGTTGACGATAGGGGGAGGTTTGTGGCGGTGGCGGGGAGGTGGGAAGGTAGAACTTTGGTTTTGGTTTTGGTTTATGTCCCTCCAGCCCTGCAGGCCTCCACGTTTACAGATCTGGGTAGGGCCTTGCTGGATCTCCCGGGAGGTATGCTAGTGGTGGGGGGGGATTTCAATGCTGTCGGCTCTGGGCTGCTGGATAGGTACCCGCCCAGAGACACTGGGGGGGCTCAGAAGTGGCTCCCAGACTTACTAGACACACTCGGCCTGATAGATTGCTGGAGGCTCCGGCACCCCACACAGCGTCAATACACCTTCCACTCCGGGGCGCATGGTAGCCTCTCTAGGATTGACTACCTGCTCACTTTGGCTGCGCACGCCCCACTGGTGTCTAAGGTCAGGCACATGGCGCGTGGCATATCGGACCATTCGCCAGTGTGGGTCAGGCTGGACATAAGCCGCGAGGGAGGGGGAAGGGTGGCTCCTATTAACCCCTGGTACTTTCGAGATTCTAAGATGCGCAGCGCACTGGTGAAGACAGTGGATAATTTCTTCAAGGACAATCATGGGTCCGTGGACTCGGCTGTGTCGTTGTGGGAAGCATTTAAGACCGTGCTGAGAGGGGAGGCCCTCTCACTTGTAGTGGCGGCCAAGCGGCGGAGAGATGGCGAGGTTATGCAAATGGAGGAGGAGATCGGGGCTTTGGAGGGAGCGTTAGAGGAGTAGGTAACAGCGGCCTCACTGCATGAGCTGAGCTTGAAGCAAGCCGAGTATAAGGACCTTGTGACAAATGCCGCTAAGACCCTCAGTAGGGAACAGCAGGGCCGCCTGTATGATGTTGGTGACAAGGCCGGGAAGCTCCTAGCTTGGCTGGATAAGAAAGAAAGGGTTAATAGAGTAGTGCCGGAGTTGACGGGAGAGGGGGGAGGGGTGATTGTGGAACCTGAGGGGATTGTGCAGTCTTTCTCGGACTATTTCTGTAAGGTTTATGCCTCAGTGTCGGATAGGCCGCCCGAGGACTCGCGTGACCTCTTGAGGGATATCGCTCTGCCCTGTCTCTCTGATGTAGATAGAGATGATCTTGATGGGGACATAACGGTCGATGAGGTGGCGGGAGCTATTCGCGCGCTGAACCCGGGCAAGGCCTCGGGCCCGAATGGCTTGCCGATTGACCTGTATAAGCTGTTCCCGGATAGGGTAGCCCCTCACCTGCGCGCCATGTTCGTGGAGGCGCGGGGGAGTGGGACCCTCCCGTTGGACCAGAGGCTGGCGACAATTGTTGTGATACACAAAGATGGTAAACCCCGAGATAAGTGTGCCTCATATAGGCCCATCTCACTCCTCAACGCCGAGCCGAAGATTCTGGCTAAAATCCTGGCGGGCCGATTGGTCAGGGTACTTGGAGACTTGATTCACCCGGATCAATCCGGTTTTATTCCGCATCGCAACACCGCGTTAAACCTTCGGCGCCTTCATGGTGTGATCGCCAGGGCTGGCACGCTGCGAGAACCGGCTATTGTGGCGTCCCTTGATGCCACGATGGCCTTTGATACGGTGGAATGGGAGTACTTGTGGGCTGTGCTAGCCAAGTTCGGCTTTGGCCCTGGTTTTGTGAGTTGGGTGAGGTTGCTGTATGAGGGACCCCTTGCGAGTGTGGTGGTAAATGGCCGAGCATCGACTCCGTTCCGGCTTGGGAGGGGGACTCGGCAGGGCTGCCCCCTGTCGCCTCTGCTGTTCGCCCTTGCCCTTGAACCGCTGGCGGCGTGGATACGATGGCATCCGGACATACGTGGCCTTCGCTGGTCGCCCGAACACGAGGATCGCATTTCGTTATATGCTGACGACATCCTGTTGTATCTTGCCTCGCCCAAGAATTCATTCATAGTGGTTTGTGACGTTCTTACATCTTTCGGTAGGAACTCGGGTCTCGTCATCAACTGGAGTAAATCGTATTTATACGTCCTTAGTGGTGAGGTTCCACCGGTCCCGCGAACTTGTTCGATCCAGATTGCTCAGCAGGGCTTCATGTATCTGGGGATCTTTATTTCCATGGACCCCGCTTTGCGGTATGAGAGAAACCTGCTCCCCCCCCTGGCGCGCCTGCGGCGGGATGTTGAGGGCTGGCGGAGGTTGCCGCTCTCCCTCGTCGGGCGCGCTGCATTGTTCAAAATGATGTCCCTTCCTCGGTTCCTCTACGCATTGCAGAATACTCTGGATTGGGTGCCGGCCAGGTATTTTCGGGAGGTCGAAAGCCTCCAACGAACGTTGTTGTGGGATGGGCGGCCGCGGATAGCGATTGCTAAATTGACGCTTCCATGGTATGACGGGGGTATCGCTCTTCCAGACATCCGACGCTATTACTGGGCCACCCAGTTGTCCGCGATTAACCATGGTCTTTATGGCCCGGCTCTCAGCCCTGGTTATGCCATGGACAGATGGTTGCTGCGTGGTGGGAACTATATTAGGGCATTGTATTCGCGGTCCCTCGACTCGTCCCTCACGGGGCCCACTGGGGTGGCGGTGCGTGTATGGAAGATGGCGACTGACTCTCTGGGCTGGAAGGATAGGCTCACCCTGGCTACCCCGTTGTTTGAATCTGAAAGGTTGGGTAGGCTTTGGCATACGAAAGGGTTTGATAAATGGGACTTGATCGGCATCTCCAGGGTTGGAGATGTGCTGATTAAGGGGAGGGTGAAGTCCTTTGAAGAGTTGCAGAAAGAGTATGAGTTGGGGGCATCCGAGTTTTTCCGATATGCTCAGGTGCGTCATGCCCTGCGGTCAGTCCTTGTGGAGGGTGAGAGGGTGCCTGAGTCCTCTCCTTTGGAGGACCGGATCCTTGATGGCCATATGCCAGAGAGCACGATCTCGCTCATTTACAAGAAACTGATAAATGTTCGGGTTGATATGCTTCTGGGGCTGCGGGACCAGTGGACCAGGGATGGACTCGAGTTGGATGATGAGGACTGGCAGTCTGCTGTTTCCTCTCCTAAGGAGGTTGCGATCCCGTCGCATCTGAGGCTGGTGCAGCTTAAGATATTGCATCGAGTGTATGTGACGGGGCCGCGACTGGTTCATATGGGATTCTCTGAGGAAGGCCTATGCAGGAGGGGATGTGGTATGGTGGGTACTTTCCTCCATATCATTTGGGAATGTGGTGTCATCACGGAATTTTGGAGGCGAGTCCATGCGGTGATGGGGGAGGTGACGGGCATTGCTATGCAGCCGGAAGCGCGGTGTTGTCTCCTGAATGTCTGGGGGCCCACTGATCATGATGAGGCGCAAACCCAGTGGGTGACTCTGGGTAACATGGTTGCTAAGAGGGACATCGCGCGCTTGTGGGGTTCCGCGGGGCCCCCCACGTTAACCGCGTGGAAAGAAAATATGGACTGGAGCATGCTCAGGGAGAAGACAGTCTATTGCGCTAGAGGCCGCCCTTGCAAGTGGCATGCCATATGGGGGAGGTGGAATCAATACAGGGGGGGAATATGTCTTGCCCCTGATCTGGATCCCCCCGAGGAACAGCTTTCTTCTTGATCTTCTTTCCAGCTTAGTATGCAGATGTGATGGTTAATTGACTTCTTGGGCCTCTGCGTTCCCCCCGTTTTCCTCTTTTCACAGTACTGTAACTGTTAGACGATTGGGGTCCGGCTCCCCCCTGAGGGGCTAACACCGTGGGTATTCAGTGTTGTTGCCTTGCTGGGGTTTGTTGTGTGTTTGTAATTATTTAAAAATGGAACCTTTTCACTGCTCCTTCAATGCACTGTGGACGCTTCTTTGTCCTCTCCTACCGAAGCTGCCGAACCTCCGGGTTGTCGGCTGAATAGCTGTGTCCAGATTCTTGAAGAAATAAAGGTTTTATTAAAAAAAAATAAAAAAAAATACCATTTGGAAAAATAGTTTTTAATGTCTGGCTCCCTAAAGTATCACGACATACACTCAGCATTCTGCCATGTAATAAGTCCTGGCCTGCGCTCTATGAAATGATAAACAGAATCTATACATACCATGAAAACATGGCAATTGTAGTCAAGGTGTCTGCCACAACATATGTGTAAAATGTAGGGCTTCTAGGTGAAATTTACAATAATTAATTCATAATCTCTTACTGGAACGCAGTCTGTCCACTTAACCCAAAACATCCTCATCAGCCAATGCCCACTGACACCAGATATATCTCCAGGGCTTTGAGAACTGTAGTGGCATCACAGCATTCACTGAAAGATCTTTTTCCTGGGACTAGCACACCGGCACACACACTCATCTCCTGGAGGTGTGCTGCTCTCCTCGACTGAGGTCGACAAGTCACTCCTGGCCGAACCCTTGGGTGGACCTGATCAGTGGGAACAGAAAGATCTGCAGCTCTCTCCTGCCTCTGGAAGTAAAAGGGTGATGCTGAGGAAGTTGGCTGCTGGCCGGACACCCACTGCGCTGGTCTTTTACTTGTACACACAGGTGGTGCTAACAGATATGGCGGGGGGCAATGAATACAGTCTCAAATCTGCCGTCTGTACAACTGATCTTTAAATGGATGTAATTTGCCCATAATTATTATCACTTCTGGGTTCCCTACCAACTAATCACAACATTGAACACATTCTGTGAGTTGGAGGTAATGCTAAAATCAACTAGTATTAGACCATACTAGTGCATCACCCAGAATTCTAAAGTGCTGATTGGCTGGCGAGCCCACACATGTCTACTTGTCAAACAGCCTGTATGTTTTGTACTTGACAGGGGAGCTGTCTCCTGCATCCACTTCACCAATGCACAGGTAAGTAATCCCAGAAGAGTGGGAAAACAAGGAGGAGAATTGCCCCAGAAATTGGCAACAGTCTCTCTGCTGTTCTGAAGGCATGGCTGGGGAGAGGTTCACATCTTCCACTGACTCATCCTGCTCTTTTCTCCCCCCCTCCATCTGTCAACAGCATGGTAACCTCAGACCTTTCAAAGTGGGGTTTGAGATGGTTGAGTTGGAGAATCCTCTAGGGGTGTCTGGGAGCCTTGAGGTCCACCAAGTAGGTGGTCTTCTCTTTCCTTTCAACAATCTTGTGGGGCCCAGTTCAATAATATGGAGGGCCCTGGCCACCATGAGCTCCATCACCCACACTTTCTGCCCAGGTTACAATTCTACAGGGGCAGCCATTTGGTCATGCCACTGCTTCATCTCTTCCTAGATAGCTTCTAAGTTGTCTGAAGCTTTGCTTCCACAACTTGGCCATGTGGGTCCTGAAGGCCAGCATGTAGCTAACTTCATACTAGGCTGGTTTCTTTGGAGCTCTCTCCCACACCTCCTTCACCAGACTGAGAAGTCGCCTTACAGGATGACCGTACAAAAGCTCAAAGGGGCTAAGCCCAACCCTCTTCTATGGTCTCTCTGTAATCAAAGAGTAGGTATGACAAGAGGACAATCCTCAGAGCCTCAAGCAGGCCCCTGATCATACCTCTCAGATCTTTTGAATCTCTCAACACGTTCTTTGATTTGTGGATGGAAGGGAGTGAGGAACTTATAAATAACTCCACACTACTTCCACATTCCTTGCTTGAAAGCAGACATGAAGTTGGTGCCCCTGTTAGACACCACTTCCTTGGGGAAATCCATTCAAGTAAAAGTCTTTCTCAGGGCCCAAGCCACTGAGGTACTGTAGTAGACCTCAGAGGTATGGCCTCTGGGTACCTAGTGGCATGATCCACCAGACCCAGGATAAACCTGTTACCAGAGATGGTCTGGTTTAGAGGGATTGCACAAGGCTCAGCTGTCACCCCCGACCACACATGAGTTTTGGACACAGGCGGCAGGCACTACTGTCAAAGGGCGTTGCTCAAATGGCAGCCAGAACTTGCTGCCCGGGTAGAGGTCTTTAAGATACACTGACTCCCCTTGAGGAAGTTCGGACTGGCAAGCCCTCTGATGCACACTGGACTTATCATGGTAGCTTTGCGTCTGACAAACACATCCCTCACATTAATAGGGTCCGGGACCCAAGTGTGATGGTGAGGAATAGTGTATGCTGCAATACCCCCTTACAGGCATAACCAGGAGCTTGGCCAGTACTCACGTGAGTAGTTTGTCAGTCCTTGCGCAAGAAACCATAAAATGCTTTCTCAGTTGGTTGCTGATCAGCATGGGCTATGCGCACTATTTTGATGAGGGTCTGCATAAACCGCTCCACTTTCCCATTGGATTGAGACCGTCTCGGGGTCACCTTGTGGTGATGGATATCCCAGGACTTCAGATAGTCAGTGAACTTTGTCCATGGAATGGTAGACTGTTATCTTTTTTATTGCTGTCCTGATTCCATGTGCAGAAATGATTTTCTTTAGTTTGGTGGTGACGACTATCTCTGTCTGTGAGTTCACAACCTCGGCTTCAGGGTACTTAGTGTAGTCATCAATGAGGACTAGCATGTGTCTTTCGTCAGGGAGATGTCCGAAGTCGAGAATGGTTTCCTCCAAGGGGGCATCTGGGCCTTTTTCTGTGATCCCAGGAGACGGCCGTTCAGGCACTTAACACCAGTGGCACAACTTGACAGTCTTTTCCACCATTTTGTCCAATGCTGGGAACCATATATTTGCACAGCGCCTGGTTTGGGTTGTGGTTTTGACTACTCACTGATGGCCATCATTTGCAAGTTGCACAACTTGAGACGTGAGGCTGGATGTATTATCGAGTTGGGGCCCTCTGAGGAGAAACCTTTAGTATTGGTCAATAGTTCTTGACAAACATATAGCAGAGACTAGGCCTGGGCGGTAAATTCCGTTCCGCTCGCGGAATTTGCGGAATTTGGGTAATTTCGCGTTCCGCGGAGAAAGGGAAATTGCCCAAAATTCTGCATTCCGCGACTTCGCGAAATTTTTTGCTTGTTTGCGTTCTCAAAATGCGTGTTCGCGAGATATTTCTCCCCGAGCACGCAAACAGCAATTGTGAACAGGAAAAAAGCATCGCGAACAAGCATTCTGCTTGTTCGCGAAATTTCTGCGTGTTCGCCGAGATTTTTTACAGTTTCGCGGAGATTTGCGTAACGCGATTACGCAAATTCCGCCCACCCCTAGCAGAGACGCAAGCACTCTCTCTGCCCCTGGGGTTAAACACTAGTTGGAGGGGATAAGATCATTCCACCACATACGTCACGTATACCGTGATTGATTCTTCCTCTTTCGATGTGGCAGCACGAGGATGGTGGGAAAGGTAATCTGCGGGGTTCGACAAACCTGGTCTATATTTAACCTGGCAATCATATTCTTGTAGTTTCAAAAGCCTCTTCTTTATTCGGGGTCGAGTTTTTGAGGCTGTTCTTTGGAACAGAGGTAATAGTGGTTTGTGATACGTAGAGTCTACAAAGGGATGCTCATACACGTAGATGTGGAGATGACAGCAGGCCCTATGTATGGTTATGGCTTCGCGCTCGATTTGTGAGTATCATTCTTCTGTCTCAGTTAGGGACCAACTGGCATAGGCTCTATGGGAGCCCAATTGTTGTCTTTATGTCATTGCATCAGCAGAGCACCCAGGTCATAAAGGCTGGCATCGACTGTTGCATTGGTGACCTTCTTCGGATAAAAAGACGCTAGGGTGGTGCTTGCTGGCAATGCTTCCTTAGTTTGTCTGAAGGCTGTCTCGTGCTCTTTTCCCCATTGCCAGATTGTGGTCATTTTTGTCAGTGCTCACAGTGGCATGTGCAGAAAGTGAGGTCCAGGATAAATCTTCCACAGAAGTTCACCATGCCCAGAAAACTTTGTCTCTCAACGATAAATTGCATGCTGCAAGAGCTTCCTGGACACCTTGTACCTTCTCTGGATCTGGCGCCATCCCTCAGTCAGAGAAGGTGTACCCGAAGAAACTGATTTTCCTCTTCTGAAATTCGTACTTGTCCTTATGCAATGTGAGACCGGCATCTCAGATTCTCTGTACTACTCCTCATAGGTATAAATGGTGCTCTTTCAGTGATTTGGCATAGACAAGGATGTCACCATTGACAGTTAAGCCACTTAGCATTTCTCTGATCGTATTCTGAAAAACATCTATCATACTGGAAATGCGGAAATTGAGAAGGTGGTAGCGACTTAGCCCAACATGAGTGGAGAATGTGGTAACATATCAACAATCAAGGTGAAATGGTGGTTGGTGATAGCCCAATCTGAGATCCACCTTTGAAAACCATTTAGCTTAACTTAGCTCTCCCAGTACGTCATCGATTGTCAGAGTTGATGGCCTTGCCCAATTAATGGCAATGTTGGGGAGCCTCATGTCCACACATATGCTGACCTGTTCTGGTTGCTTCGGCTTCTTGGCAATCACAATGGGAAATGCCTAATGGGTGGGCCCTGTGACCTTTTCTATGATGCTGGCTTTCTCCAACTGTTCCAGCTCTTCCCCTACCTTTGGCATTAGGTGGAATGGGATGCAGTGGTGTTGCAGGGCAAATGGTTGGATGGATTTGTCTTTGTGCAGTTCGACTTCTTTGTTTTTGAGGCATTCAATTCCTTTAAAAACAGTGCCAAATTCTTTGAGTAGTGTTGTTAGCGCTTTCTCCTGTACTTCTAGTGCAAAGGATATCAGCCCAAGTGCCACTGCCGTGCCACTGCTTACCAGCATACCGTATCCTTCCTCAGTGACATAGACCATTGTGGCTGTGTTCTTCCCCTGATGGGTTAACATAGAGTTGAAACACCCCATGAGGGGTATAGGTGCTTTCTGTGAGTGTGTGAAAACTTTGTTCTTCACCTTTCCAGTGCGGGCGGTTATTCATGGCTCGATATGTGGGTGCAGACATTAGCTCAATAGATAGATAGAGGCTCCTCTGTCTATGGTGACGGTGATTTGTTGAAGTGCCGATGGTGATCAGATGCTTTGGAAGGTGGCGACGATTGGATAGGGGTGCCCCAAGTGTGAAGATGTAGTGTTCTGAGTACTCTTCATTCACGTCATCCATGTCTTCCTTGTCGTCTGGCACGTTGGATACCACTTGTGCCTTCTTCTTCCTTACCTTGGATTATCCACCTTCGCAAAGTGGTTGTATGTCCCACATGCTGTGCATCTTTTGCCTTTCACTGGAAAGTCGCTCAATTTGTGTGTAGATCCTCCACAGTATCCAAATTCTCTTTTTCTATCTGGGAATAGGTTGGGGGTGTTTACGTTGGGTGTGACTTGGTCATGCTGACTTACTCAGTTTTGATTGGGGGATTGAGTGCTGCCTTCATGTGTGAGGCACGTGCTTTCGCTAACTCTTTAGACCTCCGAATGGTCAGACTATCTTGCAGGGACTTTCCTGATAATTGAAGAATTGTCTCTCTAGGTTTTTCAGAGTAACACCCTTGTATAATCTGAGCACAAATTTCCTCCTGCTCATCCTGGAATCTACAAGTGCCTGCTAGTTCTTTTAAGTGTTCATAGAAAGTTTTGATGGATTCCTCTGCTTCTTGGTGAGCCTGCTGGGAGACATATTGCTCATAAAGTCTATTGGCCATGGGCTCAAGTGACCTTTGAGAGCATTCAGTAGCATGTGATATGTCTTTGGCATTGCTTTTACCAATGATTTTTAAATTCTGTGGACATTCTTCCTGCCTAGATGTAGTGACAGGATTCTTCATTTGTCTCTAAATATTCCTGCACCTTCAAAATAAAAATTCAGTTGGTCCGTCCCATCCTTCCACTTGGGAGCCAGCATGGACGGCGCACCATCCACTACGTATGGCTGAATGGCTGGGATGGCTGACATGACTGCTGATGGGTGTCACCTTACCCCTTCCGGGACACCTCACAGCACAAGCGCTGCCTCAGTCTTGTGGTGTTGAGGACAGCTGACAGGCCAAGAGAATGAGCTAACTATGGGTGTGGAATATGCAGTGTCTGATCTTTGAATACACCAGGACTCTGTGGACAAAAGTCCACTAGTGATCCCTCTTTTCTCAGTTGCTTGCAGCAATAAGGTCCTGAATCAGAAACAGTGCCTTACAGGCATCATGTGGTGCTGCAGGTGTTGAGAGCATGTAGCATACCAGTAGGGAGTTGTTGGAAAGCCTTTGGGCCCTAAAAGGCCCTAAATGCAGCACAGGAGTCTCCCCCGGCCAGCGCATGATGTCACAGGGTGGGGCCACTGGAACAGGATGGTGTGGGAAGCCGATCAGCTGCAGCAGAAGACAGGGCATCAGGATGGCTGGGTCCACGGTTGTGAGCCTGGGACAATAGATGGGTGCAGAGGCAGCACGGTACCATTCTTGAAGCTGTGACGGAGGCTGACATTCTTTGGACACAGGCAGCAGGCGTGGGCTGCACTTAATTGCATGTTGGTGGACCAAGTGTTCTGCCGCTGGTGAGGTGGGCTGCAGGGTCAGTGGCCCCCTCATTTCCAGTGTAGTGACGCCCCTAGGGGTCATGCAGGATGGCAAATGACCGATGGTTTTTGTGGCACTATAAAGAGAAAGACACCACACCATAGATTACTTTACAGGGCATACTCTGGCAACTGCCTCCGCAGCCCCCACCCCTTTATTTATACAGTTTCCCGGCATACAGCAGTACTAATCGATTGTGCTGACACACACAGGTGAAACCTAATCAACCACCCCACCAAAGTGGTGGGGACAGTAAAATACAGGGAAGTTCCTAAATACTTTCTCCCACTATTTAAATATGCTCAGGCAATTCCATGCCAAGTGAAGAAAGTTTGCTTCAGGGTATCTACATCGTTTACACTTCTCTTCTTCCTAATATACATTCAAAACTATTTGTTTTACATGGCACGTGTCTTTATAAGATATAAAGGTTGAGGTAGCTCGGGTTGCTCCTGAGAAAATTCAGATAGTACCTGTTTGAGTGCTGCTTTTAATATATGGTACAGAAATGTGTCCAGAGGTGTTCTCTCTTTTGGCTCCAGGAACTTGTCAAGTGACAAAAAGGAACCATTTAGAAAAAGTGTTCCCATACTTTTGTACCCCTAAGTGATAAGTTGTTGCTTGGCTTTTGGTTCTGCAGTGAGGGATACAGGAGGGTTTTCTTAGAGAGGCATATGCAGAGAGTACAGATGATGGAATCCAGAATATTTCAACATGTAGTGCCATGTCTGGGTGGTAGTACAAACTGGGTTCATTTCTTGCAAGAAGCAGGATATGTTCTGGCATACTGTGACAGGTAGCAATGTTGGTTCAGCAATATCTGACTCTACGACCATGTGTTGTTGGCGGAGCATCAAGTGGTACCAGTAATAGACATACTATACCTGCACACAAGTGTAATATAGAGCAGAGTCTGGTACTTCGAGCATACCATCTTGGTATGGAAGCGTTACACATCTCATCTTGCATGGGGTTGTTTGCCTGCCCACATTAGTTTAGTCTGTAGCATTGAGAGGGAGTGAAACAAAGTGCCTGGATGAGTGTATAGGAATGCTATGACAGAGGTAGAGGAACATGAGATAATTACCATCTTTATCAGTGAAATTCTTCCAGTTATTGCCAGTCGTAGTTTAATCCCTTTATCCACCTGATCAGTTAGTTCACTGTGGGCTTTACTATAGTTTTCTGCAATTTCCGTATGGACATGTATACCTCGATAATTCACAGATGTGGTGAACCAGTCCAGTGAATAGTCCAGTTTGCATGGCTGTGTATGTGTTTTTCTAGGAAACATAGTGCACTTACCTCACTTTATATGTACCCTAGATATACTGCCAAATGTTATACTTGTCCTGATAATAGATGTCAAGTTTGATGCAGGGCCACTAATAAAGAGAGCAATATCATCTGTGTATAGCAATAAAACAATGTATTGCCCCTAAAGCCAAGGTCCCGATGGATGTGGTGCAGACACAAAAAGCAAATGATAGGTACCGTGCCAATGGCAAATACCAGCAAGGACAGAGGGCATCCCTGCCATGTGCCACATGAGAGATCCATTGGTGGGGATATCATAATATTGATTTGCAGCTTTCAATTGGGTGAGCGTACAGTAATTGCACCCAAGCAATGAAGATTGGGCTTAGACCTATGGAAATGGCGAAGCCAAAGAAGTATGGTCATTCCAGGGAGTCAAATACTTTTGCTGCATCAAGCAAATACTGCTGTGGCATTCTACTTAAGATTTTTATTTGGTGCAGAAGAGTGATATTGTTCACAAATTGAAGGACATGAAACATTCTGGCAAAATACCAACTGTTCTGACAAAACAATGGTGAGCAAGGGAGGGAGCAGTCAACTGGCCAGTAGTTTGGTCATGACTTTTTTATCCATTTTAATTAAAATGGCCTGTAGGAGTCACAACACGCAGGGTCTACATCGGGTTTAAGCAGAGTGATTAGTAAAGTCTCCTGTAGAGTGTTAGTATGATGGCCTATGAGGAATGCCTCTAGAATTACAAATTGCCGATCTATGATAGTAGCTGTTAGAGCTGGCATCTTAGGCGTGTTTTTCCCCAGTCTTTTTTGCTTCTGACCTCCTTTTGACTGTGTGCTGTATTTCATTTATGCTGGTTTTAAAACTCTCGGCACTTTACCACTGCTGATCAGTGATAAAGTGCAAGTTCTCCCTGTGTAAATTGTGATTGTAATTGGATATCCATGATTGGCATATGTGATTTACTGGAAAGACCCTAGTAAAGCGTACTGTGTATGTCCAGGTCCTGTAATTCAAATGCTACAAGTGGGCCTGCCACTGCAGTGTATGTGTGTGCAGTTTTGAACTCTCATGTTAACCTGGCAAGTTCACCCACTTGCAGGTCCAAACTGTCCCTTTTTCTACATGTAAGGCACTCCTAAAGTAAGCCTAAGGTAGCCCAGGGGCAGAGTGAAGTGTATGTGAAAGGTAGGACATGTACTGGTGTGTTTTACATATCCTTATAGTGAAATACTGCCATTTTCATTTTTCACTGGGAAGGACTATCACTCCCTTAGGCTATCATTGGGGCTGTATTGTAGCCTCTTGTAAGTGTAACTTACAATTGGGAAGAGATAGATATTTGGAGTTTGGGGGCCCTGAACTCACAATTTAAAAAAGACATCTTTAAATGAAGTTGGTTTTTAAATTGTGTGTTTGGAAATGCCACATTTAGAAAGTGGCCATGTTCTTTTGCTTTACCATTCTGTGCCTCTGCCTGCCTGTGGCATCCACGTCTGGTTTAGACTGACAGATGGGCTGGTTCTGCATGCACACTAGTCAGTCACACAAAGGGAGCTGAGGTGTGCCTTGCATATCCTGATGGCACATCACCAGGCAGATGGGTCTTCCTAAGCTAGACTGGTGGAAGGAGTTGTCACTGACACCTGAATAGGGCTGTGTCTGTCCTCACACAAAGCTGTCTCTACTTCCTGCAGGGTGTCCGAGCCAGGTCAGGGAAAGGCTGGGTCTTGTACACTACAAAGACATTCCTTGAAAGTGTGCCTACTTTAAAGGTAGAAACTGGTGTAAGTACCGGAGCTGTGACACCATAGCTTAAGAACACTTCTGGACGAAGAAGAGATTCTGCTAAGAAGAAAATCTGGAGAAGTTGTAGGAGGGGAGCTGCCACTCTGCTGGTTGCCATGTTGTTCAGGCCTACTGCTTGATGCTTCGGTCTTGGGCAGTGAAAGGACTGGAATTTTGCTTTCTGTATCCTGCTTTACAAGGTTCTCCAAGGGCTTGTCTGTCCTTACCTCCTAATAAGAAGTCTCAGGGCCATCGAAGCCTTCATATGCAGCTCCTGAACTCCACTGTTGGGATTTCTGACCAGCCAAGTGGTGCCAATTCCAGTTCTGGGCCCTTGGAGGTGGCTGTTGCTGCAAATAAGCTGGAAAATACACACATCTGCCTCTAGGCCTGTTTTTCCTTATGCAGCACTGCTGTGCGGTTGAAAAACCTTCGCATCGCTGTGGTGCTGCAGAAGAATTGATGCATTGCCTGCCATGTGGCTGAAAGATGCAACAGCGTGAGTCCTGAGCACTGTGTCTACAACGTCCGAGACACCTGCTGTGACTCAAATGCAGGCCCTGCTGGGTTGCTGAAGATATCAACGCATCATCTGCTCGTGGCTGGAAAATCAATGCAGCGCCTGTGTCGCCACCACCACATTGTCCAAGAGCATTCTGATTTTTTGATGCATCGCACCTGTACACCAATTTCTTCATCGATGATGCCCAGCAGTAATAAACCGAGGCCGCATGTCCCAAAACTGACACATCACCTCCACCTACAGTAAGGAATTGACACATCACCTCCCCTAGCAGTAAGGAACCAACTTATCACCTCCCCAGGGAGTAAGGAACCAACGCATCAATTTGCTTTTCCGCCGCCTCCCCTCCCCGGTGTCTGTTTTGTCTTTGTTTTGACGCATCCCAGGCACTTTGTGCTAAAAGTGACACATCCATTGTTTTATATGAACTGAACTATTTTGTACAACTCAACTGTAAGGCCATCGCTACTGAGGCTTTACCACTCACCATGCTACATATTGTGTTTATTATTTCTTCCTTAGGGATGTGACTAACTAGGTATTCTCTGTGAATGTTAGACATACCAGTGCTATTTCATTTAGATAGTCATCTAGTTCAGGTTGGGAGGTGTTGTTAATTGATTTATATAATGTTTCATAAATGTGACAAAAGGCTTGCAGTATGGTTTGTGATTCTGTCATGGTCTCTGTCTCTAAAATGTTTATTTTGGTGATATCAGAGGCTGCCCATGGCTCACATGTCAGGGCTGCTAATGATCTGGCAGAGCACTCTCCCTCCCCGTATCTAGAGGTCGTTCAGCATCTCACAAGGAAGTGTATTCCCCTGTCTGCTTCAGTTTGGAATTTTGTGGCAAGTCTGCATTAAAGTTGCGTTGTATCAGGGCATTGGTATACCCACCCAGCTTCACCTCTAGTCCTGGAATTTTATTTTCAAATGCAGCTTGTCTACTCCTAATTGATCTTAGTATACCAGCCAATTTGTAAATACACATGCCTCTAGAACACCTCCCATACACTGGCCAGATTGGGCACCGAGTACACATTATAGTGGAAATATTCGACAATCACTGTGCAAAGTTCCATCTCAAAGAATGCCTCCACCAGGGCCTCTGAGGGGAAGTGCCATATTATGTGCATGTAGTACTCAGACATTAAGATCCTATTTTCATGTAACTTCCCCCAAATCACTGTGCACTTTAGTACCAACAGTAGACAGTTTATTCACAGAGAAGAAGAATGCAATCTTATTTTTCCCTATAACTCTTCTGATAGAGATGATGTTTCAAAAACAACTTACACATCACTCAGAAATATTACCACAGTATTCCACAAGTAGAAAATAACTTGCCATAATTGTAAAAAACGTAGACATTGCTGATCAGCAGAAGCAAATTAAATTTACATTAAGATAGAACACATTGAATACGCAAATTTAAGGTGTTTAAGGTGTGCCAAATTGTAGGGCTAGAAAACTCACCTCACCAGCACCCATGGTTTCATGATCAGTTAATATGTTGCACTCTGAGTTTCCCAAACAATCACTACAAAGACTTGCCTTTCTACCATCTAGAGCCTAGTTAGGTTAGTTATTAAATTCCCTGATGGCAGAGTGAGGAAACATTCCCCAGAATCACCAAGCCAGATGACCCACTAGTTCTCCCTCTCAATTACTGCACACCCTCAACTTTCCAACCTCTGGAGCTTTCACATTCATCCAATTCCTGATGGCAGAATCAAAAAAATGTGTGCCACAAGCATCTGGCACTCCAACATCAGGAAGTCTGATGTGCGCATATGCTACTGTCCAATCACCGCACATTATCACTTTCTGGCCTCTAAAACCTTCAAATTCTTTCATTCCACAAAAGCAGTGCTTGATTCAGCAGCTCCCATGGCTCACTGCCTATTGGTGCGCCTATCAATCACTCCACACTATCACCTTCTCGTATTCTTATAGGACTTTCCACCGCAAAGTTATCTACAGCAAATATGAACACAGACATGGGCGTCTCTCGTGCTTAGGCCTGTTTTGGCAAGGAAAGGCCTAAGGCAAGAATACCTGCCCCACTGGTAAGTCATCAGCATCTTGTGCCTTAGACATTATACACCACGCCATACATCCACTAATAGTCTAAGACTATGTAAATATTTTCACATTACTAGTATATCATACACCAATAAACTCAAGTGTATATGGCTCACTAGCTCACCGCCTTCACAACCAACATAAAGCATGAACCTCATGCTTATTAGTGCACCCTTGGCAGTCATTCACACACCTAACATTTGTAACATATCTAAGACAGTCAGTAAAAAAACTGACTGCATTCTTGATTACTGAGTCATCTCTCTCAGATCTGACCACCTCCACCTCAGTTCAGCACATCAACAGTATGTTCTTCAGAGACTTCAAACCATTTGGTAGCTCCAGCACAATAAAAATGAAAGAAGCCCTTCACACACTCTGCAATACTCTGGGCATAAAGCAGCATGTTACCAGACCCATTCCTTCATAAAGTTACACCCTCAATCACATCCTATCAGGGTAACTCAAATCCACTGTGATGACCCAACACCAATGAACTTTTCCCGTGACTCCTCGTCGAACTGTCAAAAAGCTTCTTGATTATATGGGATGTCTCCAGGCCCATCAACACTCAACAACACAGACTGAAATATCATGTGGATCTCAATGTTGCTTTGAAAACACATCCTCTAACCCAAACGTCCACTCCCTGGTGCACCTTGAAATCGCTGACAACTAGTGTATCATAATAGGCAGGAAAAGAAATGGAGATGGATCAATGTCCCTAGTGATATCACTCAACTCAAAGCACTCTACTCTGTAAGCATAGCCTCCACCACCTCAACCAGTGTTATAAATTAGGTTGCTAACAGAAACAAAGCATTTTTCAAGGCTTTCAAGCACTCAATATACTCCCAGATCCTCAAATCCACAATCATTATATGTGTAACATATTGTCTATTTCTCTTATAACAGGAAGAGTTCACACATCAACAACATGAAATCAACATATGTATTACATTCTTTATGCCCACTTTCCTCCACTAAATGTACCTCCTTCAAACTTCTTTCAAATAGTGAACTCAACAACATCCTGAATTCACTTAAGGTTACCAAAATATACTAATACATTTCTTGGAGGAAGTGAACTCACTGCCCTCATCAACATTATCAACTGACCCCTCAGACTAGAAACTAGTGTAATAGTACTGAAACTCCATTGAACAAGGGCCATGAAACATTGTTCCTGCTTCAAAGATTATTAATCTGGTAGTATTTCTTTGTATCTCCACTAACAATGAATAGTGCAGATGCAAAATTAAAATGTGCACAGGCTAAAGTCTATTCCTAACAATTGCATTTCTCCGTCATTCATATCATTATCTGTCTGTCTGTCTGTTTATCTATCTATCTATCTATCTATCTATCTATCTATCTATCTATCTATCTATCTATCTATCTATCTATCTATCTATCTATCTATCTATCTATCTATCTATCTATCTATCTACTCTTCCATCCACCCACCCAGTCTGTCTATCAATAAACGTATTTCAACGAAGCATTAACATGGAAGGTTTCTTAAAGACACATACTTACTTACTGCAGAGTAGGTATTCCATAAGATGAAAAGTTATATCGGTTCGACAAATCATTAGCTATTAATCTACTTTCAACCGAATATATTGTACATTTCAGTTTCCAATCATATAAGAACTCGGTTCAAAAGTGAGACATTTCAACATTAAACCATGTTCTGACCTATCTGGCTAGTTTACATTTACAGACTACAAGAAGTGAGGAATGAGCCTCAGATGAGGGAGTTTAACAAATGTAGAAAGAATAATAGGCAAAAACCAAAGGAAATGATGGACGGAGTGTTGAACATTGCAAGCACTCACCCCCAGTCAACTGATCTGGGTTTAATCCATCACCGTTCTTTAGCCCACTCTGCCACCCCAGTTCAGACATGGCCATATGCAAATCAGTCTGACCCTGTGCCTCATGGGAACAGTCCAGCCCGAACTGCCAAGCCATGCCTTCCCTGGACAGGAAACAATTTGACTACTTGTTCCAGACAAGGGTCCAGCTTGCCTGACTCCCGGTTGGTCCTGGAGTCCAATGATACCACCAACTGGGTGTCATCGGCGTATGACGTGACGGAGATACCATATTCCTGTACTACATCAGCCAACGGCTGCATGTAAACATTAAACAATGTGATGCTCAGTGACAAGCCCTGTGGTACCCCGCACTATAAATGCTTCCTGTCCGACAGGAAGTCATCCTCCTTGACTTGAAAGGATCACTCCTCCAGGAAGGATTTTAGCCACTGCAATGCTTTGCCTTTAATACCTATATTACAGGAGACCCCCCTGATCAAGAGTCATCTTTAATTCTTCTGTTACCGCTAGCAGGGCTGAGTCCGTACTATGCTGTGGGCACAATCTTATCTGTGTGGATTGTAGCAGGAGATGGTCTTCCAAGAATTGTGACATTTTATTAACATGCCTCTCCAAAATCTTGCTATTAAATGGAAGCAATGATATTGGATGAAGATTCTCTGGTATGGCTACAGCCAGATTTGGTTTCTTTAGCAGCAGTTTCACTATTGCTTGCTTCCAAGTGACAAGTACTCTGCCTGTCTTAAGGGAGAGATTCAGTATATCGACTATTGAGGACAGGAGGACCTCCATGGCCTTTGTGAGGATATGTGGGGGCACTGGATCTAAAGGGGAGCCTGATCTAATCTCTTTGATAATCATTTGTACCGTGTCGGTGTCCAGATCTGGGAAGAGGGGTAGGGCGGGACTTATGACTTCCTGCTGATCTAAATCTGGAATGGCAGGGTAATTCCAAGTTGAATTCCCCTGAAAAGAGCTATAGATATTTGTGACCTTATCATGAAAATAAGTGGCTAGCGCATTACATTTATCTTCAGAGGCTTGAAGGTAAGGAGTGTCTTGATTCATCGTTGTTAAAGATTTTACCACTCTAAACAACTCTTTAGAGGAATTGTGCGCCTGCATGATCTTTTTCTTAAAGAACACTGCTTGAGCCTCTTTAATTTTCGTATAGTAGTTTCTTATCGCCTGTCTACATTTCTCGTTAAGTAAGGGGTCAAAGGTCTTTTTCCAGTCCCTTTCCAATTTGTTGCAGCCTTTCTTTAGCAATACTAGCTGGTCATTAAACCACGGGGAGTTTTTGGGCAGATTAGGTGAATTGGAGTTCATGAGGGGAACGGCTCCCTCCAATGCCCGATGGACCCGCTCTTCCTAGTTTGCATAAGCTTCGTCAATATTGGCGCCAGCATTAAAGCCTGACGATTGCTGAGCTTCCACCCAGATTTCAGATCTCAGTTTGGCCCAGTTTCTCAGATGGGGTGCTGCGACCGCCTTAGTGGGTCGAGGATAAGTCCTTTCGGTCTCCATCTTTTCCAAGCTGATGGTAATAAGATAATTATCTGACCAAGGTACCAGAATTTGTAGGCGTACTAATATTTTAGGGTCATTTGTTATAACTGGGTCAAGTATATGCCCTTTCGCGTGTGTGGCTGCTGTTTAAGCTAAGAGAGTTCCAGACTCTCTAATTCCTGTTCCAACCTCACCACGTTCAGGCTGCTGTGCTCTCCAAAGTGAAGGATCATGTCCCCTAAGATAGTAATGTGGGACTTTTTCATCAAGAGCCTGGAGACTGTCTCTATAAATCTCTTCTGAAACTGTGTTTTCGATCCAGGGGGTCTGTAAATTAACAGCCCTGAAAAAGTGTGGGTTGGTGAAAAGGGATGGTAAATTGGCCATATTCGCAGTCTGGTATAGTGAGTTGCTGAAATGACATCTGAACTCTTCCCTGATTAAGATCGCGAGTCCTCCTCCCACCTTGCCTATTCGATTAGGTGTGTGCATATGAAACCCCTGTGGCAAAGACATCATAATATCTGGGGCCGAGTTGTCATTGAGCCAGGTTTCCGTGACAAATAATACATCAAATCCACCCTCCTCAAGCAGCATCCGAATTTGCACTTGATATTTGGGGAGCGAGCGGCTGTTGATGAGGCCCAGGGTCAAGGAGGTCTTTTATATTGAATTCTTTGGTCCCTCTGAACTCCTTTCCCCCCCCCTGGTTTGTCGAGTATTTACAACACTTGCATACCTGCTGTTTATCAACATAACAGTCTATAAGTCCACCCCTGTCCCTACATGGTACCTGAGTTGCTGCCAGGGATAAAAACTGTTCTCTTAAATAATACATTTTGGCTATTTGGGCAGGGTTCCTGGCCCCTGGTCCTGGTCTGGCGCAGACAGACGCAGACGGGCGCAGACGGACACAGACGTGCTAGCCTTTGGCGCAACTTCGGCACGCCAGCGGCACGCTCTCTGCGCGCGTCCACTGCAAGTCCGTGTTCCCATCCCGGTTAAATAAGAAGCCAGTAACCGGAAATGATGTATCTAAGGGGAGGAGCCACGTCCCTCCACACAATCGGCAGGAAAAACTGTGGCGGACCAGGGAGCTCCAATTGGGCAAAGTGCAAGTGCAGAGTGCTACGCTTGTTTTGCAAATAGGTATTTAAGGAATAAAACCGGAATATGTTTAAAACTTGACTAAAAATGCTCAGTGCTAAAACAAGAATCTCTTGGGCTTTACATCGCACTGTTACATACCGCTGCGCGTCTGTGTCCCCATCCCGGTTAAGTAAGAAGCCAGTAAGCGGAAATGAGGAATCTAACGGGGTGGAGCCATGTCCCTTCACACAATGGGCCGGAAAGGCTAAGGTGGACCAGTGAGCTCCAAATAGGCAAAGTGCAAGTGCTATGCTTGACCTACAAACAGGTATTTAAGGAATAAAACCGGAATAAGTTTAAAACTTAACCAAAAATGCTCAGTTCTAAAAACAAGGATCTCTCATGCCTTACATCGTGCTGTTACATACCGCTCAGTGTAGTAGGAGGCATACACATCATCGACTAAAACCACCATCCACCACCTGAGATTCTGGGATATACTAAGAACACAGCTCCCTAGCCCCCCTAGCTCCCAACCATCAGAAAGACTGATTGGATTACATAAAATACACCACCGTTCACCTACCTGTGGAGAACATTGTAGGAATACATCTCAGAACTCTTCAGAACCTCGAAGCCTTATCATTGACAGAGGCTGCACTTATTAAGAACACCAGATTCAAAGAAACAACGTTCCAAAGCTAAAACTACGCATAGCTGCTGGGGAGATGGAAATATGAGATATTTTGGGCAGAGATTCAGAAGAGGGATCCCCGTCATCTCAAGAGATTTGAAGAAATGTTGGAGGGTTTGTGGTTCACTTTGGTTATTTCTGGTTTCATTTTAGAGGTATCCACTGTGATTGCATTATAGATGCCCAGAGTATTCACCTTGTGTATGTAAAGCTTCATGTTCTCTGATCATTGTGCTTAAGCACAAGCTTTCTCCGTGCTAGCAAGCTTTCACACCCTTGGGCTCAGGCACTGACTCTAGCACTAGTGTACATTTAAAATACTTTTACACCTTCCCAAATCACATTTGCACGCACATTGATAGCTCACACTCACACTCAGCTGTGCTTCCTCTCATCATGTCATTATAAAGGAACAAGGGCGACCTTGCATGCCAGATAAGGAACCTTAGGTGAATGCAATATACAAACAATGCAGTGGAGCACTATGGATTAATTTGGCACCCACAGCAGTATTTTCTGGTCATCTCACACCATCGCCTGTACACGGCTATTTAGGAGGTTCACACTTGGCCTCTTGACGCTTGCGGGGCTTTGCTCATTTCCACAATGCGCAACTTGTCACTACCTCGATGCATTCCATTGTTAAGGTGATAAAAATCATCTTTCAGATGTGGCCCATTTCTGTACAACGCTGCCAGTCTTATCCCCCACTCTCTTCTGTTCTTCACTTCAGGATTCTGCGTTCGTGTCTTTGCATTCCAGTCCGCCTCCACCACCAACCTGCCATTTCTTGAAATTCAGGCATCTGTTTCGTTGATACAATTTAGTAAGACAAGAATAAAGACGAAAACCTTACTCCAGGATTTTTGAAATACAGAAGTATTCCTGATAATTAAGTCTGACTCTGTTATTCCAGTCAACTATCAGCGAGCCTCAATTCAGCTCAGGTAGAACTGGGCCAGTCAAATGGATCAGCACCTAGAAGGATTTGTATGAGTCAGTGACATCCCTTATGATGTTTCGCGGAACGTTGTTCAATAGGCAACTTTCTGCAATATCTTTGTCTCTTTTGGACAAACACCGTGGAACACAGCCTTTATCCAATCTTTCACAGGCGGGCGAAATCTAGTGATAAATAAAGGTGTTCTTAGAGTTCTGTGTGTTTTTTGACGAACGAGGAAGATTGTTATTAATTTAGAGCAAGTCTGCCACTTGCCACCCCTCACTCAAAAGATGGTGGCCTGGGCTTGACGGCATTACTAAAATGGGTTAAGAATTGCTCAGCAATCCTCTCATCAATAATGTCGACTGGGTGACTTGTAGTGACAGCAGGTGGCGTGTTAAAGTGGTGGGATATAAAGGATATTAAGGTTATTACTTTTTTCCTTAGTGAGCACTCAAGTTTTTTTTAGAGCAAGGAAAACAAAGAGATGTTTTCTTTGTGAAATACAACTCTTAAAGTTTGCAGCCTACAGAGGCATCTTTAGCCTTTCCACAATCTGAAGAAATAGTGCTTGCAAAGAATTAGTCACTTTATGCCCCACCACTTTAACCATTCACTGCTGCCACTGGCTACACGTTTGGTAGAAGTGCAGAGCATTATGCCGCTGGACAATCTGCAATTGTGACTGGTCCATCTTCTCAATAACATGTCTAATTTAGATCCCTGCATAGATTTTATTACAACATTTAGAGATCCTAATCAAACATAACACACCTTCGCTTATAACCGAGACTATGAATACCTTTTGTAGAGAACGTAATTTGATTGACCAGTGTATGTGATGGATGATGTACACCACGAATTGTTGAACTATGTATCTTTTGTAATGTTCACAAGTATGTTAACTCACTATGAAAGAAGTTCAATAAACAGATTAAACAAACCACAACCAGTGTGCTTGTGTCATGACGAGCTTTTCAGATTTTTTAACCCTCAGTGCCACCAACTGGCTATGTGGTCCATAATCTAAAGAAATACATATCATAGAAAGAGAGTGAGATGTACAAGTGACACTATTAAAATAGTAACATATGTTTGGAATTCGTGATTTAATTCACTATGAGCCTGATTATGAGTCTGTCGGTCTTGCGACCGTCAGACTCGCCGTGGAGCAGGGGTGGAGGTCCACCGTTTTGATTATTAGGACTTTGTATGTCGTATCGCGGTTGACCACTGGCTGCGCTAGGCTGTTCCGTGGCGGTGGCGCAGGAGTGCCACAGTGCATTATGCTGAGCAGGAACTGGCAACCTCCTGCTCATCATATTTTGAGTTCCTGGCGGAGCTCCGCCATGAAAAGGTTGGCGGTGAAGAAACAAAGAGGGCCCTACATGGCACCCATGTCCCCCCCATGGGGATACATTCAGTGGACCATAACATCTGCCCCCCTGTCAGTATTCCCACCAGTTTCATAAACAGCATGGAAGTCTCCATCCAGGCCGTGCTGGAACTTTTTGGCTGTTCCCATTACGGTGCCTGTTTTCACGGCACCGCCATGGGAAAGGCCAAAGGACAACCGACTGTATTACGAGTTGTACTTTTACAACTCGTAATACGGCCGGCAGTCCATGCGCCCTATGTTCTTGGATTATTATATTTTCACATTCTGAAACACACGCATGAACTCAAAAGATCTTTGTTGTAAGCCTCTAAATCCCAAAAATACGTTTGATAGCCCTAAGAGGCGCTGTAAAGAAGGCTATGCTTCCTTCCCCAAAACAATCTCTTTGCATGGTCCATTCTGAGCCCACACAATTACAATTAGGAAAATACCGACTGTGTCTTGGAAGAGTACAAAAACATTATAACAAAGCATATGAGGCAACAGTTCTGACATTCGCACTGAATCAAACACCCCCACAGAATGAAAAATTAACAAACCATGCACTTGTGTATATTAATACATTTATTGGTGTGACATTTAGCTCTGCAGTGTACATACCTGAAGCGTAGAAAGCACACTAGGCTGTATATTTTTCAGATACATCTTCAATGAAAATACCCCAAAGATACTCAACGGTTTACTTATTATGAGATCTATTCACACCGCGAGAGATAAACATCTGGACTTACATCGAATTCATAGATGTCGTTTACAAAAAGCCCCAAATCACGATATTTTAGAGAAATCTAAAGTATTGCAAAAATTAGAGACGAAATGTCACTTCAAATTGAAAGTCTTATGGTAATGGATGATTTTTAACTCAAAAAGGCTTGTAGTCCATGGTCCGTGATATGGCCAGAAATGTGCACGCCTTGCAGTGCAGACAGATTACCATTCGGTCTTTAAATAAATGATTCAGATTCATTTGAATATGTGCAACTAGCCTCAATCTGACTAGCACGGCTCCATCCAAACTTGAACGGGGTAGAGTGGACGCATAGTTGGTTGGAATCTGCTTTATCTCGATTGATCCATGGGTAACTGCTAGTTGGAACCTCCTCAGGCCAAGTTGAAGCAGCATAGGAAGGTTTCCTTAGGTTTTACTTCAGTTTGACTTGAAGAACTGACCATCGGGAAGAAGAGAAGGAGAGCGAGAAAGAGAGTGTTCAAACGAAAGAGCAAGAGTAAGAGTAATGAAGAGACAGGGCAAAGTTGTTTGGGCTAAAAACGTTTTCACTGATAATATAAACAAAGCAGCATTAAAATGTTCTTTACATATACTTGAGTCTATTTTAAAGAGGTAAAACAGATAATGGATAAACATGTTGTTTGTTGAAAATCCATCTCTTATCATTTGTGGTGATAAATAGTGCGGTATGGATACAGTGGAGTGTTAAGGGGCCCATGGACCCTAAAGCAAGCCAGTAAAATGAACCAATTGGCCACTTGTTTGGTAGAAAAATAGAGAAATATTCATGGTTTAGTAAGCCCTCAGTCCTCTGAGCATCAGTGCCACTGCACGTGCTGCACCATTAACAGCTGTGCCTCTACATTGATATGAAAATACAATAAAAACTTTAGAAACATTTTAAAGACTAAAAATCAGTTGAAGGATATGTAAGTGAATGACCCATAACAGGCTACAGGATGGTATTTTTAAGTGTTTGAACAGGTTTCAAATCTTTTCGACCATTTTAAATTGTTGATCTAGACATTTTGAATCGTTCAACCTGATATAGGTCACTGTTAGTTTAGTAATGGTTTCATTAATAGTTAATTATATATTTTAAAGTCATGCAAAAATCATAACTTCTTAATAAGGCCCCCATAGACAGTTTCAGACTGCCTTTTCGTTCCGGAAAGACCGTCGGGAAAAGGCAGTGGAAAACTGCCATCGCACTCCCTCGGTCGTGAAGAGGCGGCTGTGGGAGTACTGAGGGATTTCTGGACGCCAGTCCAGACATCCGAGGCGGATTCCTTTCTGACCGAGCCCATCGGAATGGCTCGGTCGGAAAGGAATCCCAACGGCACCTTCCGATACAGACGGAAGGGCTCCAACCTAGGGTTCTATGGGCCCTAGTACAAACAAAGAAAATATAACTGGACCCTTGAGTGGATAGCTCACTTCAGCCAAATATCAGTGAAACACATAGGCCTCTGGCTCCCGGTGCCAAAGCACTGGCTGCAAAATTCATATCCAGGCTCCTGTTGCTGTGTGGAAGACATAACATGTAGTAATCAAATAACACATGAATGAGTTACTAGCATATCATATTATACACTTTGAGAAAAGTGAGTATGACAGGAATTCCAGTGTGCAGCTTGACATATATATGATGGATCAACGGAAACAGATTAGAAAAAGGAAGGAAATGTTTGCCTTTCTAATGTAATAAAGTTTTTTCCAACTAAACAGCCTAAATATGTTACGGCAGCCATTTCGTGTATGTTTACAGCCAACGTGCGACCAGGTTGGGCCCAGGATTTAGATATAATTTTAGCAAAATATTTTTCCACCTAATGTAATTTGCTTGAGGTAAATTACTCGGTCCACATCAACGTCCTGATTTTTGTTTTTCTCCAGTTTGTGAGGTCACTTGTGGGTTAAACAAACGTGTGAACTACCACTTGGTTATGCAATAGTATTCTGTGCAACACTGGGGGTGCTGTGGCTCCACTGGAAATGATCCTTATATCCAGGTATTCAAAAGTGAACCTCGCTGAGTCATAGAAAATGGAAAGATGAAATATCCACCGAGGCTTGGTGCGAGCAATTCACAGACTTCTATTAGGCACTTGGTTGGCTCTGCGATTGTATTTGAATGGGCTGTTGTCACGACTATGGATGTTTGCACCCCTTGAGAATAACTGTGTTTGGGCAGATATTTAATTTAGTAATTGTATAGTGATTTACAACACTGGCTGGAAGTTTCTACAGTTTACCCCCTGAGGGTATGGCCAGAGTCAACATTTTTAAACCACACGATTCCCTGAATATTGCTAAAAGAGAAGCTGAAAAAATACTTATTCCTGTGTCTTATTGATAACCAACCTGGGACTTCAGTCAGGTACTTGTTTGGCAGTTGACTTAGGCCTGAATGTAGTGTTCTCAAGATAATGAGTGGATAATAGTCTTCCAGGGGTGTTTTTGGTCACATATTTCATTAAGTATTTTTGTTTGAGATCCAAAGACAGGTTTATTATTTCCTCACCCTTTTTTTCAAAGGTAAAATCTATGCATTCTAGTTCTTTAGTATATGCAGATCGTGCAATTCTTATTTTGGCCCCCAGTAGGGCCTCCATGGGTGCAAGGCTGACAAATGGCAGCCTGGGGGCCCCTATGGTGCCCGTCTGTTGATCCCTGCACCCGGTGGCAGGCACCTTGGGGTGCCAGCCACAGTGTGCAGGGATGAACTGCACCCCTCCATTTCACAATACGGGCATGCATTCCACTCGGAATGCATGCTCCCATTGTGAAACATATGAATGCGACCAACCGCATCGTACTTGCAGGGCCGTAACCGTCGACAGTAGGTCAGTCGGTCACGGTTCCTGACCGATGTCGGACAGACTCAGGTCCATCCGACATCGGAATCAGCCAATTAGTGTCTGAATTACACAATGTGAAATCAGAATCTTGGGAATAATCGTGGCCTCTCCACTTAAACAAATTGTGTGATCCTTTTAAATTAATTTATTTCACTTTCCCTCTTTTTTCTTCATTATCACATACGATGAATACATGACTTGAGGATGTGTGCTGTGCAAAACCACCTCCTGTGTTTGGTTTGATAAACTATAATGCTATTCAAGTACCGTAGAAACCCATGCAACCCAAAGATAGCATAAAACTGACTTGCCTCTTAGTTCACTATTGACTTTGTTGTGGGGGGGGGGGGGTAGGGGGGGGTGAAGAATGAATGTTTCTAAATTCATGTTTGAAAACGATCACTAAAAAAAAAATCTTCTCCATGCACTGATATAATCTGATGTGCTAGGGTGAAACAATTATGCATGTGACTGGAATACACTTTTTTAAATTTTGAACAGACTTTATCAAACCTTTGCAGTTTTGCTACAAGATGTCTCACAGAATGAAAAAAATTCTAAAGTTAAGCAGCGCAGGAAACCCTAGTTACTTCCTTTCTTTAACTTAACTTAACCTCTAAATAATGGTGTTTAAAAATATTTTCAATGTGAGTGTGGAGTCGAGTAAACAGCAGCTCAGTGCTGCTGCTAATGAGGGAGCCGCATGTCAAGGCCAGGAGGGTTGCATGTGGGTCCTGTGCTGTACTTTGAGTATCACTACAGAGAAAGACATAACCCATGGTTAGATTATGTCACATTGGTGAGCTGAGAGGAATATCATTAATTAAAGCTAAAAGCAAAAGAGTCTGAAACAAAAATACAGAGTTAAATGGTAGTTAGGTGGCAGGGCACAAATTTCCTATACCATGTTTTGACACCAGAAATTAGGCTGAACATGTGAATACGGTGTTTACCTCAACTGAACATTTTAGCACTTTTCAGGGCACCTCCTACTATTACCTTTCAGCAAGTTTAAGCTAACAAAATCTCCCAGAATAAAATAAGGTGGGAGAGGAAATTACAGCACCTTGTAAATATGCCATGTAGTAATTATTACAGGACCCAGAATGTCAATCCCTACAGAAACCTCTGTTTGTATATGGATCAGAATGACCCCCTAAATTCATAATCACAACCAAAGTTGGTTATTGAAAATGCCCAGACATTTTCCAGCTGTTCTTTATTGTCCATTTGTAATAGGATGATCACATACTGCCTTTTATCGTTCATGCACAACATCTGCATTCAAGGGGAGGACTGGATGTCACTTGATCATCCTTTTTGCCATTTTATCAAACCCTTATGTTTCTAACAAACATAGAATGATAAACCATCAGAAATATGTATCCTGTTGCTGCCATAGTGGCTGTAGAAGGACGTATGTCCTGCCTCTTGCTTGGAAAGGATAACCAGAGACCACTGACCATCATATATTAAGCTTACAAAAAGGAGCAGTGTCATTTTGGCTTCACCATTTCATGCACAATTCGGCCACATATATGCATTTGTGTGACCTTATCATGTGATGTGATGTAACATTACTAATATAATGTAGTGCACTTAAACAGTTACATAAAGTGCATCTAGTGTATAATCTTGACACATATATGACTGTACATATCAACGTGTTCCCCCTACAGTAACAATGAGTTGCAGTTTTCACATATATCTGCATTTGTGTGATATGAATATCATTGTAATTCTTATATATTCAAACATTCCGTTAAATAGTACTCTGTATTTATGTCACATTGAAAATGTATCCATATGAATAATGATCTATACTTATATTGTAATTGTATATGTACCTGTAATCATGGATTTAAATGTGTATTGAGATGCTTGTTGAACTAGGTTGACCAAATGCCTTAAACCTTGGATTTTGCAACGTTTAACATTTTAATGTGAATGTTTGCTTTGGATTCAATGTTTTTCTCTCCTCTGCAGGTGAAGTTGCATTAGCTCCTGGTTAAAAAAAGGTACATTGAGTAAAGATATAGTGAGGCTCAAAAGGAGTATCTTTTGTGTTAGACCTGGCATTTTTTTCCCCTGTCTTTTTTGCTTCTGACCTCCTGATTTTGACTGCGTGCTGCATTTTGTTTTTGCTGGTTTTAGAACTCTGGGCACTCTACCCCTGCTGATCAGTGCTATAGTGCATATGTTATCTGTATAAAGTGTATCTGTAAATGGTTATCCATGATTGGCATATTGATATTTATATATGATAGGTGGGAAGGGCATGCCCAGACGTGGGTCCCATGGTCACTTCACCACTGGATTCAAGCTTGCCCGGCTGATGAGGGGTGATGCCCCGAAGCTGGACCCAGGATGCTTGTTCCAAGTCCAGGAAGGACCAGGCTTAGAAGTTCAAGCTAGCGTGTTTCCATGGGGAACAGGGTCAAGACTGATTTGCATATGGCTGGATGGAACCAACCTCGGGTGGCTTGGTGAGCAAAAAAATGATGGATTAAACCCAGATCTCTTGACTGGGAGTGAATGTTTGCATTGTTCAGCATTCCGTCCATCAATTGTTCCTTTTAGTTTTTGAAAGTGGACATTTTCTTGCTTTACCATTCTGTGCCTCTGCCTGACTGTGGAATCCACATCTGGTTTAGAATGACAGTTGAGCTGTTTGTGAATTCACACTAGACAATCACACAAAGGGAGCTGAGCTGTGACCTGCATATCACAAGGCTGATGGATCTTTCTTAGGTAGAGTGGTGGGAGGAGTTGCCACTGACACCTGAATAGAGCTGTGCCTGTCCTCACTCAAAGCTGTCTCCACCCCCCTGTAGTATGTCTGGAGCCAGGTCAGGGAAAGGCAGGGCCTTGTGCACTACAGAGACTTTCCTTTGAAGTTTGCCTACTTCAAAGGCAGAAAGTGGTATAAGTACTGGAGAGGAGATTTTGCCAAGAAGAAGAGCTTGAGAAGCTGTAGAAGGAGAACTGCCACTCTGCGTGTTGCTGTGTTGTGCTGGCCTACTGCTTGCTGCTTCTGTCTTGGTCAGTGAAAGGACTGGACCTTGCTTTCTGTATCCTGCTTGCCAAGGTTCTCTAAGGGCTAGTGTGGGCTTGCCTCCTGTTAAGAAGTCTCGAGACCATCAACGACTTTACCTGCAGCCCCTTAACTCCTCTACTGGGAGCTCTGACCTTCCAAGTGATTCCAATTTCAGTTCTGGGCCCTTGAAGGTGATTAGGCTGCAAAGGACTGAAGATAATCCACACATCGACCTTCAACACCTGTCTTTCCTGCCGCAGCGACATTGTGCGGGTGAAAAACAAATGTGTCACCACAAAAAGATGGCTGCTGCCCAAGTCCTGAGCACTGTGTTACCAATGTCCATGGTACCTGCTCTGACTCGACACAGGTCCTGCTGTGCAGCTGATGAAATCAGCGTATCATCTGCTCGCAGCTTGGAAATCAATGCAGCACTTGTTTCACCTCATCGATCGAATGCGTCTGGATTTTCAACGCATCGCACGTTTTCCAGGAGTAATGAACCCAGGCCACGTGTCGGGAAACCAATGCATCACCTCCCGTCACAGCAGTGAACCAACTCATCATCTCCTCTGAAAGTAAGGAACCGACACATCATCTCCCCTGTGCTGCAATAAGGAACCGACGCATCAGCTCCCCTGGCAATAAACAACCAATGCATCACCTTCCCTGGGAGTTAAGAACCAATGCATCACTTTGCTTTTTGGGCACCTCACCTCCCCTGCACCTGCTTTTGCCTTTCAGTGTGATGCATCCAAGGAACTTTGTGATAAAAGTGACACATCCATACTTTCCTGTGGACTGAACTATTTTGAACATTTCAAAAGAGATATATTTGCTTGTGTATGTCAAATTCTTGGCCTCGGTTTATTCAGATAAATATTGGTTATTTTTCTGGCATGGTGTCCGTTTTTTATTGTTATCACTGTGTTACTGTGTGTGTTTGTACAAATGCTTTACACATTGCCTCTGAGATAGGCCAGACTGCTCGTGCCAAGCTACCAAGTGGGTGAGCAGGGGTAATCCTAGCTGTGTAATCCCCTTACCCTGACTAGAATAAGGATCCGTACTTGGCCACTGCCAACTAAAGATCCCAGTTTCTGACATTTTTGCAAAGATAAGAAAATTTAACGAATGCCGGGAGATCAACAGCCAGAGATGGGCGGAATCCAAAGACATTTTACTGTGTGGACCAAAGTAAAGAAATCTCAAGTGTAGTTGCCAAGTTTTAGTGTTTAAAGATGGCAAAATAATTGGACACATGACATGGGATTCTCAAAGGTTCTGTTGCTGGGTATAATTGGATATCACACTTTAGTTTTATTCTGATTCCCTTTAAACTCTGAAAGCTACAGACCTCTTTGTGACATCTCTGTTGTGTGGCTTCATGCTATACAATATTCTTATTTTTGAGAGCTTCTACAGAAGTTCTGCTATGCTGACACCTTTCTCTGCTTCCCTTACTTATATAGGGTTCTTCTGATTTCCAGTTTAGAATAAGGTTTAGTAGATCTTCTTAGACAACCTCATGCATGGGCAAGAAGATTGAAACTTACAACCTATTCACCAGACATTTTTTCTCATCCTTGGCATTGCAGCTACAGATTTCCTTATTTGCTTCCTTCTATCAAGGATAACATTTGTAAGTCAGATATTCTCTAGTGAATCTGTATTTTTATACTATGTTTCCGCAACTGATTTATATCAGACTGGCTTTGAAATTGTAATGAATCTGTACTTAATCCCTTCAATCGACTCTAAGCTTTACTGTGTGGCCAAATTGGTTACACTGTAATTGGCAGATTGTAGTTGATCCTAACTCCTTTTATTTCTCAGGCTCGTATAGCCTTCCATTGCAGGGGCCCCGGAAGAAAGAGTCCACGTTCTATGCCTTCTCACAGTTAATATTCCTTACGACTGGTTTCTCCAAATTCCCTGCTCCAGTTCACTAGAACCTAAGAGAACTGTTCAAACTCAACACTTCCCGAAAATTAATTGTTATTTGAAATCTGCCAGAAAGCCAAATTCTAATATTTCCGAGATGTCAACATTATTCATCATAGACTACATCATAAATTAAAGGTTGAACATTTGTGTCACATACAGTTGGGATCAGTGTCTTTATTGTTTCTATTTGTTACTGGTTTTTTAAAGTATTTATTTAGCACAAGTGGTGCAGGACAATTGAACTGTTTACACATTAACAATGGAAAGAGTCACTCATGTGTGGTTAGAAGTGGTAATGTAAAAACCAAAGAGGCAGGTGAGTGGCAGGTGGAGAGAGAAGAATACCGAATGGCAGTGATGAGGGTGTGCGGAGCATCTCAGTTGGATGCTGGCAATATTGGTAACAAAAGGCACATTTGTATAAATTGTTTCACAAAAGTTTGTAGAGAGAGGTAAAGACCAAGGCTACTGTCTCAGAAGTCACACGGAAAAGAGCTGTTTATGGGTGTGTGTCTTTTTCTTCTTGTACCTTTTGGGTGTTCTGCAAGGTGAGATTTACCAGCTGTGCAGAGGCCTTTGGATATGTGCAGGTTGTCAGCAAAATAGTCTAGATTGTGTAGTGACAGATCCTCAGAGCTCAAAAAAGAGGTTTTGACATTAGTTCAAGCCAGAAAAGATAGCCAGTGAAGTTGCTTCACGGTGGGGCTAATGTGGTAAAGTTTTCCATGGTGCTAGAGGAGATAAGCAGCAGCATGCATGATCTATTTAAGTGGGGTCACAGTGGTTTTGGGACGACTAAAAGAGAGGGCACTGCTGTCACCAATGTGGGAATTCATAAGCACCTGGACAGCAGGCCAAATGTTGCCACGAGGCAAGAAGAGTTTGATCTTGCTTAGGAGGCTGAAATTTGGCTTAACATTGTCCATGAAAATCAGTTTTGTGCAAGTAAGTTAAAAGATCTGGTACAGGGCGTGATGCAGGGGAGAATCCTTTTAGATTCATATCTGATGACCAAGCCTGGAAGTCAGGTTAGAACAGAGCCACTGCAACTTGCTTATAAAGAGCTTCAGAAGGAAGATGGCCATTCCTAAATTTATGGTCATAATTCATACACATTGAGATAGAGTTTCATATATAAGTTGATGTGGTTAATGGCAACGTTCTGCTGGGTAGTTAGAGTTTCCACTGGTTCTATATGAAGGTTCAAGATTGTGTATCATGGTAGACTTCTTTTCAACACGCACTGGCAAATTCAAAAGGTTACACCTTTGGGATATATTGGCTGTGTCAATGGTGTTTAGCCATGCTGTGCAGTATCACAAATGCTGTGTAATGTGGCTAGAGAGTAAAAAACCTTTTACATAGCCTCCTATGTCATTTTGCAGGTCCACGCACACCACACATGAACCCGGCTAAGATTTGACGCAGGTGCTTTTTCTGCTTAGTCATTGATCCTTGGTGGATCTGTAAGTAAAAGGAAAAAAATGCAAAAAAAGTTAGGTTGGGCAGAAGCAACATGGGACAGAAGCACTGTGGAGGGCGCGGCTGGGAGGAAGAAAAGATGTGGGAGCGAGCAAAATGTAGCAGTTGGGGGAAACTCATGGACAAAAAAGCAATGGTGGAACTAAACAATGGCAAGCACAAAATAGAGGGTATGGGATGAAGCATAGGGATGATAAAGCGCAAACACAGAGTGCAGGGGGAGGGATGTATACAGGGAAGATAGCTAGAAAAAACATACACTCTAATGAAGTGTGTAACTGAAAAGAAAGAAGTAGTGCTTCAACAGTAAGCAGTCGTACCATCGATTTATTATTCATTTATTTATTTATTTGAAAAGTTTTATAAAGTGCAAACAAGACCCAGAACGGGTATCAGAGTGCTGTACAAAGAGGACAATTAGTGTTGCCATGAGGAGACAGTAAAAGTACAATACAAAAAAGGTAACAAAGGAGGAACCCGGTGAAGGCCTACTAGATGAGGCTGTACAGTTTAGGCAGTGCACTACGCCCCGAAAAGGATACAGTACTTTTCGAATCTCTCGATCCCAGCCAATCAAAAGTAATGATAAAAAGGCAATGCTCCATGGGATAGCAAACACAAGATTGACAAGCAGGGACACGAATATGAAACAGGCAAATAAAAATGACAGGAAAGTCAACCAACGGAAAGCAATGAGTGGACTCAAAGCTCCTGTATGTTCTTGACAACCGCTCAATATATCTAGAAACAGAGAATGCATGTACTGTCCAGTAGGTGAGAACTAATAATTACAAGCTAATCTGTATAATTTTAGACTGTCTGGAGAAGTTTGTGTACAACCACAGGGTAATCTGTGTGATGTTGGACTATATAGCTCGATTTGAGAACAAGCACAGGGGTTGCAACCAAATTGCCACATGGCACCTCTTTTCACATCTGTCTTCCTAAATCTGTGATTGAACAACCAAAGACAGCCAGGACTTTGCAACTAAAGTATCTGGAAGGGTGTTTTAATGTATTACATTAGTTTTTGATGCAAATGTTTACAAGTGTTTTTTAATCACTACACCAATTGTGCAACATATCTGATGTTCACAAGGAGACGACTAGATATGCTCATGTTTTTCCAAAATGAAGAAAATGAAGGTAAGATATTTGGCTAATGTCTCCTGTCTAAACAATTGCATGTATTGTTTTCCTCCTACTTCTATTGCTGTTCATGGTATCACCAAAAACAATATGCTTGGCTACACCAAACGTGTACAAGCATTGTGGGGTTAGTCATGTGATTCATGAAGGCACCAGTATTGCTGATGAGTGATCATAGTTTTCTTTTATGCAATGTTCTACTTAAATTTCTTCACCACCTGCTCCATGAGCCTATACAGTAATGCTCTTTCTTTCATAAGGTAAAGTGCATATTTTCACACTGGTCAGATCATCTAGGTGCTTGTTTTCATCCCACGGGACATCACTGATTGTTTCTTTGATTGGCCATATCTCAGGCCATCTGGTGCCTCCTTGCTGCAGCTGCTCCCCCTCCCTCCCATTATTGCTGCCGTCCTTCCTGGCTTTCTTTGCAGTGCTTCTTTACTTTGTAGCAATCACAGCTTTGGTTTGAAACATTATAAGCTAAAGCGCGACATGCAGCAATTGCTCGCAAGTAAATTTTAAAAAAATAATACGGCGGCCGCACAACTTTTGCATTTGCTACAAAAGTCAATAAATAGAAAAACAAAGGCGGGGGGACGCCACATTTCTTTTCCATTTATTTACTTTTATAGCAATCACAGCGCGCCGCGCTTTGCTTTTAAACATATTATGTTATTAAGTTAAAGTGCAGTGCCCCGCGATTGCTACAATAGAAAAAAATAAATAGAAAAAAAAATATGGCGGTCCCACAGCTTTTTTTCAATGTATTAACTTTTGTAACAATGGTGGCAAACAACGCTTTAAACATCTAAAGTCATTGCTACAAAAGTCAATGAATATAAAATCAAAGGCGGGCGGAAACCACATTTCTTTTCCGTTTAATTACTTTGGCAGCACTTTACATTTAAACATCTTAAGGTAAAGCACGGCGTGCCACGATTGTTACATAAGTAAATAAATGGTTAAAAAAACAGAGAACAAGCCACTTTTTTTTTGTATGTATTGTCTTTTGTAGCTATGTTACTGCAAGGATACTATTAGACAAAATAAATCTAAAAAACAATCTCATTTGCAAATCCAATAGCTCTAAATGTATCTAATGCGAGATCTATTGCATTGCACATGCTTACTCTTTTTGTTAATATTGCTGCCACCTTTACTATGCATGCACCTGCTCTGCGTCATCCAAAACAAACAATATCAAATTTGTGTAGAGTGTACTCCTGATTTGCTATGACACGTATATTACTTTTGCGAAATATTTTAAAATTGGACTGTTTGAAACTAAAGAAGAATTCTCATTAGTTATAAGATCATGTATAGTGAGTTCAACTGCCAAATCCAACTAACACAACTGTATTTGTTAATCGGCGAAATTTTAGTCCTGGGCAAAATATAAACGTTTTTGGAAATTACTTGCTATACTCAAATAATGACTTTTTTTTATTACTCAACGTGCGGGCTTTTGCACTATTTTTAGTGTCCTTTTTGGCACAAGGACGCCCTCTCATTCAAAACAACAAATAGAGCAAAACTGAGCATTTTGCACAGAACATTCACTTGCATTAGGATAGTGCATATTGTTCATGTGCTCCTGTGATGGGATTTTTACCCAAAGTCTCATTTACGCGCCATGGTGTAACCGCGTAAACTCAGGCAGTTTGTGTTACAATCTTAATGTGCAATGTCAGAAATTTTGCATGATTACACTGCCATATATGACATTTTGAACGGGCCTAGAATTGAATGACTTGATTGTCAGTGAGGGCTCATAATTTAAGAGTTATCTTAACTTTTCTTTCTAGGTCTGAGTTACAGTTACTCCAGGGTGCTTGTATTTCATGCTAAATACAATAATACATACAGTTTTTGGTCAACCTCTCTCAGTCATTGTTTGCCAGAAGTGCCACGTAACTTCTGGATGAGCCCACATGCACTATACAAAAAGTGGAGCAATGGATCAGCCATTGCAGTTGCATTGTTTGAAATGTCATTAACATTTTAGACCAAACCAGAGGGCAGCCGTTTGGCTTTTTGGAAAACCATGCTTTGAGATTAATGCATTTTGGTCCATTTTGTTGGCGTCTGCAGACAGTCAAAGGAGTCCTTCTCTGTTACAAATGGGGGTCTCTAGTTGGCAGAGTTAGGTACCTTTGTCCAAATAAGGATCCTAATTCTAGGTAGGATGAGAGGGATACACACTTTAGATAACCTCTGCTCACCCCCTTGGTAGCTTGGCATGAACAGACAGGCTTATCCCAAAGGCAATGTGTAAAGTATTTGTAGTCAACACACACAGTAATACAGTGAAAACATCACAAATGTACACCACACCAGTTTAGAAAAGTAAAGTATCTTTATCTAAACTCAACAACACCATAACAACAAAAATCCAACATACATCTATTAAAATAGCACTCAAAAACAATTATTTCCAAAATAAAGCTTATAGAAAATAAATAGCTCCACCTTGGGCTATTGCGACAACGTGACAGCATAAATCCAAAGTACCGCGCCAACCAAAAGGTGCGAGGCGTGGGGCACGGAGCCACATGGACCCCTAAACAAACAGTACCTTTAGAAACAAAGTCTATGACGATGTACAGTTTCATGGAGGTGAAACATCGGTGCTGAGGTCACGGCTGGCTCCCAGGCTGCTACAAGGGAGGCAAGGCGTCATGTCCACGAGGAGGGAATGTGTTGAATCCAGGACAGAGGAAGTCGGTTGCGTCAGTTTGAGGCATCAGTTCTGGTGAGGCGATGCTAAACGGGCGAGTTTGTGTAGTTACCCTCGGCGGTTATCGGAGCTGCAATAACTAGATGCAGAAGCTGGTGGTGACGGAGTCGGCATGAGTGCTGGTGTCGGGCATGGCCGATAACTGCAGGCATCAGCAGGCGTCGATGGGCATCTGAGTTGTGGTGCAGGCCAGGCGGTGCGTTGTGAACTTCACGAGCGGTGCAGGTCACGGTGTCGCATAGCATCGCTGACAGTGTCGGAGACAGGTTTCCTTGCTTCTTTCTACTTGCTTTCAGCTCCCAACATCAGGAACAAACTTCAGAGGCCTAAAATTGGAATAGGCACCACCTGACAGGTCAGGACTCCCAGCAACAGAGTTCAGGGGAGCTGGGGGTGAAGTCTTTGTATCCCTGAGACTTCAGAAGAGGAGGCCAGCACACACAAGCCCTTGGAGATTTTATTCAAGCAGGTTCACAGCAAAGTTCCAGTCGTTGTCCTTTCCTTGGCAGATGAAGCAACTGAAGGCCAACCTCACACAGCTCACAGCAAAGGGGCAGTACTCCTCCTCACAGCTCTCCAGCTCTTCTCCTTGGCAAAAGTTCCTCTTGAGTCCGGAAGTGATCTAACGTTCTGGGGGTTAAGGTACACTACTTATGCCCCATTTTGTCTTTGTTCTTCTTTGTGCAAAGATCTCTTAGCCCAGTCCAAGCCAGTCCTGTCCTCTCTGGTGCAGTATGACCACAGGGGGTTCAGACAACATTGTGCAAGGGCGACAGGCCCTTTTCAGGTGCAAGGAAAACTCCTCCCAGTACTTTAAATGCAGACAATGTCTATTCAGCTCACCTCTGAGTCATCCAGGAAGGGCCAGGCACACCTCAACGCCCCCAGTGGCTGTCTACAGTGATTGCACATCCACAGCCCCTGTCACTGCAAAACCAGACAGTCAATACACAAAGAGGCAGAGTCCCACAGAATGGTTAGACAAGAACATGCCTACTTTCTAAAGGTAAAAACAAGCATCCTAGGACCGGTTTCGGGCTTTCAGCCCTCGTCAGCCACGATAGCTTGATTCCAGTGGCATGGAGAGCAAGGGACTCACGTCTGAGCATACCCTTCCCACTCGGGGTGACAAATGCAAAAACAACAATTGATGGACAGAATGCAGAACAATGTCATACATTCACCCCAGTACAGAGATCTGGGCCTAAATCCATCGTTTTTTTGCTCACCATGCCATTCCAGTTTGAACCCAGCCATATGCAAATCAGTCTTGGCCCTGTGCCCCATGGGAACAGTCCAGCCCGAATTGCCAAGCCAGGTCCTCCCTGGACTGGAAACAAGCATCCTAGGACCGGTTTCGGGCTTTCAGCCCTCGTCAGCCACGATAGCTTGATTCCAGTGGCATGGAGAGCAAGGGACTCACGTCTGAGCATACCCTTCCCACTTGGGGTGACAAATGCAAAAACAACAATTGATGGACAGAATGCAGAACAATGTCATACATTCACCCCAGTACAGAGATCTGGGCCTAAATCCATCGTTTTTTTGCTCACCATGCCATTCCAGTTTGAACCCAGCCATATGCAAATCAGTCTTGGCCCTGTGCCCCATGGGAACAGTCCAGCCCGAACTGCCAAGCCAGGTCCTCCCTGGACTGGAAACAAGCATCCTAGGACCGGTTTCGAGCTTTCAGCCCTCGTCAGCCACGATAGCTTGATTCCAGTGGCATGGAGAGCAAGGGACTCACGTCTGAGCATACCCTTCCCACTCGGGGTGACAAATGCAAAAACAACAATTGATGGACAGAATGCAGAACAATGTCATACATTCACCCCAGTACAGAGATCTGGGCCTAAATCCATCGTTTTTTTGCTCACCATGCCATTCCAGTTTGAACCCAGCCATATGCAAATCAGTCTTGGCCCTGTGCCCCATGGGAACAGTCCAGCCCGAACTGCCAAGCCAGGTCCTCCCTGGACTGGAAACAAGCATCCTAGGACCGGTTTCGGGCTTTCAGCCCTCGTCAGCCACGATAGCTTGATTCCAGTGGCATGGAGAGCAAGGGACTCACGTCTGAGCATACCCTTCCCACTCGGGGTGACAAATGCAAAAACAACAATTGATGGACAGAATGCAGAACAATGTCATACATTCACCCCAGTACAGAGATCTGGGCCTAAATCCATCGTTTTTTTGCTCACCATGCCATTCCAGTTTGAACCCAGCCATATGCAAATCAGTCTAGGCCCTGTGCCCCATGGGAACAGTCCAGCCCGAACTGCCAAGCCAGGTCCTCCCTGGACTGGAAACAAGCATCCTAGGACCGGTATCGGGCTTTCAGCCCTCGTCAGCCACGATAGCTTGATTCCAGTGGCATGGAGAGCAAGGGACTCACGTCTGAGCATACCCTTCCCACTCGGGGTGACAAATGCAAAAACAACAATTGATGGACAGAATGCAGAACAATGTCATACATTCACCCAAGTACAGGGATCTGGGCCTAAATCCATCGTTTTTTTGCTCACCATGCCATTCCAGTTTGAACCCAGCCATATGCAAATCAGTCTTGGCCCTGTGCCCCATGGGAACAGTCCAGCCCGAACTGCCAAGCCAGGTCCTCCCTGGACTGGAAACAAGCATCCTAGGACCGGTTTCGGGCTTTCAGCCCTCGTCAGCCACGATAGCTTGATTCCAGTGGCATGGAGAGCAAGGGACTCACGTCTGAGCATACCCTTCCCACTCGGGGTGACAAATGCAAAAACAACAATTGATGGACAGAATGCAGAACAATGTCATACATTCACCCCAGTACAGAGATCTGGGCCTAAATCCATCGTTTTTTTGCTCACCATGCCATTCCAGCTTGAACCCAGCCATATGCAAATCAGTCTTGGCCCTGTGCCCCATGGGAACAGTCCAGCCCAAACTGCCAAGCCAGGTCCTCCCTGGACTGGAAACAAGCATCCTAGGACCGGTTTCGGGCTTTCAGCCCTCATCAGCCACGATAGCTTGATTCCAATGGCATGGAGAGCAAGGGACTCACATCTGAGCATACCCTTCCCACTCGGGGTGACAAATGCAAAAACAACAATTGATGGACAGAATGCAGAACAATGTCATACATTCACCCCAGTACAGAGATCTGGGCCTACATCCATAGTGTTTGTGCTCACCATGCCATTCCAGTTTGAACCCGCCCATATGCAAATCAGTCTTGGCCCTGTGCCCCATGGGAACAGTCCAGCCCGAACTACCAAGCCAGGTCCTCCCTGGACTGGAAACAAGCATCCTAGGACCGGTTTCGGGCTTTCAGCCCTCGTCAGCCACGATAGCTTGATTCCAGTGGCATGGAGAGCAAGGGACTCATGTCTGAGCATACCCTTCCCACTCGGGGTGACAAATGCAAAAATAACAATTGATGGACAGAATGCAGAACAATGTCATACATTCACCCCAGTACAGAGATCTGGGCCTAAATCCATCGTTTTTTTGCTCACCATGCCATTCCAGTTTGAACCCAGCCATTTGCAAACCAGTCTTGGCCCTGTGCCCCATGGGAACAGTCCAGCCCGAACTGCCAAGCCAGGTCCTCCCTGGACTGGAAACAAGCATCCTAGGACCGGTTACGGGCTTTCAGCCCTCGTCAGCCACGATAGCTTGATTCCAGTGGCATGGAGAGCAAGGGACTCACGTCTGAGCATACCCTTCCCACTCGGGGTGACAAATGCAAAAACAACAATTGATGGACAGAATGCAGAACAATGTCATACATTCACCCCAGTACAGAGATCTGGGCCTAAATCCATCGTTTTTTTGCTCACCATGCCATTCCAGTTTGAACCCAGCCATATGCAAATCAGTCTTGGCCCTGTGCCCCATGGGAACAGTCCAGCCCGAACTGCCAAGCCAGGTCCTCCCTGGACTGGAAACAAGCATCCTAGGACCGGTTTCGGGCTTTCAGCCCTCGTCAGCCACGATAGCTTGATTCCAGTGGCATGGAGAGCAAGGGACTCACGTCTGAGCATACCCTTCCCACTCGGGGTGACAAATGCAAAAACAACAATTGATGGACAGAATGCAGAACAATGTCATACATTCACCCCAGTACAGAGATCTGGGCCTAAATCCATCGTTTTTTTGCTCACCATGCCATTCCAGTTTGAGCCCAGCCATATGCAAATCAGTCTTGGCCCTGTGCCCCATGGGAACAGTCCAGCCCGAACTGCCAAGCCAGGTCCTCCCTGGACTGGAAACAAGCATCCTAGGACCGGTTTCGGGCTTTCAGCCCTCGTCAGCCACGATAGCTTGATTCCAGTGGCATGGAGAGCAAGGGACTCACGTCTGAGCATACCCTTCCCACTCGGGGTGACAAATGCAAAAACAACAATTGATGGACAGAATGCAGAACAATGTCATACATTCACCCCAGTACAGAGATCTGGGCCTAAATCCATCGTTTTTTTGCTCACCATGCCATTCCAGTTTGAACCCAGCCATATGCAAATCAGTCTTGGCCCTGTGCCCCATGGGAACAGTCCAGCCCGAACTGCCAAGCCAGGTCCTCCCTGGACTGGAAACAAGCATCCTAGGACCGGTTTCGGGCTTTCAGCCCTCGTCAGCCACGATAGCTTGATTCCAGTGTCATGGAGAGCAAGGGACTCACGTCTGAGCATACCCTTCCCACTCGGGGTGACAAATGCAAAAACAACAATTGATGGACAGAATGCAGAACAATGTCATACATTCACCCCAGTACAGAGATCTGGGCCTAAATTCATCGTTTTTTTGCTCACCTTGCCATTCCAGTTTGAACCCAGCCATATGCAAATCAGTCTTGGCCCTGTGCCCCATGGGAACAGTCCAGCCCGAACTGCCAAGCCAGGTCCTCCCTGGACTGGAAACAAGCATCCTAGGACCGGTTTCGGGCTTTCAGCCCTCGTCAGCCACGATAGCTTGATTCCAGTGGCATGGAGAGCAAGGGACTCACGTCTGAGCATACCCTTCTGAGGTTCTGGACTTTTAAGAGTCCAGAGGTGTCAGGGAAACAACACCCGAAGACCCCTGAGTTCCCCCTGTCCCGGTTCACAAATAAACAGAGACACGGGCTTCTCGATGGCGGCGTCAAAGACCAAGGTTTATTTACTGCAGGGACACAGAAATCATAGGAACCACACAGAGGCAGAATCTAGGAGACTGTTCGAATTGCATTAAGTGGGTTGTTTCTTAAATACAAGAAAAATGTCTTGGGGCAAAATTACACGAATATTTCTCATGCCCAACCCGGTATCCCAAACAGATAATAAATAAATATCAAACAATGATTAGTTGTAGGTTTTCGGTATTCGATCAGGCTCTCTTGTCAGTTCTTAATTCTCTACTTGATTCTCCCCGTCATAAAAATCGTAACCTCCCCATTGTAAAAGCCCAGAAAGAAAAGAGCAGAGCCAGGTGCAAAGGATTGAAATGTAGGATAAGAGGTGTTTATGGATCATAAACGGGCAGGGCAATCGTCTTCGGCCTTTCAGTCAGGACAACGGACACGAGAACCAGTATAGCAGGACTGGCCTCAGGCAAGGGAGGCAGCTTGATTCTGCCTAGTCATGTAGCGTCAGCCTTTCTCGGGCTCGAGCTTACGTGTCCTTAACAAGGTGATCCTGCCGGGGTCATCGTCCGTTCATTGACTATGTGAGGGCAAGAAACAAAATGGATGCCGTAACTAAAATGGGTGCCATGACTTTAGTGACAGAATGCCCTATTTTCCAGTGAATTCATGCTAGTTGCGCAGCGAAAACACTGTCATGTATATAATGGATCATTTGCGGTTCATTGGTACCAAAATCGTGTCAGTACTACGATACCGAATTCACGGGTTCGGATCGCTACAGAACCTCAGACCGTCCTTTTGCCCTTACATAGGCAATAACTCACTCTATGTCAGAGTCCATTTCTATGTTCATTAGGTCACTGATATGTTGTTGTAGCATTACTTTATCTCGTGGTGCATCTCCGAAAACAGGTGGTCTTCTTACGCACGATGAAACACAAACGCTACATAAGGCAGGGCCACACTGAATAATGAGACAGCACGAAAATAAAAATACTAACGTAACACCAATGACCATTAGAACCTTCCACCCCCATGCAGATAACAGATTCCAGAACCATCCCATTAGTGACCAGTCACCTTCCTCTACGTGAATGGAGTCGGAGATTTTGTGTAACTTAGAGATGGCCTTGTATACTGTTGGCGCATTATCTGGGATAAAAACGCAGCAACTTGATTGGATCATCTTGCATACCCCACCTCGATCTGCAAGTAACACGTCAAGAACCATACGGTTCTGTAACGTCATGAGGCGATCCGCTTGAAGCTCAGCTGTCAGGTTACTAAGGGCACCTGTAGTTTCGATAATGGTGGATTCAACTACTCGTGTTAGTTGACGCAGGTTTCTACTGTTGACCATAGGCCCCCAGAACGGGAGGAAACCTTTGAAAAAGTCTCCTGCTTCTTGGCCAGCAGTATCCTCTTTACTGAATACACCTCTCACAACTCTCGTTTTGTGATAGTCCGGTGCAGCAGTGTATGTCGGAGGTAACAGTTGAGCGATATAACATGAGCCTGAGAAGTCAGCGGGCAGCCATGTATATGCTCTGTCTTGACAAACAAAATAGGTACCCTTAGCGGCTAAGAATGCAGGGGAAGATTGTGACGGGAACACGTATGTTTCAATACAGTCACTCTTCCCTAGTCGAGCTTTCGGATTCCTCCCATTTCCTTGCAAACAGACCTGACCTTGGTGGGGTACGACCCAGATCGGAGTTGAGCTCTTACGTTTGTTCTCACCCAGAGTAATGCCGTATTCTGTAATATTCCAACCCATGTAAACTCGCAACTCATCCTTGGGAATGTACGGAGTATTATTGACATCTCTCACCATATCAGTGATTCCTTTTACCAAGGCTCTATTAGCAGAGTTATACCGGGTGGAACGCGGAGGTCGTGGAGGGTAGGTCTCTAGAGCATAGGCGAACATGGTCTGAAATGCCCAGAATGATCCATTATAACTGAAAGGCAGTACCAAATAAGGGATGCCCTTGTCCATGGTATGTGGTATCAGGCCACATACCCAGCAGTTTGTTGTGTTAACCACTAGTTGATGTTGGTGCAAGAGCTGAATGAAGGTGTTATTTATAAACTCAGAGCGTCGAGCTTGCTCGTGGGCAGGAAAAGGATGAAAAGAATGAATAGAACCAATAGTCGGAGAAACAGAAATATGGGGAGATACTGTAGACGTAACAGGTGCAAAGATCAATTGAATACCAAAAATAATTCCGCCTACCAGAGTTATAAAAACAATCAGAAGTGTCAGGGCACATTGCATTAGGAAACATTTACTATACAATATGTCATATAATTTTGTCTTGTGCACATTTATGACTTTAACCCGTCGTAATTCAGGAAGTTCCATCTTCTACAACCGTTCGCAACGGATGGTTTGTACCTGTTAAAAACTTACCTCTGTTTATCCTGGGAGTTCCCAAGACAAACAGAAGAAACCGACCTAATGTCTGATTCCCTGTAAATTAAAACAAGGCACATGTTACGACCCTACGGTAACCCAGACGGCAAGGTAAGAGGATAGCAAAAATAAAAGCAAACTTCCTGACTGTACGGGATGCAATACGATCAAAACTGTTTTACAGTTATCAAACAGAAATGTAATAATGCAATGTCATCAGTTCATCACATGAGAACGTAGATTATATCTGTGCTTTCCAGGTCTTGTTTGGTCTTGAAATAGCTGGTCCACAGGTGCAGAAATGTTCGATTCCACAGGCGACAAGTGTTCACTTTGTACAATACTCGGTTCAGGATTCAAAGGAGCGGTTTCTGCTGAGGTGTCAAAGTTCTGCGTTTTAGTTCGTGGATGGTCCGTTAGGTACTCTGCATCACTGAAAGGGATGTGCCTAGGAACAGGTTCTGTCTCGGATACACCAATTCCCTGTCTAACCCAGTTGTCATAGGGGAGTGGGAGAGGGACACGCTTCGTGTGGCTGGCGTGCACCCAATTTTTCCTGCCAGCTAGGCGTACTGCAGTTCTGGTTACGAGGAGGACCTGGAACGGGCCCACGAATCTTGGCTGAAGGTTTCGAGTACGTTCAAAGTTCCGCACTACAACCTGGTCGCCGGGTTTCAACGTATGACCTGGACTCTCCGGCAGTTTAGGCAAGGATTCGAATACCTGTTGATGAATAAGGCTCAGTTTAGCAGTCAGATCATGAAGGTAATCAATCAACATTGGGTATTCTATCTGTTTGAATTCCTTTGGCCTAGGGACTCCCCAAACATTAGCAGGGCGGCCGAACACAATCTCATATGGGCTAAGCCCTACTCGAGAGTGTACAGTCGCTCTGGTGGACAGTAAAGCTAGAGGCAGTGCGTCTGGCCAAGAGAGACCAGTGGAAGCTTGAATTTTCGCAAGCTTCAGCTTCAGGGTGCCATTGTACCCTTCCACCAAACCTGCTGACTGTGGATGATTCGCACTGTGGAATTTTTGTACGATTCCTAGACCTGCACACACACTCTTCATAACTTTCCCTACAAACTCACTTCCGTTGTCTGACCAAACAATCCGTGGCATACCATACCCAGGGAAGTATTCTTTGAGGAGGATTTTGGCAGTGGACATGGCAGTGTTATCCTTTAATGAGTATGCCTCAATCCATCTTGAAAAGGCACATACTACCACTAGGACATACTTAAGATTGTTACACCTGTCCATGTGGATATAATCCAATTGAATCACTTCAAAGGGACAAGAAGGGGGAGCAAAATGACCAGTTGGGGTTGGGGTTCCCTTGCCAGGATTATGCATCAGGCATACCATGCAGTTTTTCACCACTCTTTCCGCACACTTAGTAATTCCATCATTCTTCCATACTGGAGCTAACATTTTACAGATCCCTTTCGAACTCATGTGCGCCGCTCCATGCGCCATCGTGACTACCGCAAGTACATACGCATCAGGTAACATCCAACGTTGCTGCTCAGACAGATCAATCCAACATCCACTTGGATCCATTTTACCCGTTTTCTCCTTCCATTCATTCTTCTCATTTTCAGTTGCCTCATTTTGGATTGCTTTCACACTGTCAATCGTATTCTCACACATTCCTGATTCAGCAATCCATCTTGCAGACGTTGCAACATACATTCGGCTCGTCATGTTCTTGGCCGTTTCTTTAGCGACCTCATCAGCAAACGCATTCCCTCGGCCAACATCATCCGTAATCTTTCGATGTGCACTACACTTCACAATCGCAACTTCATTCGGTAGGGTCAGGGATTCTAATAGATCGTTGACTAACTGTCCATGTTGGATCTTAGTTCCATGGGACGTGAGAAAACCTCTTTCTTTCCAGAGACGCCCAAAATTGTGTGCGACGCCAAAGGCGTACTGGCTATCAGTAAACACATTCACTCTCTTTCCCTCAGCTAAAACACACGCTCTTGTCAATGCAATTAATTCTGCTGCTTGGGCAGAATTCTGACTCACTCTTGCAGTCTCAACAATCGTACTCAAAGTCGTAACTGCATACGCGGCCGTCACATCACCATTCTGTAGTTTAAAACAGGACCCATCGACATATAACGTGCCGTCTGGGTCTGATAACGGAGTATCTTTTAAATCAATTCTACCTTTTGTCTCTTCCTCAGTTCTGAAACAACAATCATGGGGCTCTGAATCACTCGACTCCTGAGTAGTCGGCAACAGTGTTGCTGGATTCAATATGTTACATCGCTTGATCTGAATGTGACTTGCCAAAAGCGTCAGCTCATAGCCTGATAATCTAGCACTGGTGAGGTGCTGAGTTTTCGTTCGATTCATGAGTGTATCCACAGCATGTGGAACCATGACTACTAACATGTTGTTCATGACTAGTCCAGCAGACTGTCGAATAGACACTGCGGCTGCTGCAGTGGCTCTTAAACAACTTGGCAATGCTCTGGCTACCGGATCTAATGTGGATGAAAAGTACGCACAAGGCCGTTGTTTGTCGCCGAATTGTTGTGTTAATACACTTAATGCACAACCTTCTCTTTCATGGACATATAGTGTAAACGGCTTACTGTAGTCAGGAGTACCCAACACAGGAGCTGAACACAGCGCATCACGTAAGTCGGAGAAGCTCTGTTGACATTCATCAGACCATGGCAAAGGGCTCGGAACACCTTTTCCAGTCAGGGCTACCAATGGTTTCGCCATGAGAGAAAAATTTGGGATCCATTGCCTGCAGTATGACGTAATACCCAAAAACGCACGCACTTCTCTTTGTGTGCTGGGTACAGTCATCTGTGAAATTACTTTGATTCTCTCTGGGGTCAACCTTCTTCCCTCCTTTGACAAAAGATGACCTAAGTAGGTCACTTCTTGGTAACAATATTGCAGTTTAGAAGGTGACACCTTGTGATGTAAGTCTGACAAATGACGCAATAAAGAAATTGTAGCTGCTTTGCAAGTTTCCTTGTCATCAGCAGCCAGTAAAAGATCGTCTACGTATTGGATCAGAGCAACACCATGAGGAAGTACAAGAGCGTCTAATTGACTTTTTAATGCTTGGCTATAAATTGAAGGGCTTTCACAATAACCTTGTGGAGCGCGTTTGAATCTGAAACTGCGTCCTCCTAAGGAGAAACCAAAAATGTCTCTACTTTCTTCTGCTATGGGAATGCTGAAAAATGCATTTTTCAAGTCGATCACCGTAAACCATGATGCCGATGCAGGAATCAACGTCAACAATGCATTGATATCTGGTACCACTGGGAACTGTGGAATCACAATTTTATTTACCTCTCTGAGGTCAATCACAAATCTGTAAATTGGAGGTTTGGAAGGGTCAGTACGTTTCAGAATCGGCAGAACAGGACTATTGCAGACGTTTCCTCTAGTTTCCTCTATCACATCTTTCTGTATCAAGTCTTTTACAATCAGCAAGAGTGCTTGTTCACCTTCGTTTGAAATCCGATACTGTGGGATTCGTGGAAATTTAACATTCGCTTTTAGACTTACCACATAAGGGGGAATTTCCAAGAGGCCTACATCGTTGGGACCAGTTGCCCAAAGAGTATCAGGGAGAGAACGCAGCTCCGGTGGGAGCTTGTCCATCGACATGTACATCGGGGAGATGACTCCTTTACCTAATGTGAGCTGCACTCCCGAAGGAGAACAGTACAACGTCGCATGCAGGCGTTTCAACAGGTCTAAACCAAGCAGATTCTCATTACAACCAGTTGTTAAGATGAGGGGTGCTTCTAGCTCGCATGGCCCAACAGTGATAGATAAAGGACTGGACACAGGATTGTGAACAGGGGCGCCTGAGAAACCTACTGAAGTGTTCGTTAAGCCGGACAAAGGTGCGCCAGGGAGTTTCGCGCGCATGATTGAACTTTTTGCCGCACCAGTATCCAACAGAAACGGTTCGACCACGCCTGAGGTAACTACTGTGACATAAGGTCCACTCTGATCAACTGGAACTGATACTACTCCCTCTCTCTGCCTGCGGCTGTCCTATTGTTCGCTTCTTTGAATCTCTTCATTATGATCATAGTAATCTTCAACATGATACTGTGGAGATCTACCTGGCTGCGTAGGTTGTATATTTCGCTGGTCGAAATAATTCGATTGGCGATCAGCCTGTGGTGTCATCGTACCACGCCCTCTACCTCTAGGAGCTTGCATAAATCCAACATTACCTCTCTGAGCTGGGACACCACTAGTTTGTGGGTGTAGTACTGGACACTCATTCTTATAATGACCCTCCTTTTTACAATAGGCACACTGATTCCATGCTAACTGTTGTCGGGGAAAACTATAATTAAATCTCTGGGCCGTCCCTTGCTGGAATTGTGGCTGCTGCTGAAACTGGGGTCGCTGCTGTGAATCTGACTGATTCGAACGAGGCGGATATGCCTGTTGCAAAAGAACTTTGGTTTTTAAATCTTTCGTTTTCTTTTCTGACTTTTCCTTCTCTTCTTTCTCTCTATTCTCGTAATACTGAGCAGTTGCAAGTATCTGTGCTGTCGTCGACACTGCCCATGCACTTTCAGAATCCTTTAACTTGTTACTAAGCTCAGGTAGTAAATTAAACACGAACTTATCAACAAACAATCTCTGACCTCCCTCGGTACTCATATCTTGCCCACTGTGATCTACGAAGGTCTCTTCAAATCTAGTGAAGAAGTCAGAGACGCTTTCGTCCTTCTTTTGCTTGCATGCTGATAGTTTATCCCAATTTACTCGTAACACTGGCATCAGCGTTTTCATCAGATTAATTATTCAGCCAGGTAAGTCAGCAATCAGAGGTTCAGGTTTAGCTCCACCAACCTGCTGTGCGTCTGCTGCTACGATAGCTGGCCAATCACCTCCTAAGGCGACTGGGTGGTTCTCTTGCCGAATCTTGGCCCATATAGGCTGTGGCACTACATTACCAAATAGCATTTCAATGTCTGCCAAATTCATGATACACGCTTGGACTGTCTGTGTTAATTCTTTGTAATAACCAGCAGGATTTTTACGAGGGTCTGGTAATGCTTGTTTTACTGCTAATACTTCAGCCCGTTTCCAAGGAATGTGTATCCACACTCTCTGGAATTGTGCTGGAGCAGCTGCAATACCCAAGTTCCCATCAGCGGCAACTGCTTCGCGCCATATGGGCGGAACTTCTCTCATCGGATAGTGACCTCGTCTTTTCCTAGTTATCGGTGTACCATCAGGGTCTCTTGTCGCCCGAAAAGGGGACTCATCCCTATAAGCTAAAATTAATTCTATCGCTCTCCCTACTTCTGAACCTATCACCATTCCTGCGGCAAATTTCTGCTGAATATTTATTAAATCAGAAGGGACGGAATATAAGTCATCATCTTCCCATTCCTCACGCACAAGAGAACACATCACGTCAAAAACATAACGTTGAGTTGGTTCATTCCACTGCATAAATGTGTCTAACACTCTTCGTGCATCATACTTCGCAGCTTTCGACATCCACCTAAGAGCTGTCGAATCTAACGTCTCTCGTTCCTCGGGACCAGGAAGCTGGCTACGTCTCTGTATAGAGTCAGAAACGGGGGTCCCAATTAAGGACCTGTAAAGAGGGGTTAAGATATTAGTTACAGAGTCGGTTATTTTCCGACGAACGGAAAGCGGAGTCAGAATGACAGGGCTTGGGGACAGGGCAGCTGGAGCAGATGATATAGTAAGGGTAGGAGTAGTAGGTAAAGCAGTTTGCGAAACGATAGGCAAAGGCGGAATAGGCGACCCAGGAAGAGGGGGTGCCGTAGGATCATTGATCACGGGAAAGACAGGAGCTGGATTCAAAGGAAGTGGAGCACCTATCCCAGGCTGACCAGCAGCTGGCTGTACAACAGGTAGTAACTGTGGTACTGTAATACCCTGTGCATACGGTGGAGGTGAACTCAACAGGTAAGACAACAGAGGATCCTTTTCAGGGTCCTCTATCGGCTTAGCAGGACAAGATGGCAATACAGGGTAACATTTATCAATTGCCAAATTATGTTTTCTATTCGCCATCTCCATTGCTTTCTCGGTCTCGTTGACATGCAGCTGCCTAGCAGACTCCATTAAAGTCAACCCTTTCTCTTTCTGTTCTTTCTTTGTTTTCCTAATTTCTCTCTGTTTGGCCTCTTTGCGCCATACGCGAAAAGAATCAAACATCGCCGGCCGGGCTTTTCTCTTAAACAACTTCATTTCTAAATTATCTAGAATTTCCGTTTCGAAACTACCATGCGGTGGCCAACTAAGGACACCATCTTTCTTGGTATAACGGACCCATACTTCATTATACGTAATAGGACCCACACCATGTTTACAATAGAGCTCATATGTAGGAGTCCCAATCGGAGGAACCGAACACGAATCCTCCAACCGTGAATCCCCGTTGCAACGTAACCAGGACAAAAAACAATTGTTACCCTTAGTCATGACAACAAAGACAAATTCCAACCAAAATGCGCAGAGAACTTAGGCCTACCAAAATGAACCAATACCAAATACAAAGATTATCTTAACAAGAGCAACCAATGATAATCTACAGATCCAAAACAAACGTATCCAAATAACCAAACTGAGCACAACCCACTTAATACTTAACTGAAATGTGGAAGACGTCACCAAGGAGAACCCGTCTACGTCTCGCCGTACTAAGGTCTGCACCTCGGGTCCAAGACAGGGCGACAGTCAAGGCAGAGGTCCTCTGTAGCCGTCTGGGAACGGGAACCCTCGTGGAAGAGATCGTCGGGCCACTTTTACGACATGCAGGGATCGTTGAAGCGGGGTACCTCCCTCCGGAATCTTCACACGAAACTTCTCGAACTTTTCAGGCTTTGGACCAGTACCGGATGACGTCGCCCCACGTTGGGCGCCAATTTGAGGTTCTGGACTTTTAAGAGTCCAGAGGTGTCAGGGAAACAACACCCGAAGACCCCTGAGTTCCCCCTGTCCCGGTGCACAAATAAACAGAGACACGGGCTTCTCGATGGCGGCGTCAAAGACCAAGGTTTATTTACTGCAGGGACACAGAAATCATAGGAACCACACAGAGGCAGAATCTAGGAGACTGTTCGAATTGCATTAAGTGGGTTGTTTCTTAAATACAAGAAAAATGTCTTGGGGCAACATTACACGAATATTTCTCATGCCCAACCCGGTATCCCAAACAGATAATAAATATATATCAAACAATGATTAGTTGTAGGTTTTCGGTATTCGATCAGGCTCTCTTGTCAGTTCTTCATTCTCTACTTGATTCTCCCCGTCATAAAAATCGTAACCTCCCCATTGTAAAAGCCCAGAAAGAAAAGAGCAGAGCCAGGTGCAAAGGATTGAAATGTAGGATAAGAGGTGTTTATGGATCATAAACGGGCAGGGCAATCGTCTTCGGCCTTTCAGTCAGGACAACGGACACGAGAACCAGTATAGCAGGACTGGCCTCAGGCAAGGGAGGCAGCTTGATTCTGCCTAGTCATGTAGCGTCAGCCTTTCTCGGGGCTCGAGCTTACGTGTCCTTAACAAGGTGATCCTGCCGGGGTCATCGTCCGTTCATTGACTATGTGAGGGCAAGAAACAAAATGGATGCCGTAACTAAAATGGGTGCCATGACTTTAGTGACAGAATGCCCTATTTTCCAGTGAATTCATGCTAGTTGCGCAGCGAAAACACTGTCATGTATATAATGGATCATTTGCGGTTCATTGGTACCAAAATCGTGTCAGTACTACGATACCGAATTCACGGGTTCGGATCGCTACAGAACCTCACTTCCCACTCGGGGTGACAAAAGCAAAAACAACAATTGATGGACAGAATGCAGAACAATGTCATACATTCACCCCAGTACAGAGATCTGGGCCTAAATCCATCGTTTTTTTGCTCACCATGCCATTCCAGTTTGAACCCAGCCATATGCAAATCAGTCTTGGCCCTGTGCCCCATGGGAACAGTCCAGCCCGAACTGCCAAGCCAGGTCCTCCCTGGACTGGAAACAAGCATCCTAGTCAAGTCAAGTCATAGAATTTGTATAGCGCACTACGTACCCAGAGGGTTTCAAGGCGCTTAGGAAGGGGAGGAGGGTTATTTGTCAAATATCCACGTTTTAAGCTGCTTTCTGAACGCTAGGTGGTTCTGGGTGAGGCGAAGGTAGGCGGGGAGTGAGTTCCATGTTTTAGCAGCCAGGTATGCAAAGGATCTGCCTCCCATGGTGGTCTTGTTGATGCGAGGTATAGTGGCGAGGGCTTGGCTGGAAGATCGTAGTTGGCGGGAGGGGGTGTAGAAGGACAGTCGAGAGTTGAGGCAATCTGGTCCGATGTCGTAGAGTGATTTGTGTGCGTGGGTAAGCAGTCGGAAGGTGATCCTCTTATTGACGGGTAGCCAGTGGAGGTCTTTAAGGTGATCAGAGATGTGTTCGTTGCGAGGGATGTCTAATATGAGCCTGGCTGATGCGTTTTGGATTCGTTGGAGTTTCTTCTGGAGCTTTGCGGTAGTACCCGCGTAGAGGGTGTTTCCGTAGTCCAGTCGGCTCGTGACAAGAGCGTGGGTAACTGTTTTCCTTGTTTCGAGGGGGATCCAGCGAAATGTTTTTCTGAGCATGCGAAGAATGTTGAAGCAGGAAGAGGATACGGCGCTGACTTGTCTGTTCATTGAGAGTGAAGAATCCAGGATGACGCCTAGGTTCCGTGCGTGGTCTGTCGGGATGGGTGCTTTTCCGAGGGCTTCAGGCCACCAGGAATCGTCCCATGCAGAGGGGGATGTACCTAGGATGAGGACTTCAGTTTTGTCTGAGTTCAGTTTCAGACGGCTTTGTTTCATCCATTCGGCAACTTCTTTCATTCCTTCGTGTAGGTTAGTTTTGGCGGTGCTAGGGTCATTGGTGAGAGAAAGGATTAGTTGAGTGTCGTCCGCGTAGGAGATGATGTTGAGGTTGTGTCGGCGTGCGATGGCCGCGAGGGGGCTCATGTATACGTTGAAGAGGGTGGGACTGAGTGAGGATCCTTGAGGGACGCCGCAGATGACTTCAGAGGCCTCGGACTTGAATGGAGGAAGGCGGACTCTCTGGGTTCTTCCGGTGAGGAACGAGGTGATCCATTCAAGTGCTTTTCCTTGGATTCCGATGTTATTGAGGCGTTGTAGAAGGGTGCTGTGGCAGACTGTGTCGAATGCTGCAGAGAGGTCGAGGAGGATGAGGGCGACTGTGTCTCCGTTGTCCAGTAGAGTTCGAATGTCGTCTGTTGCTGCGATGAGGGCGGTCTCAGTGCTGTGTTTGGCTCGGAAGCCGGACTGTGAGGAGTCGAGGGATTTGTTGGCTTCGAGGAAAGCGGCGAGCTGGTTGTTGACGGCTTTCTCGATGACTTTGGCCGGGAATGGAAGAAGCGAGATGGGGCGGTAATTTTTGAGTTCGGTGGGGTCCGCTGTTGGTTTTTTCAGAAGGGCAGTGAGTTCGGCGTGTTTCCAGTCTTCTGGGAAGGTAGCGGAGTTGAAGGAGCAGTTGATGACGTCTCGGAGGTGCGGTGCTATGACGGAGTCTGCTTTGTTGAAGAAGTGGTGAGGGCATGGGTCTGTGGGGGATCCTGAGTGGATGGAATTCATCAGGCGGATGGTGTCCTCAGTGGAGATTGGGTTCCAGGCGTTAAGGGTGTTTACGGGGGGAAGGTGGTCAGCAGATGGTAGGGTGGGTTGGTTTCCGGGTTGGTTGTCAAAGCTGTTGTGGATGTCTGCAATCTTGTTGTGGAAAAAAGAGGCTAGGGAGTCGCAGAGGGTTTGAGAGGGGGTGATGTCGTTGGAGTTGGCCGAGGGATTGGAAAATTCCTTGACGATGTTGAAAAGTTCCTTGCTGTTGTGGGCATTGTTGTCAAGTCGATCCTTGAAAGCTGTTTTCTTGGCTTTTCGGATCAGTTGGTGGTGGGTGCGGGTGGCGCTTTTGAAGGCGTCCTTGGTGCTGGTGGTTGGGTCTTTTTTCCAGGCCTTTTCAAGGGAGCGGCAGAGTTTCTTGGACTTCTTGAGATCATCGTTGAACCATGAGGCTTTCTTGCTGCCAGGTTTGCTTTGACGTTTTTTCAGTGGAGCTAAGGTGTCGGCGGTGTTGGATAACCATAGGGTGAGGTTGGCGGCGGCTTCGTTGGCGTTAGAAGAGAGGGCTGGGGAGTTTCGAAGGAGCGATGCGGAGATTTGGTCCGTGGTGATTTTGTTCCAGTTTCTTTGCAGGGTAGGTTGGGAGTGGATGATGGGTTTCGGCTTGTTGTAGATGAAGTGAACGCAGCTGTGGTCGGTCCAGAGGAGATCCGTAGTGTGGCAGAAGGAGATATGATTGCTGGATGTGAAGATGGGGTCGAGTGTGTGACCTGCGATGTGGGTGGGGGAAGTGACTAGTTGTTTAAGTCCGAGGTTGGCGAGGTTGTCCACGAGGGTGGAGGTGTTGTGGTCGTTGGTCTTTTCAAGGTGAAAGTTGAGGTCTCCCAGAAGGATGTAATCTTTGGAGGGAAGCGCGTGTGGGGTGATGAAGTCCGTGATGTCTTCACTGAATTTTGCGCGGGGTCCTGGTGGTCTGTAGAGGAGAGTGCCTCTGAGTGTTGTTTTGGGGTCGATGTGGATCTGGAAGTGAAGATGTTCGGAGTTGGCGAGATTGACGTCAGAGCTGGTTGAGATGCGGATAGATTTCTTGTGGACGATGGCGATTCCTCCTCCTGTGTGGCTGGTACGGTCTTTGCGGGTGATCTTATAGTCTTCAGGGATGGCAATGGTGATGTCTGGTGCGGAGGAAGCATTCATCCATGTTTCCGTAAGGAAGGCGATGTCCGGGGAAATGGTGTCTAGTAGATTCCATAGGTCAATGGCATGCCTATGGACCGATCGGGTGTTGAGAAGGATGCATTGTAGGTGGTTGGGGTCGGGAATCTGTGGTGTGGACGTAGCAGAGATGTTGTCGGTGCCGCTGAATTTGCAGGAGTAGCAGGAGAAAGGGCCATGGGTGTGTCCAGGAGCGGCAAGGATGCAGTTGGGGGCGCGACCGGGGTCGAGGGCTAGGAGGGAGGCGGCATCGTAGGTAATGCGGGAGGGCTGGGCAGCTCGAGGGGCTTCGGCGCGGGTTGGGCGCGGACGCTGCGCGTGGACGCTGCGCGCGGGAACTACTGTCATATATGGATAGCGGAGGGGGAGGGGCGAGGGCGGCTCAGCTGGGAGGCGTGGCGGGCTCAGGGGAACACAACAACAGCAGGATCAAAATGGAGGGGAGGTCAGAGCAGGGCGCCGGGGGAAATCACACACAACAATGCAATCAAAGCAATGTAAGCGCTGTGGGATAATAGCGCTATGAAATTACGAAGCTTACTAAAAATGGAGATATGCAGATATCACAACTTGGTCCTAGGACCGGTTTCGGGCTTTCAGCCCTCGTCAGCCACGATAGCTTGATTCCAGTGGCATGGAGAGCAAGGGACTCACATCTGAGCATACCCTTCCAACTCGGGGTGACAAATGCAAAAACAACAATTGATGGACAGAATGCAGAACAATGTCATACATTCACCCCAGTACAGAGATCTGGGCCTAAATCCATCGTTTTTTTGCTCACCATGCCATTCCAGTTTGAACCCGCCCATATGCAAATCAGTCTTGGCCCTGTGCCCCATGGGAACAGTCCAGCCCGAACTGCCAAGCCAGGTCCTCCCTGGACTGGAAACAAGCATCCTAGGACCGGTTTGTCAGCATTCCGTCCATCATTTGTTTGTTGTAACGCTTTTCGCCCTAAGTGGGATGGGTATTCCCAGACGTGGGACCCGTGCTCACTACGCCACTGGAGTCAAGCTATCCTGGCTGATGACGGCTGATAGCCAGAAACCGGTCCTAGGATGCTTGATTCCGGTCCAGGGAAGACATGGCTTGGCAGTTCGGGCTGGACTGTTCCCATGAGGCACGGGGTCAAGACTGATTTGCATATGGCCATGTCTAAACTGGGGTGGTGTAGTGTGCAAAAGAACGATGGATTTAACCCAGATCTCTTGACTGGGGGAGAATGTATGCATTGTCAGCATTCCGTCCATCATTTGTTTGTTGTAACGCTTTTCGCCCTAAGTGGGATGGGTATTCCCAGATGTGGGACCCGTGCTCACTACGCCACTGGAGTCAAGCTATCCTGGCTGATGACGGCTGATAGCCAGAAACCGGTCCTAGGATGCTTGATTCCGGTCCAGGGAAGACATGGCTTGGCAGTTCGGGCTGGACTGTTCCCATGAGGCACAGGGTCAAGACTGATTTGCATATTGCCATGTCTAAACTGGGGTGGTGTAGTGGGCAAAAGAATGATGGATTTAACCCAGATCTCTTGACTGGGGGAGAATGTATGCATTGTCAGCATTCCGTCCATCATTTGTTTGTTGTAACGCTTTTCGCCCTAAGTGGGATGGGTATTCCCAGACGTGGGACCCGTACTCACTACGCCACTGGAGTCAAGCTATCCTGGCTGATGACGGCTGATAGCCAGTAACCGGTCCTAGGATGCTTGATTCCGGTCCAGGGAAGACATGGCTTGGCAGTTCGGGCTGGACTGTTCCCATGAGGCACAGGGTCAAGACTGATTTGCATATGGCCATGTCTAAACTGGGGTGGTGTAGTGGGCAAAAGAACGATGGATTTAACCCAGATCTCTTGACTGGGGGAGAATGTATGCATTGTCAGCATTCCGTCCATCATTTGTTTGTTGTAACGCTTTTCGCCCTAAGTGGGATGGGTATTCCCAGACGTGGGACCCGTGCTCACTACGCCACTGGAGTCAAGCTATCCTGGCTGATGACGGCTGATAGCCAGAAACCGGTCCTAGGATGCTTGATTCCGGTCCAGGGAAGACATGGCTTGGCAATTCGGGCTGGACTGTTCCCATGAGGCACAGGGTCAAGACTGATTTGCATATGGCCATGTCTAAACTGGGGTGGTGTAGTGGGCAAAAGAACGATGGATTTAACCCAGATCTCTTGACTGGGGGAGAATGTATGCATTGTCAGCATTCCGTCCATCATTTGTTTGTTGTAACGCTTTTCGCCCTAAGTGGGATGGGTATTCCCAGACGTGGGACCCGTGCTCACTACGCCACTGGAGTCAAGCTATCCTGGCTGATGACGGCTGATAGCCAGAAACCGGTCCTAGGATGCTTGATTCCGGTCCAGGGAAGACATGGCTTGGCAGTTCGGGCTGGACTGTTCCCATGAGGCACAGGGTCAAGACTGATTTGAATATGGCCATGTCTAAACTGGGGTGGTGTAGTGGGCAAAAGAACGATGGATTTAACCCAGATCTCTTGACTGGGGGAGAATGTATGCATTGTCAGCATTCCGTCCATCATTTGTTTGTTGTAACGCTTTTCACCCTAAGTGGGATGGGTATTCCCAGACGTGGGACCCGTGCTCACTACGCCACTGGAGTCAAGCTATCCTGGCTGATGATGGCTGATAGCCAGAAACCGGTCCTAGGATGCTTGATTCCGGTCCAGGGAAGACATGGCTTGGCAGTTCGGGCTGGACTGTTCCCATGAGGCACAGGGTCAAGACTGATTTGCATATGGCCATGTCTAAACTGGGGTGGTGTAGTGGGCAAAAGAACGATGGATTTAACCCAGATCTCTTGACTGGGGGAGAATGTATGCATTGTCAGCATTCCGTCCATCATTTGTTTGTTGTAACGCTTTTCTCCCTAAGTGGGATGGGTATTCCCAGACGTGGGACCCGTGCTCACTACGCCACTGGAGTCAAGCTATACTGGCTGATGACGGCTGATAGCCAGAAACCGGTCCTAGGATGCTTGATTCCGGTCCAGGGAAGACATGGCTTGGCAGTTCGGGCTGGACTGTTCCCATGAGGCACAGGGTCAAGACTGATTTGCATATGGCCATGTCTAAACTGGGGTGGTGTAGTGGGCAAAAGAACGATGGATTTAACCTAGATCTCTTGACTGGGGGAGAATGTATGCATTGTCAGCATTCCGTCCATCATTTGTTTGTTGTAATACTTTCTAAAGGTGGCATTTTCAAACACACAATTTAAAAACCATCTTTATTAAAAGATGTGTTATTAAATTCTGAGTTTAGAGAGCGTAAACGTTATATCTTTATCATGTACCAATGGTAAATTATGTTTGTAAGATGTTACAAACTAACTCCCGTGTTATCCTATGGGACAGATAGCCTTTCTATAGTGAAAAACAAAATTGGCAGTATTTCACTATCAGGACATGTCACACACATCAGTACATGTCCTACCTTTTACATGCACTGAACCCTGCCCAAGGGGGTACCTTGTGCCTATCTAAGGGGTTTCTACATGTAAGAAAAGGGAAGTTTAGGGCCTGGCAAGTAGGTGTTTTTGACAGGTCGACATGAAAGTTTAAAACTGTGCGCAGACACTGCAGTGGCAGGTCTGAGATACCCTTTCAGGACTAGTCATGTGGGTGGCACAATCAGTGCTGCCGGCCCACTAGTAGCATATGATTTACAGGCCCTGGCACACTTTACTAGGGACTTACCTTTAAGCCAAATGTGCCAATCAGGGAGAACCAATTGCAATAGCAATTTACACAGGGAGCACTTGCACTTTGACACTGATCAGCAGTGGCAAAGTGCCCAAAGCATCCAAGCCAGCAAAAACAAAATCCACCACAGCATCAAAAATACAGGAGGTAGAGACAAAATGTCAGGGGAAACCACCCCAAAGATGCCAAGTCTTACATTCCTCAGTAATCATCAACATGCACTAGATACCAGCCCATCAGGGGGCTGCTGAGTGCAGCACAAGTGGAGAAGCTGAGGGCCTTGCACACAGATGGTGGCCGTAGTAATTTAAAAATTAAGACATTGCTCATCAAGGCCCATATTATTAAATTGACTTAAAGATATGCACAACAAGAAGGCCCACTCCCCAACACAGGGGTGCTGTCTGAGCTTGGGAATAAGTCCATGCACTATTATGGGGCTGGAAAAAATGCTTCTTTTTGTGGCAGTGTATTTGGGTGGATTCAGTAGCTGCGAGATACAGAGCACCTGAATAAGAGGATGGAGTTAATTAGTAACAGGTAAGCAGATACAAAGTCATCAGTGCAGCACACACACACACACACACACACAAGCACGCATGCACGTACACACGCACGCACACACACACACACACACACAAACACACACCAACTAGATTCCTAGCTCTTTTCTCAAATCCACAGTTGACAAAATCTGCAGTTTTTTCACAGCCATCATGTCATGTTCTTCAGGCACACTAGAGTCAAGTAAGATATTTGGCATTCCTGAAGGAAATGCTACATACTGAACAGAAACAAGGGAACAAATGTCTTTGTTCATCAAACATTTCAGAAATTACCCACTGAATGAAAGTAGTTGCTGCTGCAAAATATGCCAATGTCAAGAGGGCAGGTCCTCGACATCCCCTGCCACAGCGACATAACACAACACCACCAACAACTCCACTGGCTCCCAGTAAACAAGAGAATCACCTTCAAGCTCCTCACATATGCCTACAAAGCTATCCATGATGTAGGACTAGCTTTTCTGAACCACCGCCTCTCATTCCACGTACCCACCAGACAACTTCAGTATGCCCAACTTGCCCTGGCCACCGTTCCAAGGATTCACAGGATCAGAACCGGAGGAAGATCCTTCTCCTACATCGCGGCCAAGACCTGGAACACCATCCCTCCACCTCAGGCAATCCCTGTCACTGACACAATTCAGGAAGGATCTCAAGACCTGGCTCTCGCCTTACCGCCTTGAGAGCTGTGCTTTACAAACTCCTGATTGATTAATTGATTGATTGAATCCAGCTACTTAAAAACACTGATAGAGGACGTATAGGTTTTTAGCCATTTTTGGGGGCAATGTATTTTTAAAAGGGCTTTAAACAGGTAATGAGGGAGACCCTAGGTAAGTAGAGAAAGTCCTTTCCACATTTCTTTACTCTGTTGCTTAATTTCTACTCAGGCTTATATTAATAGCATTTTGATAAACATCAAAGGTATTTTTAACCTCCCATTTAAATTTACAAGACTTAATATTTTTATATGTGTTGTAAGCTATTTAATTAATTTATGAACTTTATTACAAATTACATAAAATTATGCATAATTACTTAAAAGCAAACCTTTCATTTCATGCTATATCTTAGAGCAAAATGTGTATTTGTGTCAATTTTTGGAGCAAGGATGTATTTTTAGCAAAAGCATCATGAACAACAGCTGCTCACATTATGTTGTTATTGTGTGTTTGAGATAAATTTTCACTGTGAATTCCTTACTTGCAGTAAATGTTAACCTTGAATGGTGTTTATTTACTGACAGTAGTGTAATAGCCTCATTTTAGGACTTTCAGGTAATAAGTAAAACTAAAATTTCCAAAAATTATGTGAACTACTCCAGAGGAATTTAAATTTCACCCAGGCCTAATCAAAATGTAGTCTGCCCAAGCAAATTCCCAGTAATGTCCCTTGTGCTGAGGAAAGGGAAATTTCACGGACAAAATGCCATTTGTACTGTCAAGTGCGTTGATTTGCATCACTTTGCAATGACACAAAGGCTCAGTAAATCTGCGGCCCAGTGGCTTTGTGCCTGTTATTTCAATAATTATGTTTCATCAGGCATAGCGATATTAATCAAGGATTTGTAAAGTGCAGCAAATCACCCATGAGGGTCTCAAGGTGCTGGAGTTGCTACCTGCCTGATGGTGATCTGTTCATTGAAACATCAAGGTCTTGATTCCTTTCCTGAATAACTGCAGCAATGGAGTGGTCCTGAAGTGCAGGGAACAGCTGCTACAACCTTTCGCCAGCAGGTGTGAGAAGCAGCTTCCTCCACTGTTGCCTCTGTGGACCCAGGGGGTGTCTGCTTGGAAGAGGGAGGCAAATCGCAGTTGTCTGGTCGATTGGTGGAAGGTCATGCGTTTGTTGATGTATGCTGGTTCCTTGTTTTGCAGGGCTTTGTATGCATGGGTCAACATCTTGAATTGACATCTCTTCTGGATCTGGAGCTAATGTAGCTTCTTGAGGTGAGGTGTTGTGGAAATTTAGCTTGCAAACTGAACATTATCTGCGCCATCTTGCCTCTCCCCAGCGCCACGCATAGCAAATGTACGGTCGCCATTTTAGGCACCCCACTCTCTCTCCCCGCTCACTCTCGATCGCCAGCGCTTTCCCCCGGCGCTGCGAGCATCCCCCGCGCGCCGTCCACCCCCGCTCTCTCATACAGGCCATAAACCCTCTCCTTCTGCGCGACCCTGCTACGGAACCACTTCCGACCGACAACCCATACATGGTCATGCCTCTCCTTTGATAACCCCCTTCCTCTGCGCCCCATTGTCCGAACTGGTCCCAGGCCATCACCTAGCCCTGCGGATGCAGTTTATTGCCCCTACTGTAAGGGAAACACCCCGCATCAAAGGGATTACAGTAGATCAAAGCCCCTACCCCTGAGACCCGGCCGGTTGCACACACCCCCGGGAATTAGCGGAATTCCCTGCTGCGCGATAGCCATCTCCAACTGCGGGTAGGGTGGGAACCTCTACTGTAACCATGTGTGGGATCGGATCTGAGCCGGGGCTTCAGGGGATATTTCCCCCGCGCATCAAGGGAATCTCAAGAATGTACTATGTATAATAAAGCAATAAACCAGTGTATAAGAGACCAGGTCTCAGAGATGCAGTTAGAGCACCTCGTGACGATACCTTGCTGTCTGATCTGATGTGTTCTGCTCCGACGGAATAAAACTTTGTTTCCTGCCTTCCAGTCTCCGGCGCCTGCCTCTTTTATTGGTAAAATCATCGAGTGGTATGAGAGGCGATTACCGCCGGGCAAATACTTGAAAGGTTATCGACTGAAACTGCCGCTACCATTTAACAATTGGCGTCCCAAACGTGGGGCCCATCAGCGACACGTGGATCCAGTGGGAGAGGTCCCGACGACAGAGTGAACGACTGCAACGATCGGGAGAGCTCCTGCCCAATAGACCCTCGTCTGGCAGCCGATCATCCGAACTTCACTGGTTCCGAGCAGACCTCTCTCGAGTGATCTACGGTCCTGACTGGGAACCATCAGGAGTGCCCCGGCAAATACGGAGAGTAGAGGACGATCGGGCGCTGGAGGCGGAAGACGAGAAACTGTCCACGCGGTCCGGGTAAGGTCGTGATACACGACAAATCGAGAAATAATTGATTGATTGTTTGACGCTTTGGAAATACTAGTATTGCTCATTGATTGTGCTCATTGATTGTTCTCTTTGAGATATTCGCTGTCTACAAACGGGGAGGAGTAGAAATACTCTCTCTCTCTCCCTTTGCAGATAGTGAAGGGTAGGTAACGCAGACTTTTGTCCCCGTTGAAACCCGTCGTGCCTATCTTTATCTCCCCATTGATTGATTGTCCGAACATTGATTGTTTTGGAGAATAGTGCTTTTTGAGATATTCTCTGTTTGCAAATAACGTAGAATAGGAATATTCTGTCTAGTCTTTGCAAATAGTGAAGGGTAGGTAATGCTGACTTTTGTCCCCGTTGAAACCCGTCATGCCTATCTTTATCTCCCATTGATTGATTGATTGATTGATTGTCCGAACACTAGTTGTTCGATATTGGTTCTTTGGAGGTATTCTCTGCTTGCAAATAACGAAGAATAGAGATATTCTGTCTAGTCTTTGCAAGCAGTGAAAAGATAGGTAGTGCTGACTTTTGTCCCCGTTGAAACCCGTCATGCCTATCTTCTCCCCACTGATTGGTAGTTGGTTCTGCCCGGACCGCTTATTAGAGGTGAACCATCCGGCTCCACCGGAGGGCACCCCTAATAAGGACATGTTCACTAAATATGGACTAGTCGCCGTAGCTTATACCAAGCTATGGCATAAATATACAAAGAAGGACCCCGAGAGTCAGTGGCCACTGATGGGATCCTTCGACGACCATAAGATAGAAGCGCTAGAAATAGCTCTGCGTAGCAATAAGACGACGCCTACTATGCTTGACAGTATCGGCATGTGGCGCAAAAAAGCGACGCAACGGAAAAAGAGGGAAGAAGTAAAAGCAGAAAAGGAATTACGAAAGGCAGCTCACCTTGCCGCTAGAAAGTTAGAAGAAGACATAAAGGAGAGAAGGGAAACTAAGACAGGAGCCCAAAACCTCAGGCCAGTACGCTGTTAGGACCCCTTCTTTGCTCTACCCTGAGTTGTCCTCCAAGCAGCGAACGAATGACGAGTTACTGTTAGGTCCCCCGATCATTTACATGCCCCCTCCGTATGCACCCTCCCAATCAATAGTGCAACACCCACAACCCCCGAACACGAGCGAAAGCAGTACAGGGGCCTCGGCCCTCACGGCCTCCGCGCCGGCTGAGCCTCTTGTGCCGAACCCAACGTCGACCACAACGCCAGTCGACCATGAGATAGGAAAGAAAGAGTCCACCAGAATGAATCGACTAACTAAGGATGAACTAGCAGGAATTGACAAGATAGTAAAGGCACTGGTAGGATCCTTTTTGACCTTACAAAATCTAAAATAACGCTAGGAGTTAGCCCTTTGTGGGACATATGAAACCAAGGGAAGGAGTCAAGCTCACGGTCGAGACGACCGCGAGGTAGCCCGACTCCATTACTCTCGCTACCTAAACATGTCTGCCCTACTGCCCACCCCGCCCAATAAGCATGACAAAATCCCGCACAAACGGAAGCCTGCTGACACCCACCATCGACGTCACCAAACTAGGGCTAGATCGCGCACAATTGGGCTATGTTATTTTTCCGATTGCACAGAAACCTCCTTGTGCTCGTCATCAGACTGCAAATATGTACAAACACTCCAACGAAGTAATGTAGTTATAACATTTTAATAACTTATAGGATATAACAAACACACCAACAGGGTAAACAGGTTAAAACACGTTTTAAAACAACTATTTACATGACAGTCTGCTGCAACCTCCATCCCAAAGCCTTAACGTCCACGTGACACCGTCCTCGCCTCTCCTTCCTCGAAATCGCAACATTGGCCTGTTTTGGGCGGTCCCTCTTAGTTGACTTTGGGCTATAAAAGCCATGCAAAAATCCCTTGACATCAGTGGCGGGCGATTGTGCGAATAGGCCGGAGGCTATACGAAGCGCCGAAGTTCTGGCAACACCAAGGCGGAGCCCGCCACGCTGTGCGGGCCTTTCCGCTTTCTCTTCTTCTTTCTTTAATGAGGGCTGGTGCCCTGGCGGGGGGAGGCGACGCGGACGGGCCTCCCCCACCTCCCCAGGTGGAGGCTCGCCGGGCACCCCAACCGTCTTTAACTCGCCGACCAGCTAAGCTGCACCCAGCCATCTTTTTCATCGGCCTGCTGAATTTCACCCTGGCACGCTGTGCGGATCTTCCCAGTCACTTCTTCCTTCAATAACGGAGGGTGCCCTGGCGGGGGGAGGCGACGCGGACGGGCCTCCCCCACCTCCCCAGGTGGAGGCTCGCCAGCAGATGAGGGCACCCCAAACCGCATCTTTCACACGTCAGCCAGCTGAGTTGCGCCCTGCCACTTCATTCGCCGTTCGGCTGAGCCGGCACCCCTGCACGCGGCCGCCAGGCAACCACCCAAGCACCGGGTTCACCAGGACTGCCGCTAGCGACCATACTTTACCACGTTACTACCTCTCCTTTTTACAAACGTTAAGCCTAATCGGCTGAGAAGGAAAGGACAGGTAAGACGACTGATGTCTCCCAATCTGACCCTCAACACGGGGACTATATGTCAGTGGTTTTTGTTCTTAAGGGACACCATCTCCACCGCCCAGAATTACCCCTGACCAATTATCCCGAAATAGAATGTCTAAAGCACCCTGTTCTCCCAAAGATAACTCCAGCCCTATACTAGCCGTCTCAGAGTATCCCGAACGAAACAGCTGATGGCCCTGTTTTAAACTGATAAAGGGTCACCTACTGTATGAAAAAGATACTCGTGAACGCATGACCGTAGCACCTCGCACTTACGGGTATTACCAAACCTTGTATTATAGGGCGCAGAAACTGACACCTAGAAGGCCAGACGATGGACAGGGACACCCACAGAACCCTGCACCACAGCAGTAATTAATAGATTAGTAACACGCACCTTAACATCAGAGTTAATAGACACCAATCATATAGTAACAGATAAGAGCATTTCCGCAACTACTCAGTGGTTGGGAGAGAGAATGAAGTATGTAAATGTCTTCCCTGCCAAAATCCCTAAGACTTTCGTTTCTTATAACCTATTCAAGGATAACCCGCAGCCATCGGAAGAGAGGGGTCGGACGTGACGCACAGTCTGGCTGCGGATCATAAAGCATCTATGACATCGACCAAGGGGGAAGCGACGAAGCAAAAAGGGTGTGAGACGAGACACCATTATCAGAACGATAAGCGCGAAGGGCTACATCGAGGCCCCTGCTCACTGACCAGCGTGCCTGAAGTCTCAACCCGTCGGGCCCGATTGATGGGCCCAGTGCTGAAAGATTCTGCTCTCCTTGGTCCGCATTTTTGATCCGATCCCATGCCACCCCATTCTCTCTTCCTCTTTCATTTGGACTATGACTTTGACCTACTACCGAGGAACAAAAGGCCGGCACCCTGTCTCAAAGTGCCTGTGGTGAACTGTGTTAAGGAACAGGACTGTGATCAAAGAACAGTGAGTGGTCACACCCTGCCACGTGAGAAATCGGATTTGAGCTGGACCTTAGCTCCACCGCCGGTGCTCAACAGTGCCAACGAAAAAAGGACAACAATGAGAGCTTACCAGTGATAGCTCTTTATAAAACAAGGACACTGGAAAGAAGGACCCATGTCAAAGTTGAAAATCCTCTCCCAACCACCTTATTATATTAACTATCTTCTTCATGATGTTGCATCAATCACTTCCGACTGTACACTGAGAAGTTAAGAAAATGTAACTTTGTATAGTAACATTCATACAACACCAGCCATGTACACGACTATACTGCAACTTTGAATGTACTTCCTCCTCGCCTACTTTATCAAACTGTATGAGACAATGTACAAATGTGTCAGATTACTCCTGCCTACCCTTAAGACTCTGTATCTTTAAATGTATGACGAACATTGACGATACTGTAACTGAAAAGCTAACAAAGGTGAATATTGGCCGGACAAGCTGGCGAGATATGTTAAAAGGGAGGACTGTGGAAATTTAGCTTGCAAACTGAACATTATCTGCGCCATCTTGCCTCTCCCCAGCGCCACGCATAGCAAATGTACGGTCGCCATTTTAGGCACCCCACTCTCTCTCCCCGCTCACTCTCGATCGCCAGCGCTTTCCCCCGGCGCTGCGAGCATCCCCCGCGCGCCGGCCACCCCCGCTCTCTCATACAGGCCATAAACCCTCTCCTTCTGCGCGACCCTGCTACGGAACCACTTCCGACCGACAACCCATACATGGTCATGCCTCTCCTTTGATAACCCCCTTCCTCTGCGCCCCATTGTCCGAACTGGTCCCAGGCCATCACCTAGCCCTGCGGATGCAGTTTATTGCCCCTACTGTAAGGGAAACACCCCGCATCAAAGGGATTACAGTAGATCAAAGCCCCTACCCCCTGAGACCCGGCCGGTTGCACACACCCCCGGGAATTAGCGGAATTCCCTGCTGCGCGATAGCCATCTCCCACTGCGGGTAGGGTGGGAACCTCTACTGTAACCATGTGTGGGATCGGATCTGAGCCGGGGCTTCAGGGGATATTTCCCCCGCGCATCAAGGGAATCTCAAGAATGTACTATGTATAATAAAGCAATAAACCAGTGTATAAGAGACCAGGTCTCAGAGATGCAGTTAGAGCACCTCGTGACGATACCTTGCTGTCTGATCTGATGTGTTCTGCTCCGACGGAATAAAACTTTGTTTCCTGCCTTCCAGTCTCCGGCGCCTGCCTCTTTTATTGGTAAAATCATCGAGTGGTATGAGAGGCGATTACCGCCGGGCAAATACTTGAAAGGTTATCGACTGAAACTGCCGCTACCATTTAACAGTGTGATGTTGGTTTGTCTGGGGAGTTCGAGGCTGACTCTGGCCATTGAGTTTTGTACTCGCTGTAGTTTCTTCAGGAGGCATGCCGTGATTCTCACTTACAGTGTATTTCCATAGTCCAGCCTGCTGGTGACGAGGGCCTGCATGACAGTCCTTCTGGTGTTTAATGGGAGCCACCTGAAGAACCTGTGCAGCATGCGTAGGGTGTGGAAGCAGGCGGATGACACTGCATTGATCTGTTTCTTAATAGATAGCTTGCTGTCCAAGATGATGCCGAGGTTGCAGGGGTGGTCTTTTTGGTGGTGGGATGGGTCGAGTTCAGTAGGCCACCATCGTCATTCCATGGTAAGGTGTTCATCCCAAAGATGAGCACTTCCATCTTGTCTGTGTTGAGCTTGAGACAGTTGTCCTTAATCCAGTAGGCGACGTTCAACATACATCTGGTGGTGGAGGGGTCTTCTGGTAGCAAGAGGATGAGCTAGGTGCCATTAGCATAGGAGATGATATTAAGTCTGTGTGATCTGACAGTGTTGGCCAGGTTGGTAATGTACAAGTTGAAGAGGGTGGGGCTAAGGGATGATACTTGGGGACGCCGTAGATGATCTTTTTGGGTTCCTAGGTGAATGGTGGGAGACTGATTCTCTGGGTTCTTTCGGTGAGGTATGAGACGATCCATCTGAGGACGTCTCCCTGTGATGGGAGATGGTCTCAAAGGTGGCTGACAGATCCAGGAGGACAAGGGCTGCCAGTTTGCCACTGTCCAGGAGGGCTCTGATGCCATCGGTGGCTGCGATCAGGAATGTCTCTGTGCTGTGGTTGGCCGGAAATCCAGATTAAGAGGGGCCCAGGAGGTTATTGTGTTCCAGGTATTCGTGAGTTGCTGGTTGAGTGCCTTCTTAAGAACCTTCACTAGAAAGGGGAGCAGCGAGATGAGGCAGGTTGTTCTTCAGTTCTGCTGGGTCAGTGAAAGGTTTCTTCAGGAAGGGCTTCACTTCAGTAGGTTTCCAGTCCTCAGGAAAGGATGATGGAGATGTTCAGGGCTTTTTTGAGCATGCTGCTAATCATTTTGCTCCTGAGGTTGAAGATGTGGTGGGGGCAGGGGTTCGTGGGTGCTCCAGAGTGCACAGAGTTCATGATGGAGACTGTAGCTTGAGCCATGAGAGGGTCCCAATAGGTGAGCAGGTATTCAGGGTTTGTATTCATGGGTGTGAGCCGGCTGATAGTGACAGCGGTGGTGGGCTGGGGTTCGCTGTTTACATATATGACTGAGATCTTGTTGTGGAACAAGTCCGCTAAGGTGTCACATAGTTCATGGGAGAGGGTGATTTCATTCCTGCCAGCTGTAGGGTTGGAAAACTCATTCAAAATGCTGAAGAGTTCCTTGCTCTTGTTTGTGCTGAAAGTGATGTGGTCTCCTGTCTCTTTGCTGGTGCCACACTCCCTTTCTAGTTGCCAGCAGTTGCGTTTGGTGGATTTCAGATCTGCGGTGAAACAGTTGGCTCTTCTAGCAGATCCTTTGGAATTGGCAGGGGATTGTGTTGGTGCATTCTGTGATCCACTGGGAGAAGGTCTACACAGCCTGATCTGGGTTGGATGTTGTGCCTGGGAGGTTCGAGTTGAGAGTGTTGTTCCACTGGTTTTCTGATATATTTTTCCAATTTCCGAGCATGGAGCTGTAGGGCATGCTGACAGTGTTGGTAGGTCCTGAGATGGTGAACTGGATGCCGTAATGATCAGTCCAGGTAAGCTGTGAGATGTGATTGAACGTGGCTGTGTTGCTGGATGTAAAAATGAGGTTGAGCTTTTTTCCTGCTATGTGAGAAGGGTCCTAACAGATTGCTTGAGGCCTATGTTGCTCATGCTTTCCAGGAGGCTGGTTTTGTTGGTGTTGTTGGGGTAATCGAGGTGGTAGTTAAGAACCCCTAGGAAGATATAGTGGTCAGAGTCAATGGCGGTTGGGGAGATGGTGTCAGGGATGGCACTGCAGAAGCTGGGGTATGGTCCTGGTGGTCTGTAGGTTAGGGTGCCTCTGATGGTGCTTTTTCCGTCTGTGTGGAGTTGGAAGTTGAGATGCTCCATTATCGGGTTGAGTCATCTGAGGAGGTCATGCAGTGGATTGTGTTCTCGTAGATAATGGCAATTCCACCTCCATGTTTGTTGGTTCTGTCCCGGTGTGTTATCTTGTAGCCTTGGGGGGATGGGGCATTGGAGATGTCCACGGATTCGGGGTATAGCCAGGTCTCTGCGAGGAAGATGACGTCTGAGGTGAGGGATGAGTTATATGCCAGATCTCTGTGGCATGTTTGCTGAGTGATCATGCTTTTGAGAAGGATCCACTGGAGCTGTGCCAATGTAGTCTTGGTTGGCTGGTGGGCACAGTCATGTTTGCGGTGTCTCTGGCATTGTTGTTATTGCTTCAGTGCTGCAGGTGAAGTGGCAGTGCTGGGAAGAGAATGGTCCTCTGGCGGTGCATGGCGATGTGCAGCAGAAGTTGTTGTTGTCGATGCAACTGGAATTCAGTGCTTGGAGGTCTGCTGTAGTGTAGCTGCGTGGGGTGGAAGAGGCAGGGTTCCTGGCACTGGATGCTGTCCAGGTGCGGACAGGGGCAGACGGGCTTGCCTTTGCCGCAACTTTGGCTGATATGCTTGTGGTGTCCAAGATTTTGTGTCCCCAGCTGCAGTGTATATGTCTCCCAGTACTGGTATATTTCATGTAAAAAGAGCACATGTTCTTGTTCCAGTGTGCTAATGTAGGTATCCTCGTTTCCCTGTCCCATGGTAAATTTTTGTTGCTGCAGCCGTCAGTGCATTCCCTGTTGCAGACTACCCAGGAGTGTTTGTCATCTAAGTCCAAATGTGATTCTCTTCTATTGAAGGTTCACTATTACAAGGTCTATTTTGCACAGCTAAAATGTAGTTCTCTTTTATTTCTTGGTATGGTAATTTTCTGATTCACTGTCTTACTTACTGACTCACTTGCAGTAGTTTGTATGCCACATCATAACAGTTAAGGAGAGTGTTTGTGGACTATCACAATAGTGCAGCTCAGTTCTCATTAGTGAGCACATTCAGGCTACCTGATGCTTAAAATGACTACTGTTAACAGAATTGTATTCCCCTGCCAGAGCATCTATTCTAAACCCATGATCTCTATTTTACCAGAGCATCCTACACCAAAAACGTGTCCTTGCTATATTATCTGTAAGTACATTTAAATTAATGCATGACGTTATTTACATCTATATTTCAATTCTGTTAACTGAGGCACCTGAAGGCACTTCTATTTAAGAGATATTGTTTGCAAGATTTAGAACAGATGAATTCTGAGTATTAATTTTCAGTGGCCTTGAACTCAGAATTGTCATATCCTTTTAGACTACACTCTATTTTATTGCCAGAGGAACACTGGGATATTCTGTGAGTATAGTTTGGTATTTTATTACAATGGTTTTGGAGGGAATTTGCATGAATGCATGTGCATGTTAGCCAGGGTTCAAGATCACCAGTTTTCACCATTGGACATCGGTGAGCTAATGTGTAGGACCTCTTTCAAGAAAGCCCATCCTGTCCTGTGTTTCATGACACTTCATATTTAGCTATAGCAAGGTACATTGAGTACAGTGAGTTGTCAAATTCATGGTGTTTAGATTGTCTTGTAAGTTTGTGGTACATTTGTCACTGGGGAACATTTCATATGTTTTGCTACCGATGTTTTTCTGAAAACATGTTCTTATCCATGCTTTGTAGGGCTTGATTGGTGATGTATAGATAGAGTTGACAGAAATCAGCATTGGAGTGATAGATTATATTATATAAACTGAATATAGTTAATTCAGTGGAGTTAGGATACTAAGGAAAGTTGGCCTGACCTGGCCTGCTAGAACTGGTTCAGGGACAGAACTTCATTATGATAAATATCATACTCATATTCAAGACGTTAGACCTATCAGCCTTGGGGTGGTCTTCTCCAAACTTTTTGCCTGCTTACCTCCAATGTTTGCCACTGCAAACCAGTGCTAAAGTGCAGGTGCTTCTCCACTAAACATGGTTTGATTGGCTTATCCACAATTGGTATATTTAATTTATCTATAAGTCCCTAGTAGAGTGAACTACATGTGCCCAGGGCCTGGCAATTAAATGCTACTAGTGGGACTGCAGCACTGATTGTGCCAACCACTTAGCCCTTGAAGCATGTCTCAGACCTGCCACTGCAGTGCCTGTGTATGCAGTGTACACTGACATGTCTACTTGGCATTTAAAACCCCTAGATAGCCTATATGGCAGATTGCTGTGTAATTAAAAAATAGGACATGTACTTTTACGTTTTGCATGTCATGGTAATGAAAAACACCAAATGCGTGGTTAACTACTGTGAGGCCTACCCCTCTCATAGGTTAACATTAGGAATTCCTTATTACACTTATAAGTTGTAATTCCTGACTGAAAAGGAATAGCACTGTCATGTTCCATATTATTGGAATGTTAATGATTAATTCTCTTTGCTGGGAAAGTTGATTTTATCATTACTATTTTAGAAATGCCACTTTTAGAAAGATGGTAATTCTTTGCTCTAAGCTCTGTGTACCTTCCGCCTGTGTCCAATACACGTCTGGGCTGGGTGAGAGCTGGACTTTGTGCATTCCCTCTAGACAGCTCAAAGAAAAGCTAGGTGTGACTCAGTAGCCATCTGCATCCTGATGGGTCGTACTGGGCAGGATGAGAGGGAGGAGCTGACACACCTGAATAGGCAGTGTCCTGTCCCCACACAAAGGGCTGCATAACCCCCTGTAGCAAGTCTAGTGCCAGAGCTGGGAGGGAAGACCTCTGTGCACTTCAAAGTCCCACACTGAAGTCATCTCCAATGCAAAGGTACAATAGGGTATAAGTACTGGGTCTCCGACTCCACCAAGCAGACACTAGTGGATCTGTTAAGAATCTCTGTCAGGAAGAAGGCCTGCTGTGCTGCTACAAGGACTGCCACTCTTCTGGACTGATGTTTTGGAAGAGCTGCTTTTCTGCATTGCTGCCCTGCTGCCTGCTACCCTCTGCCTTGCTGCGGAAAACTGGACTCTTTGGCTTGAACCCAGAGTGATATCCAAGGGCATGCTGGCTTGCTTCTTATTTTAAGACTCACAGATATCAAAGTTTTACTTTTGTTAGTGGTCGATTGGGAGTGGATCCAGGTGCTTGCTCCAGTGAATCTGATGCATCCTCTGCTGAGTGCAGCTGAATCAATGCATCACTGCTGTTGCAAGAGCAGAACCAGTGCATAGCACTTGAAACCAGCGCATCAGAATTAGAACCGACACATCGAACCATCGCCTCGTCAGCACTGTAGTGAAAGATGATCGACACATCACCTCGACGGCAAGGAGAACCCCAGTTTATCGCACTTGGATCCAACGAATCTCAGAACCAACGCTTCATCTTCGGAACTGGCGATTTGCCACTGTTGCATGGAGAAAATTGACGCATCACCTCAACTGCAGGATCAACACAGACGAATTGCTCTGCTGCACCCCACATCTCACTGTTGCTACCAGGATCAAGGCACTTTTGTTCAGTGGGCCCCCAGTATCCAGCCTGCACTCCATCTTGGTCAGCCTGAACTCTTGACTGTGCCCCAGTCCAGCACAACCAGATGACCACATAGGTGCTTATTGCTTCTAAGCAAGACTTTTCCCTTTACTGTTTAAAAAAATCATATCATATTTTGTCATTTTGGTCTTGTGTTGTTTATAAAATCATAATCTATGTTGCTAAACTGGTGAAATGTTTTTTTTGTAGTGTTTTCACTGTGTTACTGTTTGAAGGGTTGCACAAATACTTTACACATTGCCTACTAAGTTAAGCCTGACTTCTCTGTGCCATGCTGCCAGAGGGTGAGCACAGGTTAGTTTATGGTGTGTATCTGACTTACCCTGACTAGGATTGTGGTTTCTGCTTGGACAGGGTGAATACGTATGCCACCCAGAAACCTAATATTTGCTAAATGGGGTCAGTATAGCCCACCTCTTGCCTGGACTTTGTCTTATGAAACCTCTCCTAAAGTCAGTAATCGCTGCTGGGGGTTTGTCCTTAAATATTAAACCTTTGCGGCTTATACCTTGAACCTTTTGAAGTCTAACATTGTATTTAACTTTAAAAAAGCACCTTTTTGGTTGTCATTATATCAGCTTGTCGACCTGGTGAGCTGGCTTCTTAGTCAATCTGACCCTCTTATTTACAGGTTTTTCCATACAAAATTACATCAATGTTTAAGTCTAGTTTTTCAGCCTGAAGTTAGTTCAACATTTCATCTAGGACAAGACATAACACTTCCTTCTATCTCAAAAGAGGAAAATCCCTAGCGTCTGCAAGATGTTTTCCAAGCAGTCTAGATATACTTATTTAGCTAAATGCCTTACCAAAACTGTGATAGCATTTTTGTAAATTGTGATATGTTAAGCATGGATGTGAAGCTTCCAAGTCAACTCTGATTTGATGGGTCAAATGTATTATTTCTTTAGCGTCGGCTTCTCAGGGGGGCATATCAGCAAGGGCTTTAAACCATCGCCCTATCAGCAAGAGGGTGCTAACAAGCATATTCGCATGTTAGCACCCTTTTTCACTACGCCTACCTTTGCATCTCTAATGAGATGCAAAGTGGGCGTTCCTGACATTCACTACATGTCAGAACATCCATAACGCGGCTTCGCGCTATCAGCAAGGATGCCCTAGCATTTTAGCAGAAGTTAGTTTTTGGAGAAAACTTCTTTCTCCAAAAACTAACGTCTGCTAAAATCCTGACTTAGCCACCCCTAACATAAGGGGTGGATTCTGCTGATACGACCACAGGGTCGTATCAGCAAGGTTATCGCCATTTTGCAGGGAACATCGCTGGAAAACCAGCGATGTTCCCAGCAAAACGGCGATTTCCCCGCTATCGCAGGAATTTTTATTGTCTTGGAGATACGTGTTGCTAATAATGCGATATCTCCGCGATAAAAACCTGTGATAGCGGTCGTTAGGAAAAGGAGCGCTAAGCACGCTTTGCGATAGTTATCACAAAGCGTTGCTAATATGCCCCAGGGTGTTTTTCTTTCTTGAGCTGTTCTGTGGTAATCTACTAGAAAAACTCTGGCTTCCTCGGCGTAGGCTGGGGAGCTTCTCTACAAGATATATACAGCCCCACTAAATCCATCCACCTTTGTCTCTCACTACAGGTTCTGTGATCAGAAGTAGACTGGAAGGCATTAGCCTTTCGAACCAGAGTGCTTATGGCTGCACTTGAGGACTAAAAAGTCATTTTCTTAATGCTATACAGATGTTTTTCATTACTTGAGAGTCTGTGTGGTTTTTTTCAGATTTAGCTATACATCGCTGTGTTATATCCTTAAATACGTACTGGACTAGGGGATTGATGATGTGATGTGTTGATCAATTACAGGTATTTTTCATTACTCTGATTACCCAACGATTTCCCAGTCGTTACAACCCACTGTCCCATTCCTAATGAAGATGTTCATATCTTTTGCTTGGAGTTAGGAGGATGTGTTGAGAGAAGGTCTTATCCTTTGGGGCCCTTGAGGTGGTAGATGCCCGTACGGAAATTCAGAGGAAATGGTGGACGTTTTTCTTTTTTTTTTTTTTTGCAGTCATGTAGCGAGACGTGATTGGATTAATGACGATTGCAGGTAAAGTGCTGCATGTTCTAAATATCACTTTCAAAATGCACCCCGGGAGGAGTTCATAATATAAAATATACCCCCAATGGGACGATATGTCTGCCACACAACTATGTTTGTGTGGTCTCTAACTTTGTCGCTCTTGGCACAACCTTTACTTCTAAAGTTTCTCTCCACGGGAGAAAAGTCTCCCGAAAGTGATTTTGGGGCAGTGGTGGTGGATTCCAAATCCTAAAAAACATCATCTTTTTGTTTTTAATGTAATACCTCTACTGCAAATTGTTGACTCAGATCTACTTTTGAGATTGTCAGTACCTTTCCTATGGCCTTTTGTTCTAGAATATGCATAATTTATACATTTTATGTGCGTCTTCAAATTTGTAGTAATTAACCATGAGTGAACGTTTATGCGCATCAGCACTTTCAGAAGAAGAGAGGGAGGCAAAGGCACTGCACACGGGATTTTCATTTTAGGCATTTCTGAAGAAACGTGCTGAAAAATGTGTGCTTCTTTGTGTTTTACCAACAAAATAAACACCAGTTATAGGACTACAGCGCTCTTATATTCTGCACTACATTTTCATAAGAGACGGTATTATGCTTCGAATTAAAGCAAAGCAAACACAATTTGTTTTTCTAATTAAAACAATGCTCTTAAAATCGAACCTAATACGGTGCCTGTGAATTGTATTTCTTCTCCAAATTAGTTGCAGGGCTACACTTAGTGGATTAGTCATCATTTCCATCATTTTAACAACCGTCTCACATTGATATTGTGCATATAATTTCATTTAAAAGCAACCTTAAGTAAAAAATCGGTATCTGGTTTTCCTTTTGCTTGTAAAGACAGAAAAGGCATAATTCAAAGCAATTTTGAGGGACATTGATTCTCTAAAACCATTTTAAAAGCCTTTTCATGAGGGTGCTAATAGGGGCATAAAATGTTCACTCGGCGTTTAGGCTACTGTATGAACTCTTTATAGTGCAGGATACATAAAGTAGGAGCCCTGGAGAAAACACATGTGTGACTTATATATTTTAGACATGTAATACGACATGCATCTCACTATGGTTTATTTTATGAGTAAAAGGCCGCAACACCACCTACTCATTTGGAAATGTTTCTCATAAGCGTAGCAGAAGTGTGGCTCCTTCAGGGCAGCTTTTATTTGTTTTAACATTCATACTAACAATGTGTGCAGCTTCCTCCTTCCATCTTATTTCTTATTGGGGTTCCCATAGTAATATAAAACTGTGAGCCTAACAAGAACCTTGTATACATTTGAAATGGTTGCAAATGTGTACTTTTAAGTAACGATAAAAGTGAATCTAAATATGTTCATATTTATTTACGCAGCTCTGTCCTTTCTGTATGGCTGGGACTTGGAACTGTTTTGAAACCTCCCTCAAAATTCTTGTACAGTTGCCATGTTTTCGCGGTGCTGATTGGTAGTTATTGGCCTCGTTGGACTATGACTGATCGCAGAAACAACTGTCTCTACTTCTCAACGCGTGTTTGTAGTTCCTCTGATTCCCAAGCGAGGGATTCCACTGCACTGCCCATCGGATATCATTTAATCTGCTTCTGTTTAGCAGAAATATTTCTCAGACTTTTTCAAGAAATTCGAAAGTGAGTCTCCTCTCACAAAAAATTGTCAGAGAAAAGATTTAGCATGTTTTTTGTTAAGAACAAAATGTTAATTCTTATTTTTAAGTACTTGATATAGTAGTAGAATGTTGGAACAAAAAACCCTGCTACTTAAACTGAAAGTAAGTAAATATGCACGTCAAATATTGAGCTCGGGTCCCAAGAAATTGTCTGCTGATTAGAACAAGCACTGACAAACTAAGTGGGATAGTCTCAAGAACGTGTGATAATTATTGCAAAATTAGCTTAACCCAACTTTGCATATCGCAGTCTATCGGGGGAAAATAATGCTGTGTTAACTTTGTATTCTCAACCCGACGGCACCTTGCGATAGTCTCACGATAACACGCCAAAGGACCCTTTTAAAATTAACGCGACGCCGAAAAAATGAGAAACACGAACGCAAAAAAAGTTGCTATGTGGCCAATTGCGATACAAAAATGAGCGATAACCAGCGACAGGCCTGCAACTCCCACGCATCATGTGGGAAAATGCACTATAAAAGCACCGAAAAACACAAACAAAATATTTTAAACTGCGTAGCACCATGGAGGAAGCCGGAGCAAGTACTGAGGACGGCCAGAACCCCACAAGCCCCCAGGAGTACCAGCCTGGGACCTCGAGGTCATGGAAGGGCAAGGAGAAGAAGACGAGGAAGACGAGGTTCAGTCCGCAGGAAAACAAGATCATCATCACGAAGGTGATAGAACACCACCAACAACTGTTCGTCACTTCCAACGAGTCATTGGCAAATACAAATGCAATATGGCAGTGCATCCTGGACAAGATAAATGCAGTCAAAGTGAGGAGGAGGACAATTGGAGAGGTCAAGAGGCGCTGGAATGATGCAAAGCGCAAAATCAAGAAGAAACTCACTGACAACCATCAGGCAGCAATGCAGACTGGAGGTGGCAGTCCTGCGGAACACCAGGAGCTGGATGAGATGGAGGAAATGGTGTCCACAGTCATCAGTGGGGAGACGTTGGCAGGAGTTGGGGGCCAGACACTGCTCGACATGACCTGACACAACAGCACCAGGGTGAGTACCGAACAGGGACTGAGGGGACGGGGGGAGATGGGCACAATGGCACACATGCACAATTAAGTAGAGCACACTGTACACCCACAATGACTCTGGATCATGTCCCTCATCCCCTTGGCACACTGCAGCACACATAAAAACAGAAAGTAGGCCACCGTCCACTATGGGCACAAAGGGGTCCCTCCCCATACAGCACTAGTCTCACAACCAACCCATGCACACGTGTGAAAACCAGCAAAGCTGCACGTCTGTGAGCTACACTGACAATGCAGGTGACGCTGCATGACGAATAGCATGGCTGCAGTTCAATTACCATGACATGGTGCACACCATGACACTGAGGTGGCTGTTTGTGGAACACATCCGGAAAGGAGCAGGTCACACTCTGACACATCCACGTGCACAAACAACCCCTGATGTCAACAACACATCTGCTGATAAACCATGCCCAAGAGTTCAAAATCCACGCAAGAGCCAAAATTAGCCAAGTCTGCAACATCTCAGCACTGTAGAAGCACAGAAGTGAAAGGCACACCGCCTCAAAGGGATAAGGGGCAGCAAAATCACAGCTGCAGGGGCGACTCTCCCACAATGCAGCACACACACATAGCAATAACAGCACATCAACATTGACGACAATGTGGTACAAAGTGCAACACTTTCACCACAGAACAGAGTACACAACTGGTTACCCTTGTGCGTAGAAACTGGCCAATCACATCTGGCAAAGCAGGAAACTGTGAGATGAGAATGTACATGTACAAACTCACATCTGTGATGTAGTCCAAATGTCTACTGTCCCGCATCAAATAGTCAGCTCCTCCCAAACAGTTGCAATGTACATTGTCATGCAGTCTGCATATAAACTTGAACAATGCCTCAACATACATGTCAACACAATGTTAAAATGCATCTCCCCTTCACATTGCAGAGGGACAATCAACACCTCCTGCAGCAGAGCAGACCCAACAACTCTTCACTGATGATGAAGAGGACCTCTCCACCTTCGACACCGATGCCCTCCAACAGCTAATGGACTGCTACGGCCACCCATCTCCAGGATCAGGGCAGCCCAGCTGCATCGAGGAGACCCCACCCCCTGCATAGACCACACAGCAGGAAGCACACACCACCACGGCTGGCTCCCAGTACCTCACCAAAGAATTCATCGCATTCCAAGGCTAGCTGTTAGACTGCCAGAAGGAGGTGGCTGAACAGGTGCGGGTGGAGTTTGACCACATGGCAGCCAAACTAGATGACATACGTGGGTGTCTAAGTCACATCAGGGACCACTTGCACTCCCTAACAGACACCTACAGTTTACTCCATGATGTCCAACAATCCATGCCCGGCACCGCTGGAGTTATGCCTCTGAGAGGAGAACAACTGTCTAGTCAGAGTGGCCTCAGCGATGTCAGCCAAGAGTTGGCACAGATGCTGAGGACAATGGAGAACATGGAGCGGATGCATGCGGAAAGAATGGCTGCCACGGATTCACACCAGCGAAAAGTTGTTGGTATCTTCCATGCCCAGAAGATCCTCATCATTGCATTGCTTCCACTAAGGCAGTCGCTGATGAATGCTGCTGGTACTTCAACACACACATATCCAGCCCCTGATGTGTCAGTGTCACACAGTGCTGCAGACCAAACATCAGCACCCACATGTCAAACAGATGACATAGAGGACGAAGATGCGGGTGATTCCACCTGTGTATTACGAAGGAGCTAGTAGCAATCTTCTCCGCCATATGCCCTGTTTCAGCTTGCTTCTGCCCTTTGCATCATGCCCTGTAACAACATCTCCCACTGACCCCCGAAACACTCTGCAACACTCACCTTGGACCTCGACATGGACTGTCATATTTTGCCTGCTTAACAATGACACAGTGATCAGACTGTGGACTGTACTCTTCCTCTTCTGATGTACTTGTCAATCCCTAAATGACTCTGGCTAGCCCTCCCCTGGGCTACAATGTAATGTGGGGTTTGCATGGCCATGTACTGCTCCAGTTCCAACACTCCACCGAATGTGAATAAATCATTCAAAATCACACAGATGTGTCATGTCCATAATCGATCAAATATGAAAGTATGGATGAATGTAAGGACATTGATTGCACAAAAAGGTACACCCTGGTAAATGAAAGCAATGTGCATGTGTGACCGTTACACACATAGGCAGTGAGATGACTGGGAATGTGTGCACTAGCTGTGGCCTCATCGCTCTGAAACAATAATCGCGCAATTTCACAACTTAGCCCCACGCAATGTTAGAAATAGGGTTGTGTGTGAAATGTCAAAGTCGTTGGCAGGCCTAAAGTAGTGTCTCCATCATATTTGACAACAGAACATCTCTTTGCATACCTACTCACACTCAACTGGGTGGACACAGCCTGTTTGGATGGCTCACATTGATCCACATGGCAAGAAGTTGGCCACCATACTCACATTGCTGAAGACACCTAAGAGCACAGGTCTATCAGCAACTATCCCGGCCGCAATGTCTGGCTCACAGAGGTGGAGCAGACAATAGGGACTCACCCCTAAGTGAAATGCGTCAGTCAGTCCCTCACTGTGTACAGACAATGCTCATTGAGGCACACGATTTGTCATTCGAATCAACACTCATCACAGTTGAACACTAGTGAAGTTGCATAGACTTAGCATGTGCGTGTCAGTACAGGCAAGACAAGGGCCACAACATGCAGACCAATGCATCAGACACTAACAGACAGTGTTCGCTCATGGTACAGTTCCACGTGACAGGCATTGTGCATGTGCCCGGGATGTTCTGCTATTGCGTTGGTGGCTCACGTAGAACCGGCACTTTTCTGACCTGCGGCAGTTATGTGGATGATATGCCACAACTCAGACCAATGAGTCGTATGTGTGTGCAACGTTTGAATGTATGGGTTGTTGTGTACGTAAGTGTCAAGGGCATTCCATGCAAGAGTACCTCGAGCAAGGACTTCTGTGTGTGGGGTGTGAATACGTTGGTCTTTCATTAGCACTGTGCAGAGTGTGAGAGTCATCATCATCTGCTATGGTATTTCTCTCAGGGGGTGCCTGCTGCATGCAAGACCAAGGTCGGATGTGCAGATATCCTACTGCCTTATTTATTTAGACAAAGGTGCTTTCATCCCTAATGTTCGTCTGACTACTGCTTGCATTCTGGAAATGTGATGTGGCTTTCGCGCTGCAATTGGGGCTAGGCCTTAGGCTTATGGTGCACCAATAACGATACACACACAACAGTTGGCATGTATGAGCCAAGAGCCCGGGCGGTCTTGCGCTCCTTGCACAGTCCCTTTGTACGCGGCCGCCCTCCGGGTGCATGCAACATTGCAACATTGTCGATTGCGGACCATGTGGCGCTGACACTGCGACAGGGACACACGCATCAGTTGGTTTCCTGTCCAGCCCAGAAATTAACCACTCCCAGAGCCCAGGGATAATTAGTCACACCCCTACTCTGGCCTGGCGTACGCCAACCCTGCCCACTTGGCTTAAGTATAAAGGGGGGACGACGACGCTACGTATCCCAGTTCTTCCCCACTGCCGGAGGTGACATGGCTGCATCCGCCTGGCATATCATGAGACTCAATCATAGAGGGTCCATGACTTGCATTGCACAGACTTGGTGGCACCGGATACTCTGCGGCCGGTTCGGGCCTACCGCCACGGGACAATGACGTTCGCTGCACTGAGGTAGGAGCACCTTAAGTGCTGAGCAGGTGTGCAGCCTGCGATAATGCGCCGTCCTGGCGGTCAGGACTAGTAAGGATTTCTGTGAGCCCTGCAGGACCACAGTGTAGGCCTGAGCCAGCGGGGGCCTACTGCCACGTGGCCTTGCCTCACAGTTCTCAGAGTTAGTTGCACCTAAAGAGCTGGGCCGGTGTGCAGCCTGCGATGATGCCATGTGCACTGAAATGATCAATGCCATTGCAAAATCAAGACCCATAATCACGTGTGTGAACTTGTGGCCCATGGTGCGGGACTGCATGATGTGGAGGCTGCCAAGGTCGCAGACCCCTGGCTTGGAGCTTGCACCGGCACGTGGTGGGCCCTCTTGGAGACATGCCAGTGGCAGAAGGTGACCAGTGAGGCCTGGGTGCGCAGTGTCGGCACTCTCTCCCTCTCTTTCTCCCTCTCTTCCTTACACTGTCTCTCTCTCTCTCTCCCTCCATTTCTCTCTCTTTCTCTCCCTCTCTTCCTTTCACTGTCTCTTTCTCTCTCTTTCTCGCTCATTCTCTCTCTCTTTCTCTCTCTCTTTCTCTCTTTCTCTCTCTCTTCCTCTCTGTCTCTCTGTCCTTTGATGAGCGCATGACACACCTTCTTATCTTGAATTTTGTCTTCCAGGCTGTGACTTACGGATTGTCCAGAGAAGACCATCCATGACTCTTCCAAATAGTTGTATTGAGTATAATTACAATAAAATGATTTGTTTGGAAATTCAAAGATGAATGAATGATTCTCCTTTTTCTGACCACACATGAATGTTAACTGTTGTAATTGTGCGACATCAGGTGAATTGTTTTGTTCATGATTTCGTACAGTTGATGTAAAATATCTTTGTCCGGGGGGGGGGAGGGGGAGGCTTGGGGGAGGGGGGATGTGTGTTGTGGCCCTCTTGGGTGTCCAAGCTGCATGATCAGTAGCTCCATGGCATCTGTTCTTCTTCTGGTGTGGCTGTGGGCTGGGCTCCCATTTCTGGTGCAGGTTATTGTCCGACTTAAGACCAGGAAAGAGCAGGTGTTAATTCTCTGCTGCTAACGCGCCTTATTGCATGTTTTGTGATCTTATCGCCGATCTGGCTGGTCTTTGAGAATGTGGCGAAGTGGTTTTGTTGCAGCTTTTTGCACGGAAAAGCCTACTCTGCATATCATTAGCGTTAGTTGCTGGTGTCATCTGTGGCGATGTTTTTTGCAGGTAAACTGGTGATATTGGCTGTTAGCACCAGCTTGTGAATAGGGTGATACATTTATCGCCACTTTGGCTGCGATAAAGTGCTGATAACTTGGCGATAAGTCCTTGAGAAAATGCCGCTAAAAGTTCTAACACCAATGCAATCAGCAATTGTGCATGTTTTCGTTGCATAAATTAGCATTTTGAAGCCGGAAAGTATTGGCTGTGGTAGTGCCTGTATACACTTTTTAGTTGATGCAGCGCGGGTACAAGTTGCTGAATATGGAAACTGACATTATCCAGGAACTTCATAGGTTCTAATCCCAATGAGTCCGCTCACTTTTAATTTCTTCTGAGGTCTAGAGATAAGACTATTTATTTGGGCAATTCTAGTACATATTTACTGCCTCAAGTAGAAGACCACACTGTTTCGGCAGAAATAGTTACCTCAAGTAATTACTATTTATCTTGCCAGGCATGTCTTGATCTATTTTGTGTGAATTAAGTGATGAAGCACATTGAAAGACAATCATATTTTCCTGCTTTACAGTCCATGAACTAGTGAGAGTCTTCTAGGTGAACTGAGAATCTTCCCAATCATCCCGTCCACTGATAAGTTTCCTAAATTGAATGCATCAAATAACTGGCAGCACCCAAAAAAAGTATGTTTTAAGAATACAAAAGGAAAACGTTTATTTCACCACCAAGTGGCACTCAGAACCTCCTTGTGAAATAGGCAGGGTGGATCCTCCGCTACCTCAAAAAGTGGTATGCCCGGTCAACCACATGGAGCTAGGGCACCATCAGGAAAACATCGATTTTGGTAACTACAGACCTCCATTAGCAAGACCGTGCATGAAGCCAGCAGTTCCCCTCAAAGGCTCATAGGCTCATAAATGTAGAAAACTAGGGAAAAGTAATACCAACAATATTGGTAATAGTTAATCGCATACTTCTGTCATATAAGTTAAATTGTATCCAGTGACTCTGCCCTTCCTCTCACATTTCTGTTTCAATATGTTTATCTAAATCAGTATTTACTCTTAAGAATGTGTTATTATATTTAAATAACATACAGAACAATTTCTCTTTTGTAAAGCACTCCACCTGAACTTAAACTCCACATCTGAGAATACAATACTTGTAACTGGCAGTGGCCCCTGGTGAACAAGTCTGCTTACCCATGGCTTTCTTGATCCAAGAAATTATTAGGGATGCCAATAGAAACAGCTACTTTTAATTTTAAAGAAAAACACTCCTTAGAAATTAGTGGAACATTCTCTGCTCTTTATCAAACATTATCATGCAATAGTCTTTAGGCTAGACTCACTAATAAATCCAGACTCCAGAAATATCATGTTTGTCTCTTGTTAGGCCTGAAACTACACTTCTGCATCATACCAGCACCGAAGACCCCCACTCAGTCACTGTAAAGGTTAGAGCACATTTAAAATTAATCTACCTCAACCAGAATATCCTAAATAGCCACATTTTGAATCACCTAGCAAGGCTGTTTGACCCTTATCCTTCCATTGGTTATCTAATCTCTGACTTGTTACATGAAATTTGGAGGATTAGTCATTCATGTGCAAAAGGTGCAGTGCGGATTTGGGCCCAGGTCCTGGACATGACCAATGCGGGGGAGGGTAAGGGTTAGGTGTCCATGGTGGGGTTGGAGGCTAGGACTGGACAGAGGCCAGGCTCTGCAGACAACCCCCCACTTTTCACAAGCACATTAGGTGTTTGGGTGCAGGACCTGAACAGAGGCTGTGTCCGGCAGGATATTTAGCTGAATATGATTTTAAAAAAATCAGAAATTCATTGAAAAAATGAAAGTTTTAAGTAATGCTGTAGTTACATATGGTAATACAAACTTAGATTACATTAACCACCCCCAGAAATTCCCAGAACATTTCCATATCTAACTATATATATATTCACTGAAAAAAGCTAAAGGTTACAGGGACATTATACTTAGGCTCATATTTCACTTGTACAAAACCATAGAAATTCAGTAGTTATAGTTACCTGAGCCAACTATAACTTACGCCCCTGTGATGCACTGTTTATAACCTCACATATTACATCACCCATGATAAGATCAGTGATATCACTGATGACATCTGAAAAAATGACATCATTGACGACATCATCAAATAAGTGTAAGTGTTTTCTAAGAGTTTATATGTTTTAAATATATATACTAACCTACTTCAAAATTTAGATTAGTATCTTAGGTGTACTAGTAATGAGTGATACTATTTCTAACATATGTGATCTGAATAGCTATGTGACTGTCTGTATCAGTGTGTGACGGGGTGTCTGAGTGCCTGTATGGGTTTGTGAGTGGGTTTATGATTGGTGTATGGGTGAGTGAGTGGGTTTCTGAGTAGCTGTGTGGGTGTGTGAGTAGTTGTGTGAGTGTGTGAGTTTTGGAAGTGGTTGTGCGAGTGTGTGCTTATATGGATGTGGGTGGGTGTGTGAATGGTTGGGTGTGAGTGGTTGTATGGGTTTGTAAGTTGGTATGAGAATGGCTGTATGGTTGTGTGATTGGGTGTGTGAGTTATGGGGGTGTGAGTGGGTGAGTGAGTGGTTGTATGGGTTTGTAACTGGGTGTGTGAGTGGTTGTGTGAGTGTATGTGTCAGTGTGTGAGTGCTTGTGTGGGTGTTTGCATGCCTGTGTAAGTAGTTGTATGGGTTTGTACCTGGGTGTGTGAGTGGTTTTATGAGTGTATGATTGTGTGTGTAAGTATCTGTATAGGTGAGTGAGTGGCTGTGTGAGTGCCTGTATGGACGAGTGAGTGGGTAAGTCAGTGTCTGTATGGGTGAGTGAGTAATGTTATGTTAATTACATTTAATATAGCACATGACTCGCCCTAGGGCATCTCAGTGCTGCCTGCAGTAGCAAGCAAGCATCCACAAGAAAAAAAGATCACTTTAAACTAGGGAAGCTTTCAACAGTTTCCTAAATTGGCAGTAGTTTGTGCAGATGCGGATATGCACAGGAAGTCTGTTGAAATAAAAAGGAGCCAGATAAGAAAAGGCTCTACCACCACATCTAGCCAAACGGATGCGGGGTAAGCTCAACAGGGCTTTGTCGTTAGATCTTAAACTTCTGGTGGGTACATACCGCTTGATTTTCTGTTGGGAATAACTGGGGTCTTTGCCCCTTAAGGCATTATAGGTGAGGTGTCAGACCTTAAAAATGCATCTCTTCCTTACTGTTAGCCAAAGTATAGATTTCAACAAAGAGGTCGACGGAGTTCGAGTCGCAAGATTGACAACAACCCTGGCTGCGGTGTTGTTAACTATTTGTAGTTTGGCCATAAAGGTCTTGTTTGCTGCAGCCAGTAGAGCATTCCCATAGTCTAGCTGATTCACTACCAGGGCCTGAACTAATGTTCTTCAGTTGGGAATCGAAGATAAGGAAAGATTCTGCAGAATAGACGCATAGTGTGATAGCACAAACCAGTGGTAACCAAAATATGCTCTTTCGTGGAAAGGGCTTGGTCAGTTTTTTATCCAAGATTCGCAAACTGTCTGGGAGAAGGGACTAATCCCAATTGAGGGGTTACCACTCCTCTGACCACAGAGTGGTGGCCTTGCCAAAACAGCATGATCTTGGTCTAATCTACGTTCAGCTGCAGACAGTTGTCAGTCATCCAACTAGAGATGGCTAACATTCCCTTCGCAAAGTGATCTTTAGTTATGAGTGCATATGTTAGCGCCTGTATGGATGAGTGACTGCATGTGTAAGTGACTGTATGGGTGTATGAGTGGGTGCGTGAGTGGCTGTATGATTGGGTGTGTCAGTGGCTGTATGGGCGAGTGGGCCATCAATGGCTTTATGGATGTGGGAGCGGGTGTATGAGTAGTTGAATGGGTCTGTAAATGGGTATGTGAGTGCTTATTGGACAGATAAGTGGGTGTATGAGACTTCATGGGGGTGTGAGTGAGTGTGTGAAGGAGTGTGTCGATGATATCTTCAGTGATGTCGCTGACCATTGTCATGAGTGATGTGATCTGATGTGGGCATAAGTTATAGTTAGAGCAGGTAACTATAACTGCTGAATATCTATGGTTTTGTATGAGTGAATTGTGAGCCTAACTAAATCTTCCCTGTAACCTTTGTTTTTTTAGTGGATTTCTAAGTTCTTTAAACATTCTATTTCCTAACTATAACGTACCTGTAACTTTTGTTTTTTTCTGTGAATTTCTAAGGCTTTTTTTTTCAAACTGTTTCCAAATTTTTCTCTATTATTGCAATTCTAATTCTTCACTATGATTCCCCTGTAAATTTTCTTTTTAGAGAATTTCTAAGGTTTCTTAGGGTGGTTGTGAGGTGTCCGAAGTAATATGGTGGTTATATATTTATTTGTATATTTTTTATTTTGGGAGTCGCGGACCGGTCGCGACCTTTCGTGTCAGGGTCAAAACTTCAGATTGCTTTTGGCAGTACTGAAAAAGATAGATAGACAGTTTGAAAGATATGTTCAAGGTAAGTGGTTTACTAATAGTAGTATAATGATAGAAACTTTTTTTACAGGTTGTTTTACTACTTTTTCTGGAGTAGCAGGAGGGCCCGCTCATATTACCGGTGTAGCAGAAGGGTCGCGAATCCAGCACAATTTTGAGAGTAGTAAAACATATATACATACGCTTTTAAAACTGTGTGTAAGGTAAGAGGTTTACTTAGAAAGTATGAAAAGCATTAAGATAGCAGACATTTTTAAGGTTGTTTTAATACATTTTGCTGAGTCACAACATTACTATGATGTAAGAGTGACAGCTTCGCGAATCCCATGTGACACAGAAACAAATGGACTTGATAGGTTGAACACAATTCCATTGTTAAAAGAGGAAAGCCCCACCCATTTATCTCCATCTTTTTGTGTGTCTCTGTTTTTTGACACCTCTGTATTCTGTCTGACAACTACGTTTTTTTTGTGGGTGTTTGTCTCCCTATTTGTTTGTGTCGAAGATGGCATCTGGTCCTGCTCAGAGTTCAGAGGATCATGGCAACTCCTCCCAGGATGATGAATCTGTAAAAGAAAATGAGAATATTGTCTGGACCTTTATTGCAATATGACCAGGAGAGAAGAAGGTGATTGTGTGAAAGGTGACATGCAGAATTTGCAATAAGATCCACTCTAGAGGATCTGAAAAGAAATGCTCCTGCAGCACTTCATCCATGATGAAGCAACTTTGAACCATGCACTCTACATGGATTCAAAGAGCAGAGGGAGAAAGACAAACCAGCTAGCAAACATCTGGTGGAGATGGTGTGCAACCGTACACCTAATCTACTCCTGTGCTGTCTTCAGATCCTCAAGCCAGTGTCCAGTAGTTTGCAGCTGTTGAACAGTTTTGCCTCAAGTGTGAGGCAATAATGAGCATACAGGCGCAATCTATCCCTGCTACTGTTGCCAGCATTAACACTCATAAGTGTTGGTTTTTTTCCCCAATTATTGGTGCAAGTTTTGTGCTTTTCTTTAACAAGCACTCTGTTTCAAATTTTTCTTTCAAGAAACAAAAAAAACATCCAAAAAAACCTCACATCGTTAGAAAATGCTAATTGTTTTTCAAAAAGTAAAATAAAACAGCAGTTCATGTTAGAACTACCAGTTCTAGTTTAATACAGAATAATTATATGTTACATGTATGTTTGTAACAGTGTGAATATGTTTTGTTTTGCGTGTCATTGTGTGACTTAGTGTATAGATGATTGACTGGTTGTGTGAGTAAATGTATGGGTGAATGACAGTGTGTGAGTGGCTACATATGTGAGTGAGTGGGTGCATGAGTCATGTATTTGTGAGTGAGTGGGTGTGTGAGTAGCTGTATGGGTGAGTGAGTATGTGTGTTAGTGGTTGAATGGGTCTGTGAGTGTCTGTATGGGTGAGTGAATGTGTGTGTGAGTATGAGTGGGTGTTAAAGAGTCTGTTTGGCCCTTTGACTGGGTGTGTGAGTAGTTCTATGGGTGAGTGAGTAGGTGTGTGACTGTATGGTTGACTCAGTGGGTGTGTTAGTGGCTGTTCAGGTGCATGAGTGTGTGCAACTGTATAGGTGAGTGAGCGGATGCATTAGTAAAGCATGGGGGAGTGAGTGGGTATGTTGGTGGCTGTATGGGTGAGTGGATGCATGAGCGATGTGTGAGTGCCTGTGTGACTGCTTGCATGGGTGAGTGAGTGGTTGTATGAGTTTCTGTATGGGTGAGTGAGTGGGTGTGTTAGCGATTGTATGGATACGTGTGTGGATGTGTGATGCCCTGTATGGCTTTTGACTGGGTGTGTAAGTGGCTAGTGGTATGGGTCTTTGAATAGGTATGTGACTGCTTGCCTGGACATATGAGTGGGTATATGAGGGGCTGCATGAGGGGTAAGTAGGTAAGTGAAGGTGTGTTGGTAGCTGTATGGGTGAGTGAGTGGATGCATAAGGAGAGTATCGGTGAATAAGTGGGTACATATTTTATTTTATTTTTAGAGTTTTCTATAGCGCGAACCAGACCCAAGGTAGGGTAACAGAGCGCTTTACATAGTGAGCCGGTACGAGGAGCACATTTAGTCAAACATAGCATACAAGAACAACGCATATAAAGTAATAGCATAGCATAATAGAGCTCGGGGTATAAAGTAGAGTAGAAACATTTTCTGAGCAAAGAGAGTCCATTCGAAATTGGGCACATCTTAGCTTCGCATTGTCAATGGACGGAGAGCGTAGACAAGTTTGAGGTTGTGAGCTGGTGTGGTGTTTGTGCTGAATTTTAAGGGAGGAATTTGCTTATCAAGAATGATTTTGCTTCCTTTTTGAAGAGGGGTGTTGAGGCAATTTTTCTGATGGAAAGCGGAAGTGAGTTCCAAATTCTTGGCGCCGCTCCAGAAAATGCTCTGTTGGAGGTTTTAGTCTCGTTGAACAGTGAGGGTTTCAGGAGTAGATTATCTGCGCTCCTAGAATGTCTGTTTCCTCCAGATAGTGTAAGTTTGTGGGCTAGGTACTGGGGGGTGTTGTGGTGTAGTGCCTTGTGAGTGATGCACGCCATCTTTAGGTGAATACGAGCTTCGTAGGGTAGCCAGTTGAGTGCGTTCAGGTGTGGCGATATGTGGTCAAATTTCCTAGATCCTGCTATGAGTCTTGCTGTGGCGTTAAGACGGGCTTTTAGAGGGGCAGTAGAGATTTTGGGAAGCCCTGAGAGGGTAGAACATCCGTACTCCAACCTCGATATGACTAAGGACTGACCTGCAGTTTTGAGGTCTGGGTTCTCGATGAATGGCGTAATTTTTCTGAGATAGCTGAGGTGAAAGCGGGCATTTGTAGCCATCAAGTTGATGTGAGCTTGCATGTTAAGATTCTTATCCAGTGTGATTCCCAGTGATATTGTAGAGTCCACCAACATTGGCCTGCAGTTCAGAGCAGTGATCATTTTGGTCCATTCCTTTACTTCCTGGGAGTTATTGGGGGGAGATTAAAAGAAATTCTGTTTTTTGTGAGTTTAGCTTGAGGAAGTTGTTCGTTAACCATTGGACGTTTTTTTCGAAAGCTAGATTCATTGTCTTTATCTCATCAGTGGAGGTGATCTTAATGTTAAGTTGGGTGTCGTCTGCATACATGTGGTATGAGATGTTCGCCTGCTGTAGTAGATCTGTAAGTGGTTCAGCATATAAGTTGAAGAGTGTGGGGGATAGGGTGGACCCTTGTGGTACTCCTAGTAGGTTGGGTGATGAACGAGAAAGAATCTTGTCAGTCATGAACGTTTGCGTTCTGTTTTCCAGAAAGGATTTGAACCAAAGAAGGACTGAGCCAGATAGACCCATCCTGTTTTCTAGTCTTCTTAGAAGTTTGTCGTGATTGACCGTATCGAAGGTTGATGAGAGGTCGAGCAGGACTAGTAGGCAGGTATCACTGTGGTCAAGAGCTAAGAGGGCGTCGTCAACTATCTGTAGGATGGCTGTTTCTGTGCTAAGGCCAGGTCTGAAACCCGATTGGTGGGTATTCAATAAATTGAAGTTTGTGATGTGTTGATTCAGTTGTTGCTGAACACATTTTTCCAAGACCTTTGCTAGCATAGGAATGTTGGGTATTGGTTGGAAGTTGTTGGGGTCGGAGGAGTTAGCTGTCGTTTTTTTTAGGATAGGTGTGACTTGTCCAGTTTTTAGGCAGTCCAGGATGTGACCTTGTGTTAGCGAGGCATTAACGATTTTGGTCCAGAGAGGGGAGATGATATGATAGATGTGGGACAGGCAATTTGCTGGGACGGGGTTATTGAAGTGGTTGTTGAGTTTGGTAGTCGCTAGAATTTTGGTGATGTCATTGAGATCGTAAAGTTTGAATGTAGACCAGTGAGAGTTATTTTTGGGCAGAGTTTGCTTAGTTGAACCAGGTTGGTGGCTTGAATGATCTTTGGAGTGGCTAAGTTGTTTGGTGCTGTTCTAAGTTCAAGTTGGAGGGAATTTGTTTTTGCTGTGAAAAATGAGGAAAATTCTTCACTATTTAGCTGTGAAGTCGATGATAAGAGTGAGGATTTGGCCAATTTGTTCAATTGTTGTTTCAGAATTTCGAAGAGTTTTTTTGGTCTATTTTTGGCATTCTCTAGCTCTGATTTGAAGAATACTTTGATTGTATGATTTCCTGGCTTTCCGGAGTAATCTAAGATGGAGGGGAGAGGGATGTTGCCTCTATTTCCGTTCCGTTGATCTGAGTTTGCATCTCTCATCATTCAGGGCTCCGCTGAACCATTTGTTTTTATCCTTGTCTGGAATTCTTTTGAGTTTTGGGGGAGCGGCTTGGTCGAAAACTTCGGTCATCATGGAGTTATAGTGAGTAGTGAGGGCATTGACGTCTGTCATGTTATTGGGGGGGTAAGGGCCTTCTCACATTGGGAGGCAAGGTTGTTCCATTTGATGTTCTTTGTTTCTCTTATCCACTGTTTCGGCTTGATTTGTTGTGAGAAAGATTTCTTGTTAACAGATGGAATTTGAAAGGTGATAACGTGATGGTCTGACAAGTCACAGGGGGTAATCGAGATTGATTCAATTGTGTTTTGTTTAGAAATGAGCCAGTCAAGAGTAGCACCCTTTGTGTGAGTAGACTTTAAATTAGCTTGGATCAGGGAATGTTCTGTAAGGAAGGTTTTGAGGGTGCTAACCTGTTTGTCCAGTGGGTTTTCCCAGTGGAGATTGAAATTACCAAGGAATATATGATTGGAATTAGGTGAGGAGTTTGCAGTGATGATTTCCATAAGTTGTTCAGTGAAAATTGTGTTTTGGCCTGGAGGATGGTAGAGTATATGTAGTTTGAGGGAGTGGTTACTTGAAGATTTAACAGAAATCCCAAGGTATTCGCAGGATTCCAGGGGTTCCGAGTGAAATTTTACCATGGTGATGTCAGATCGATGTATACAGGCTAAACCTCCGCCTATTTTGTGTGGTCTATATAATCTGATGATGTTGTAGTCTGGAGGGACAAGGAGGTCTAGGAATGTTGAGGATGATTATATCCATTTTCATGCTAAGGATGAGGTCGGCAATGTCAGAGGCGTGTTTAGGGGCTGAACAGCAATTTAGTAGAAGGCAAGAGATCTGGTTTGAGGAATTCTTTAAAGTGGGCTCCGGGCTGTCGTGGTTCGGGGTTATAGAGTGAAGATTATTCAGGTTGATTCCTCTATGGACTGGATGGGATGTTCTGCATGGGTTGATGGATACTGGGAGGATAGCGTATTCTTCTATGTCTATGATAGGGCAGGAGGGAGTTCCGCAAAGCATTAGCAGTGTTTGTATTTCTTGGTCCGTTATGTAGTTGGAGAGTTTGCGTGTGCGCAAGTGTCGATTGTTTAGAGGCAAGGGGATGGTTTTGTCACGTTTACATCTGTCTCTAGAGAGTTTTGGAGATGTTTAAGGTTAGTAAGAGATTTTTCAGCAAGTTGTAGAATGGTTCTGATTTCAAGAATAACATTTTGTAGGTTCCTGGAGGTGAGGTATGACTGGGATTTGAGTGAATCTTGTTCAATCTGCTGATGTGGTGGGGGAGACCGGATATTGGGTGTTGAGGGAGTCGTACTGCTGCTGGTTCTCCTGGTAGTTCTAGGTGAGGGTGTTAGTGCAATGCGTACTGAGGAGGGAAAGTTGTTGATGCTTCTTTTAGCAGTTCTGGGTGTGGGAAGGGATCGATTTACTACAGGAGAAGAAGGGGTGGTGGGGGTAGTAGTAAGGTCCCAAGAGGTGTTGCGTGAGGTGGTTGAGGGTGTCAGTGTAGTGTGTGATAAGGTGGGTGGGTTGTTGCTTCGTTCATCGGTTCTGGGCGAGGGAAGGGGTCTATGTTCATCAGGAGAGGAAGGGGTGGAGGGGGTAGTAGTAAGGTCCTGAGATGCGCTGCGTGAGGTAGATGGGGTGTCAGTGCAGTGCGTGTCAAGGAGGGAGGGTTGTTGTTGCTTCTTTCCTCAGATCTGTGTGAAGGCTGAGGTCGCTGAAAGGCACTGCGTGAGGTAGAGGAGGGTGACGCAGGCTAAGGACGTAGAGTTGGTGATGCTGCCATCCTTAGGTCTGGGTGAGGGGGGTTCGCTGATCTTCAGGAGTGGAAGGGGAGGTGGGGGTAGTAAGGACTTGAGGAGCGCGGCTTGAGGAGATGGTGTGGGTTTTTAGGGTGATGAAGTATTTGTCGAATAGTTCTAGGTCCTTGTTGGCAGCTTGAATAAGAACGGTGCCATTTTTGTAGGACATTATATTCAATGTGGCTCTGAGGTTCTGCGTGGGTGTCGTTGTAATCCTAGTTCCGTAGGGAATATTTTTATGGTCATGGATGATTAGTAGCTTGTGAAAGGTAGATCGCCATTTGGCTATTTTTCTTGTGAATAATATAATGTTATTGATTATAATGCTTTTTTGGCATTGAAGGAGGGATCCAGGAACAGGGTATCGGGGTTTTTTCTGAGGAGGTTGTGTTTGAAGGTTTTAGAGGCATTTTTTGATAGAGTATGGGGGTATTAAATAGAGTAAGCGCTGTTTCCTTCAGGTATCATGTTTGGTCCAGACATGATGTGAGATTCCTTTGGACAGGGCGAAAGCGACAGTATAATAATAGAAGTTTGAGAGCCGTTACCAGTTGGTTAATGGTGCATCTTAGTAGGTGTTACCATTTGTCATTCAGTTTGGGTATTTCTTTACGCAGATTGACAAAATATATAGATTAGCTGTTACAGGAAGGTTACCGATTAGTGGGAACCAATGCAGAATGGCTGCTATTTTGGTGTTGGTTATATAAGATTTAGCCGTTACAAGATGGCTCCTGAATTAATTTGGAACCATTACAAAGTGGGTGTTGTTTTTGTTGCTGGTTGTAACAGATTTAGCTGTTACAATATGGCTGCAGTATTCGTTGTGGACAAATTTGCGACTGGGTGCTATTTTTTTGGTGCTGAATGTATGAGTGCTGATTGTACAAGATGGTTGCCGTATTAGTTTGGAGCCATTAAAAAAAGGGTGTTGTTTTTGTAGCTGATAGTATCAGATTTACCCATTACAAGATGGCTGCCGTATTGGTTGTGAGCCAATTAGAAATGGGTGCTGTTTTTGGTGCTTACTTGTATGAGAATTAGCGTTACAAGATGGCTGCCCTTTTAGTTGGGGGCCGTTACAAGATGGCCGCTGTTTTCATTGGGTGCTGTTACAAGGTGGCTGATGATAATGGTGGTAGCCGTTACAAGATGGCTGCCAGAATCCTCCATATGTAGTCACTAGGTGACTGTGCAGTCTTTTTTATTTGAGAGGATATCAGGGATTCAGCCATTTTAAAAGCTGGGAAGTGAGGAGGGGTAATGGTTTGTATAAAAATGGCTTCCCTCTGCAGTTAAAGTTTTTTGAGAGAGTGGTTTTCCTTTGCATAACATTCACTATGAGGGATACCAAGTCATCTAAATCAGCATGTTCAGTGCGTGTCTACTCACGTTAAGTCAGGGAGGATTCCTCATTTCGGGGGCCAGGCGCCGGGTTGGGAGGCGCGGGGAGCTCCGTAGAGGTCGCAGTGGAGCCGGTAGTACTCCGGTACTCACGTTTAACCCCGGGGCAACTCTTCACTTTCAGGGGTCCAGGTGCTGAGCTGGGAGGCGCGGTGGGCTCTGTGAAGGCGGCAGGTGAGCCTGTAGTAGATGAATCGCACCCGTGAGAGAGCGGCACTGTGCTTACTGGGCCTGGCTTGGGGCCACTGGTAAGTGGGGCTGCAGGCCGAAGACGGAGGATACTGTCACGGATGGTGTCATCGGAGGCCACGAGAACTCCAAAGACGGAGGATACTGAGGATACTGACGGAAGACGGAGACTGATACTGAAGCCGGAGACTGATACGGAAGACGGATACTGACTCCGAAGATGCAGAATACTGACACGGATGATGTCATCGGGGGCCGCAAGAACTCCAGCATGGGTGAAGGCTCTCTGCGCACATGAAAATTGCGGGGCGCCTTAGACCCGATGTGAAAACAGAGGCCACTGACACAGGCCGCAACGACTCCACCGCGGTGAGGGCCCAGAGCGCAAACGTCCACTGTGTGGGGCCTCGGGCCCGGTGCGAGGAGGCAGGGGGCCGTAGTATAGGTTTTGGCAGCACAGTTAAAAATTCTGACAAATGTGGCCCAGCTCGGTGTCACGTCTGAGGGCAGATGGCACTGTAGCCCTGGGGGACTCCGCAGATGCAGCCCATTCCGCACTGCAGTCCGGGATCCTCAGAGAGAGGCCGGCGCCGAGGGTCGGCGCATCTCGAGTTCTTCGTATTGTGATGTCAGATGGCACCCGGCGAGGAACGTGCCGTCGGTGTCTGCTCTGCTCTTGCAGCCTCAGATGCAGCCTTAACCTGCAACCTCGGGGGGCTCGGCAGATGTAGCCTGTTCTGCACCGCTGTCCGGGATCGTCAGAGCGAGGTCGAAACCGAAGGACGCTGGATCTAGAGTTTTTCGTGCTGCGAAGATACAGAGTTGTTAAAATGTTTCCTTTATCCTTCAAATCTTTGCGTAGTTTCTTGTTTCTTTGCTTATTTTGTTCGATGGGGACGGTGAGATGGGTTAACAGGGATTAAAGCCAATGTCTATCCCTTACCTTAGGAGCTTGTAGGAAGAGCTCCTTCTTTGATCGGCCATGTTGTATATGTCTGTGAGTGGCTGTATGAGTATCTGTGTGAGTGAATGAGATGCTGTGTAAGTAGAGCATGAGTGAGTACAGTATGAGTGAATAAGTGGGTGTGTCAGTGGCTGTATGGATGTGTGAGTGTGTGTGTGACTGTATGGATAAGTGAGTGGATGTGTGCATGCCTGTATAGGTAAGTGAGTGGGTCTGTGATTGGCTGTATGGGTGAGTGAGTGGATGTGTCAGTACCTGTATGGATAGGTGAATGTGTGGATGTATGAGTGGCTGTATAATTGGGTAAGTGGGTATGTGAGTCACTGTATGGGTCAATGAATATGTTTGTGTACATGTATGTATGGTTGAGTGAATGGGTGTACAATTGCCTGCATGGATAGGTGAGTAGGAGTGTGAGTAGTTATATGGGTGAGGAAGTAGTTGCATGAGCAGTGTATGGGTCAGTGAGTGTGTGTATCAGTGATGTATGAGTGATTGACTGGGTGTGTGATTGGCTGTATGGGTTAGTGAGTGACTTTGTGAGTGGCTGCATGGATAAGTAAAAGGGTAAGTGAGTGCATGTAGCAGTGTGTGACTATGTATGTGAAAAGCTGAATCGGTGTATGTAGATGGATCAGTTCCTGTATTATTGTGTTGCTATGTATATACCTTTACATTGTAAGTTTGTTGAACAACATAGAAACAACTAATAAGGCAATCACACTACTGCAGTAGACTGTGCCATTTATCTGCTAAAAAAGAAAAGGAACACAAGTATAAGTTAGTATTATATTTTCCATAATTGCACAATAAACTTAAAAAAAATGAGTCATCTCTTATACTGTAATAGCATCTTATATTATATTAAAGCAATTTATTTTCCCTTTTCTACTTTTCTCAACTTTCATACCTGTTCACCATAAAAGATGTACTGTATCAAGCTTCAGTCTTGAACAGTGTGAAAAAACAACAACCATATACCACAACCAGGGAAGAGGTGTGGCGCTGCAGCCAGGGCGACTGACTCCGGAATCTGGGGATCACGGTTTGATCCCCAGCGCTGGCGGCAGAGTAGCCCAGCACCATGTGACTGTGGGCAATAGCTTGCTTAATCTTCCCGATGGCCCCCAGCACCTAGAGACCCTTACGGGTGATTGTTCACACTTTACAAATGTGGATATTATTATTATATAGGTTCGATGGGGGAAAAAACTGCTCAGTATATCATTGCAATTAACTGACACTATGCATTGCATTCATTATAATTTATTTATCATTTGTTTTACTTACAGTTACTACACTTTTCTAAGCAAACCTATCTTAAAAATATTTGTTTTATAATTATACTTGATACAATATTACTAATAAATATAAATCATACTTGAATTTTGCAAATCCTTTTGAAAACATCACCTCTAGTATGTTGAATGATATCTAAAATGCTGATTATCCATGTAGACATAACCCCATAAATTATTTTGTTTCCACAAATAGTACACAGAAGTTTGGTTGAAGAAACAAAAGGTGACAATTTTGTAGTTTGAAAGGCAGATTTGGTATCAATTTAACGTTCCTGTGATTGCATTGAGTCCTTCCAGTTTCACTCTGTAATCAGTCAGTATAGTATCCAGTTGGTATATTAACTCATTTGTAGAAGATAAAAGCACTCTTGAATTTTGGAGAATTTTTGAAAGACGTCACCCCTGATAGGCTGAATGATGTAAAGAACACTGATGATCTAAGTAGAAGAAAGACTGCACATTACTTTTTTTCCAGAAATACTCAAAGAACTTTGGTTGAAGAAACAAAAGGTAAACATTTTGTAGTTTGAAAGGAAGTTTTGGTTTGAACATAAGGTAGCTGTCATTGCATTCCGTCCATCCACTTCCGCTGTTTAAATAGACAGTTTAATGTCCAGATGTTATATTAACCCCTTCATGAATGATGATAGTTATAGCAGCATAAGTTGTTCCCAAAATTGATATGTGTCCTGCTTTGAAGTTGGTAATTTTGGTTTCAAATGTAGATCCATCTGTTCTGTATCATTGCAGCATTAATATAAGGTATTTTCCACTTTTTTGTATTTGTAATGTTGCCATAACATCTGCTCTACAATTTAGGCAGGTCACATTTTGGTTAGCTATATTAATCAATCTATCAAAAGGCACAGTTTTGCAATCCGGTAGTGTTGAGTACAGAAATCTCTCAGAATGTATTTGAGTGGTGTGGGAATATACAGTGACTGGCTTAGTGGACAAATGCATCCACTGCAGGGGCCATTTTTCGACCTCATGGTCGCAGGTTCAAATCCGGGCAGTACCACTCAGCCTCTCATACTTTGTGAGGTCAATAAAATGAGTACCGTTAAGTTGTGTAACATAATAAACATCTGTTATTCAGTGCCAAGATACCTAATTGCGTATGAACATTTGCTTTACAAATACACATGTTGAGGACTGGTATAAGTGGTAGATGTAAAAGAGCAATCTTCACAGCCATGGTTCCATATGTAACTCAGTCCAAATAAGTAATCTATGTTTATTTCTTCTTCTTATAAAGCTCCAAACAGAATAATTATAAATGCCTGTGCATCTTGGTGAGTGTTTTGAGTAAATGGTACTGATCCACTACTATATCTACTAGATTTCAAATGCCTGAAGCACAATGCATTATAGAACTATCAGTAAGTAAATGTTGTTGCCAAGCCCAGAGTGCAGAACATAATTTCTTCTGTGCTTTGTGTTTTATTACATTTATAAGACGTGGTAGATGAAATATTCCATTGAGTACAACATTTGCATAGCAGTTGACCCCAGAAGTGTTTGGCAACTGGTAATCTACAATAACTCCCTCATTCGCCAGTTTTCTCTTCTTAACATCTTCCTTGTCGACCTTTTTTTCAGCAACATCTTTAGATTCTTTAGTGAGCCTCTGATTTGGAACGATTTATGTTTTTTCAAAAATGGGATACTGTCTTTAATGAAGAGCATACACACTTCTTAACCAATTGTATTCTGTGACACTACTTGCATCGGCATTAACTTTACTGTCATCAAAATCACCCAAAAACAAACCAGACAGTGTTCTTACACGAGACAATGCAACATACACCACACCATCTTTAAAACCAGTACTATCAATATTAATAAAAGCTGCTTCTACACTTAAACCTTCAAATGTATGGATATTTACAGCGTGCACTAGAGACACTGGGAACTGCTTTTGAAGGACATATCAGTATTTTACAAGCATAAACTGTACTACACATCAGCCTATCTGCTTCTAGCCATCAATTTGATCAAATTTCATGGCTAAGTATTTAACCTCATCCTTATTAGGAAAATGAATGAAATCAATAACTTTACCCATAGCACCATGTACTAATCCTTCCTTAACTCTTAAATTTCTACGTAAAATTACTTTACAGGTTTTGCACGTGTGCAAACACTTTTCTAAACCTGCAGTCTTGGATATAGATTTCTCCAAAGAATATTCCATTTTGTCAATAGCTGTAAGTTTCAAAATGTCTTCTTTCTCCAATTTTAGTAATTGTTCATTAGAATTGGAGCACTCTTGAAGTGCAGGCATTAAACAGACTATAAATATGCCTTCTTCAATTAAATTGAACATGAGCATTGCTACAGTGTTCTTAGAGGAGCAAAGTTTGCTGATAAACCAACTTTCTAAAATAGGTTTCCCCTCCTTTTTCAGAATTCCTACTCTAAAATCCTGCAGAATATTTCCATTTTACATTTTGGATTTTTGATGGATATTCCTCAGTAGTTCCTTGTATTTGAAGTTTAGCCAAATGTTTACATTGCCGATACTTCCAAAAGAATTCTAAGTTTCATCATGCAGTGTCTTGAAAAGAAACAGTCCTTTGACAGTGGTAAGTTGCAGTAGATAACCAAAGACAATTAAATGCTTTCCTCCAATGACAGTACTTCTCAAATCTATGAGTTTGAAAGCGTAGAACTTGTTGTCTCAAGCCCTCTTCACCATTGTCTTTTGGGATGGTGCATGTGAAATACTGTTCTATAACAGACAAGACAGACTCATCACTGTCTGTTCCAAATTTCAGTGCATCTTTTATCCATAACAGCATGTGAATATGAGGAGCACCTCTTGCTGGCATTCTTTTCACCAAAAGACCCAGTTGCTTTACCTAGAGGAGGATTTCGTTTGTTGCAGATAAAAGACATCATAGCTTGAAAGTTAAAATATCTGCAAACATTAGCAGGATCCAAGGAGCAAGTTTATTTGGCTGTCTTCACTTTGATGATTTTAATGTTACAGCTTGCTTCTCTCAAACATTCAAGCTGGTCATCCCAGGCATACTCAGCACAACTGAGTGTCAGAAACCAGTAGGTGCACCTACATTTCTCAACAGACATTTCAGTTTTCCATGATGATGATACCAATATTCATAGGTGTAACGTTGGCACGCCATCAAATTAATCAAGTGGTACTCCAAATTTACATCCTTTCCATGAACTTTGTCAATGAATTCCTTTGCAGAGAGATTTTGAAGATTAAATCCAATCTTGAGTATATGGTTATCAGCATATGAAAGTCTAGACAAGTCACTCTCAAACAGAAGATGGAATATGTAGGGAATACACTGCCGAAACCTAGGATCCTCTGAGTATAATCTGGTTAACCAATATTCAGCAGCTGATATCTGTAGAATGAGTGGCTACCTCCTCCACTGGGAAACAGTTGTGGAAAAAAGCGAGCTTCTAAACCTTTCTCCCACACATTCATGGGAACTTCTTTTGCTTGCTTCATTTGAAAGAAGTCAATAGCATCATCACTTTTTAGGTCTCGCATGACCCAGCGCATGCGCTGGTCTGGCGAGACTTATTGAGAGGGCTCCAAAAAGTGCTACCAGGCCAGCCTAGACCTACAGTGCATGTGCGTGGGCGCGAGTGCCGCGCTTGACTACGATTACTTTCACTTTCGCGGCCGCACGGCCGCTTGGCATAGCCAATAGGTCTAGCTTTTGGGACCTTATAGGTATTTAGTTATGCAACTGTTGCAATGCTAAACACTTATAAGGTCCCAAAGGCGAGACCTATTGCCTATGCCAATGCTTGTTCTATTTAGAATGGAGAGGATGGATGCTGTAGTGTTTGTAAATCTCTTCTGATTTGGATTGATCTACTTTTTCAATCTGTCTACTTGATGGCAATGCCTCATCTTCGATATATCTCACATCCCGAACAACTTCAACATTTTTATAATAAATATTATTTTGTGCCAGCTCTAATGTCAAATCTTTTACTTTGCTAACATCCACTAACTCTTGACATATTGTTTTATTCTTCGTAGACACAACATTTACTAGAACGATAAGTGATTCATGATCATCTCTGTGTACACCAACAGTTTCAATATTCTTTTTAAAATCTAAAGATAAGTAGACAACTCTTCATTTAAGGCCTTTCTGAAGGTCAGTTTGTGGCAACCTCCCTGTCTTTGTCTCTACGCAAACTATAGCCTGAAATGGGTGTACATATTGTATGATAATTGGGTCATAAACATTTAACTCTCATAGTTCTTGTGGAATGGATATTAATTCTAACGAGTTATGTACTGCTCTGGCTGGCATTTTGTTTTCTTCTAACTTATCAAAGCAGTACTTACATAACATTTACTGTGTGGACAACTGAAACTGTTCTGCAAATAAATAAACAGTTAATTCTTGCCACTTATCACTGTTTTCCTGTTCATATTTTGAGAATACTACTTCATTGCGAGTTTTGCTTTTTTGTAGTGAGTGCATCAGCAACAAATATAAACACAGTTCGGTTTCTCAGAAGAAACTGTGTTAAACTTTGTAATCTCTTCTATAAAGTTATCTACACTAATACCTGTCCTCTGTCCCTCTACACCTGCACATTCCAACTCATCATTTTCTGTAAACTCCAGTTCAGGACCAAAGAAATGAAGCTGAACATCGTCACAAGCGTTTTCTACCTTTGCTACTGTGCCATGGAAAAAAAACTCTATTCACTTTTGATAAACATTATGCAGGAGATTTCACATATTATAGTAACTAACACATTTTAGCATTTTAGTGTGGTGAACAGCTAACATTCTGAAATGATGGAAGGTGCTTTGGCACACTTTCTTTGATGGACATGCTAGTGAATCTCCCTGTAAATGACTATACTTCCGTACTTTGCATGCATCTAATCTAATCTAAATCTAAATCTAAAACAATTTTCTGTTTTAAACTTCTGCATGGACACTCACATAGGAAAGTTCTCAATATATCAATTGATTACTGGCGGCCACTACAACTACTGCTACAGTTCTACTTGTATACAGGGGACTGTCTACAAACCTCTTCAGCTATCACTTCTTCAACATTTCTAGAAACAATCTCTTCTTTTGGGATGGTTGTACCATCCTTCACCTCATAACATTTGCCACTTGTTTTAATGCATGCACCTCTAAAGATTTTACAAAAATTAGATTTATTCACAATTTGGTTTTTTTCCTGGCTTTTTCTTTTAATACACAATGCATTCTCTTTGATACTAAGATAAAAAGTTCTCACTTCAAGGCAAATGCTTTATCTACTGCAAGTTCCATATATTCTTTTTGTATGTAAGCTGCTCAATTTCTCATATACTGCTTTAGATGTCTTACCAAATTTTGTATGACCCTATTTCTACACATTCTTATTCGTATGTCTTGTACTGTTTCTGCCTTGCTGTCAGATGAGTTGTTTTTTGTTGAAAATGTTCCACTTTGAACATAATTTCTGAGTTGTTGGTGAAGTTTCCTTTTTGTTCACATCATTTTCCACAGTTTTCATATTTTTTACTACTGGTTTAAGAAACTGCTCAGTTCTCTTACCAGCATGCTGTTTCTTTTGTGCTTTTCTCCTCTGTTACTTTCTTGTCATCTTACATTCTTTTCTTTCAACCCAAGTAGATATCTGTAAACAATAGTACAAATTGTACGTTCCATACTTCATTCAACTAAAATAGTACATATATCATTATATCAGTCTTTCATAGCATATGAGAGCTGAGTGTATCAATCCCTCTGTGAGTTTTTCTTTGGATATGTAAGTAACTATATCAGCATATGACTAGTACTCTTATCCACTCCATGGGTCTTAATATACGTTTGTAAGTGGCTGTATGCATTTTTATTACTGGCTGACTGAGTGCGCTTTGGGGTATGCAACTATGTGTGCAACTGGCTCCTTACTGTTAGATAAATAAGTGCTGTGTAGTTGTGTGAGTGAATCTACAAGTGCCTTTGTCACTGTCTGACAGGGTGTATTAGTGCCTCTATCCTTTAATACATAGGTATATGAGTTCCAGTATGATTTGGAGACTGGATTTATAACTGGAAATAAGGCATGTCTTATCTTTAAAACAAATAACTCCTTGCCCTTCGTCCTACGTACTGCCTACCTTAGTGGTGGCATATACGCAGTAGAAGAGGACTTTTAGGCTTAGCAATGTGTTTTGAATATCAATTCGGCATAGCAGGAAAACTGCTTACACAGGCTTTATAGTAGCAGGCCCGTGACATCTTTAAAGCACTACCAGTATGGATGGTTGACAAGTTAGTGTTAGTTATTCAGTACATATCTATGAGTCTCTTGGTCCCTATGTGGGGGTGGCATTGGGTATGTAAGGTAGCATGTTGGTATATGTCTAGCTCTCTTAGTTACTCTATGGGTCTCTAAATGTGTATGTAAGAGGTTTAATGAATTGCTTACTGGCTGCTTTGGCGAGTTTTGGGATATTCAACTCTGTGTGCAACTCCCTCCATTACTTCTGGATGACCAAGAAATGTATGTGTGTATGAGTGGATGTTTAATTTTCTCTGTCACTGTCTGATTGGATGTATTAATGGCTAAATCCTTTTGTACATAGGTATGTGAGTTCCAGCATGGGTGGGATACTAGATGTATAACTGGACATATGGCTCTGTAAGTGTGCATGTAACTCAATGAAACTTCAAAGAACATGTTATCTTTTAAGCAAATAACTCCCTACCCTATGGCCTACATAGAGCTTACCATAGGAATGACTTACATTTAGTAGAAGAGGGGTTTAAGGATTAGCAACATGTTTTGAAAGTCAAGTCTGCCATGGAAGGAACACTACATACATAGGTTTTTCTGCAGCAGGCCTGGGACATATTTAAATGCCTACTTGTCTTGATGGGTGACTTAGTGTTAGTTATTCATTACATATCTAAATAAGTATCTTAGTCCCTATGTGGGTGTGTCTTTGGATATGTAAATAAGTATGTTGGTATATGCCTGGCTCTCTTAGTTACTCTATGGGTCTCTAAATGTGTATGTAAGTGGTTTCATGGATTGCTTATTGGTGGTCTTAGTGGGTTTTAGGGTATTTGACTGTGTGGGCAACTCCTTCTATTAATACTGGATACATAAGAGATGTATGTGTAAGTGAATGTGACATGCCTATGTTACTGTAATCACAAGGGAACTCCACAGTGTGTGGAGAAGGGAACAAGAGGCGTGGGGTTCTAGGAGCTAGCAGCCTCCACTACTAAATGTTTACCACAAAAAGCTGCTCCTAATGAGAATCCCTATTACAGTTACAAAAACATTGTGAGTGAAGGCATCTCACAAAAAGTGACGGACTGGCCTCACACACCACCTGGTGTCATGCTTCATCATTGGCCAGTCCTCGCCCTCTAAAACCTTCCTTTGATGGAGGGCGGACATACACCTGACAACAGGGATGCACTTCTAAACTATTGAGTGGGGGCCCGTGAAAATGTGTGTGAGGTTAAAAATCATTATAGTTATCAGAAAATCAATTTTAATGTGGCTAATAACTATATGATACTAAAAACATTGGACGGTGAGTGGGGTGTCTAGTGTCCCCTAACCGTCTCGTGAGTGGTCAACATGTTTCTGCCGTGTCGGCGCAGGTGGGTCCAAGGCATTCATCAGGACCTAAGTGTAAACAGGGGGACTCCGTTCTTACCAACTGGTGGAAAGAAATGACCACTGTGCGGGTGTGGCAAAGGTCACTATCCACTAAATAACCGGCTTCCAAACGTCAAGCCTAGAGAAAGAGCGATAAATATCATACATTTTTGTAACAGTAGGAATGGGTCAAGAGAACAATTAAAAGCATTGAGAAACAGCGCATGCGTAGGTTTCTATAAGTGAGTGACTATTCACGTGACTTGTGACACTCTATGTGTGTACACAGAAACAGGTAATTGGAAGTGCAAGGTGGCTCTCATAAATCTTACCCTGATAGCAAAAACTAATTGCCCGATGGGGGGAGGGGAGGGGAAACTCCTGCTCGTTCTGGAAGGAAAAAAATGTAAACCACAAACTGCATGAATAAACGTATTGGAGGAAGACCTCCAACCATATATGCAACACACACTCATTCGCACAAGAATGGATCAATGGATCCTGGTGTATCACTCGGCTCAGTCACACTCTTACTGTCTCAGGAAAGTATCCCTCGTGCGTCCTAGGTAGCTGCTCCCGGTCCTCCCGAATGTTGAAGTGGGGGAATGGGACCGGCACTTATATAGTGCAGCCGTGTGGTTAATTAGTAGTGGTGGTGTGGAATTAACCGAGAGAGGGCCTCCCGGTGTGTCGCTTCCGATATCACAAGCGGACATGGATCACATGAATGCCGGTAAATGCCTGATTTAAAGATGGCGGAAGCGCGTGTCCAATGGTGTGGCTAATGGATCGGGATATGCCCAAATAAGGAGTGACACAGGCATGACGGAGCAGGGAGGAGAAGAGTGACTGGCTGGGGGTGCGTTCCACGGTGTGGGTATCCCATGTGGGTTAGGGATATGGGGCGTGGTTAAACGTGAGGGGGTAGCGCACAAGAGTGTGTTTGGTTGCCCGGGTGATGCGGCGGCATCAGAAGCTAAAAATGTGTCCGGGTTCGGACTGGGACATGCGGTAAAGATGTTGTCTAAAAGAAAAAAGAAGATGGTGTAAAGAAGCCACATACTCATAGTTGTAATGGGTATATTAAAAGCGCATGTGCACATGGTCAGTGATGTAACTGCAATGAGTGGTAGTGTCATGCGGCCAACTATGGGATTTTGGCGTCTTGTGGAGTGTCCAAGGTGACGCGATAGAATCGAGGATAATGGGAGGTCTGAAGTCATGTTTTTAGAATTGGTGTATGCTATCAGGTGTTTTTAGAATTGGTGTATGCTATCAGGTGTAAAAAAACAAACACTAAATTGACACGTCATTTTGCCGAAAGAAATCATAATGACACAGACCTACGATGGACCATTCTTGAGGTGATGAATAAAAGCAAATTTGACCTCTCAAAAGCCCTACTCGTGAGGGCACAATGATGGGTCTATCGCCTGCGGTCCCACGAGAAGGGCCTCAACGATGACATCCCGTGGCTACAATTGGGATGATGATACTGGTCTAAGATGTACACATCTCACGACCATACCTGCCTGCCTCCTCATAAGTTTGTATTTAGAGTGGTCCCAGTATGACCTCTTCCCCTAAAAAACTGGCGCCACAACGCATTCGATCTATTGATATCCAACCCAATGAACTAGGGGCACATATCTCCTTCACTGCCCCCTATGTATAATGCAACGTTAAATCACACAATGGTCCCACCGCCCAACAACACCCGTGACATACCTGCTCTGGGCCTCCCACTGTGTGTATTTTCCTGACAGTTGCTACTTCACTGCTCATACTTGACGTTTAGCTCAGCCCAGTGACTTTGAGATCAGCAGTGACCACGCTCTTTTATTATACACCAATTCTAAAAACATGACTTCAGACCTCCCATTATCCTCAACACTATCGCGCCACCTTGGACACTCCACAAGACGCCAAAATACCATAGCTGGCCGCATGACACCACCACTCATTGCAGTTACATCACTGACCATATGCACATGCGCTTTTAATATACCCATTACAACTATGAGTATGTGGCTTCTTTACACCATCTTCTTTTAGACAACTGTGACAATTTTTACCGCATGTCCCAGTCCGAACCCGGACACATTTTTAGCTTCTGATGCCGCCGCATCACCCGGGCAACCAAACACGCTCTCGCGCACTACGCCCACACGTTTAACCACGCCCCATATCCCTAACCCACATGGGATACCCACACCGTGAAACGCACCCCCAGCCAGTCACGCTTCTCCTCCCTGCTCCGTCATGCCTGTGTCACTCCTTATTTGGGCATATCCCGATCCATTAGCCACACCATTGGACGCGCCCTTCAGGCATTCCTGTCCGCTCTGTGTAAGTGCACCGGCCTGCCCATATCTCGGCGATGAACAATCCAGGCGATTATCAAAGACTATGTTAATATCGCCCCCTATTATCAGTTGACGATCAGGTGAGATAGATAGATCCATCACTGCTCGCTGCAGGAACGATTCCTGCCCTTCGTTTGGTGCATATGGAGAGCGGGTAGTGTAGAATTGAGTGCCTACAGTGACTGAGTAGGCCAGGAATCTCTGTTTGATCTCGGCCCGCTTCTTACCCACTTTGCCCCTAAAAGTACAAGAATTGCAACGCCCCTCTGTCTTGGTAGAGTTGGAGGAGAAGTATTGCTGCGGGAAAGCCCTCTATCTGAGCCTGTGCGCGTCCCTATGCAGTAGGGGGGTCTCCTGCAGGAGGCATATCTGAGCTCCGGAATGTTCTAAATAAGATAGTACAGCTCTTCGCTTGATTGGATTATTCAACCCCCTTACATTCAGTGAAAGAAGTTTAATGTTAGCCATTGTCGTAATGTGTCATACAAGCAGAGCTGTTCAGGAGACCACCACCCCTCGGGAGCCTCCTCCTCAACCATGTACCCAAGGGACCCAGATGATTCATCCATTAGGAGGTTGCAGCAACAATTAGGACCGTAGATCTGTGGAGCCCGTGAGGAAGAATAAACTGTGAGAGAAAGACATAGACCCCAACAAGTAAACTTACAAAACAAAAGTCCAACATCATGGGGTAAACTATGGTCCAGAGCCAGGCTCCAAAGGGAAGTAACAATGAGCGGGTACCTGTGGCTAGTGTCTCCCCGCCCTCACCCACCCCAGACCCCTCAGATCTTGACAAGAAGTCAGAAGGAGGTCGTCTATCAACAGCTACTGTGTCCTTTCCCCTTTACCACATTTATTCACTGGGGGAGTCCTTTGTGTCTCCAAGACTGCTTGCCGTTCTTTATCCATGGTGGCCTGATCAGGGTGTAGTGCACTTGCCGGAGGTTTAATCGTAGTCCACCCATGACCCCTGCGCCGATTTATGCTGACCTTGCTTTGTTGTGGGCCTTCCTCAAAAGGGACCTCTATGTTCAGTAATCTAAGTAATCTACAGGCCTCTACCACCGACCGGAGCTGTCGGAGTTCACCGTTGTAGGAGAATATTAGTCTGAAGCGGTGGCCCCATGCATAAGAAATGCCAGCTGATCTCAGGTGCGTAGTGACTGGTCGGAAAGCTGTTCATTTCAGCAATGTGGAGGCAGCCAAGTCCTGACATAGGATCCGTTTCTGGCACTTGTACTTGAATGTGGGGTCATCTCTGGCGGCGCGTAAGATCTCTTTCAGGTGATAGTCATGTTCACATGTTAGGTTGTCTGCCAGAGGAGCCGGGGCCGACCTCCGAGGGCCTACTCTGTGTGTGCGGTCTAGCTTAATGCGAAAGTCCTCCAGCCACCCCAGTAGCATAAGAAAGAGATCCGTCACCATGGCCTCTATATTAGTGCCTCTAATGCAAATATTATTTCACCTAGACCAGTTCTCAAGGTCCTCTGTGTGTGCCTGAAGGTCTAGGTTTTGCTCTCTCAGGCGGATGACTTCCTGTTGCAGGCCCTTGATCTCCTCTGCCCTGCTTGTCTCTTGATCCTCCAGCGCATTAACTCTCTCCCCTATTGAGTCTATGTCTTGGCGTACCTCCCTGAGGTCTGCCAAGAAGTTATGTTTTGATGGTGGTGAGGTTCTCCCAGAGGGAAGCAAAGGGGGACTCCAGGAAAGAGCGACTGACAAGGTCGCCCCTCACCTGCTACCTGTGTCCTCCAGGGGTGCCACGCCAGTCCTCCGCGCGGCCACCCATGAGTCTCCTCCGCCTCCGACTGGGTCCGGGCTCACGATCCCGCAGTTGTTCTCTGCTGCCGCGAAGTACAACCCCCAGTTATGTGCTTCCCTGGTTGCTGCAGTGATAGAGGGAGGTTTCCCCGCTGGATTCCACCTCCTCCGGGCCCCAGCTCAGTACTCATTTCTCGGGGCCCAGACAGGTGAGAGCTGAGAGACGAAGGACGGCATCCTACCGCTCCGCCATCTTGGCCACGCCCCATGTCTCATCTTTTAAACAGTAAGTTCCTGCACTATGACCTATACACTGCCTCCCTTCTGGATGCTTTATAGTTAGTAGAAAAGAGGTTTAGGGCTTAGCAATGTGTTTAGAATGTCAAGTCAGACTAGCAGGAAAACCGCATACACAGGCTCTAAAGTAGCAGGCCCAAGGCATGTTTAAAGTTCTCCTTGTTGTGAGGGATAAAAAAGGTAGATTTCCCGTATATAAGGAGTATCGGACCTATATTATGTTAGCATGATGCATCACTACGTTTTGGGCCCTTGCCTGTCGCGGGTACTTGGGCCTCCCACACAAGTGAGGCACCAATTTTACCGGGAGACCCAGGGGAACGCTGGGAGGTGGAAAATTTGAGTGAGCCCGGTGATGCCACAACTTTGCCACACAAAAAAGTGTGAAAAAAGTGATTTTTTCAGCTAAAATTGAGGTTTGCAGGGGATTCTGGGTAAGGAAACGTTGGGGGATCCACACAAGCCATACCTCCCTGGAAGCCCCCGGGTGTCTAGTTTTCAGAAATGTATGGGTTTGGTAGGTTTCCCTAGATGGCCGCCGAGCATCGGGCCAAAAACCCAGGTGACCCCCCTTGCAAAACCAGGTGGTTTTAAGATAGGCAATTTTGATGTCACCTCACTACGTTTTGGGCCCTTGCCTGTTGCGGGTACTTAGGCCTCCCACACAAGTGAGGCACCATTTTTACCGGGAGACCCAGGGGAATGCTGGGAGGTGGGAAATTTGAGTGAGCCCGGTGATTCCACAACTTTCCCACACAAAAATGTGTGAAAAAAGTGATTTTTTCAGCTAAAATTGAGGTTTGCAGGGGATTCTGGGTAAGGAAACGTTGGGGGATCCACGCAAGCCATACCTCCCTGGAAGCCCCCGGGTGTCTAGTTTTCAGAAGTGTATGGGTTTGGTAGGTTTCCCTAGATGGCCGCCGAGCACCGGGCCAAAAACCCAAGTGACCCCCCTTGCAAAACCAGGTGGTTTTGAGATAGGCAATTTTGATGTTACCTCACTACGTTTTGCGCCGTTTCCTGTTGCGGGCACTAGGCCAACCCACACAAGTGAGGTACCGTTTTTAGGTCTCGGCTAGCGAAGGCTGCGCTTGCGCAGTCTCGCTCGCGAGACATAATTACTTGGAGAAGAGGGGCTTGAACCCGCCCCTCTTCTCCCCTGTTCTCCATTGGCTGGCCTTTTGAATGCTGGCCAGCCATTGGAGAAGAGGTCCGTCACTCCGAACAGGCCCCGTCCTTTTTGGATTCGGGGGGCGTGTTTTTTTCAACTTTTCTAATTATCTCCTCCAGCCAATGGCAAGAGGAGAGAAAAGCAAAACACGCCCCTGAATCCGGAAACGCCGCTGCCTTTCTCCGAGGCATTTCTGCTTCGCCTCCGAGAAAGGCAGTGGTGTGCTTGTCTCCTTTAGCCTTGTTTCACTTTCTCTGGAATTAAAAATTGCCCAAACTAGGCACAATTTGAGAGAAAGCCGCATCACCCAAGCACGGTCAGTCTCGGTGTGCTCCGGTCACAGTGAGGCAGCGACAACCTGAGCCGATTATTCCTTCGCAACTGTCCGTGGTTTCATATATACGTGGTTGACCAACCAACGGGAAAACGGATGAGCGCGGCGTGATTGGCAGATGTGCTCTTATTGGTGATTCCTATGTTTCTAATACCGCTTTAAGACACTCGCCTACGCGCCATTCATAAAAACGTTTACACTTCCTGCACGGAAGATCTTGGAAAGTAGCCAATTTGATGTAAATCGAACTCGAAAGTTCACTGGTCATTGCAATAAAAAACGGACCTGGCAACGGAAGTCGCTTTTAAGGCTAGTTTTGGATGCATTTACAATAAAGGTCGCTTCAGGTCAATATGAACATAATCAGAACCAGATATGTGTTTTAAAATAAATAAAGGTCACACCTCTTCAGATTGTTTTAACGAGCACTTGTTTGTACAGTAAATGCTAATCTGTGCACACATTGTTTAAACCAGGCTTCGCTGTTACACAAACATGCCAATCGTAGAAATGTATATTCTTCATGAAGAAACTTGCGGGTTATTGTTAGTGGACACACCACAGAACATAACAGTTACAACCACATTTTCAAGATGGTCACTTATTTTTGCCCTGTGCACGGAACTTCCCTGGGTTCCCTTTCCCTTTTGATCACAGCCAGCGTGTTTCATTTTGGCAGTGGTGAGCAGATTTCTTCAAGCAGACCAGATTGATGTCTTCACCAGTTATGGTCACTTTAGGGTCAGTCAGTTTTTATGTGACCTGTAAGCAGCGATCAACCGATATGCGCGTCCAGAGACATTTTGACTGACTTTATGATGGCCACCACCAAACAGAAACCACATAAGCCCAGCAGGCAAGGTTACTTCTAAAACACGTATGTATAAACACATAACTTAGAGTATCCCACCCTTCCCTCCTATTTCCAAACGTCATCCCTGACAAGTATAATTTTTTTGAATAACGAAAATAAACATCACCGTCTAGCCTCTATGAATGATTTATGGGACAAGAACGCAAGCATATTAAGCGCCGACAAATAGGACAACACGTAAAAAGGTACGGGAGGTGGGGCGTGTCTCAGTTGTGTACTACGCCCTTCGCGGAGAGACCAACGCGAGGTGCAGGCACGCGTGACAAAGGTGCTGAGAAAGGTGGCGGGTTTAAGGTTCCCATGCTGCGCTCGTGCATTTACACACAGTGCGGGGAGGGGCCAGAAGAAGGAGGGAACGCGGTGGCTGTCACAGAGGGGAAGCGAAGGCCTCTGCTCCAGAGGAAGAAGGGGGAACTTGCGCGCGCACAGAGCATGAGTCACTTTCCTCCATCGCCTAACCATTGATTCCTCCGCCCCCAGCCCCTTCAACCTCCGGGCTCAGCAACGATACATGGACGCCTCGGACCGGCAGCATCAGCGGCCTAGTGCGCGGTGAGTTGTTTCGCTAAGCGCGTCTTTGCGCCTCTTTAGGGAGACCGACTTCCAGGCACATACTCTCCCATCAGTTCCTTGAGGGGGTTGTGGCGGGGGGATATGTTTGTTGACCACGCTGGAGTGCAATCTTCTTTATACAGTTAATCTTGTATTATTTATATTTCTGCCCGTTTGAAGGCCCGTATTCCTGGTATATACTGCTTATTCAATGACTCCAGGGGGCTCCACCCGCAACCCCTTTAGGAGGAGCTTAGAGCGTGGGCGTTCAGTGTGACTTCTGTTTGTTTGAAATGCGAAAGAGTGGTCAGTCTTTGGAGGAAAGCAATCGGGGTGGAGGGTTGCGTACACGGTACGTGGTCGGGAAGTCTACATTGTTTTAGTGGGAAACGGAGCCTTTATTTCTTCTCCCTTCAGGGAAGTGGGAGGATGGACCGTACTGCCCCGGCCTCAGCAGTTTAGTGTGGGCTGTTTTCCACATCCTTAAAGTTGCTCACAGATGTAGCGCCGAAAGGCGGGCCAATTTTCCACATTACTATACCAGTGAGGAAGCGCCAAACTCGACTCATCAGATTATATAGTCTTTAGGTCTGGTTAACTGGTACACTTAGCCTTCAGATAATCTTGATTAATGCCATGCTTTCTAAATATATGAATCGTGATGGATATCTCCTGGCGATCCATAGTCTGATCATCGCTGTTTTTCTGTTGCTCTTTATCCGTTATGATGGCATTCATTTTTACTGCTACACAGGTAATGTTCTTTAACTGTGGGGTGGTGGCGACAGAGCTGTTTCAGTAATGTATGAATTATGTTGCTGACCTTGGAGCCAGTCTTTAACCGAATCTGTTGCCCCCTAACCTTCATATACGTTGAGCGATGGCCAACTAACGTTTTTCACTTTTTAGGTCTCGGCTCCAAGGCTGCGCTTGCAATGCATTAAAGCAGCAAGTCACGATAGAGTTCCGATAAAAAAAGTTCACACAAGGTTGCATTTCATTTATTCCAGGACAGTGAAAGGTTTTAACGCAGCCATGTGTTGGCCTGAGGTACTACTAATTCTATAGAGATCGAATACTTCTATTGGACCATCAGAAATCACATTCGATTAATTTCACGTCCAATTGTAGAATTATTGCCAAGGCACCTTGCACTGAATAAACAGATACTGTCAACACTAACGGCATAAAGAACGATCAACAATGCGGCTGTTAGATTGGCTGTTAAAATTGTCAATGTGGTGTAAAAACAATACATTTTGTGATTTAAAATCGGGTATACTTTATACCATCAACTAATGCAATGTAAGTGTTCTAAAAACCCAGACTGAACGCCACCTTTGTGTACTACCTACCACTTAAAATCTAAGTTATTACAATGCAAGTCAGTGACCATATACAACCCGTATTACAAAACAAGCATTTACAATGCAACGGTCTCGCCATTGTTAAAGTTAGAGCTATTGGCATTGCTCATGACAATGCCGTTTCTTTAAATGTTTTTTTTAAAAAAACATAAACAAAATAATGTCATGAGCAATGCCAATAGCTCTAACTTTACCAATGCCGAGACCATTGCATTGTAAATGCTTGTTCTCGTAAGACTTTGGGGAACGCGGGGTGGATGGAAATTTGTGGATCCACGCAGATTCCGGAACTTTCCACTACAGAAATGTGGGGAAAATGTGGTTTTTTTGGACAATTTTTAAGGTTTGCAAGGGATTCTGGGTAACAGACCCTGGTGGGAGGCAGTCAAGTCACCCCATCCTGGATTCCCCTGGGTGTCTAGTTTTCAAAAATGTATAGGTTTGCTAGGTTTCCCAAGGTGCTCGCAGAGCTAGGGTTCAAAAACTACAGCTTGTCATTTTGCCAAAAAAGGGTCATTTTTCACTGCGAAATTGAAATGTGACCATGTTGCGTTTTGCGCCGTTTCCTGTCGCGGGCACTAGGCCGACCCACACAAGTGAGGTACCGTTTTTCTCGTAAGACTTTGGGGAACGCGGGGTGAGTGGAAATTTGTGGATCCATGCAGATTCCGGAACTTTCCACCACAGAGAAGTGGGGAAAATGTGTTTTTTTTGACAATTTTTTAGGTTTGCAAGGGATTCTGGGTAACAGACCCTGGTGGGCAGCAGTCAAGTCACCCCATCCTGGATTCCCCTGGGTGTCTAGTTTTCAAAAATGTATAGGTTTGCTAGGTTTCCCAAGGTGCCCGCAGAGCTCGGGTTCAAAAACTACAGCTAGACATTTTGCCAAAAAAGGGTCATTTTTCACTGCGAAATTGAGGTGTGACCACGTTGCGTTTTGCGCCGTTTCCTGTCGCGGGCACTAGGCCGACCCACACAAGTGAGGTACCGTTTTTCTCGTAAGACTTTGGGGAACGCGGGGTGGGTGGAAATTTGAGGATCCACGCAGATTCCGGAACTTTCCAAGACAGAAATGTGGGGAAAATGTGGTTTTTTTGACAATTTTTAGGTTTGCAAGGGATTCTGGGTAACAGACCGTGGTGGGAGGCATTCAAGTCACCCCATCCTGGATTCCCCTGGGTGTCTAGTTTTCAAAAATGTATAGCTTTGCTAGGTTTCCCAAGGTGCCCGCAGAGCTAGGGTTCAAAAACTACAGCTAGACATTTTGCCAAAAAAGGGTCATTTTTCACTGGGAAATTGAGGTGTGACCACGTTGCGTTTTGCTCTGTTTCCTGTCGCGGGCACTAGGCCGACCCACACAAGTGAGGTACCTTTTTTCTTGTAAGACTTTGGGGAACGCGGGGTGGGTGGAAATTTGTGGATCCACGCAGATTCCGGAACTTTCCACGACAGAAATGTGGGGAAAAAGTGTTTTTTTTGACAATTTCTTAGGTTTGCAAGGGATTCTGGGTAACAGACCCTGGTGGGAGGAAGTCAAGTCACCCCATCTTGGATTCTCCTGGGTGTCTAGTTTTGAAAAATCTATAGGTTTGCTAGTTTTCCCAAGGTGCCCACAGAGCTAGGGTTCAAAAACTACAGCTAGACATTTTGTCAAAAAAGGGTAATTTTTCACTGCGAAATTGAGGTGTGACCACGTTGCGTTTTGCGCCGTTTCCTGTCGCGGGCACTAGGCCGACCCACACAAGTGAGGTACCATTTTTATCGGGAGACTTAGGGTAATTCAGATGTGTAAAGGAACTGTTATTATCTATTGACTTGCGATGCATTACTGCCTTCCAAATGAAAGACATTGTGTAAAAAATAAGTCATTCTAAAAAATGACTGATAATTCTCATGCTAGTATGAGTATTTCCAATTTCAGAAATGTGCAAATATCTACTGTTTCTAAACTCTGTATTTTGTTCCCATTTCAGAAATACATAGGTGTCTTTCATACCGATTTTTCCATGTACACATTTTTACAGAATAATTACTATATAATTACTATATACCCGGTACATAATAAAAAACCATTGCAAGTTGCTGCTCAGTTTTTGGCTCTGGGCTCGTCGGGCTCTTGGTGAACCTACAAGTCTTATATATCCCCACAACCAGAAATGTCCAGCGGATGCAACGGTATATTGCTTTCAAAGAGCTGTCATAATTAGAAGAAGTTACAGGTGAAAACGTTGACACAAACGGCTGTTTTTTTCAACTAATTTTCAATTTATCCTATATTTAACTGTTTGTTTCTATAAAAAAACCTTGATGGATCTACACAAATGACCCCTTATTGAATTTAGAATTTTGTCTTCTTCTCGAAAATGTACAGCTTTCCAGGATCCATTATTTCTTTTGTACCCATTTCTGCCATTAACTGGAAGGAGGTCAAAAGCACAAAAAATTGCAAAAATAGGCTATGTCCCAGAAAAATGCCAAAACTGTTTAAAAAATGTTGGGTTTCTGACAAAATTCTGGTATCCCCGAAAAGCTGGGAAAATGGTGATTTCAACCCCACAAACCCTTTTTTGATAACATTTGCAGGGAAAAACCCAGATGCTTTCATTTGCAGCCCGTTTTTCCAATTTTTCCGAAAAAAAACAAAATTTTGCTGTATTTTAGCTCATTTCTGTGACCCCTCCAGGGGAATCCACAAACCCTGAGTACCTTTAGAATCCCCATGATGTTGGAAGAAATGGAGGCAAATTTGGCGTGGATACCTAATGTGGTCAAAAAGTTACAGGGGCCTAAGCGCGCACTACCCCAAATAGCCAAAAAAAGGCTTGGCACAGGAGGGGGAAAAGGTCTGGCAGCGAAGGGGTTAAATAAATGACCCTTTTAAATCCCGCCGTGCCCTCTTGTCTACTTTGATGGAGGAAGACAATTTTTCGAATATTAGCGTGTAGCCATGACATGCAAGGGTGGCCCTTCCACAATGACACCTACCCAGACTGCCTCTCATCCCAGAGGAATAGAGAATCCGCTATCAGCGATAGTCCATGACTTCATGGAGTGACAACGTTACTTGAATGGCGTCCCAGACTTGTAACCAACGGGATCGCGAGGCTGGAAGTGATGGCTCGAGAGGCTCATTTTTGCTCAGTAACACGCTGGGATTCCAACCTAACTACGCCTCCAGCCAGTCTCCTACTGGAGTACCAAAAAATCTGGCTAAATGGGACCACTCACTGCAATGCGAACCAACTGCATACTGGGAACTGCAGTCTTTCAACACTGAACTGCTTGAGTGAATTCCATGAAACGTAGTTCAGGTGTGCACTACACTACTTCAGATGGTCCAATACAAAAGGACGTACTTGGGAACCTCAGCGTCAGTGGCATTTGAAAAGGAGTAGCATCGGATGAAGGCGAAAGCCGAAACACGTCATGCAAACCCTTTAAATAAATGACACTTTTAAACCCCGCCGTGCCCCCTTGTCTACTTTGATGGAGGAAGACAATTTTTCCAATACATTCGTTTGATGAATCTTCATGAAATTTTCCAAACTAATTCTTTGTCCATATCAGCTCCTATGTTGAACGTTTGGGGGTGATTCATCAAGGGGGGCCGAGAAAAAAGGGGGTCCCAAAACCTGTTTTCTCCATGTTAATTTCCATAGGAAACTTTAGACACGGCTACAGGTCGAACAGGTTAACGTAATTACCCCAAATTTGGCAGGGAGAAGAGTCTTGGACTAGAAAGAACGCTTTTGTTTATTTGGTGTAAATCCGTTCAGTAGTTTTGGAGAAATATCGAAATTTCGAGATATCGATATTTGGGAATTCTGCCATCTGATTGGCTGAGGCGTTAAGAGCATGAGCTTGCTGCTTATTGGCTGTGAGTGGTGCGAGCGGTTGCAACTAGGAAGGGTTGGCAGCCATTTTGTGATTCCGTTGAAACGAGTAAGGGGGAAAAAGGGTGAAAAGAGTAGGAAACAGTAGGATAGGAGCACTGTAACCTCTGTGGGGGAGTGTGAAGCGAAGTACCGGACTGAAAGTGCGGTGTTGCTCAGAGTGAGATGGTGCTGAGATGAGATGCTGCTACACTCGGGTATGAAACCGAGAGCCTAAACCGTGAGGTCATTGCTGTAAAGGGATGTGCTCTGGTGTTTGTAGCTTACCTGTGGAAGTAGTGTTAGTAGATGTTTATACCATACAGGGAGTGGGAAGCGAACTACTGACCTCTACCATGCGTTTATACTATACCGGGAGTGGAAAGCGAAGTACTCATGCCTACCGGTGTGAAGAGTCGGGGATCAAACCGAGCTGATTGTTGTAAAGTGATGGGCTGTGGGTGCTCTAGCATACTGGCCGCTGTAGTATAACGGTGTAAGTAGTGTTAGTATGCATTTATACTATACAGGGAGTCTGAAGACTCCGGGATTAAATCGTGAGGTCATTGTTGTAAAGTGATGTGCTCTGGCGCTGTAGCATACCTGTGGAAGTAGTGTTAGTTTGCGTTTATACAATACAGGGAGTGGGCAGCGAACTACTCACCCCTACCGGTCTCAAGACTCGTGGATGAAACTATGAGCTCATTGCTGTAAAGTCATGTGCTCTGTGTAGTATTCCAATGTAAGTCATAGTAGAATGTTAGTATGTAATGCTACCATAATATAATTATGTAATGTTAGAATGTAGGGCTGTAATGAGGGGAATCTTGGAGAGTTTGTACACGGTGCTGGAGAAGACGGTTGCTTGCTGTCTGGTCCTGTTGGTGGCTGTTTAAGCTGTCTTCTTTTCCAGAAATAAATCTACTTATCGGATCCACTGCTGTCTGCCTCTTCACCACATAAATTTGGCGACGAGCGGGAGAAGGTAAAAAGAAGGTAGCACTCACCAAGATTTTGAGCTTGCTTGCGTTCTGCGGAAGACCCGTTTTCTTGGTAAAGCTGTTTCTACTCATCCCAGGGTCGTCGGCTGATCAAACTATGTGATCCTAGCTCAGGTAGGATTTATATTTTTTGATTTTGGGCTTCCTCTGCCTCTTCACTACACCCTGGTTGCTGTACTACATGTGTGTAAGTAGTGTTAGTGTGCGTTTATACTAATTCTGTAGTTATGCATTAACCAATGCATCATGGCGCTATGGAGCGCCACCTCCCAGGCGCAGGTCATACAATGTCCCGGGGTGTGCATCCACGGGACATTTATGTTTGCTATTACAGGGCGGAAGCATTGCTTCCACCCTGTGATAGTAAATTCTTGTTTGCCTCGTTGAAGTGAGAGGCGGAAAACCTCGTATCGCTTCAATAAAGCGGATCCGGATAGTAAAAATGGAGAGAAAAAAATGAAGCCGGGTCTCACCCGTTCATTTAAATGAGCCCACTGGTGGGTAATGTTCCGGGGCCAATCCTATTATTATATTGCAGGGTCTCTGCAGCACTGGGGACCTTAATCTCACATGTAAATTAGGCGCAGGAGGGCACAGAGACGTTTCGCAGACTAGGGGATCTACACCTTCCCAGGTATTGTTTACGAATTGTTCGGGGGGCTTCGAGGCCAACTCAAGACCAGGGATCAGCAACATCCGAGGCTTTACTTAAATATGCAGGGTGGGCCTCTCCAGTCCTTGAAGCCCCGGTGGCCCTAGGCAGTGCATTATTGGTCCCGAAATCACACGGGAAGTACTCATGGTGTTATAAAGAGATACACTCATAGAACCCTTGCTGTTGTAGAAATACCCAGGCTTCATTCATGTAATAGTCTGTTGGTTTATATTTGGTAGGTGCACCGCAAAATTAATTTGTTTTCCCCTCATAACCTACTATCAACCGCCGATTTTCACAATAAACTACAGACAAGTGTTGTCATAAAAAGAAGACCCATACACTCACTCATTTATTGGTAAAAAAATAACTTTTATTAAAACAACGCAAATAAATGAAAATGTAACTTTATTCGAACAACAGCAAAACATGAAAGAAGTGGGTGGGACTCCTCTGGAAGCAGCGTACAGAACCTGCAAGAGAGAAAAGAAACATAAGTATGTGTGCCATGTTCAAGAGAACAAGCATTTGCAACGCAATAGGTCTCGCATTAACACAAGTTTAAGCTATTGGCATTGTAAATGACAATGCCTTTTATTGATGTTTTAAAAACGAAAACGAAAATAAAAGGCGTTGTTATTTGTATTGTCAATAGCTCAAACTCGCGTAAATGCGAGACCTATTGCATTGCAAATGCTTGTTAATTGCTGGCAGGTCTACGGCCAGGAGGGACCCGGCCCACTTAAAGCCCTGCGCACTGTACGTTTCAAGTAAGCGCCCTCTGCACGAGACTAAAGGCTCCTTGCCCTTTGACCCAAGGTACCCTGCCCAGTGACTCTGGCTCCTGCTCACAGTATGAGGTTCCTATCCCTAAAACTCACCACCATTGGCTCACCACATGAGACCAGAGGCAGCCTTAAGCCGCGCTCATGAGCTGGCATCAGAAAAGAGGCAATACCAGCATGTGCCCTGTCATTTGTCATTTGAGATGTCATCAGTAATGTCACTGACCATGTCATGAGTGATGTAATATGTGATGTCATCAGCAGTGCATTGCAAGCGCGAGTTATAGTTAGCTCAACTAACTATAACAGGCGAATTTCTCTGGTTTTATATGAGTTAAATGTCAAACTAACTATAACGTCCCCGAAACCTATGGTCTTTTCAGTGAATGCATACATATATATGTATAAATATATATGTGTGCATGTATATATTTATATATATATACACAAACACACCACTCACACACATGCACATATGTATGTACATTATGAGATATAGATACATATATACATAAAATACATGACAGCTAACTGTATAATATGGGCCTACATTCCCATTGAGGGATTGTGGTGATAGTTATAAAACATGAGGATGAAAGTTCGCATTTATTAGAATACTTGTTTTTTAACTCCTCTGCATAACTCGCTCCCAGAATGCAATGCTCATGACCTCTTTCTTGATATCCCTCACATACATTCCATGACACACAATTAAAATGTTCTTGGATCTCTTACATTGCAAGAGGGTGAAAAGCAGCAGTGCGAGGGGTATTCCCTAAAAAAAAGAACTGAGTCGCTCATCCAATAAATTGACATACTTCATCATCATGCCTCTCTTCTCCATAGTTCCAAACAGTTAACCAAGGCAGGCTTTCCCCTTAGCTCTTAGGAGTTTTCAAGAGTTTGTATTCCTTGCTATTGTGGCGGTAGCTAGAACCTATACAGGATAAAAAATTAATGAAGGATAATACGTGTTGTAATCCCTTACTGCATATGTACTGAACAATTCAAACACTTATTCTAGAGTCAGCATGCTTCTGTCCCTTTGCTGATGGCGCTGCCCAAGTCTGTGGCGTTAATCAGGACTGGTCTCATATTGTTTCTGTCCTACTATTTCTCCAATTTTGTATGTGGATGAGGAAGGAAAAGTAAAATAGTTCAGCTTTTGGCTCGGTGACCTTTTCAAATAGAGGCATCATGACTTTTATAAAATCCTCAATCATACAATGAGGATTTGAGATGTACACTTATTATTTGTACCCTGTATTATACAGTTGCTTCCTGTGATGTGGATAACACAGTTTACCAAAGTCTTATTGTTTGAAAACAATTTTGTGAAAGTCATTCATGATGACTGCAAACAGAATCACCACCACGCACATAAACCCCGCAAAAGTTGTCAAGAAGTCAAGAAATAAGCATGCTGTTCCTTCTTACCAGTCATAAACATTTGAACTGCCAGCTAGTGCAAACTGGTGTAGTTCTAGTCAACATGATAGAGAATGATATGGCTTTTGAATGTAACGCTAAATAAAGCATGGCCATTATAGAGAGCATGCAACATCCGTTCAACTCCAGTCCACCACAAGGCAGATTCCTAAAGCTCACAGACTCTTAAAAACTGATCTCCTAGCTGGACTCTGTATTTATAGAGGCATAATGTGACATGGCCATGTTGGGTTGTGTTGGCATGCTCAGTGTGAGAGCACTGCTGCCATCTTTGAAGTATCCAAAACATGGGTAAAGCAAACCATAGGTAACATGCCAAGCCTACTGAGGACTCAAAATACATTAAAAACAAGGGATTATTATCAATACGTCATTGATAGTTTGATGTTGGTCACAAGGTGTGGTTAAAATGAACACAGAAACGTTCTCTTCTCTATACTATATATTGTATTCCGGCCTAGGTCTAGCTACATCACAAGTATACTAAATAGTGGAAAAGGGTGAATTAGACATGATAGCCAATTTAAATGCCTAGGACCTCATTAAGAGTATCCTCTTAATTATGATAAGGCAGGTAACTGCAGTTTATGACCCATCAGAATTATGAGACATGCAGAAGCACCATAGACCACTTAACTTTCAACTAGAGATTTTGGCTCCTAAAATCAGCAGAGATCTTCAGGTGAAAGTCAGGCTAAAAGTTAGAAATTATCGAGAATCGGACCTGGAATTAGTGATACCCCAGGGATTCGTCATTTTTTAAGTAGACACTCAGAGTCCAACTCGTATTGGGCTGGATTTCCCCACCTCAGAGTTACCAGTACCCCAGGTATTGGTAACTGGGACATTCATAATGAGGGCCTCAGTTTTGTGGCTTGTTAAGGTTAACAAATACTTCCATGGAGAGACCATGCTATCCTGGATGAAAGAACTGGTTACGCTAACTCTGACTCCATTCTTTTTCATCATTCAATCCAAAATTGTGTATCATGAGTCTAGACACTTATCGTTAATGTTATCTGTACAATGTATGTGTATCAGTACTGTGCACCCTTTTAATGATGGCCCATTTCAGGTCCATATCATTGTGTTGCTTCTCTATGTGTTTTAACACTAATGTTGTTATTAATTTTCCTTTTCTGAATATCCCTGTGATATTCAACAATTCTTGTTTTGACTTTACAAGGCATCATACCCACATATTGTAGGTTGCATGGGCAGGTGATCATATAAATCGCGGACGACTGACTGTTGCAGTTGATGTGAATCAATAGTCTCCATGTATAGGTTATGACCATATCCAGCTCAGTGCTGGATACCATACAATTACAAACCCTAAAATTACCATATGGATGGTGGCTGTGCAATCTTGGCAATGATCTTAAAGTTGTTTGTGTTCCTGACACTCTCATTTGCTTAGGTGTAGTATGAATGAGATGATCGCTTAGATTCTTACCTGTTTTAGATGAAAAAAAAGGCGTAATAAGTGTCCCTTATTAGACATTGAGACCAAACCAATGGTCGTTAAGATATTTGTTGAAAGGATTGGAAATTGGAGTGTAAGTTGTACAGCAGTCATGATTCTCTCTGTTTTATCTCATTGGCTTCCAGAAGCACCTCAATGTTATTGTTTCGGGCTTTCTTCATTTCTTTCTGGATTATTTTTCTTGAATAGTTCCTAGCCAAAGTTTCCTGGTCAAGATATCTGATCTCAGAACAATTACGACACATTTGTAAGAACTGACCAAAGGAGAGTTTGGCTTTTAATGCCTACGGATCATACCTCTTTAGAGAAAAAAGTTTCTTGCTTGAGGGTTTAATAGAAACCTCATTGCTAGTCCCCTGTTTTTAGCCTTGATCAGTAGATCCAAAAAAGAAATTGGATCCCAACGTAAGGAAAATGGTGTATTATATGGTGTGATTGTGCAACTGCACCATGTAATAAAGACACACATCAGTATTAGGTCTAGTCCTGGATTGCTACAGCTCAGAGCAGTCACGCTTTATAAAGGAACAAGTATAAATCATTAAGAAGTATCAAAACAGTGGAACAAGAAGAAACTACAACACAATAAAAATCTGAAACCAATTTATAACAATAGCTTGGATTATTTTTTTATTTTCAAAGAGACACCTCAATGTTTCTACTGTCCTCTCTCCAGTACAGATGTGATCTGAGGTCTGGGTGCCACTTTTATGCCCTCTACAAGCCAAGGGGGATGTGGTAACTAACTAGCCAATGGATTACCAGGCCCCCTCCTGACTAGTCATGACCTCCTGTGAAGTGTGCCAGCTAGCCAGGACATGTAAAGTAAATGTCCTTCTTTTTAACATAATACACCCGGCCTTTAGGGCCTGTTAGGTTTGTCTTAAGGGTGACTTATAAATATTAGAAAGGAAAGCTTGGGCTTTGCTATTGGTCTAAATTGCAAAGTTGAGTTAGCAATTTAACAGCTGCTGTGCCTGTCTGCAATTGGAGACACATTTTCCTTTGCCAAACTCCTGGTGACAATATAAGTGCTCCAGTCCACAAGGGACACTTAACCCACAGGTCCTAGGTGCCCCTGGTACCATATACTAAGGACTTATCAGTAAGTTTGCTTATTCCAATTGTGGGTACACTAATGAGACATACACGTTTTAAGGGTTAGAGCAAGAGCACTGAAGCCTTTTTAGCAGGACTGAGTGCATCTCCAGAGTTGAGAAAACAGCAGCATTGGGTCAAAAGTTTGGGATTAATCATGCAAAAAGAGTAATTCCCTTCCACCAATCCATGTGTTGAGCAGCGGCGGCTGGCACAGGTAAATGCGGTGTGGCGGAGGCGGGGTGGGGCAGGAGCAGGGGAAGTTGACAGACAATGGAATAAGTATAATTTAATAAATAAATAACACCTATTCCATCGCCTATCGTCTGCCCGCCCTGCCGCATCCTGCCTTGCCCTGCCCCGCCCTACCACCTCACCACACTTACCTGTGCCGGCTGCCGCTGGTGTTGGGTGAGCCACAACTGTGGGTTAAATAGATTGAGTAAGATGGTAAATAGAATTGATTTTTCCTCACTCCCCTTCTGGATTGCAAACATGTCATTCATATGGCATTTCCATAGACATACACTATTAAGGATTGGGTTGGAGGCATTGTGGTTGAATTGGCATTCAAAATTGTGAATTTACAAGCAGGCCAACTTTGAGGCAAAGGTGCTGCCCATTGATGTGCCCCCTATGTGATGGTAAAGATAATTTTCAATCTTAGAAACTGCTTTTGTTAAGGTAGCTTCAACTAAGGCCATTATTGATGCGATGGGGGTGCGGTATGCCCATTCAGAATCCCTAAGGATGTACTTGGAAACTTCGAAGGTTATCTCTTGAAGGATGTACTTCTAAACTTATCAGTATCATAATGTCAAGGCTGGAGCTCAACTTTCAGATCGATTTCAAAACGTCTTGTGTGCCTTTCAAATAAGAAGGAATCATTTTCACTTTGAGTCAAAAGAAAAAGTAGCAAAACTAGAAAAAGTTCTCCAAGATTGATTCAGTTCCTGAAACTATTGATTTGAAGGGTTACAGAATGATGTACATATGCATTTTAAGGGAGTTGTAAAAATAAGACAATTTAGGCTTTTTCACTATCAAGAATTCTTGATAACCATCCCAAAAGTATCTTTTCAGTAATATAGTTGTTGATTTTTAATTTAATTTAATTTCTTGGGTCCCTCATCAATTTTTGTAGTGATTATCATTTCTAAACATACAAAGGAATTCATGTATATAATGTGGAGGGTAATAGCACCCCTACCCCCATTTGTTTGTTTAATAACTAAACTTGGATGATCTTTTTGAAGCATCTAGTGCTTGGCTCACAACTATATGACATATTGTCGAAAACACAATTTCTTCTGTGCTTCACATTTTTTAGATTCTTCTGGACTGTTTTTTTAAATGAACACAACTCCAGTGGTTTTGAAAGTCGAGGATTGCAAATGTGAGACTTTTTTTAATCAATCCTTTATCTGCCAGGCTGAGTTTGATGAGTGGAGTATGTAGGAGAAGTATCATGGGGCCATATTCTCAAGGAGCTATCGCCGAGTTATTGGCACCTTAACGCAACCAAATTTGCAATAAACTTACCACCTCATTCACAAGCTGGTGCAAACAGCCCATATTACCAGTTTTCCGGCGATAGCAGCCGCAAAAAACATCGCCAAGGATGACCCCGGCAACTATCGCTAATGAGATGCAGAGTAGGCAAAAAGCCGTGACAACACCACACCACAACAGTCTCAATGACCATCCTGATCTGCGATAAGATAACAAAACATGCGATAAGGCGCGTTAGCACCAGGAACCTAACACCTGCTTCGACCTGGTGCAAAGTCGGACTACAACCTGCACCACAAAAGAGAGCCCAGCCCAGAGCCACACCTGAAGAACAACAGATGCCATGGAGCCACAGAACATGCATCCCAGGGCCCCAAGAGGGCAACAACACCAAGTGTCATCATCCCCAGGAGCCCACCTCCCCCCCCCGGGGCCCCACTCTGGGCACCCCCTACCCTCCCCGGACAAAGATATGTCACATCAACCACACGGAGACATATACCAAATTACCCGAATGACGTCGCACAATCACATCTAGTGACATGCATGTGTTGTCACAAAAATGAGCATCACACATTCACCTTCGAAGCAGCGAAGGAGAGAGAGAGCAAAGGAGAGGGAGCGAGAGAAAGATGGACAGAGAGGGGGAGCAAGAGAAAGACAGACAGAGAGGGGAAGAGAGAGATATACAGAGAGGGATATACAAACAGATAGGGGGAGAGAGAGCTAGAGAAAAGAAGAGAGAGACAGGGAGAGAGAGTGCCGACACTGTGCACCCAGGTCACATTGCGCACCTGCTGCCTCTGGTGTGTCTCCAACTATGTGCCAGTATGTAGTGCAGTTCTCCAGGTCCCACATCTGAGACAGACCCGCCATCTGAAACAGAATCCAGATACCTGAATGGCAAAGTACATACAATTGCACAAGACATCATCACCTGACCGCCCCTGCGCACCCAGGGAGCTGCACCCCAGCTCCTCCCACCGTCCAGCGGTGCATGCCCACCCCTGCGCACCCAGTCATATGTACCCCTGCCCCTCCCGCCACCCAGCGGTGCATGCCTGCCCCTGTGCACCCAGGCATATGCACTCCAGCCCATCCCACCGCCTAGCGGTGCATGCCCACCCCTGCGCACCCAAGCCTCACTGCTCACCTTCCGCCACCGGCGTATAGAAAAGAGGGCCCACCATGTGCCGCTGCAAGCCACAAGCCCAGGGCCCACAGACATGGCACCCTCCACATCATGCAGCCACCAGGTCTCACATTTTGTGCTGGGTCTTGATTACTCCATGGTAGAGGACATACCAGTGCACCCGGTCTCATCGCAGGCTGCACACCCGCTTAGCCTCATAGGTGCCACTAACTCTGTGATCCAGGAGGTGACGCCATGTGGCAGAAGGCCCGTGCTGCTCGCTGGCTCAGGCCTACACTGCGGTCCAGCAGGGCACACAAAACCTGAGCCATCCGGCCTGCCTAGACGGGGCATCATCGCAGGCTGCACACCCGCTCAGCACTTAAGGTGCCCCTAACTCAGTGCACCGAAAGTAACCGTCCCGTGGCGGGGTGCCTGTGCCAGCCGCAGTGTATCCGGTGCCACCAAGTCTGTGCCCCCACAGTCATGGACCCTCTATGATTGGGTATCGTGGTGCGGACGCCATCATGTCCCCTCCGGGCTTGCGGAATGTGATGTCGCAAGCTCCTGGGCCCCCCTGCCTACATGCACACCACACGGATTCACCCCAAGAGAGGTTGTAAATTGTGTCGTGAACGTGCGCCTGGCCCTTTTTATTGGCAGGGACACATGTGCTGTGACGCGTGTGTTGGATGGATGTGGTGTGGGTGTAAACCAGCCGTAAGGGAGTGGCCGTGGCATGCTAACAACTAGACCTGTGAACAGCAGATCGCTACAGGGGAGTCCTGGCACATGTGGTGTTGTTGTACCCCCCTGGCTTATGCTACTCCAGCGTAAGGGTTTGAAAAAAGACCCCGGGGTCTGTTTGTGGTTCCGTTCAGGGCTGGACAAGGAAGTAACAAATGTGTGTCGCTGTTGTTGCGTCGGCACCACCCAGACAATAATCGATAATGTGTCACCCCGTGACCCAAGTCCAACGACATGAGCCACATGGACGTAAGAGGAATTTACTGACCCCACATTCATCCATGCTACCACACTTGAAAGACCATAGACACGACACATCTGTGTGATTTGGAATGTTTAATGCACATTCAGTGGAGTGTTGCATCTGGAGCAGTACAGGGCCATGCAAACCCCACTTTCAAATGTTGGCCCATGGAGGGCCAGCAAGAGTCATTCAAGGAATGACCAGTCCAAAAGAAATTGAAGAGTTCAGTCCGCAGTCTGATAGCAGTGTCATTGGCGATCAAACAGGTTATGGCAGTCCATGTCGAGGTCCAAGGTGAGTGTCGCAGAGTGTATCGGGAGACAATGGAAGGTGATGATGCAGAGGGCAGAACCAAGCTGAAACCAGCCATGATTCGGAGATGGATGCTACCACTTCTTTCTGACCACCAGGGCAGATTCATCCGCATCTTCGTCCTCTGTTGTTTCACGTGCCTCACGTGTGGGTGGTGCTGGCCCTTCTCCAGCACTGTGTGGCAATGACACCTCAGGGTGCCGGATGTGGAACATCTGCCACACTGTGTGGCACTGACACTTCAGGGGGCGGAGATGTGGATGTAGTGGCAGTAGCAGCATGCATCAGCGCCAGGCCTTGTGGTAGCAATGCCATGAGGATGGTTTTGAGGAACCCAGCTACCTCTCACCGGTGTGCAGCCATGGCAACCGCTCCTTCCGCATTGGCCTGATCAATGTTCTCCATGAGCCTCCGCATGAGTCCCAACTCCCGGGCGAGCTCGCTGGAGCCACTCTGACTAGACAGTCGTTCTTGTCTCACAGTCAGGACTCTAGCGATGTCAGCCATGGTTCGTTGGGGAGCATGGATCAGACTGTCAGTGTCCATTAGGGACTGTGAGTGGTCCCTGATGGGATGTAGACACCCACGTATGGCATCTAGTTTGTCTGCCATGCAGTCGAAGCCCACCCGCACCTGTTCAGCCAGCTGCTTCTGGCATCCCAATACATGGTGTTGGAAGGCCATGTGTTCTTCGCGGGGGTCCTGGGAGGCAGCCGTGGTGGTGGGTGCTACCTGCAGTGTGGTCTGTGCAGAGGGTGGGTTCTCCTTGTTGCAGCTGGGCTGCCCTGCTCCTGGAGGTGTGCTGAGGAGACTGAGGGCGTTGGAGTCAAAGGTGTTGTGGTCCACTTCGTCATCAAAGATGAGAGGTTGGGACTGCTCTGCAGGAGGTGGTGATTGTCCCTTCTGCAATGTGAAGGGGAGATGCAGTTTAACAATGTGTTCACATGTGTATTGTTGCATTGTACATGTTTACATACAGACTGCATGACTGTGTACATCGTGGGTGTTTCAGAGGGGCTGTCCATTTGCTGCGGGACTGTCGATATTTCGACAACGTCACAGCTGTGTGTTTGCACTTGTACTTTATCAACTCAGATTTCCCTGCAATGCCACTTGTGATTGGCCAGTGCCTACTCCCTGTCGGCACCAATTGTGTCCTCTGTTCTGTGGTGAATGTGATGCGGTTTGTGCCACTTCGTTGTCAAGCTGATGTGCTGTGCATGTGATGTGTGTGTACCGCATTTTGGGAGAGTTGCCCCTGCAGCTCTGATTTGGCTGCCCCTTATCCCTTACATGTGGTGTGCCTCTGACTTCTGTGCTCATACAGTGCTGAAATGTTGCATACTTGGGTACATAGTTCTCTTGGTGGGAGTTGGGGTCTGGGGCATGATTTGTCCACAACTGTGCTCTATTTAATTGTGCATGTGTGCCATTGTGCCCATCTACCCCGTCTCTGGTCGTTACTCACCCTCTTGCTGTTGTGTCCAGTCCTGCTGAGCAGTGTCCGGTCCCCTAACTCCTGCTACCGTCTCCCCACTGATGACTGTGGCCACCATTTCCTCCATGTCGTCCAGCTACTCCTGTGGCGCAGGACTGCCACCTCCAGTCTGCATTGCTGCCTTCCGGTTGTTGGCGAGTTTCAGCTTGGTTTTGCGCCTGACGTCATTCCAGGGCCTCTTGACCTCGTCCATTGTCCTCTTCAGCACTCCGACTGCATTCACCTTGTCCATGATGGCCTGCCATAGTCCATTTTGTTTCGCCAATGACACAGTGGAGGTGACGAACAGTTGTTGATGGTGTTCGACCACCTCCGTTATCAGGATCCTGTTCTCCTGCGGACTAAAGCGCTTCTTCCTACTCCTCCTTGGCCTTCCCTGACCCCGAGGTCCCAGGCAGGTCCTCCGGGGGGGCTTGTGGGGTTCTGGTTCTCCTCCGTACTTGCTCCGGCAACATCTATGGTTCTTCGCTGTAGTTTGGCATTTGTTTATCTGGTTTTTTTCACCTTTTATGGTGATTGTACCCGCCTGACGCGTGTGGATTGCACGCCTGTGGCTGGTTTTTGCTGATTTTAGTATCGTGATTGGCCTCATTGCAGCTTTTTTTGCGTTAGTGTTTCGCATTTTTGCGGCGTGGCATTGATTTTATTGCGGACATTTGATGCGTTGTCTGGTGACTATCGTATGGTACCGCCGTGTTGTGAATACCTGGTTAACACGGCGCAAATTTCCCACGATAGACTGCGATGTTGAGGGTTGTGTTAAATAACTTTTGCGATGGTTATCACACGTTCTTGAGAATATACCCCATAGTTTTATTTTGAGAAACAGCCCCTAACTCTAAAAAGTGACCCTAATTTAGGGGACCCTCACAGGTAAAATTTGGAGCTGGCAAAGGAGTACTTTGAGCATACTGGTGACTTGGCATTTCGATGTGTGAGGGCCACCATCTATTTTTAGAGACTACACCCAGTAGGGAATATTAAGTGTAACAAAAAATACATTTCTGCTTCACATCATCTGGTAACGTACGAGGACTTGGTGTCATGGAATTTATGTGAGGGATATTGTCTTTGGGAGAATATACCAATGACTCCTCTGAGTAACTCTAACCTCTAATTCTCCCTCTAGTGAATCTCACCTTTGATGTAACAAAGGACTTCACAAATTACATAAATGATCTTAATAATATCCTTATTGTGGCATGACATTTTACCAATAGCATTATGAATGAGACGACCCTATGTATTATGATCTCTTAAGGTACAGATTGTAATATAAAAAATGTAGTGTGACGCCCTCATACTTATATGTATGTATAAATATATATTCTGAAGATTTTTCAAAAGGTGTCAAAAATATTAGTAAATCCACACTATTTGTTCCCTTTACACCACAACCCCTAAGCTGATCTACATAAAATACAATATAACAGAAGTTAAACACGCCAAGTGTCTACCACATCATGTGCAGATCCATGAAAGGGCACTATAAGTATTAGAAAACCAAAGACGTTTTGACCCCTCCTTAACTTTGCTCACTACGTATTCGGTCTCATTGAAACCTAGAAATCCCTGCAATTATGTTAACTCGCTAACAACCATCAAAATGTCATACAAGTTCATTAAGCAGCATCAAAATTATTAGCGTATGAGTACAACAGTCCCCCCTTCCCTTTTAACTTTGTCTTTCGTCGATGGATCTGCATGAAACTTACCATGCCCAAAAAAGGCTAATCATAACTCAAATTTGACAAATTTCATGTAAATTCATCAATGAATGTCACAGTTATTATCAAATGAAGATTTTTTTAGCAGCCATCCTTTTAACTGTGCCTTTTGACACAACTGCACAAATGTAAACATGTCAAGTGTAAGCTAAACGTGCTAAGCAGCTATTAAAGTCTGTGCAAATTTGTCAAATGGGAATGAAGTTATAAGCAAATCAAAATCCACCTTATCGACTGTCAAGAGATATCTATACTTTAGCCCTTCAAAGCCTGCCTGCTCCTGCTATTAAATGCTGACATCTCAAACAGTATTGCAAAGATTTACACCAAGCAAATCAAACGCAGTCCTCCCATGTCGGCTTGCATGATGCAAGGAGAAAGCCAAGGCGTCATCAATATGGGCCTTATTTTCTTTGACCTCCCCTTCGTTTGTTACCCCATAGTTGTATCTAGTTGAAATGTGATATCCTCCTTGCAACGAAGCCTGATTAATTTGTTCTCATTTACTTTTGTGTAGATTATTCAATTAGTGCTAAGTAAAGCAAAAATAGCATTTTCAATTGACAGTCACATATTTTCTTCTCATTCCTGCTCACCCGCAAAGCCTTCTTCCTTCTTGGACCTGATCTTTACTTTTGACTTCTTCTGTCCTATTTCTGTTGTTTTTATCATTTCCCATTTTTGTATGGGGAGTGGTCTCCCTGTGCCCATTTTTGTAACCTTCGCCTACTTTTATTTGTTATAGAAATTTTTAGACCATAATCGATATCCCCTACTATATTCCATCTTGATGGATGTGCCCATTTCATATCCTTTCTGATAATATTCCAACCCCAGTTTTTGTCCATTTTCTCGGCACGTCACCTGAGGAGTTTGATGACAATATAGAGGAATAAAGTCAAAGATTGCTATTGATGGGTTATTTGAAGAGAAACTAGTTCAGAATTGCTGGAGAGCTAGCGGCCCACTTCATTATATAAACAGCAGTATTAACTATGCTCAGTAATATGACTTTCAAATTAATGGCTCCGGCAGCAGGCTTTATCATGTAAAAACTCAGTTATAGTAAAATATTAAATACTAAAGTATCAATGCCATTTATATACAGATTTTCCATCTCTGTTCATGTATATTGCTGGCCTCCATTTATTATTTCTCAATATTTGTTTTGAACATGCAATTAAATATTTTAGGCATATTCAGTTACACTCTTGTACAGAGGACTTTGCAGACAGAGACATCGAAAGAATTTACATGGTAGTCTAGTGGACGGATGCTGGGTTGCATATAGGATTCAAATTGCCTTTCTCCATTCCAGGGGATATACTGTTGGCGTTCTATCAGAGTGCAGCAAAGTAAACTCATTTCACCGCACATTCCACAGCAAATCCCTTAATAATTTCCATTCGAAAATAAAACAGGGCGATTTGCAAATGCTATTTTAGGGAGAGTCTCATTCGAAAGGAACTTACAGATATGTGCTATGCTTTATACTGCAAAGATTGTAGGAACATGGTCAAACTGGGCCAGAAAATAAGCTCGGCCACCAAAAATAAAAGTGGCCCCAATTTGCGAATCAGATTGCTAAAAATTTGGCCCACATTTGTAAATAGGGCAGTTTTGAACTTGCAAAGACTTGTTATTTACGTATTTTGCACGGTATGGGAGGTTGCATGCCTTTGTGCTTTCAATAGGCAATAGTTGTAGTAATGTCAGGGAAATAAGCAATAATATCCTGTCCGCCAGACCATAAAACCTTAAAAAAAAACAGCCCACACACTGACCTATAACGCCAGCTCTTCGGGCACTGTCTGATTGCCCTGTAGGCCAGTCCAACCCTGGGGCAATCGTTCAAGACTTTCATTTCGATTTTCTGTGTTCATGTGTTTGTAAACCCGACCTGGAATCATTCTTGAATTAGAATTTGAAATTCTGACTCTGCTGTGATGTGGTGATGTCAGCATCCTTACAGAAGCTGCAATATTCAAGCACTTACTGCAAATAATGAGTCATTACAAATGTCATTCCAATGTACAAGCCAATGTCCGCATAGCCACATCTTCAAGCTCACAATATCATTAAACTGAAGTCTGGAAGCGAATCTGGTAGGTTTTTTCCTATGTTTAAAGTAGACATTTTTAAACACTTTGGCCCCTTTTTATCATTATTTCATGCAATGCAACACAGCAAGTCACCTGGATGCACTGTACTGCACTGTATGAAAGGAAGATGGCAGGAATGTTCCGTATTTAACATTATAGGGTGCATTCCTGCACTCTGCCTGCGCAGGTGCAACATCTGCTGCCTATCGCCAATGCAGGTACCCTTAAATTGTGGTGCAAGGGTGCCTTTTTATAGTCAGGATTGTTTTTTTGCAGGAAGGAGCACCTTCCTGCAGTTAAACAATCCTCAGAGGTATTTCCCTCTTTCTAAGTGTGCTGCAGAATGTCCTGCATCATCGTCAAGGATGCTGTCAGCCAGTGGCTTGAGATGCGAAAAGCCTGCGTCAAGGCTGTTTCGTGTAGCGGGGGTTCCGAGGATATTGTGGGCTGCAATGCAATGTGAGGCTCGGTGTCAGGGATTTGTCGTGCTGTAGTGGTTCCAAAGTGGAGCTGAGAGGAGTTGTATTGCGCTGTGTCAGTTCTGACTGCAGGATCAGAGCTGAGCTGGCAGAGCAGCTTTAGGCCCACTTCTAATTGTCCCGGACTGGGGTGGCATTCCTTGGGGGGTGTGACTCACAGCAGACAGAGTCCAGGTGCTGAATTCAAGGAGGTTGTAGCCTTTCTGTTCCTGAGGCACTTATCAGGAAGACAGCCATCTAACCCTTGGAGTCACTCTAGTGGCCCTATGTTCATGGTGCAAGCCCAGTCCTTTTCACTCAGGCAGCAGGGCAACAGTAGAAGTCCTTCTTGTACAGTAGCACAGCAGTCCTTTGGTGTCTTCCACATGTTCAGAGGTGTACTGAGGAGTTGAGTCTGAGGGTCCATTATTTATACCTGGTGCCTACTTTGAATGTAGGAGAAGGTTTTGAAGGGTTCCACCCCCAGTGGTGTTTGGAATTTCCTGCCTCCTTGCCCGAAGCTTGTCTAGGGTCACAAAAGACTAGTGTCAAAAACCTTTGTGAGTTCGCTCAGTCAGAGCCTTTGTGATATGTAAGTGTGGATGGTGACAGCTCCTCCCCCTCCTCAAGTCAGAGATGGCCCATCCTTTCAACACCTATTTTCCTTTGTCTCTCTGTCTGAGAGCAATACACAAAGACCAACTGCCAGCTATAGGTCGTCATGTGACCCTGGATGCAAGCTGAAAGCAACAAATGGTAAGGACAAGAAAATGCAAACTTTCTAAAAGTGACATGTTCAGAATTGGGACTTAAATTCCAACTTTAGAATTAAAGATGCTTTTAAACTACAATTCTTTCGACACCAAACTCGACATTCCCTCTTGCTCCCAATTGAAAGTTAGAACTTGCTAAATCTAATAAGGCAACCCAATGTTATGTGAAGGGAGAGGTGGTGCTTGCAGTAGTGAAAAACCAGATCATGTAAAACCTACTAGTACATATCTAACCTTTTAAATACACTGCACCCTGCCCTCAGGCTGTACAGGGCCTACCGTAGGAGTGACTTATATGCATACAAAAGGAAGGATTAGGCCTACCAAAATGTTTATTTTGCCAAGATTGATTTGGCAGTATAAACTATGCACAAAGGCTGCATTGGCTACTTTGGTGGGTGGCACAATTAGTGCTGCAGGCCCACTAGCAGCATTTAATTTACAGACCCTGGGAACATCTAGTACCAATTTACCAGGGACTTACAATTAAACTAAATGTGCTGATTGAGTATAAGCCAATTTCACCATGTTTTAAGCAGAGAGCACAAGCACTTTAGCACCGGTTAGCAGCAGTATGTTGTGCAGAGTCCAAAAGCCATCAAAAACAAAGTCAGCAAAAACAAGAGATGGAAGGTAAAACACTGGGGTAAAACCACACCAGGGATGTCAGGTTCAACACCCCCAAAAGCTATTTTCACTGACAGGAAAAGTAACTTTTAGAAACTACCTTTTTCCAGCCTGAAGCTCTTCCTCGAGGCTAATTTGCATTAGACTGCCTTCAGCTGCCAAAAATGTGCTTGGCCTTAATGAGGTGTTAATACTGCTCCTAGAGCAAAGATAATTTCCAGGGTGTAGGGAGGTATTTTTCTTCCCCTTGTAGGAAGGCCAGTTAGGGTTGACCCAGGAACATCATTAACGTGAAAGGGCCCACTCTTTTACAGGGATATGTAAGATGAGACTGGAAAAGGCAACCATTTGTACTCCCATTCAGGCTGGGTCAGTGGGAGGGAAGCTAACCCCAGACCCAGATTTGAGTGACCATAGAGGAGAGCACTGCTAATTTCCCTGAATGCAATAGCTCTGCACAAGGGAGGCAGGGTTTTCCCCATCTTGGATTTTAGGAGTTGAGGGCACTGTGGGATTGTTTGCAGTTAGGCAAACAGAAACTCCTGGAACAGTGGGTAGGGTTAACCCTGGGGACGTTTACCTCATTGGTTAGGGAGAGTCAGTCCCACTCACTAGCTATTGTGAACCATAAATATGGAATCCCAGAACAGCTTCTTCTAAACACTTTCCGTTTAAGCAGAAAATGTGAAGAAGACTTGACCTGCTGTCCATGACCTAAGAGATGCCCTTAAAGTCTAGACCTGCTTCTCTCTTGTGCCCATGATAATGAAGTGGACTCCAAGGGTCAATTGCCTTACCTCCTGTGAGGCTTTATGTACACACCAAGTGCCCAGCTGACCAGTAGTTACTGGATGTGGACTGAAACTTTCTGGTGGCCTTTGCTGGAGTGAGTCCTGGCTCCTAGTTGCTACTCCTAAGACAATGGTAGCCTTAGAAGTGACCCACAGAGCTGCTCTAGAAACCCAGAAAATTTAAGACTTAAAAAACTAAGGGCCGGATTTATCTGGTGGCAGAGAAGAAACTGAAGCGGCAATGGAGTTCCCTTACTGCCAACATTATGGTCTGCCTGACCGATTGAGATTCTGGTGGACCATAGTTTGACAACGGCAGAGACTACTTGGTTTCCACCATGGTCAAACCCTTTCAGTGCTCTGACAGAGTTAAAGCACCTCAGGAGTTTCGGCACCTAATTTAGATGAGTGGACATACAGTTGGTTTGGGATTTTTATTCTTTGTCATTTTGACATTATAACTGTTTTGGTACTGAAAAAATATTTTACACATTGCCCGAAGTTACTACTTTCTGCTTTATGCCATGGCTACTAGAAAGTGGAGTTCACGTTAATTTGAAATTCACACTGTCAAGTAAGCATCATTATTCCTTGAAATGTGAGACTGCCCACCCACATAATAATAATACATTTTCTTATATTTTTGCATACCCAAAAATCAATAGGTTTTGACTTGATTCTGTCCCTCAAGGTTGTTGTACCTAATCATGTGAGCACTGGGAGTGCTACCATAAGACACAGTTTGTGCCACAGTTTTTAGGTTTACAGATATCTTAAGTAATTTCAAGAGCTTGAGCAGTGCTATTTTATCACCTTTGTCAGTTGTAAATTGCTGCTTTTGGCTGTAAATGCAGCAATATTTGTTGACATATCTGAAGTAAACAACTGAACATAACAGCTTAGCGTATTCATATACGCAAGGTGTTTCATTTTACTAAGGCGGCGCCTCTAATAAAACACTCCTAGTTACACTTCTTTGACGATACCTTTTTTAGAGTACCCTCTCAAACATTTTTATCCCACTTAGGGCCATATTCACATTATTGCAGAATTAACGGCACTTTATCGCAGCCAAAGTCATGATAAATTTACCTCCCCATTCACAAGCTGGTGTTAACAGCTCACAGCACCAGTTTACCCGCGATAGCAGCTGCAAAAAACATCGCCACCGAGGCCCCCCACAACTATCGCTAATGAGATGCAGAGTGGGCGTTCCTGCACAAAACAGGCGATTAGGCACGTTAGCACCAGGAAATCTACACCTGCTCTGACCTGGTGTTAAGTCGGACGGCAGCCAGCACCACAAAAGGGAGACCAGCCCAGGGCAACATCGGAAGTGCAACAGATGTCAAGGAGCCATCCATCATGCGACCCAGACACCCAAGAGGGCCACAACACCCACTGACACAACCCCAGGACCCCACCCCTCACCTGGAACACCCCCCAGACAACCACAGAGGCAGCGCAGACAAAGACAGCGGAACCCCAGGAAGCGTACCAGCCGCCCAGACCCAGCCTCTGACAATGCCACCGTCCACCGCAGGCTGAAAGGGACAACCCCCCCACGTATCCCAACCATCATCGCCCAACAGGCCTATGGCACCAACACAGCGGACAACCAACATCCCACCCTACATCAAGCTGCAGGCTTGGCTGCACCTGTTGGCCCCTGGCACCCCCAACCAACACCCACCAGAGTTGGAGCAGTCTCACTGCCAGCCACATCCAAGTCCCTCACACCTGTCACACATCACCATCACCCTGGTACCCCAGTCCCCATACGTCCAACACAATGCGCAGGTGATGCTGGAGACCAAGCAAGGATCATACGCCATAGCAAGATGCACGCAGGTGTTGAGGGCAATCCACTGGTGACACAGAACACAATCACTGCAACAGAAAGCACACGTCCCACCCCAATGTGCAGGCAACAACAGAACACCGTGGAACCTCCAACAATGTCGCCTTCAAATACACAGCCAGTGTACATGATTCCTCCATCCTCCGACAGTCCATCAGCAACCAGCGTTCCCAGGATGGCACTAAGGGAAATGCACAGCTCCTTGGCAAGTTCCAAATGAACACCCCACTCACCTTAACTCCACAACCATGCAAATAACAACTCTGGCAATGCACACGTCACAAAATCACAACCAACATGCACAACAACATGCGCACCCACCATACACGACAGAACAACTCACAATGGTTACCTGGCCAAGCCGTGAACATGAGTCGTCGACGGCATGTCACCACAGCCACACAACAGCCGAATGTGGGGAGAGGTGGCAAACAGACATGTGTGAAGGATGCAGTAGTACCTTGATTGGGAAAGTACACAATGCCAAGAGTGGCGGAGATGTGCTGGTCAGCCCGCAGTATGCAGCACACACCCATATCCATGGTGACATACACCTCTGGTGTATGGATCCTAGTGGACAGTGGATGCAACCATGTCATCACAGCCAGTGTGGGACCTCAAGGAAATCTTGCCTGTTACACCCCCCTCTAAGCGTGACCGGAGTGGGATGGCCAGGCATATGCCTCGCCACCGTAGGAGTGTGAATAAGTAGCATGTAGCCCTGGGTGTGGTCCTCTTCCGAAAAGCCCAATGTCACTGCCAGAGTGGCACCTCTCACCCCACCACGAGGCCGACGCCGTCCTCTAGAATGGAGTTGCCTGCGAAGCTGGTGCCTGCCGGACCACAAACCTGTCAGGCCTGCCCGTGCACAGCCAGGCCTCACTGATCACTTGCCGACACGGCGTGTGTCAAGGAGGGCCCACCACGTTCCGGCTCAAGCTCCAGGCCCGAGTACCGCGACCTTGGCTGCCTCCTCAGACCTTCACGGCCTCCATGACACGGGCCCGCTTGAGTCCTTTTTCGTTGACGTACTCTACTGCCACCTCAGGCCTACTCCTCGGCCCAGTAGGTCCCATGTGTAAAACTGTGTCCTGAGTCATGAATGGCACTGACCCCAAATCTGGGCCACCGGCAACAGCACCAGACTCCCTTCAATAAGCGAGACATAGTTCTGTATGGGCTTCTTGTGACATGTGGTGCCACTAACCCTGTTCAAAGCCAGCCGGCGACACATGGTGCCACTAACCCTGTTCAACGCCAGCCGGCGACACGTGGTGCCACTGAACCTGAACTACACAGGCTGGTGGGGCCATCCAACCTATGCCGGCGACACTCGGTGAATGGGACGTGCTGACCGCTGCCTCAGGCCTACACCACGGTCATGTAGGTCACACATTTGAAACTGGACATCGGTCATTCAAAAGGCATAATACATGTCATCGCACGCACGGAGAGGCATAAGAGGATGACGCGTTGCAGTCCGTAGGGAACAAGATCATCATTACGGAGGTGTTCGAACACTACCGACAACTGCCCTTGTGTCACTAACTCTGTGCCACACCAGCCAAGGACACGTGGCTGTGGGTCAATGCTGACCGCTGCCTCCGGCCTACACTGCGGTCCAGTAGGTCACAGAGACTTCATTGTGCAATGGCTGAGTTTGTATTAGCATACCGGCATCATCGCAGACAGCATCCCCTCCCAGCCCCGGTAAGTCTGTTCCCCCACAATCATGGACACTCTCTGGTGGTGTCTGAGTCTATGGCCTAGGGGGCAGTTTTCATCCACATGTAGTTGATACCTAATTGGTGGTGGCAACGAGGCTGTCTCATTCCACTCTTCCATTTGCTACTTCCGGATAAAATAAAACCTTTCGACGTCATGCCCTGGAGGACATCTTCCACTGTCCCCGATACCCTCCGCAACATACAACTCGGACATAGATGGTGACCTGCTCAGGTCGCATGGCCCATCTGACTGCACCGCAAGTCACCGTCCTGTGGCTGGGTGCCTGTGCCGGCCGTTCTGCATCCGGGGCCACTAACTCTGTGCTAGTCAGGTCCGGGACCCCTTCTTCTGAGATATTGGATGGCCCTGAAGAATTGGCCTTGGGGTCATCAATGCCATTTCTCTGTGGTCCTGCGCTGTACGCAGCCTCCGGGCCCAACAGCGTCCCACCAGGGCTCACACACCAAATTGAGACCTGACCGGCCCAGACGTGGCATCACCGCAGGAGGCACATGCACCACCGCAAGAACCACCTCCAACAGCCATCTGCCAGAGTCGAAATGGTGGTCCTGACAGACTTGTGGAGTTGCTCAGACCTTGTTGAGTCTCACCTATTGTTTGATTTCCTGCAGGAACGTCATGGACATGAAGGAAGGTCCACAACTTCGCCAAATCACCTATTGCTCCCAATGAGGTCAAAGTGACATTGGTAACTTGGGGAAGAAGGGAAACAAAACAAGGAAGGAGAAGGACACTTGTCGAACCCCAAGCTGTGTTAGGACCAGGCTAAAACAAGGCACAACATCTGTAGGTAAGAGAAAAGAACAATAAATAGGTAAGTATGTAGTGGTGTAACTATGTCTCTAATTCTCTCTATTGGGTTGTTAAAAACCTTAAGGTTCCCCTTCTTCATAGTATAATTAATGGCTATGGTATCAAGCAAGGATCTGATTCTGGTGGGAAAAAACAATAGGGAACTATTAGTTGAGGGGAGACTAAAGCAAGGGAATGAATAATCAAAGGCCCTAAATGAAAACCCACTTTATCCTTCCTAACACCAGCTGGAAATTTTTCATCAGAAATAAAATGTCTACTAATAAAATAAATGAAATAGCCTTAAAGCTCAGGCAGAAAACTAACAACTTTCTCTATCTTCCTATTCAGGTTCAAATATCCCAAGGAGCAAGAGAAGGAACGAATGTCCACAGTGCCAGAATAGCCTGATCAGATAAGTATAATGGGGCGTGTTCAATGAAAAATAAATAACAGCGCAAAGCGCTACTACCGTAATGTGGAAGTAAATCAGCTTTCTGTTTGTCTCTTTTGTCTTGCAGGAGTGCACAGTACATAAGGAGGAAAGAAATCCGGAGGGAGAAGGTGCGTGCCGAAATCAGGAACACTTGAGGAGGAAGAAGCACCAGGACAACGAACCGTACTTTCTGCAGGCAGAACGCCGAAGGCACCATAATCAGGAACACCGGGGGGAGAGAGTGTTAAGACGAGGAACCGTGCAACGTGGAAGCAGGACACCGAAGAGACTCCCAAAGCCCCGGAAGTGACGAGACCCAGAAGGTAAGCCTCAGCCCTAAAAGACTGGAACGCGAAGCACTGCCTCTCCGGGACGTCCGCTCCTTAACCTGTCTGGTCGTTGCACATGCGCGTCCCCCATGCAGCAGCCATTTTAATAGTTCGGAACACTCCCGGTCGTCTGGCAGCCGTGACAGTACACCCCCTTCCCAAGATCCCCCCAACAGGTTTTGGTTTCACAGGATGACGCCTGTGAAACAAACACACTAATCGAGGAGCAAGTACTTGACTAGCTGGCTCCCAGGTTCGTTCCTCGATACCAGTGGTGGCTCCCCCATTGGGGTGTGGGGGCATCGCCCCCCCCTGCTTTCTCGCCGTGCGAGAAGACAGAAACATAATGGTAATAACTACCATTTTATGTTTCTGCCTTCTCGCACGGCGAGAAAGCAGAAGTGCCTGGTTGGGGGGTGCTGCTCCAGGGCATGGGGGAGTGGCTTGCCCCAGGCCGGCCAAACAGTCACTATGCACAACATTGGGCAAGCCACTCCCCCATGCCCTGGAGCAGGACCGCCCACTCTCCCTTTTCTCTATGTAGGCTGCTGCATGCAGCCTACATAGAGAAAATGGCCCAGGTGGGGTGCGCGGCAATGCGCCTCACCACTTGTGATTGGTGGAGCCTGGAGGGGAGGGAGGCTCAGGCTGCCTTTACTGATGACGAGAGCTGCAGGCAATGAAAAAACGCAGGACGGCGGGAGCGGGAGCCGGGACCCATCTAGAAGCGGGATAGTAAGTTTTTTTTAATCAAATATTTTTTAACGAACCTCCCCGCCCCCCCAGGGGCAATGTGTAGGGTTAGGTGGTAGGGCTTGGGGTGGTGTTTAGGGTTGTGTGTTGGGGTTCGGGCTGGTTTTCTAGGGCTTAGGGTTGAAATGTGGTAGGGTTCCCGGAGTCAAGGGCTCAGGGACCGATTCAGGTTCGTGCATAATGGTGTTGGGAAGGTTTCAGGGTGGTTTGGCTCGATTCCATCCAGATTTGGCTGAGTTAGTGTTGGGAAGGTTAGGCTGGATTTGATGCAGATTTGGTGTTGGGAAGGTGTGAGGGTGGTTTGGCTCGATTGGATCCAGATTTGGCTGATTTTGGGGTGTTTTTGTGGGTTTGCGGGGGGGCATGATTGGTTGAAAATTCGTCCCCGTTCCAGTGGATGGATTTTTGTAATTCTTGCTGAGATTGTTCGGAATGGGTGGAACTAGTGTCCCAGTGAGTTTGAAGATGATCAAAGCAGTGGAAGTGCTTAAAAGAGCATTTTTGTGAAGGCCCGGTTTGCAATGTTAACCAATGGGTGGTGTTGTGGTGCCTGGAGAAGTGGTTTTTAGGGGGTTCCAGTTGCTTGACAGGAACGGGGCTGCTGTGAGTGGTAGGGAGGGGGAATTTATGGGTGTTCCGGAAGTTTTGGGAGGAATCGTTCGATGGCAAGGGTGTTTTTCGGCAAAGTCGAGGAAGGGAAACCGCTGCCATAGGAGCCCATGTTAAACGTGAGTTTTGTATGTTTTTGGGGTTCAATTGTAGGGTGTTGCATGTGGTTCTGAGTGCTTAGCTGGGATGAGTGTTGGGAAGGTCTAGTTTAGATTGCAAGTGGTTTGAAGAAAATCCATGGCGGGGAAGGGGTGTTTTGGGCCTAGTTTCAAAGTGCATTTTTACGCGATTTTAGGCCTCGTGGAGCTCGCGGTAATGCAGGTTTTTGGGATGGTAATTTGGGGTGTTCTAGGGATTTGGGAATGGGTTTAGGGGTTTGGGAGCAATGTTGGGAAGGTCTAGTTTGTGGGAAAAGGAGCAGTTTGGTTGTAGGTAAAGGGGAAAGGGTAATTTGGGCCTGTTTTCTAGGTGCACTTTGTGCCATTGGCGAACATTGCCTGTAATGGATAATTGTAGACGAGAGCCACAGGAGGGCGACTGATTTCAAGCCTTTCACTTGTATGCATCAGTGGCGGGCAGAACCATTGGAATTATATGGTTTTGTGGGTGCAACATTTTCTTCATAATTATGGATTTGGCGAATTTGCACCGTAATCCAGCATCAGCGGAATAATCTGCAGATAAAAAAAAAAGAAGCTTTTAGCTCGAAACAATCGCCAACCTCTAGCACAATTGAAGAACTGCTTACACCACTGTTAGCAATGGGATTTCTGGTTGGATAGGGCTTGCGCCAAAGCCAGGCAGAAACCACCACTCTAGTCAGGGCTGGGGAGTTACACGCCAAAGATAACCCCTGCTCACCCCCTTGGTAGCTTGGCACGAGCAGTCAGGCTTATCCCGGAGGCGATGTGTAAAGCGTTTGCGTGCGCACCCAGCAACAACACCCAAGGCCCACCACAAAAGAAACTCCACACAAGGTATTATATAAAAATAGCCTTTGTATTATACCAAAACACATTAGATAAAAACACACACTTTACAATGTGACAACAGACACGGGCAGAGTTTACAAGGGATTATATGTACAGGGGACAGGGCCACATGGACCACTGTCAGGAATTAGCACTTTTAGAAATTAGCACTTAGAACATAGGTTATAAAATTACTGTAGCACAAATTTACACATGTAGCACACAACCAGTAACTACTGGTAACAGGTAAGTACAACCTACGCAACCCTAACCACCTTAGGAAAATGTCACGCAGGGAATCAGGACCTCGCTAGCACCACCTGTACTTGGAGAAAAACAACCACCTAAGTATCACAATACCTGTAGGGGCATAAGCACATTACACATGACGCATAAACACATTCAGAGGTGTAAACACAAGGCACATGACGCATAAAAACATTTCGAGGTGCAGGTTAGGAACAATAGCGCAAAACTCACATTAGCCATCACTTGTGGCTGTCCCTAGGCCAACTGGCCTTGTCGGAGCTAGGACGCCCTGTGTCCCAATGTCAGGGCCGGACTGCGCACGCAGTCAAGGCAAAGCACCAAGTGCCCAGGAGCAACTGAGCACAACCTACACGTGGCAGCTGCCCACTAAGTGCTGGGCAACTGGGGAAATGCTGGGGCACCACTATGCCTTTTTGGAGCCTCAGGGGCTCGTGAAACAATGCCCCCAAATAACGTGGGAGCCCCGTGGGCTCTGAAAACAAGAATGCCACCGAGTTGCTGGAGCCTCACGGGGCTCTGAACACAAGCATGCCCCCGAGTTGCTGGAGCCTCGTTGGAGCGGCCCACTGCTCTCTTAATCAATGATCTGCCATGCGTTGGAGCCTCACAGGCTCTCTATAACAACTATGCCTCCAGAAGCAGGAGCCACGCAGGCTTTACACCAAGGGGCCCCCACTGGAGCACAGGAGGTGCTCCTAATCAATCATGCCCCCACTGGAGCGGCCCGCAACTTGCGGTGCCGCGGAGGAGAACAGGGGCAGAGCCAACAACCTCGTGGACTCCCACTCACCTGGGACTCCCGCGTCGTCGTTGCTCGGTCCTTCTTCCTGGCGCTGGCTCTCTCTGAGGCCGGGCAGCCGAGTCGCGCTGCCTGGCTCTCTCCACGGGCGGCTTGTGGGGTGTTGGCCAGAGCGGGGTAGGCTCCCGCCTGGCTGCGAGGCTTCTGCTTCCCTCTTGCGGTTCTTCCTGACGCCGGGACTTCCTGCCCGCTCTGCGTTTCAATGACGCGGCGGTAGGAGTCCCGGTTGCCAGGCAACCATTCGGCTTCTCACGGCGGCGAGGAGCCTTGTTTCCCCGTATACTGAAGCACGGGGTGGGCTCCCGCTTTCGGTCAAATAACAATGCACCGGGGGCTCCTCCGCTCGAGGCCCCCAAAGCGGGGTAGGCACCCGCGAGGAAGGCGCCGCAACGCGGGGTGGGCACCCGTTTTAGAAATAACTAAATAAGCGGGGTGGGCATCCGCCAACGACCACGGCAATGTCCCTGGCAGGGTGGGCACCTGCCAGGGGACTTCAGGCTCGGCACAGAATGGGGCAAATGCCGGGTGGGCACCGGCTTGCAGCAATAAAGCGCTCCTGGTGCTAGGACAAATAAAAGTGCTTCCAGGCACTTAGGAATGCAAATAAAGCGCTCCCAGCGCTTTAAGAAGGATAACAAAAAAGTCCAGCAAAGTTCTCCCCTGCATACAGCAAGGCAGGGGTGGCGGGGGCAAGGCTGGACCCAGAGCCAGCTCACTGGGCCTCCAGGCAGGGAGGTAGTCCAAGTGGCGGTCCTCTGGTCCAGCAGCAGCAGCCCCCCTCAGGTAGGATCCTGGAAGAGAACAAATTGTAAGGGGACACAGCCCCTTCTTATACTGTAAACCCCTTTGTTCTTGGTTCAGGGTGAGGGGGAAAACCAGTCGCAGCTGGTTGGGGAGCACCCTTGATGTGCTCAGCCCCTCACTCTATTCACTGGCAGGGCTAGGGTCATCGGTCGCACCACAGGGTGCGGAGCCAGCATTGTGTGGGGAAAGCCCTGCCCTATTCAGGTCCAAGGTGCACTCCTACCCAGCCATCAGCATGCTAATCTTACACTCACCACTGGGGCAGACCCAACCAGACTCCTGGAGCCAGGCTCACCAGCCAGCTCCAGCCAATCACACGCCAGACAGACTTTACACTAATATGCCAACTCCTAAAAGTGGCACTTCCGCACATGACATAATCACGCATTATACATCATTGTGAAGCATTCGATCACACAAGTCCGCACATACCAAACTCGAGCCTGCACACCCCACGCATCAGGAACTACCAGGGACACATACATTCCCCATGCATTCCTATGGGAGGGCAGGCCTATATCACCACATGCACTCCGAGTGCGCACGCACTTTACTCTGGGACACAGGGAAAGTGCGCAGAAACCAAAAATCACTACCACCAGGTCACCAGTAAAAGCAAAAAGTTCAGGGGTGAACCTGCCAGAAGGGCCAAGTCCAACAACCACCGATTCCCCCTGAAGTTGTTTGGGCTAGCTCGCTATGCTTGCTCGCCATAGGGCAGTACGGCAATCATTTTATGCCTTACCACTTTTGAATGTCACCAGCCGCCACTGCTCAATACCATACCCCTTCAAATGTATCAAGTACTGGAGCCTGCGTCTCACTCTATGTGAATCAATGATAGCCCCTACCTCATTTACAGGTTCGTCATCTAACATTACTGGGGCTGGGATTGTAGGGAGATGCATACCAGGTACTACCGGTTTCAAAAGGGAAACGTGAAATACCATGTGTACCTTGAAAGAGGCCAGAAGGTCAAGTTTCATAGCGACAGGGTTCACCACTTTCGATATCTTGTATGGTCCTATGTACCGGTGTTTAAATTTGCAAAGCCCCTTCAGTGCGAGATTCCTTGTGGATAGCCACACCTCTTCCCCTTGGCTATATCCAGGTTCTGTACGTCTGTGGGAATCTGCTCCTTCCTTGTATCTTGCCTTGGCTTTGTCTAGATTCACCTGAGCTGCTCTGTGTATGCTTTGTATTTCTTTCACAAAGTCTACGGCTGCAGGGGTAGAGTTGGTGGAAGGAAACGGAGACAACATGGTTCGTGGATGAAAACCGTAAGTACAGTAAAAAGGGTAATAAGCAGTGGAAGAGTTATAACTATTGTTATATGAAAATTCAACTATCCATGCCAATTAATTCCAGTCAGAAAGCAAGTGTAAAACTTGGCACCTGATATACTGTTCAAAACATTGATTCACTCTCTCGGTTTGGCCATCTGTCTGAGGGTGGTGGCTTGAGGACAACCGAACATCTATCTGCAACAAGGCTCCCAACGCCCTCCAAAATCTAGAAATAAACTGAGCCCCTCTGTCAGTCATCAAAATGTAAGCGTACAACATGCTGAACAAACAAAGAAGCTAGCTCTCTGGATGTAGGAAGTTCCCTTAGCAGAATAAAATGGGCCATCTTGGTCAATAAGTCTACTACAACTAGGAGAGTAGTGTTCCCTTGAGACGTTTTCGGTAATTCTACTTTGAAATCTAAGGAAACTGTATGCCAGGGACTAGGCGGAGTGGGTAATGGTTGTAACAGTTCCACAGGGGCTTGCTGAGAGGCTTTGCCTTGGGCACACACATGACATGTCTGCACATACTGTTTTGTGTCCTTCCCCATACTAGTCCACCAAAAGTATCACTGTAGTAAATTCAGTGTTTTCTTGTACCCTGGGTGTCCAGCAAGAGGATGAGTGTGGCACCACTCTAAAGCCTGTACCCTCAGATCATGAGTGGGAAGTACTAAACCCCCTTCGATATAGAACAGGTCTTGTTCTTTGGTGACTTCTTGGGTACCTATGATTTATTTAATATCTTCAGATGCCTGTGCCTCCTTAATCTTCCTTACAAAGTCACCCTCTGAACATAGAGCTCCAATTATTCTTTCACTGGCTATTATAAGTGGAGGTTCACCTTGTTGTTCTATGGGTTCATAACCTAAGCGGGATAATGCATCAGCTTTCCCGTTCTTTTTTCCTGCTTGGAACTGTATGATGAAGTCATAATCACTAAAAAACTGAGTCCAGCGTGGTTGTCGCATGGATAGAGCCCTTGCGGATTTCAAGAACTGTAGATTACGGGGATCTGGGAGGACTGTTATTCTATGGTTTGCCCCTAGCAGATATTGCTTCCACTCCTCAAAGACTCTTTTTATGGCCAGGAGTTCTTTGTCACCTATGGAGTAATTCATTTCGGCTGGAGCCATTTTCCGTGAATAATAAGCCACTGGATGAAGACGTCCTGTGCTAGGATCTGCCTGAGAGAGGACCCCTCCAACTGCCACTTGAGATGCATCTGCCTCAACCACAAAAGGACGTGAAGGATCCGGATGTCTTAATATGGGCGCTTGTGTGAAGGCCTCCTTTAACTGAAGAAACGATGCATCTGCCTCGGGAGTCCATTGAAACTTAACCCCTTTTTTCAAGAGCCTAGTTAATGGGGTGGCTTATTCAGAAAAAATGTTAATAAAACATCTATAAAAATTGGCAAAGCCAAGAAAACTCTGGATCTCTTTAACAGCCTGTGGTGCTTACCAAAGAGTGATGGCTTCTACCGTCTGAGGGTCCATACTTATTCCCTGGGAGACACCTTGAATCCAAGAAAACTTACTAATTGTGTATGAAAATGGCACTTCTCTAGTTTACAGTATAGATGATTATCCCTCAAACGTTCGAGGACCCTCCTAACATGAACTTCGTGTTCTTGCATGGATGGAGAATAAATCAGGAGGTCATCAATGTAAGCAATGACAAACAAGTCAAACATGTCTTTTAGGACTTCATTGATGAAAAACTGGAAGGCCGAAGGGGCATTACACAGCCCAAAAGGCATCACTAAGGTGCCGATTACGATCCGGCAAAAACCGGGTACGAACCGTCGGACGGAGGCTTTTTTCCGTCCGACTCGTACCCGGTCGTAAAACTTTACAAACATGCAAGTACGATTCGCACGGAAACACCATTTCCGTACGAGTCGTACAAAACACCGACCGACGAAAAGATACATACAAATGGGATCCAGGGAATGCGCCGACGTGACGTCGGGACGCTCTCAGGCCGCGTTTCACGACCCAGGAATTACGATTTGAACCTACAGCAGTCCGGACGGCAATATTTTTACGGCACCCAAAAAGTGCCGGAAAAGCGAAGTACGGCGCGAAACGACCAGAGTAGGTGGCCCGGTAAGCGTCGTACCCCCCCCCAGCCCCCGCATGTACGCGCCGTACCGCCCCCCAGCCCCCGCATGTACGCGCCGTACCACCCCCCAGCCCCCGCATGTACGCGCCGTACCCCCCCAGCCCCCGCATGTACGCGCCGTACCCCCCGTGTATGTACACCCGAGTACGTGTCGAACCCCCCCGTGTATGTACACCCGAAGTGACAAGGCAAAGATGCTAGAACTTTCGTTTGCGAGACAATCAATCCTGAATTACCCGAAGTCCTTGTCTCCTGAGACTCTGGGCTTACTAGTTTTCTGAACGCCTTGCCTGTTTGGCTTTACAGGACACTCTCTAAGGAAATGGCCCTGCTTACCCCAGAACAGGCACAACTTCTTGTCTCGCCTTCTCTGCCTCTCTTCTTCACTCAGAGACCCTCTGATACTCCCTATCTGCATCGATTCTGGTTCTTCAACTGTCTTTTCGGGATCAGGCCTTTTTTCCCTGCAAGCAAGGACTCACCCATCTGACCTGCCTCTTTCTTTCTTCCTTTTCTCTTTGGCTTTGCATTCTGTTGAGTCTCACCTATTGTTTGTTTTTCCGCAGGAACGTCATGAACATGAAGGAAGGTCCACAACTTTGCCAAATCACCTATTGCACCATTTAGGTCAAAGTGACAATGGTAACCTGAGGAAGAAGGGAAACAAAACAAGGAAGAAGGACACTTGTTGAACCCCAAGCTGTGTTAGGACCAGGCAAAAACAAGGCACAACATCTGTAGGCATGAGAAAAGAACAATAACCTGCACAATGCGCCAACATATATGTCAACGCAAAGTCAATACACAACTTCTCTTCACATCGCAGAGGGGCACACAACACCTTCAGCAGAGCACAGAATACAACACATCAGTGATGCCGGAGAGGACCACCACACTGTCGACACTGACGCCCTACAACAGCACATGGATATCCCACGCAACCCCCCACCAGGACCCGGACAGCCAAGCTACTCAGAGGAGAACACCCAGCCTGCAACAGACCACACAGCAGGGAGCACCCACAAGCACAGCTGGCTCACGACACTTCACCCACCCACACATCGCAACCCAATGCCATGTTCCTGCATGCCAAAAGGAGGTGGCCCAACAGGTGTGTGTGGGGGCTGAACCCATGGAATGCGAACCAGGACACATACGTAGGTGTCCATCACCCTTCAGGGGCCACCAACACCCCACTAAGGAGACCCACACTGCCATAGAGACACATGCTCATTCACATTCACAGTACAGAACCACGGGCAGAGGGCGCTCAAATTCCAGTCACACACCCATTTTGGCTCTGGGTACAATGGCCCTGGCCACTCCCCTTATGAATTGAATGAATTGAGTGGGGGACGACAAAGCTACATGTCCAAGCTCCAACCTGCTGCCTGCGGTGACACGTCTGCATCCGATGTACACAGCACAATGTAATGGATTCGACCCCAGGGCCCTCATGCATACAACAAGACCACAAGGACACACGCAGATTTGATCATGCTTTTAAGTCTAATTAGTTTAACTGATGCCAACAACGCCTTCAACATTAAATGCATTAAAGTGCTTGGCGCATGGCTCCCTAACGCAATTACACCAACGCAATTAAAGCATAACAGCATCACAATAAAATAGTCAATACAGAGTGGAATAAAACAACTAAAATGCTACACAACATAATCACATTTCAATAATGCATCGCAAGAACATAGCAGCACAAAAATACACCAAAACACATCGCTACCAGAACAAAATATCATACCACAAATTTAGACCAAGGTTTTAGTTGCACATTACCACATACAGAATCCTGATTTCATAACATGGTGTTAAAAGGCACTTGGATGAAGCAGTACCTTAACCTACCACCCAGGACATGAAATAGTGCCAGTCTTAAACGTTTTTGGATCCTGCCCAGGATGTGGAAATTAAAATTGAGTTTGTTTTGTGCAACAGTATATGAGGGTTGATTCAGAAATTATGTTTAAACTGAACCTCGGTGTGCACTTTGCTTTTGGCACTGTGCTCTGGAATGAGGCCAAAAAAGAGCCTTTGGAAATAATTTGGCTTTCCAGAAGCACCTTAGCACAAGATAATCTTATTTATTGCAAATCCCTACATATAATACTTTCTAGAGGTGATTTCAAGTGCATGCATGTGTATGATGAGTGTGGGTAAAATGCATTGCTATTGTTAGAAATATGGTCTCTAGTTGGCAGTGGTTTGCACCCTGTCTAAGTAGGGACCCACACTCTAGTCCAGTGGTTCCCAAACTGTGCACTGTGGCTCCCAAGGGAGCCATCAAACCTAGCCAGGGGAGCCGCGCACCAAGCACTTTAATGCATTTAATGTTGAAGGCGTTGTTGGCTTCAGTTAAACTAATTAGACTTAAACGCAGGATGTTGATGATTTGTAAGTGGCATGCCTAAAGCTGTAAACGTAGTGCTTAATTGATGGCATGTCGAGGGAGATGACCTCCATATTTCACTGGATCCCCACATTCCAACGCTCCCAAAGTAAGCGGAAGATGCCTGATTTATTTTGTTAGACTCGTTAATAGTTTGGTTTTTTCCCAAATGAATTTTATACCAAAGTTTCAATTTTTCCAAAAGCATTTTAAACCAATGCACGTTATCAGTAAAGTACAGATGTCCTGTCTATTAAACACACTAAGTATTATTAAGTATTGACATTTGTACTTGAATCATAGATACTTCCGGTACGCATTTCTTTCAGTACACACACATTTCCTGACAGGCCTGCTCCCTCCTTCAGCCAAATATGGCATAATGTCAACATTTGGAAACAAGAAAGAGTAATGTTTAAAAAACAAAATCAGAGGAATTTATTTTACTTTCATTGATTTGGAGGCAATATTAGAGAGGAGACAGCAAAAATAAAGCTGTATGTGGTTTGCAAAATTGTGAGTCACCCAGCCACGTATGACATGGGTAAAAATAGAAGTGCATGCAAATATTCTTGAAGCGCAGAAACACTTTGGCAATGGGGCCTACATGCATAGGGGTGCTATCTAGCACTGTAAGTGGGATAAAAAAAGTTTGAGAGGGTACTCTAAAAAAGGCATGGGCAAAGAAGTGTAAATAGGAATATTTTATTAGAGGCGCCGCCTTAGCAAAATGAAACATCTTGCGTATATGATTATAATACCTTCATCAGCTTCATCCCAATTAATTTCAGGGAGAAAAATGCAAGTATTCACGAGGCCGGGCTTACATCCCCCACACCCTCCAAAAAAAGTAACAGTGGGGAGCCATGGGCAATGGCCAATGGGTCATGGGAGCGCGGGTCGACAAAGTTTGGGAACATTGCTCTAGTCAGAATAAGTGTAGTACACACTAAGTTTATCTGTGCTCAACCTCAGGTAGCTTGTCAAAAAGCAGTCAGGCTAAACTAAAGAGGCAATGTGCAAAGTATTTGAGCACACCCACACAGTAACATAGTGAAATCCCCAAAAAGTACTCCACACCAGTTTAGAAAAATGGGCAATATGTATCTGAGAAAAACAGGGCCAGAACGATAAAGATCCAACATACACAAGTCAAGATATGAATTCTTCAATATTAAATGCTGTTATAGTATTTAGAAAACAACAGCTCCAACTGGGGTTATTTGGTCGCGCTTACTGAGACAAATCCGCAAGTTCAGTCTGACCGCGATGGAGCACGGGTCTGCTACAGGAGTCACACAGACCCAGGTATAGTACCTTTGATGCATCGCAAAGTCAAAGACAGTGCGTGGCACAAAGGAGGCGAGGCATCGTGAAAGCAGGTGATGCGTCTGTGTCTTACTGTTATGCAGGTCGTTGGCATGATGCATTGCACAAAGGAGGTGAGGGGACACTGCAGCAAAGTGATGCATCAGTTCCTGGAGGTGGTGCAAGGTTAATGAGCCACTAATGCCCAGGGAGGAGGCTGGGTACAGGGAGGTGATGCGTTGGTTGCAGATGCAAGACCTTGGGCCCTAAAAGCAATGTGGTGTCGATAATGCGTCGATGTCACAGGGTGGTGCGGTGATTCCACAGCGTCAATGTCAAACCACCGGGCCATAGACTTCAGTGAAGCGCTGCTCGAGACTCACACGGCGGACGTACTTCGGGGTCGCTGCGGCCCCGTTGGGCCATATGTTGTAAGTCATAGTGTTGTGCACTTGGCAAGCTGGGACCACGGCTTTGGTGCAGGCAGCGGCGATGAATCAATTTTGCAGGGATGCACCGGTTCTGAAGTGATGCTTAGAGTTGATGCGTCAATTCCTTGGTTGCAGCACCAGAATCATCTCCAAGGGTCCAGGACTGGGGTTGGCCCCACTTGGCAGGTCAGGACTCAGAGCAGAGAAGCCAAGGGGCTGGTAGCAAGATGCCAGTGAAGTCTTTGATGGCTCTGAGATTTCCAACAGAAGGCAAGCTCAACTCAAACCCTTGGAGAAATTTTAGAAAACAGGATGCAGGGAGGAAAGTCAAGTCCTCTCACTCCCAGGTTAGAAACAGCAGACAGCAGGCCAACACAGCAAAGCACGCAGCAAAGTGGCAGTCCCTCCTGGCAGTCCAAAAGCTTTTCTTCCTGGCAGAATGCCCTCAGTCCAGAGCTGTTTTGTTTCTCTTTCTGTTTCTTCTGTTATGGTGTCAGAGGGTCCAGTACTTTTGCCTATTTTGGCCTTTCAATTAGGAAGATTTCAAAGAAAGGTATTTGTAGTGCACAAGACACTACCCTTCATGGCCCTGGCACACTACGGGGGTAGGCAGTTCTTTGTTTGGAGACAGGCACATCCCTACTTAGGCACAAGTGTCAACTCCTCCCACCACTCCAGCTCAGGAAGACCCATTGGCCTGGTGAAGGGCCATGAGGATATGCAGGGCATACCTCTATGACTGTCTATGCCCAACTGTCATCCAACCCAGATGTGCGTTCTAGGGACAGGCAGAGGTGCCGGATGATTAAAGTAAGAAAATGCCAACTTTCTAAAAGGGTCATTTTCAGACCTGCAATTTAAAAACCAACTTCACTAAAAGATGAGTTTTTAAATTGTGAGCCCAGATACCCCAAAATCCGATTTTTCATCATCTCCCAATTGGAAGATACACGTGTGAAATGCTACAGGGCAGCTTCAATGCTAACCTAAGGGAGAGATATGCCTTGCTGTAGTGAAAAGTGACTTTAGCAGCTTTTCACTACCAGGACATATAAAACTTAAAAGCACATCTCACCTTTTAAACACACAACACCCGGTCCCTGGGGCTACCTAGGGCCTACCTTGGGGACGCTTGACATGCCGCAAAAGGGACAGTTTGGGCCTGGCAAGTAGGTGTACTTACCAGGTCGACATGGCAGTTAAAAACTGCGAATACAGGCTCTGCAGTGGCAGGCCTTAGACACGTTCGGAGGGCTACTCATGTGGGTGGCACAATCAGTGCTGTAGGCCTACTGATAGCATTCGGTTTATAGGGCCTGGGCACACATAGTGCACTGTATGAGGGACTTAGTAGTAAAACAAATATACCAATCATGGAGAAACCAAATGCCATTACATTTTAGACACAGAGCTCATGCAGGTTAGGACTGGTCAGCAGTAGTAAAGAGCCCAGAGCCCCAACACAAGTAAAAAGAAGTCCAGCACACAATCAAAAACAGGAGGCCAGAAGCAAGAAGACAAGCCAAAAGATGCCAGGTCTAATAGATGCACACAAACAGCCACACACAGATCTTTTCACCAATGAAAACCCAGACACAAGTGAAACGGTCATGTGTATTGCGTTAACACATGTAGAGCTCTGAGTACCTACTGTACCCAGGCTAAATGTATAAACTGATCCCTCCAACAAACAACAAAAGTTGCAGTTGCTAATACATGGATTGATGCAAACACAAAAGAAATACCAGCATACAGAAACAAAAACTCTTCTGATCAGTCAGCAATAATCCGTGGTGGTCTCACTGCCATCATGTGTAAATGTCAGCAGCCGGCAGGTTAATGTAACATGATTAGAAAAGTTAGTCTGGTACTAATAATATGTTAAAAATCACATTTAATTGCTGGGGTTGTTTTATTTTGTTGTTTCTGCTTTAATGCCGCTCTTTGACACATTGTCAAATGAAGGCTGCACGAGCATATACATTAGTGTGCATTAATATTCATGTATAGGATTGTAAACAATACCGAATTCCTCTTAATGATGAAAGGAAGAATGTGAAACAATTCTGTCTCTGTCGATGCGCTGCAGTAACGAGTCTAGCCTACCTGGACGTTGGCACAGTGGACGCCTATCAATAATTCATTGTTGTATGTAAGACAATCCTGCTCTATTTTCCCACTCTGCAGCTGCCCTGTGTTCTTTGGCCGGAAGCCAACACTAAGCAAACAACATTGAAACAGCTCCTTTGTCTGAAAGCTCCAGTGCTAACATATCCGTGCTCGGGAGGTAGGTGCCACCTGGTAATGGGATGAAACGTCGGCTCCAGACTGCGTGGCCGCTGCCGCTGCCGCTCTGCCTGGCTGTGGAGAGATTGTTGGCATCGCCGCCACCACCGAACGCAGTCAGAAGTTACACACATGCTGTGGTTTTATGAAGTAGAGAGGAGCTGACAGCATCAATCACAGGTTAATCAGATTGGACTCAAGAAACGTCAAATAAAGTCAAACACTTAAATGTTCTGGTAAATCGAAACCCTGTCGCCCATTTACAGTGGCGCTGTCATTATGAAGCGCAGGGATTTGCCAAGAACGAGTTTGATTTACTCTTTTCTGCTGCTTGTATGAATTGCTTGAAATCGTGATTGCATATCTAGTTATGGGTGCCAAGATATATTTCTAAAACGTAGTGTATAGTAATATTGTGTTGGCAGTGATTGAAGCCTAAAGAAAACACAGACATATACTTAAACTCTGTAGCGTGCCTAAAACAACATGAGCCACATACGACATGTGGAGGGCGTTCCAAAGACCAAATGTTTTTTCCGTCCTGTCAATAGGCAAATCATTGACGTCTTAGACACAACACTACTGTGCTGTAAAAATAGTAGGAGAAGGAGCACCAAGCGACTACCGAGGCAGTCATGGAGAGATCTCCTAATGAAGTCACATTGGCCTCAATGCCTATGAGTAGCTAAAAATCCAAATGATGAAATAGTAGAAAAGTATCCCAAGGAAGAGCATCAGATTGTCATATGTGTTCTTTATATTCTTTCTTCTGTTGCTTCTCTTCGTATATACAACACATGAAGACACAGCCAGTATCTAAAGCGTCTTTCTGCAAGGTGTGTGTGGAGGAAACCTTCACCAGTGCGCCAAGAGTCAGGGCTAGGGGCTTGCAAATGATTTTCTGTAAAGGCAAAAAGGGGTCTTTGTATGCAGAAATAATATGCAAATGATTCCCACCCAAGCCTGGAACAACACTACGCTAGTAATAAGCATGTAGGTTCGGGACAGGTTAAGACTTTGACTCCAAATTCCCATCCTCGTGAGAATTCTGATGGGTGGTTTTGTTCTCACAAGTTATGGAAGCACACTGTGAGATTTCACTAGATCTCTACTGCAGCTTGATATGGTCTAGGGTGCCTCTCAGAGCAGCAGGGGTTGGACACTCTGGCATAAGGTCTTAGGGCCTGATTACAAGAGTGGCGGTCCATCGGAAAGCCAAACTCACCGTGGTGTCGCAGAAACCGCCACACTGGCGGTCTGACTGCTGCATTATGAGGGCAACAGTCCCACCACCACAGGAGCACCACAACTGCCAGGGATCCGTGATCCTTTGGCTGTGGCACGACGGTCTGACCCAGCAATATGCTGGTGGTGCCCCTGCAGCACCGTCAAGCATATTATGAGTTTCCTCATAGCCACAATTTTCATTGCGGTGAGCCCACCATGAAAACTGTGGCTATCAGGTAACTAAGGGGGCCCTACATAGCCCCCTGTTGCCTCTGGGTCAGGAGATGCATGCAGGGAAGCACATAGTGTGCCCCCCTGCCTGCATGCCACCCCAGTTCCTGCACAGCATGGACTTCACAGCCATTCCGTGCAGGAATGTGCTTTGGCACTCCCATTGCAGTGCCTTTCTAACAGGCACCACCGTGAGACAGCCAAAGCACCGACCACCAGACCACGAATTAACTCGCAATCTGGCGGGCGGTGTGCAGGCCAGTTTGCCCGCTCTCACACCGCCAAACTCATAATCGGATCCTTAGTCAATGCATCAATACAAATCAGAAATCAAAATGGAATGCAACTCATACACAACCCACTGTGCAGTAATGCGCATGAAGTGTGTTGTAGTAACAATCAAGATGCAAGATGAGTGCAGGGACACAGTGGAATTCCAAAGCCTATTTTATAAATACCCGTAGCAAAAGGGACACATGTTTAAAAAATTTAATTTTAAAGTTCTAAACTAGTGCATTAACTATGAATGGTAACTACACAGAATCTGAAAGGGAATGTAACCAAGCATGTCATGGTCAGTAAAAAGAGCAAGAGCTTTTCTAACATGGTTACTGAGTTCTCGTGAATCCTAATTTTATTTAAAGCAATAAATAGCAAGCCCGTTTTTGAGTTTGCAAGATGGATCCCACCTTATACCTGATAGTCAATTATATCTTATATTATAAAAACAAATTCAGCACTTGTAGTCACTAAAGCATCAACAAGACTACAAGACTAAACAATCATGGTGACAAATGTGCCATCTCAATTCACATATTGATTATATGCCAGTATAGCTAAATTAAATAAAAACATGTATACAGTAAGGGGGCATGATAGCATATCAGTTTAGGCAGACTTGCTAATATACACATGTCGTGAAAACTTCACACTTTCCATGAAAGAGATAAGAGAGTCTGAGGATAGGCACAGAATGAAAACAGAACAACGTGATTTGGCTAAATTATGGAAATAGAAGAATTTGAACAGAAACTGCTAGTGTTCACGGCATTACAGTTACTAAACAAGTATGGACGTCATTTGGGGGTAGTCAGGGGTCGCAGCTGTGAATTATGGCTTGCTCCCTGATACTCCTGGCACTCCCTTTTTGATGTAGTATACACAAAGAAGGGGGAGAAGGAAAAACCCTACCTCATCCTCCTCAGAAAAATTGTATAAACACAAAAGGAGGTAGAGGTTGTAACAGTCGTACTATATCTGTTTAACAAACGTAATAGATTATGGAGAGCACACCATCATTGTAAAAACTTCCCTCGCCCACAACAAGTTGTGGCATGCTTCATCATAGGGCTGCTACTGACGCCTCTGCGCAGACCAACGCTCGAGGCGGAGCAATAGGGAGGGGTAAACAATACAACAGTGATAAAGACAAACGGAAAAGACAGGATCCTATAAAGGTGCAGATCAATTGTGAATTAAAAACTGGCTATAGGATATCCATATAATCATTTTATTTCTAGAATCCCTAGTCAGTACTAAAAAAGGTATAATAGATATACCTATGGATGGTGGTGGTATGAGTAAGTTAAGTGCTCACCACCCCCACGTTCTGCATAGAGGTCGACATGTTTCTGCCGGTTTCAGGTTCTTTATCCGGCATTCAACAGGACAAACTGGATCCCTATGCTCCCTTTTTGATCACTGGCCCTAGAGGAGACAAAACTTTGCCTCCTCTGAGCCCAGGGGTCACAAAGGAAGTGCCAAGGAGTAACAGGGAGCAAGCTAGAGGTCACGGCTACAACCCCTGACTACCCCAAAATGACGTCCATGCAAATAAGGCATACGTGGATCCCTGGCACTAGAGGAGACAAAACTGAGCCTCCTCTGAAGCCAGGGGTTTAAAATATGTGCCAGGACAAGGGTCCAATGACGAGCCCAAAGAATGACTTTGTGTAATTAATATAGTGAAGTCCACTTCTGGAAAAGGGATAAACTAGTTTAATTTTGCCATCATTTTCTCTCTGAAGGGTGATAGTATGCTCTTTTGTGTAAGTCATTAATTCAATAATGTTTATTTCGGGCAAAGCCAATAAAACATATCATACTAAATAAAAATATTATAAAATTAAATAAATTCATTCACCATAAATCACTTTACGTCATCTCTTACTACATGTAAAACAGTGGAAAAATTAAAAGTGAATTAATTAAGCAACAAAGATAAAAACAGTCAGCAGATATAAAGTGCAAGTGACTATAACATTACAATTGTAAACCCACTGCTTTTCTTATGCGTCAAAAGGCTTGTAGGTAGCTGCCAAGACCTAGTACACTGCCAGTGCTACAGTCTGTCCTTAGGATACAATACGCTTCTCTATAGTTTTTTGAACCCTTGGACATACAAGTAGGTTTGATCTAGGACCTCTTGGGTCTACCATAAGCTGGGCAAAAGAATAGAATATGACACTAATCTTCGAGCTTGTAGGAACAGAAAGAGCAATTTAATGTTTTAGAGACACTGTAATCCCAGTCGGCAGTAAAGCTATTTACCCGCAGCATGCCAACTCTAAGCTTTACAATCAGGGCTCATGCTAAAGGAGGTACATATGCTTCCATGTACATTTCAAGTTTAGGGGAGGGTTTGAGAGACAAAAACTCTTCAACCAACCCACCCCCCTTGGAATTTGGTGATGTGCATTCTATGTATGGACCCAATATTTCTCCTTGACAACTGCCTTAGTGTTTCTGTTTATGAAGGATGTGTTTGAACAGTATGTGGTCAGACCACTAGCTCCTGAAAGTTGTTTTATGTATTGGAGCCAAGGAGTAGGACTATTGTTCCTTATACTATTGACCTCCTCTAGTGGAGCTCAGTATGAAGGCAGCTCTGGGGTAGAGTATAGTCTCACTTTATGTAAGTCTATCTAAGCAGTTAGGGGGGGCTAATGTCTTCATTTTAACCTTGCTTTCTAATATTAGAGAATTTTTCTATAAAATACCATGAGTGCAGGATCCCTTTGCCACTGCACCCATGCCATATTACAGACACTGGTGCTTACGGCAAAGAAGCTGTTAGGAGGGGGACCGATTGAGTGCCAAATAAAGATGACACACAGTCAGTGCATCCCTTGACGGCACCACTTCGAGGGGGGTTATTGTGTAAGGTTCACACTTGGACTTTGAACAGTGCATTGAGGTTAATAGGCACACAGTCCCAGTATGCTCCTGGTGCACCCAGTTAATGGTGCATCGTGTCACAGAATGGACAATGAGCCCTGTATAGTATAGGCCCAAGGTATTACTTTTAATTTGAGTGGGGAAGATTTAGATGGTGGATTGTTTGGATAGATAGCAGGAAACAGATATAATTTGTAAGATACATAAACCAAGAGGTAGTGGGCATGAGGGGAGAGAGTTTATGTTTTACATGGTTCTCCCTCTGCTCCTCTACACCAGCACAGCACATCCGGTCATGAGAGGATGATTTTGTGTGTCACAGGTAACATAAGTTTGCATTTGGGTACCTGTGAATAAAGGGGATGCTTTCTCTTTGAACCTTTGTTTGACTCATGGACTACTCAAGTCTCCCTCACTTAGACCCTTTTGATGAAAAAATATTCCCATTTCTCACGGTTACCCATCTTTAAATATATTTGCTGTAATTGGGTCCAGTAACCCACTGCTCTTCTATTACCACATTGAAAATCAAACAGGTTTTTCTTTCTTCTCACAGTGTACTTAAAGATGTTTAACTGAAAGCAGAAGAAAAAAGCAGAAAATAATTAACACGCCATCAAACAATAAAGTCAGATGAAAAAATGAAAAACTGCAATTTAGCAAGCGCTTTCCTTTTTTACAAATGTTACTTATATGCAGGGGTGGCTCCTCCGCAATGGCGGAGGAGCGTCGCCCCAATGCTTTTAAGTAGTGCAAAGTAAAGGAAACATGAAATGATGATTACCTTGAGTTATTATCATTTTATGTTTCCGTGCTGCTATGCAGGTGGGTGGATGGACGGAACTGCTCTGCTCCCGGAGCAGGGGAGGAGTGGTTGGCCCACTCCTAAGTGCACATGACTGTTTGGCCGGCCCTCTCGGGTTGCCTGCAACAGTCATGCGCACTTTCCCTGTTCTCAATGCAGGCTACATTACAGCCTGCGTGGAGAACAAACCCAGGTCCCCATTCCCTGGCTGAGCATCGAACCAGGAAGCTCAGACCAATCAAAACGCTGCATTGCAGCATTGCGATTGGTCAGGGGAGCCTGTGTGCTTGCGAATCACAACACTGCTTTGCAGCATTGTGATTGGTCAGCTGAATCTGGGTCAGGGTAACCTGGCTGTGCTTCCTGTTACTCGAGTCCCACAAGGAGAGCAGGAGCAGAGATGCGGGACCCGTCAGCCAGGTTAGTGTTTATTTTTTATATATTTTCTTTCATTGCGCCACACCACACCAACCCCTCCCTGCGCCCGTCTCACCCCCGCGATCATGCCAGCCACCACTGCTTATATGAAAATGATATCAAACACATGTATGTAACTGTCAATATTTGCAAATCATTGTACCTACTGCCAGCACAGACAACCCGCTTCACAGCTTGACTCTAGTTTTCTCTGACTGTTTGCTGAAAATCATTCTCATTGTTGAATGATGCTTCTTTTAGCTAATGAGCAAAAATTACTTTTCCTTCATTACATATGCCGCTGCAGCAAATCCGCTTTTTCAAAACTCTTATAATTCATATGTATGTAACTATTTTATAAGACGTTTCCACGAGAGACACCCAATAAAGTCTGCAGGCTTTTATGGCCCTGTGTATTACCATGCCATCAAGATGCAATTTTTTATGAAAACATCAAATAAATAATTGTTTATGACATATAAGGCTGGCTCTGTGCTTCTGTGAAACAAGAGTTGGTGCTGTTTTTGACATTAGGAAGCAGATTTCACTTAGCAAATATTTTAGTAGTCAGCTTTTAGTTCATTTTTCAAGACTGACACTGGCTGTACGATGCATACTTTAAATTTGATCAATTACAAAACGCGAACGGTGGGCAGTAAGGGCCAGTTCAGCATATTCACCACGAGCATCACTTGGTACAGGTACCTCAAAATTGACTTTTCGTATATTAAGTATTTTATTTAGTTGTTGAATACATTTAAGGAAGAATGATATGCCTAGTCTTTTATATTTCTTTGGTTCTACTTGACAGTGCTTGACCGTTTGTGGAAAGAGATTTAAGAAACAGTACTGAGAGTGGGTTTGGACTCTTTCCACATATTGATCTTTCTTCTGAGGCACATTGATTGGGGAGATATTGTTTAATCTATCTAAAGTGTGACTTTCTATCTACAGCCTCAACCTTGAAACAGCCAGCACTGATTACCACTGAATAATGAGGGGCAATTCACTCATCTAAGATGGCCACTATCTCAATGTGATGACGTTGTACGTCCTGTTTACCTGAGAGGATCACTCTTTCAATTCAATTTGGTTTCTAGCTGGGCTAATTCAGTATTTTATTACCATTTTAAGTGATAGAGCAAGATACCTCATTCTGCTCTTTAAATGCAATTATTAGCATAGTGCAATCTATAATGTTAAAAACCATGTACTCATTTAACACAAACATTGTAGTAGGTAATCAAACTTACACACTATAATCAAATACTCAAATTAACATATTATTATGAATTAAGTTGCTGATACCATTTTCAATGTCGACTTTACACGTTTAAGGATGATAGGCCTGTTTACATTGGCTTGCACAAGATGATTTTCTCTTTCTTCCCACTGCAGATGTTGTATTTTTCCAGAAGCAGTCTGTTAGCTAATGAGTAGGCAGTTGTTATGTATTAGACAACATTTAGTAAGGTTATTACTGGAAGGAAAGGAAGATGCAAGGAAGCTTGAACCGTGGTAAGAGCTGTCTGAGCCATAAGATTCTGTTTTAAGTAACAATTCTAGGACATAATTATGAATGAACCATAGTAAAGACGTTTGAAACTGGGGAGTTTACTTGCTCCCAGAGTTTGGTGAAGTTAGAAATTGGGTCTCTATTTGGCAGAGATTTGCACCCTGTACAACTAGGTACCACAACCCTAGTCAGGTAAGCTAGATGCACACTTTAAATTAACTTGTGCTCAGCCTCTGGTAGCTTGGCACGGAGCAGGAAGGTTTAATCTAAGAAGCAATGTGTAAGGTATTGGAGCAACACACACACACAGTAACACAATGAATTCATCACAAAAAAACACCACACAGGTTTAGACAAATAGATAATATATAGCTGAATAAAACAAGACCTGAAAGATAAAAATCCAACCAGAAGAAGTCGAGGTATACATTTTTAAAGAATAAATGAAAAACAGTGCTTAGGAGTTAATACTGCTAAAAGGTTACTTGAGGTTGCGAGGGACCTGGGAAAATCCGAAGTTCATACCGACCACTATGAATGGCAGGCAGGCTACAGTACCTGCACAGGGTCTGCTGAAAAGTACCTTGGATGGAGCAAAGATCGTCATTGAGGGTCAGATGCGTCGGTTCCGATTCACACAGTTGGGTTGATGCATCGATGTCGAGCCGTGTAGTCGGGCCTTGGATCGCTGCTGCATTAGAGTCGAAGGTGATGGCAGGTCCTCGGATCGGTGCGGCGTCATCATCGAGCCGCACAGGAATATCTTCAGTTTGGCACTGTGCCGGCTGTACAAGGCAATGCCTTCGTTTCGACAGGCACAGTGGTGACAATGCACTGGTTTTGTAGCAAAACAGCTGCAAAACCCACTTCTGGGTCCCAAGAATGGAGGGGGCACCTCAGCAGCACCAGCAGGATTTCAGCAGTATTTTATGGCTCTGAGATTTCAGAAAACGCGAGGCAAGCCAGCAAGCCCTTGTAGTCATTCTAAGTTCAGGTGAGATGGGTCCAGTCCTTGTCCTCAGAAGAGCAGAGATCAGCAGAAAACAATGCATCTCAGCAAAGCAGAGAGCAGTTCCTCAGAACAGTCCAGGCAAAGTGGCAATCCTTAAGCACAGCAGTCTTTACTCCAACAGAGTTCTTCCCAGGTCCAGTAGAGTACTGATTTGGGAGGGGCAGAGCCCCAGTACTTATTCCCAAAGTGCCTTTAAAGTGGGGAGTGTCTTAAAAGCCCCCCCTTTTATCTCAGCTTTATCTGTCAGGCTATCTGTGGGGGTAATCATTTGTTTGTGTGGGAACAGGACAAAGTGTATTCAGATGTAAGTGTGAGCTCCCTCTCCTCCTTCCTGCCCAGGAAGGCTATCAAAATGCAGATGAGTCCTCTGTCATACTCACCCTTCCTGTATTTGTGGTTATCTAGAGGGACTGTAGCTCTCACCCAGCCCAGACATGTATTGGAGACAGGCTGCAGGCACACAGAGCAAAGTTTAAAAGCAGAGAAATGTCCACTTTCAAAAAGGGGCATTTCTAAAATAGCAATGTCAGATCCAACTTTCCTACTAAAGAGGATTTATCATTACCATTATAAACATATGAACCATGAGTTTGATACTCCTTCCTAATCAGGAATTACAGCTTAAAGGTGTTTTAAGGATTTCCAATGCTAGGCTATGTGAGAAGTAGGCCTTGCAGTAGAGAAAAATTAATTTAGTGGTTTGTCATTACCCGGACGTGTTAAACCCAAACGTACAATTTCTACCTTTCACTTGCACAGCATCCTGCCCTTAAGGCTACCTAGGGCCTGCCTTAGGGGTGACCTATGTGTAATAAAAGGGGAGTTGAAGGCTTAGCAAGGGGTTTTAAATGGTAAGTCAAAGTGGCAGTACATTGCACACACAGGTCATGCCACGGCAAGCCTAAGACAGGTTTGAAAGGCTATTTTTATGAGTGGCACAATCAGTTCTGCAGACCCACTAGTAGCATTTAGATTATAGCCCCTGGGTATATGATTGACCACTTTACAAGGGATCTATAGGTATACTAAATATGCCAATCAGGTATACATCAATGTGACCATGTTTAGGGGAAAGCACATGAACTTTAGCACTGGTTATCAGTGGTAAAGTGCTGAGAGTCCTAAGGCCAACAAAAAGATACAGCAACAAATGGAGGTAAGCAGGAAACAACTTGGGGGAAGACCACTCTAAGCATGACAAGTCTAACAGGAGAATGCTGATTGGAGTGGAAACAGAGAAAACTGGTGCAACTAGTTTTTTTCAAATTATGATAGCTGGTGCTTCTTAGATTAGGGTAGGGCGGATCTTAGAGATGCGTGCTGACTTTGAGGTGAGACGTCCCTTCCAGGTTCTGCAAATCTCCACTGACTGAATGTCATGGCTTTATTCCTATGCATTCTTATTCTTTCATCAGAAATCTTCATTAGGTTTTCTGAAGCTGACACCTTACTTAATTTGTTTAAATGCCATTCTCACCCAAACCTTCTTTAATTTAGATTAGGGATTTTCCTTTATGGAACACGCTTGCTGCATATTTTGGCATTATATGTGTAATTCATAAAAATGTGCCATTTTATTTCAGTCTGAATAATGATTTTTAGAATATTTTAATCTGCAATAATGTTAACTACATGTGAATACTTATTAAATTCATGATCTGTTTTAAACTAGTTTGTCAAATATAATCCTTTAAACTTATTTTAATTCTCTTTGCCATTTCCTGTGCAGTTCCAATGGCTCTTCACAGTTATAGTAATTAATGTAAATGATAGCACCTTATCCCCTCTCCTTGTCAACTAACAAAGGTCCATACGACTTTCTCTGTAAATCTTTATTCGACTATCAAAAAATCTTCATAAAAGAATAAAACATACATCAACCAATAAATATTGATATTAAAAAGAAACATAAATAATACATGGTGACATGGCATCAAAATGCAAAATTGTTTAGGACATTAAAAATCATTGAATCCATAGGTACACTTTTTGTTATAATCAGTCTATGCTAAACATTTGCTGTATTCCACCAATATAGATCAATTTTTAAGAAGGCACCTGCAGCAAAACATTTGAAGATTGAAAAAGGACATCCTGTATTGGCGGAAACTGCGAATTCTGAGAATGGACAACAATTCCCTATGTCAAAATGGTGCATAATATGTACAAAACAGAGTTAAATGCTCTAATGTCTAATACCATCACAAGGGCAAGGCTGCATAAGGGTTGGATCAAACTGGCTAGCTGGTAAGTAGAGACGGCTTCTATTTGAGCCTATTCAGATTTTCTTTAACATAGGCCTTTCCCATGGATTCCTCAGAAGAAAAAGATAAAGCTCAGGTCTGCCACTGGTTTTAATGTCCAGGTAATCTCTCAGGGAAGATTTTCCCAGGGCCTCTCTCTTACTGGCTACTGCTGCATGCATAACAAATAGTTGCATAATCTTTAAGCACTCCCCCTTACTTAGCGCTTGAGGGGAGGTATACAACTCTGGTCTGACCAGTGAATCTGTGATCTGCCTTAAGTGGACAAGCCACAGGATCTTATGGCCATACTCAAAACCTACACAATCTAAGATCACATTGTGTTTGATAGCAGTATACCAATCGCTCCATGCCAACATCCATAAAAGCAAAGGGGAACATCTAATTGTATCTTTCACATACACCAGTTTCTGTTCTTTGTGCATGAAGAAATTAGTGGGTTCCTGTGGCCAATCCCAGCTGCCTTCTACAGAAGTGGTTGTCCTTTTGTTGCAGTCTTATACAATCTTGAAATCCCTATATACCTACACCATACGTCAAAACAGGAAGGTACTTCAACTTATATACTTCCAACAGGAGCAGAATAGGTTTGCTGCCAACACTAGAAGCAAACTGGAATAGTGTGCCGCAGGATTGATTAAAGCACATGCAGCGATTAGAAAGATAAGGTGTCCAACAATTCTGCCCATCAAACGCAATACCCAAATAGGGGATCTCACTGACCCGCCCAATTATTTTGCTCTTGATGGAGATTGGCCTGGTTTTGCAGGTCTGCCATCCACATACCATATAATGTATGTTAGAGATATTCTTATCAAGATATAATCCATCCATGAATCTGACAAAGGCATCAACAAGAACCCTAAAGCCATTGGGAGTGTGGGAGAACGGGACTGCATTATCAGCAGGGATAAATGCAGATTTTACTTTAGGCATATCCTTTCTATTAGAAATTTTAAAAAAGTTAAGATCATTAGCATACAGTCAAAATAAAATGGGGGCCAGGGCACAGCCATGTCAAATTCCTCGGGAGAGATGAAAAGATTTGGTACATTCACCCTCAGTACCTTACCTAACAAAAGCTCTTACCCCCATATGCAAGGCCTGTAAGAAAACGACCAGAGGAGAAGGCATGCCAATACGGGATAAGATATCCCACAACTTGGACCGGTTTACCCTGTCAAATGTTCTACCTAAATCTGTGAAGGCTAAATAAAGTGTTCCTTTCTTTGCTGTAAGATACTTCTCAATAATAAGTTTAAGATGTAAAAGTTGTTCTGAAGTACCAAAGCCTTCCCTGAAACCATATTACACCGGGCAAAGGGCATTGTTATTCTGCACTCAGGCCTCTTTTCGATTTAAGATGACATGCCCCACAATCTTCACTGTAGAGTCCAACAGTGATATGGGTCTGTAGCAACAAGGATCCTGTCTATGGGCTCCATACTAAACCTAGGGATAGAACTTTGATGCAATATCTTCGGGGTTCAGACGTCCAGGTCATCATTCTTCAAGAGACACATTTGATCCAGCCTGAAATCGATGCCCTGGTTAAAGCGAATAAATGGATTGATTTTATGATATCGACCTCCCAATTAATGACTTTCCGAGGAGTGGCATTGATTTTCAAAAAGCAGCTTAGGGCCAGGGTACTGGACTTTAAGGTGGATCCTGCGGGAAGATGGGTTATTGCTTCTTTGGTAATCATGGGTGCTTGTTTTACTTTAGTTGGCTATTATGGCCCCAATCTTGATGACCCTACATCTCTGGAAGTGATTTTTTCTCATCTTTTGTCCTTCCCTGAACCAGTTATTTTGGCTGGTGATTTCAATATTGTTTTGGATCCAGTTTTGGATAAATACCATAATAATAGATCCCGCATTCCTTCGAAATCAAGATCTTTTTTGTTGAATGAAATGAGACAATACGGGTATGTCGATATTTGGAGATTAAGGGCCGGGCAGCAGCAGGGGGTGTCTTTTAGAAATTATAAATATAACCACCAGTCTAGGATAGATTTTATATTAATTAACCATAGTCTATCCGACTCAGTTAAGGACATCAGTTATCTCCCGTTACACCTATCTGATCATTCTGCTGTTATCCTGGAACTTGTCGTTTCTAGCTCTGTTGAAGTAAGGACTTGGTCCTTTGACCGTACTTTACTCTCTCACTCTGAAGATGTCACTTTTTTAAAATCAGAAGTGAGGTCTTTTTTATAGGTGAATGTGGGCTCTGCAGAACCCGGTGTGGTCTGGGACTCACTTAAAGCCGTTTTGAGGGGTCATATCACAGGTAGGACTTCATATAGAAGGAGGGAGTATAGAGAGGCTATAGCCTTAGTCGAGGCGAATCTGACTAAAACGCAGGCTGATATCGACGCCAACTTCGCCTCCACAGACACCGTTTTAGCACCTTTGCGGTCAAAATTATTGACTTTAAAGGGCCAACTGACCTCGATCCTTAACCGGCGGCTACAGGAAAGATGGGAAGCCAGTAAAATTGCACATTTTCAGTATGGAGAATGTGCTGGCAAGTTGTTGGCATGGAAAGTAAAAACTGATCAGGTTCGCAATAACATTAACCAGATCCTTGTCAACAACGTCCCTCTTTCTTCTGACGCAGATATTAGAGCAGCATTCAGAGACTATTATCAAGCCATCTACCATGAAGACAAGATTTTAGATACTGTTATGGTTAATGATTGGCTCGGTAAAATAGATCTACCAAAACTTTCCGTCGATCAGTCAGCAATACTCGATTGTAAAATCTCGGAAGAGGAGGTGAGGAAAGCCATCCAGGATGCCAAGAAAGGCAAGGCGTCTGGGCCTGATGGGCTGCCAGCTGAAATATATAAATCCTTAGAACAGGAACTCGTCCGTTTTTTGGTTGTATTATTTAATCAGATATTGTTGGATGGAGTATCTCCACCTGCGTCATGGGATAATGCATCCATAACGGTTATTTTGAAACCAGGGAAGCCTTCAACAGCCTGTGGCTCTTATAGGCCTATCTCTATTTTGAATGGAGACTATAAGATCTTTGCCTCCACTCTTGCAAAGAGACTCGCCTTGGTAGCCCCTTCCATTTTACATACTGACCAGAAGGGATTTATTAAGGGGCGACAGCTTTTTGAATTAACTTTTGATTTGATCGGATCAATTGATGTGGCATGTATGAGGTCTTTGCCCTTGGCGGCTGTCACGCTGGACGCTGCCAAGGCCTTTGACAGAATCAATTGGTTATATCTGTCGGAGGCCTTGGCGAAGTTTGGCGTGGGGGATAGATTTCGTCAGGCGATTGGTCTTCTCTATCAGAACCCTAGGGCTCGCGTTTTGGTAAATGGTATACTCTCTGACTCATTTGACATCTCGAGGGGTACTAGACAGGGCTGCCCTCTCTCCCCGCTCCTGTTCGATTTGTATGCTGAACCTTTTGCCCATATTTTGAGGGATAGTGTTAACATCAATGCATTTGCGTACAGGGGCTGGGAGAGAAAGGTGGCCCTCTACGCTGACGATATCCTTATATTTACCTCTAATCCACAAGAGGCCCTCCCAGTAATATTTAAGTTGGCCTCGGAGTTTGGGATGGTCTCTGGATATGAAATTAATACTCTGAAGACTGAGATGATGACCTGGAATATTGACCATAGTTCCTTAAACGTTGAAATTAGGCCGACGAGTCGGATGAGATACTTAGGTTTGGATATAGTAGCTGATCTTGAACAGATTACTACTGTTAATTTTGCAAAAGTTGCTAAGGAATGTCGTAAGTTGCTCCAGACCTGGGCTCATCTCCCACTCTCCCTACTGGGTAGGGTCAGTCTTGTTAAAATGTACATCTTGCCTAAAGTCTCCTTCTTGTTCAACACGATACCCTTGTATTTTGACCCTGCCTCCTCAGAAAATTGCAGTCTGACATTAGCACTTTTATCTGGAATAAACATCTTCCAAGAATTTCCTGGAAAAAAATCAGGAGGCGTAGGGAAAAAGGAGGGCTTGCTGCTCCTGATCTCCAGGTTTATGCCTGGGCTTTCCAGCTATCACATGCCAGGATCCTATTAAAGAGGCCAGTAGGCTATGGAGTACGGTCCCTTTATTCAATGTTATTGGATGTAGAAGGGGTAAGTCAGTCAGGGTTTCTTTTTAAATTTGGAAACCCCAAGTTCTTCAAAAAAATTAAATTAAAAATTTTAAGGGGTATGGCCAGAATATGGGCACAGATGTCTAAAACAATCAAAGTTGGGTACTATGGAAGCAGGACACCATTGTGGGACCTTCCGGACAGTCCAGCCTGGTTAGGGGAAGCATTAGCGGTACCTATGAGAGAGGCTGGCTTGGAGGAGTGGGGTAACCTATTTGTTGACGGGGAGTTGTTACCCTGGGAGTATTTTTGTGCTAAAATTGGTCCAAACTTCTCCAGGCTTAAGTACCTTCAAATATCAAGCTGGTCTCGAGCATACTCAGTTCAACCTCCACACGGTGTTAAATTTCCCTTGGGTGCATATAGTCATCTCATAATGCTTTTGGTAGATAAGCCGCCTTCCAAGAAGGAAATTTCACTGTGGTATAATTTAATCTTGGAGGAATCGGATGGAACTTTCACATTGCCAGAGGAACTTTGGTCTCGCCACGTCACCAATCCCGATTTACAACATCTTTGGAATACGTCTTGTACGATGATGTGGGATATTGTCAAACCTGCATGGTTACGCAGGAACCATCTTTTCACCATTCATCGAGTTTACTACTCACCCCTTCGACTCTCTAAGTTTTCCGAGGGGAATAATGTGGCCTGCGCGAAGTGTGGTCTGGTGGCTGCTTCCGATGTCCATATGTTCTTTGAGTGCCCGCATCTGTCCCTATTTTGGGAAGCCATTAGTAAAACCCTTTCACTTTCGGTCGCAGTTAACATTACCCTGGATTTAACATCAGTAATTTTTGGTTGTCATCAAGGGGTCCCCTCCTCGGCTAAAAAGCTTTTTTTTTATGCCATCTTGCTAGCAAGGAGGGAGATATGTAGGAAGTGGAAGGCCCCTTTATCTCCTTCTATTGATGACTGGTATGTTTCTACCCTGCTGATCTCTAAGCTAGACCTGGCTAGATCTGGTAATCCAGATACAAGATCTTTCTGGCATCTCCTGAATTGGGTTCATTGAGTATCTGGGTTTTTTTTTTTCCCCAGGTCCAATGATTAAGCCATTAACCCCATTCTGGGGGTTACCTGTTTCATGGTGCTAAGTTTAGCACCTTGGCTGGATTCTAGCTACTGCCTGTCCGGTTATGAATTAGTAATCATTGCTGGGTGAAACATTGATGCTGAGGGGTGAGTCTTCTCATTACATTACTGCCCTAACCAGTCTTAGTAACTGAGGCAGCACAATGTGTGTAATCCTGCAAGATTGCATTTTGAAACTTGAGTGGCAGATGAGGACAAAAAAAAAAAAAACCCCAAAAAAAAAAAAAAAAAAAAGGATCCTGTCTATTAACCTTCTTGAATACCAAAACTATTATTACACTTTTCCACAAATCTGGCATTTTAAAGGGATAGAAGCATTTAAAACACTGGTAATAAGAGAGACTTATAGCTCAATGTTTGCCTTATACAAGTCCAGGAGCACCCCATCTAGCCCAGGGGCCTTATTGACTGGGCTGGCAATGATAGCACTAGTGAGTTCGGCATTCTCAAAGGAGATTTCCAGAGGATACGGTGGGGGCTCCTCAGCAGGCTCAGTCATGGGGCTTGGCGCTGATGAGTAGATCTGTTTAAAATAAGTCACCCATTATCTGAAGTGATTTTAGACCCTGGGCCTTCGGATAAATGTTGGAAAGACTGTTTACTATTAGCGGTCTCACAGAACCCTCTTGAATCTCAATCCCGACATGTAGAAACTAGGCATTCCTATCTTTTCTCCTTTACTTCAAATTTCCTTTTCTGACTAGCCTTTCCATAATCTAGCAGCCATTATACGTTGCTGACCTCCTACCACTGAGAAGTTCTCAAAGCCTAAGGTTGGTGACTCTACACTCTTTATTGAACCAACAGAGATTACCTGACCATCTTGATCCTTAAAGATTTAGCATGATTGCCCTAGCAGAAATACTTAAACTTGAGAAAGCCACTAAAATATCAGAGGCCAACGAATCAATCCATATGACCAATAGCTGTGTTTTTTTGATAATTATACCCATTGTCTGAAATACAAGAATCCAATCTGCTTCATGCATTTTTTGCTGCTTTCATTATCAGAGATATCCCTGTCCAATCCCCTGCTCTTGTCGTGCACAAATTCTTGGCTGACAATATTCTGTGAGAGAATGATCTTGCCATTTTACAAATCATAGAAAAGCCTCCCACTATTTCGCAGCCTCCCAAGCTCTGGGTGAAGATTAAAGACATGCAGAAAATGTCCAGTCACAGTGTCTCCTGCAAACCAAGGAATTCGACATCATAATAGCAAGGTGTCTTTTTCCCCAGCTACACAACAGGTTACTTTAAACCCAGCATAATTATGTTTGCCAATAGTTTATTTTAGGTTGTCACTTCCAGTGGTTGTATTTCTATTTTTGCTCAAGAATGACTCCCCCTCCCCTGTGCTAGGTTTGGGACTAGTGGCCTTCATGATTTGTAATCCATCTCTGTTGTCATGCTGGTAAATAGAACAATAGTTGTGGTGCTGGGATGGTTCCTTCCTGGAGGCTCTAATCTGCCTCTTGGTCCAGTTCCCTGTGCTTTCTGCAGCACTGATCAGGGGTCCTTCTTCTTCCAAGCTTTCACATACACAGACACAAAACTGTTAGCAATAGTGAAAAGTTTCAAGCAGAGACACACATACAGTCATGGTCATAGTCCATAAAAGTCACACAAACTAACAAACTCACTTTCAATGTATACATTCTGACATCCCTAACAGACTAGAAGTCACCAACTACTAGACGCACTCCCGGAACTTTCACTAACTAGCAGCAAAGATAATATCTGTGGCTAAAAAAATCAGAAGTTCCTCCACAATGAAAAGCAAATTTGTGAGCATGTTATTGTGGAGTGGCCAGTGGGTGAACACAAGATTAACTCAATCGGTACATAATGTGCATGAATACAGGAGTGAGTAACTCAGTGCATGGATACAGAATGAGAACATGAATAGATGGATTATTCATGGCATGGAAGGAAGAATCAACACATTTTAGTCACAGGCCAGACATTTTGGTATTAACAATTATTGTTTTCTTTCATTGCTTGAGATTCCTTAAACCTTTTAACACCTTGAAACTGTTTCAGCTTACTTCTTGAACCAAACATTTCTGAAATTAAATTACTATGGAATACAAAATGAACACACATTATGCCAAACTTCAGTCTTGTAAAAAAAATCAAACTGCAGAATAATTTGTTGTGATATAAATGTCCCATCCACATGCTTTCATTTTAACAAAATAATAGTCCACACCTGCTGTCTTGTTACTACCAAGGTTCTGCTTGATGCAAAACCAATATGTAGAAAAGTATTAATACCACCACCAATCCTGCTCACTCCAACAACAGCTATTCTTTATTTAAATCCTCATCCATGAGGCAAAATATACCTTCCCTCCCTTAAAGTACTATGTTCATTCATGGCATACTGGCTTTTACAATCCATGTCTTCCTTTTTAGGACTGCTTCACAGTACAGCTTTTTCTATATTTCATGTGCACAACAGAAAAAGAGGTTTCAGAAAGAAGCACTATGAGAGAGCAGCTTTAGCTCTGTTCGCATGTTGATTACTTTGAGTACAGCATTTGGTTGGACAGAGGTTGTATGGTTCCACTGAAAAGGCGTAGTTGTATTACACTTTTGGCATAAGGCAAAATTTATGATCAACATTGGAGGACTGTGTTGGTTATGGTGACAAATGAGTAACTAGAGCAAAAAGTCTGACATCTTTATTATGAAATATTACAAAAAGGGCATGGCCTATTTATCATGACAAACATATGTTAAAGTCAATAGGACTTTCAGGGTGATTATTATTACACTGTTAAATTCCTGTAGGCTGCTATTTTGTTGCATGGCATTTCTCAGATTACCATACTAAGTAATGGTTTTGGTGTTGTTTTACTTTGTCTGACAAACCCTTAAAGTGGGAAATTTGCACTGTGATAATCAACCTTAACAAACCTTAGGGGGGAATATTGTTTTGCCAACTGTAATTTATTAGTTTTGCATGTATTCCCAATGTTTGCCTTTTTAGAAGGTTTATGATCAATACAGTAAGACTTGAGTTAGTTACAGTGACACACTTGATGGACTCATTGGGAAAAACTGTGTCTGATTCAATCAGTCCGATCTGCTTTTTATAAGACAAAGGCACTAAATCAGACATTTTTGTTGTGAAAAACATATGTTAAAGCCAATTGGCATTTGAAAGTAACTTATTATTGTACTGTGTTAAAGCATAGAAACATATGTTTTGTTACATGGAATCTCACAGATTATTGTAGTACGCAATGGTTTTTGTGTTGTCTACCTGTTATGGTAAATACTGGGGGTAAAAGATTTGCACTGTGATGTACATTGTTGGGTCATTTTAGGAGGGATTGTATATTAGTTTGTACATCAGTGTAATATAATGACTGATGGTTGCATTGTAAAACAGATTGTGTTCAGTAAAGTGGGCATGAGTTTGTTACAGTGACAAATTATTAATAAAGGCCACAGACCTGATTGGTTCACTGGGAAAACATATGTCCACTAGCATAGGTCTTATCTCTGTAATATGAAAAGATATGAGAAAGTCGGCATGCCTTGCTTATTTATTATGAAAGATATTGTTAAAACCAATAGATCTTCAAGGGTGGATTGCTATTATACTGTGTTAAAGGCTGTTGTTAGCTATTTTTTAACAAGCAATCTCACAGATTACTGTATTAGGCAGGGGTTTGGTGCTGAACAACCTTTTTGCCAAACCCTGAGTGTAGACCATTTCAACAGTGATAATCCTGGTTAATCCCTTTTAGGGGGAGTTGCATATTGCTTTACAAAATGTACTTTTGTATATATTTGTAATTTCATCAATATATGTCAAATGGCTGTCAGTGTATGATTAATGCAGTGGCCCTGAATTGGTTATAATGACTAGTCAATTGTAAAGACTAAAGGCTTCATTGGTTCATTGGAAAAAGTGCATTAGATGCAATAGGTGTGATCCGTTTGTCATATAAAACTATGACAAAAGGTAGTAGGCCTGTCTTACTTATTGGGAAAACCATATGTTAAAGCAAATATGTTTTCAATGGTGGATTACTGTGTTACAGGCTATTGAAAGGTTTTGCTATCTGTGAGCTGACAGATTATTATTGTTATCAAAGAACAACCTGAGCTAGTCAAGTCAAAAGAACCTAACCTGGGGGAATGGGAGGTGTCAGAAATCAACTTGATTCTGAAATTCACCAATTTGAAAGAAAGGAAAAGATTATTTCTTTCTTGAGTCCCCTCACTCACCAGGGTTTCCCCACGGTGACATGCTTCATCATTGGGGTCCTCCCAGTCCTCTACGAACTGGGGCGTGCTGCGACTTACGGAATACGTAGGAGCACTAAAAGTCAGAATATGTGTAGTGCAAGTGAAAAAGTGGAGTGGGATAAGGAAAATTAAAATAACCAGCTAGTGGGCCAAATAAACTTTATTGATGCTCTTAGCTGATAGGTTTAAAAACGGGGTAATATGCTAAAAGGCCCTAACTATAATGGATAGGTGTGCCTAGCATATAATCTGGTCAACTAGTTTCGAGCTTCCCCAGCTCTTCTTCAGGACTACACCGGGACCAGCCCAGTGTAAAAGTGCCACTCCTAGTTAACCTAAATCAGGTGCAAAATGTGAGACGCTGCAACTATAAGGCATGCGTTACAATTAATACATACGTAATGTACGTCAGGCAATATCTGTAGGATACAATAAAACAAATGTTAAAGGGAAAGAAAATGTCATATGTACTGTTATCCATAATAATTGTGAGCACACTACACCCAAGTGTTCATACACTTTAGTCTCTGATGTGCCTCTTGTGGTTTAAAAACAAGAAAGGAACAATAAATCACTTTCTCCATGCCGGCGTTTGTGCTGAAAAGTGAGTCGAAAATGCAAAAAACAAACGTGTCTGACACAACATATAACACACATACAAACATACAAATGACGAAAAAGGACATTACATACTTTTTAATAAGCAACAATGTGCCTCATGGTCAACGGAGGGGGTGTGGCGATCTCGTACATCTAAGAGAAAATGTAAATGAGGCCGTTAAGACTGTGGCGTGCTCCGAGTTAATGGTTCGCCCTTAGGGAGAAAAACGGGAAGAATGGTTGTTCTCCGCGTAGCGGGTAGGTTAGGAGGTCCAACATAGAGCTATCACTTACTTGTACGTGGACTGCCACACTCAATAACACCTACTGGAGCCAAAACCTACCGGACCGCATTCTGGCGTGTCTCCGGTATGGAGCTGGTTATCAAAGGAAATTCTCGCATGGAAAGCGAGGAGGGCTCGTGATCGGAGACCCTTCGGGGGCGGCCATTTTGGATTGGGTCGACTTTGCAAGAAAATAATGAGACACAATGTTAGTATCTGATTAGACTATGCGAAGAGGCTGAGTTCTTCCTAGTCTGGCTAAACCAACAAGACCCTTTCTTGAAATTTACTTGTACTATGAGTAAGTCCAATCTGGTCTTTCTAGATCTCAACATAATAGCACATGAAGGACGTGTAATCACTACTACACATTTTAAGCCCACAGCAAGAAATTGCCTACTAGTCTATGACAGCTTCCATCCCAGGAGTTTGAAAGACAATCTTCCTTTTGGACAATTTTTGCGTCTGAGACGCAACTACACTACACGCCAAGACTACAACATTCAAGCCAATGATCGCTCTCAGAAACTGATACGACGACAATATCCACAACATCTTGTTTCCAGAGCCCGAAAAAGAGCTTCAAACAATAACAGAGAGGCACTTTTGGAAGATAAACCTGAGACCAGACACACAGATCGCAAAAGACAAATCTGTATTACCACCTTCAATATTGCATCTAACCAAGTAACCAAAATAATAAGGAAACACTGGCGAACCCTGAACAGTAGAGGTTTAGATTTACAAAAACCTATGTTTAGCCATCAGAAAGCTAAAAATCTGAGGGACTTTCTAGTTCATACTCGTCCCAACCCTACTAAAACCATGGGTCCTCTACGTTTGCTCCATCCACTACCTGAGGGCCATTACCCATGTAGTAACTGTAGTGTATGTCATTTAACTAAAGTGACGAAAACAGTAACCTACAACAATGGAATGACATGGGACCTTCGATCCTTCACCAACTGCAATACAACAGGGGTGGTATACCTGATTACCTGCGTCTGCAACCTTCACAATGTGGGGATGACCACAAGGAAGGGGAACACCAGAATAATCGAACACCGGAGTAACTTTAGGTGTAAACGCAGCAACACAAAAATTACCACTCATTTTTTGGAAAAACAACACACACCTAATGACCTTAACTGGGTCATTCTGGTACACGTAAACAATCACCCAAACATTGAAAGAAAACTACACGAAAAAGAACAACGCTGGGTGTTTAAGTTACGCTCTGACAGCAAGGGTTTAAATGATGATATACCCTGGGGACAATTTACATGACATTGATATCCACTGCATATGCCTTAACCCTACTGTGCTTCCAAAGCAGTCTCACTCTGAACATCGTAGACACCCATTGAACCTCCTCACATCTATGACACCATATGTCAGTTTTGTGATTCTAACACGTTGCCCATTACCTTGCCAGTTTTTGGTTGACAATAACTCCCCTACCCCTGATTATTAATAATTCTTGTCCCATGATAGACACTATATCCTTGCAGTCTATATTCTGATATGAGGTCAATAAAGTTTTTGCAAAAAATTTTTTTTTCCAATGCTTTTTTCCCCCAATCCATCAAGGCCGCTCCGTAGTGACAACGCACTACTCCCCTTGATCATGATCACCATACATGAGACATCATTTGCCTTCTGTAAGTTAGTATTTATATCTCGTCACGCCATAGCGTATAGTCTAATCAGATACTAACATTGTGTCTCATTATTTTCTTGCAAAGTCGACCCAATCCAAAATGGCCGCCCCCGAAGGGTCTCCGATCACGAGCCCTCCTCGTGATCGGAGGGGCACTGGGGGGCATCATGGGTGCCCCCCAGTGCCCACATCTGAGGCCTCGAGGTCAACTGCCAAGAAAAGGTGGGTGGAAAGGGACATTGTAATCCTTACGGCGGTGCCTGTTAGGCACTGCCACTATGATAGGGACTACAACTGCCTCAGCCGCACCGGCGGGCTCAAGGAATCTGTCGGATGTGTGGAAGTCAGTCTTTCGGACCACCACCCATCCACCCGCCATTGAAATATGGCGAGTGGATGTCATGGGTCCGATGGTGGTGGGACAGCCAACGATGAGTTGTCAGTGGTGGTCCCACAGTCATCATAATCGGCCCCCAAATTTCGTTAACAAAAATTTTGACTCCATATACTTAGAAAAACCACAAATATCAAGAACACAAAGATCATTGTTAGAAATATAAATTTTTACATACATCCAAAACAAAAATATTGTTAACAAAAATATTATTTAAATAAACATAGAATATATAAAAAATATTGATCTACACAATGTTGAGTACAATATTATCGCCAAATTGATCAATAATGAATAAAATACAATTAAAAGGACGTTATACATAAAACAATTGCTTTAAATAAACCGAAAACTTGTAAGACAGATATTTAAATTAAATAGAAATATATTGAATCAACAAAATAGTTACAATTCACCCTGCAAAATCACATATCTGAAAAATATACAATAGACCCCCCAAAAAAGGGAAACATCCTTGTTTTCATTTAAAAATGCTAACAGCTTAAAAGTCAGCCTTGTATCAACCCGCCCACAGAAGAACACGCAAACAATAACAGCACTCAACAATAGGGGCCTGCCGGAAGTAACTGGTCATTACGCCTGCAGTAACTGCAATGTGTGTCACCTCACTAGCACTACTTAATCCTTGAATTTGGAACCAGGAAAGAATTGGACTCTGAGAAAACATAAGAAAATGCAATTCCATGTACGGGGTATACCTAATATCCTGCCCATGCAACCTCCAATATGTGAGTTTAACTACTAAAAATATAAAACCACGAATCTGCGAACATCGCAGTAACATAGGATGTAAGTGAAACACCACAAGAATGGCTGACCACTTTTTAAGAACTGGGCACACAGCAAATTATATGAAGTGGGTGGTCAGAAAACAGACTGAACAGACCACTGGGAACACAGAAGATCTGCTCTTTGAAAAAGAACGATGGATAGAACGGATGGCGATCCATAAAACAACGTTGAATGAGATTATCGTGGAGAAGTGTGGCTCAATGGTTAGAGCGGCAGACCCTGATGCAGAGGTCTGGCCCGGACCAGGGTTCAATTTCCACCTCGGTGGGTCTTGGCGGGTCTTGGGCTCATAATTCCTCGGACCTGATTTCTTGCTTCGGTGCCTATTCTAATCATGGGTCCCACGCTGCAACTCTGGGCAATAGCTTGCTTAATCTCCACAACGGCCCCAACAGCGTTGGGATGCCTGGCTTCACCCTGGGGATGCCCAGGAGTGGCCATTTCACAGGGAAAAACCAGGAAGGGTTCCCTAGCGGTATGAGTACAGCGCCGGGAAACACCGAAATGGGGTAGCTGTGCACTATATAAGTACAAACACACACACACACATACTGTGGTACACGGAACTACAGCAATGGTAATAATATGACCCTTTGACTGCTACAGAGAGGGACTAGTTGACACACTCAGCAGTAACATTTCTTAATGATCAATTATCCCCGTTTAAGGGGCACTTACACCAATTAATCTGTCAGCAAGGGCCAACTTTGTTATCCCACCTTCTGCCCTTTTTCTTTTAGTGCAGTGTGTAAATATTCATATTACACACTGAATTTTTTGACAAACAAATATGGACTATGGTCACTGTTTTAAAAGTCACGTTGTCAAGGCAACACACTGGTTGAGACAACCTTCTTCATTTTGGACGAGTCAAGTGGCAACAGAACCAATCAGGAGGCAAGACCATACCGTCCTCGGCAGAGGCGCGTCATCATGGCAACACACAAACAAGGCAACCTACTATGATTTGACAAGCATTGGCCACAATAGCAAGAGGCAAGACCTCTCAGACCTCGAGAATAACACTGACATGGGGGTGTAGTCAAACAGCCCTACGACACACGACATATCCAGTCCTTGTCATAGCCATGTCGTCACAGCAAGGCATAAACAAGGCAACTTAATTTGATTTGACAAGCAGAAGCTGCAATAGTGCATAGCTAATTAGGAGGCAAGACCTTTCAAACCATTGAGAATGATGATGACATGGGGGCTTAGCCACAAAGCCTCATGGGACACGTACGGCTCAGAACATTGCTCCTATGATGTCCAATCAGCTGCTCTCCTTAAGCGTCCTCCAAAAGCACGGCCAAATGACAACACACAGTACTTAACAGGGTTAACAGCCATTCACAGCAATATCCGCTACTCTCAAGAAGAAGCGTAAAGTGAATCGGAGGGTGGTACCCCTTTATGAAATAAGTCGGGGGGATTGGGGGAAGGCTAGATCTATTGACTAAGTACCCTTGGACATCCTTATTTTTCCAAACTAACTTCTAGAGTGTGACCACAGGGTCCACCCCTTTGGAGCAACCCATGTTGTGAAGAATTGCTACACAAACAGTAGGTCCCTATTCAGGTTACCTTTTTAAAGTTTGTGTGTATATGAGTGTGACTCAGGCTTGAAACTTATCGCTATCACTATCACTTTGAGGCAAAGTTTGCCACATATCCAAGGCATCATTTGGCAGCCGTTACTAGACGCTGGAAGTTCCAGCATTTTTGGTACATATTTCATGACAATTGTGCCCCGCTTTGGCTATGGCACCGTTCCATGAATATGTTCGAAATTTGCTACCTTTATAACCATATTGTCTCTTTCCTCCTCATTATATTACCAAAAAGTGTCAAAACAAGACCACTTCTCTGTAAGTTTGAAAATCAAGCTAACTTGTCATGTCTTAGCATGCATGCAATCTCTTTACAGCCCTGATGAAAGCCATTTTGACCCACGGGGCACTGAGTAAAGATGGCTGAAACATGTTGACAATGATTGTGGATACAGTAGACTACAAAAATCTCATAGGTACCCATCACTGTTTTTAACACTATTAAAATGGGAAACAGCATTTACAATGCTGTCACTACATCGCGCTACTATCACAACCCAGTTGTTACAATGACTGCGTTGTTAGTACGCGATGCATTTACATCGCAAATCATTACAACGACTTGCACTAGAGGGTGCTGAGGTATTGGAAATGAATTCCAACACCTTCCCTACTGTTGCGCAAACTGGAGTAGGAATAGTAATTAATACTATTCCTAAGTCTAGCGCACCCCCTAGTGCAAGTCGTTGTTATGACTTGCGATGTAAATGCATCGCGTACTAACAACGCGGTCATTGTAACAACCGTGTTGTAAAGGCATGCGATGTAATACATCGCAATGTAATGAGCCCTATTCATTAAAATGCCTCTTGTGGTAGGAGACCATAAGTCAATTTACCTCTAGTAAGTCCCAAACAGAGCGATTGCTGAGAGTTCTCCACCACTCTGCAAACGCACCTCCTGACACTAAACATGTAACACACATCAAACAATGTGATTAACAATTATGAAAAAATTAAAAAGGTTAAATTAAATAAAAGTATGAAATATATACAATTATTTAATATACATTAATAAAACATGTTAAAATAATGTTAAAAAAATATACAAAAGATTAGAAATGTTAAAAAAATGTAAAAAAAGATTATTAAACATATACAACATATTATACAGTGTTATAAAAAATTATCACAAAATTGTAAAGTAGGAATTAAATGATAGTATACAATATATACAATTATTTAATATTTACTAAATGTTAAAATAATGTTGAAAATATATATGTAAAAGAAGATAATAAATGTTAAAAAGTTGTTAACAATGAAAAATAAGAGTTGAAAATGTATGACACAAATGTATATGAATATGATTTACCTGAATTTTCATTATTAAGAAATACTGAAAAAATGCTTAATTGTCTTTATTATACAAAATTTGGGGAAGGTGTTGGACATTAAAGGGGGTAACATTTACTATTCCCACTCCAATCTGACCATACTGGGAAGGTGTTGTTCACTAAAGGGGTGATAGTTGTTATTCTCACTCTAATCTAAACCAGTTTGGGGAAAGTGTTGGACACTAACAGGGTGAAATTTGCTATTACCACACCAATTTAAACCATTTCAGGAGAGGTGTTGGACACTAAAGGGATAACACTTACTATTTCCACTTTACTCGAACCATATTGGGAAAGATGCTGGTTACTAAAAGGGTGACATTTACTATTTCCACTCCAATCCAAACCTATTTGGGGAAGGTACTATTCCCACTCCAATCTACATCCAATTTGGCGAAGGTGTTGAACACTAAAGGGGTGACCTTTACTAGTTCCATTCAAATCTAACCATACTGGCGGAAGGCATTGGACACCAAAAGAGTGACATTTACTATTCCCACTCTAACCTGGCCATACTGGGGGATGATGGTGTTGGAGACTAAAGGGGTGACATTTACTATTTTCCCTACAATCGAAACCAATTTGGGGAAGGTGCTGGACATTAGGAGGTGATATTTACTATTCCCACTCCAACCTAAACCCAATTTAGGGAAGGTGTTGAACACCAAAGGACTGATATTTACTATTCCCACTCAAAACCAACCATATTGGCGGAAGGTGTTGCACATTAAAGGGGTGACATTTACTATTCCCGCCCCAATATAAACCAATTTGGGGAAGGTGTTAGACACTAAAGGGGTGACATTTACTATTCCGACTCCAATCTAACCATATTGGGGGAGGGTGTTGTACACTAAAGGGGTGACTATTCCCATTCCAAACTAATCATATTGGGGAAAGGTCCCCTTCAAAATAAAGCATTTTACATAACATATTACAAAATGATATTATTACAAAGACACATATTTTTGTGATATAAAATGTACTAAAATGTTATCTAAAAACACACTAATCTAAACTACAAACCTTATTTACACATTTATACTTAGACTCTATTTGAAAACAATTTCACAAGCAGGTGCGGATTCACCTACAGGACTGGATTACTGAGGAGGGTATCCTATCTGATTTACAGGCCGGCTTTAGAGCAAATGTTATTACACTAGACTAGGTCATCCGGTTTGCTTGTATATACTGGCGTGAGGTACTATTTAATTGGGGAAAGCTGTATGTTGCCTTCATGGACTTACGCACAGCATTTGATTTGGTCCTGTGAGAAAAATTGTGTAGAGTACTGGAAAATATGGATATTCCACTTCTCTTATTAATATCTTGGTGAGGCTCCATATGGGAAATTTGGCTGAGGTCAGATGTGGAGTGAATCAGCAGATGACCAACCTTTTAGGGTAGTTCAGGGGGTTGGACAGCCACTCTGTTCTCCCTGTATATAAATGGGGTGATTGATCACATCAGTAATTATGGGTGCGATGCACCCCAATTGGGGGGGAGGGTGGAAAGGTCCATTCCCTCTTCTTCACTGATGAAGCCCTATTGATTTATAAATTTCCCAAGGGGCTGCAATTGCTGTTAGATCTTTTTTCTTCCTTTTGTGTTGGACAGGGCCACAAGCTTAATTGTGCCAAGACCAAATGTATATTTTTCTCTAAAAACATGGCAATCCATTGTAACAGGTAGATATTGGTGGGTAATACATGCATTGATTGGGTGTCCACGTTTGACTATCTAGGTATCAGAATGACACCCAACATGAGCTGATCCCCCCAGATGGAAAAGGCTAATTTGGTGCTTACCTAGCAGACTGCAAATATAACAAAGGTCCACTGTAGACCTGTCTCCGTAAGGGTTGCCACGGCCCTTGAGATCTACAATGTCAAGGTTATTGAATCTGTTTTGTATTTCCCAAAGTATGGGGCTCTTCTAATGCAAATAGTCTTGTTATGGTGGAAGATAGGTTTCCGAGAACCTTATTATCACTTCCCATGAGTACTGCCCTTAAATCCCTATATATGGATCATGCCCAGAGCACGATTTCACATAAAATCAAATGCAGATTATTCATTTTTTGGTATCGGCAGTGGACCATTGTTGAACAAGAATCCTATCGCAATGGTGGAAGTGATCTTATGGCCCTACTGGTGGTTATGGTTTTGCACCATAAAATCGCTTTTGCACAGTTGGGTCTCAACATTTATTGGGCTTCTCCCAAATTGTTATGTACACATACCCAAGATAAGCTTAAAAACATGTATTGAGAGGTTGTAGCTGTGGATAAAGTGACTAGGAGCAAAGTTAGCCTCAAAATGTCTTTTATAGATTTTAAACCTTGTATGTGCTATGAGGCAACCATTGACAAAATTGTACCAGCTCAAGCTCATTAACTACACCTGCAGTTTAAATAGACACTCTCCCAGTAAAAGCCTTTAGTGCTAAATGCATGATGGGAGGGAAACGACCAGCATTAGGCATGAAGAGTGGATAAACAAATGCTGAAACACATAGTATTTACGAGTATGGAGGTCCTTAGGACCACTGAACTCATGGTGGTGGTCCGACCACCAACACACTGCGGGTCCACCCACAGTATTCTGAGTGTGGCAGCCAGACCGCAACAACACCACAAGCTCCTCCAGGATTAAGTATCCCACTGGGCTGGCGATCTGCAACTGGCCTGAATATGCCTTGTAATGTTACTGCCGACACCGCCGAGCATATTATGAGCTGCTTTTTCAGAACACTTTTCATGGCGATGAGTCCACCATGAAAAGGGTAAAGTAAAAATACAGTTCCTTGAAGTTGATAGCGCCAACCGGGGCTATTGCAGCACATTAACTAACAAATCCCACAGTTCAGTCTGCCCTCGATGAAGACGAGGGACAGCTAAGGCATCATGGAAGACCTGCCAACAGAACCTGACAGTTGAAGGGGCCTCAAGGACCTTGCAGAGAGGTAACTAAGTGGTCCCTAATAGGGCTCCCTGCTGGAACAGGGCCTGGGGCTGCATGCCCAGGTCATACATTTAAAAAAGTATGTAAATTTCATATGTTGTCTTTTAAATATAACTTAACATTAAAAATCAAATTTTTATTCATTTATACAAATCTTTTTTTACATGTATTGATATTTTAACATTAAAAATGTCTAAATATTGTACTTATTGAAATAATATATGATTTTAATATTTGATAATATTTTTTAATTTGATAAAAGATTACATCTATATTTTTTACAAAGATAATAAAAACAACACTGTAAACAATATTTTTACCTTCGATATTCCTTCCACAATATTTTTTATGTCCCAACGTAACACAATATGTTTTTTTCTCTTCAACACACCATCTTGTGCCCTAAAGTACCACGCCAAGCACAGTGTTGTCATTAGTGATGTAATTTCAGATGTTGCAGTGATGTTATCAATGATGTCATGAATATGATAGAACATGTCATGAATGATGTAATGTGTGGGGTACTTAGAAGTTCTTGGCGAGGGAGCTAGTTATGGTTAACCTAGGGCATGAGTTAAAGTTCCTTGAGATAAATATAACTGATGAATTTAGTGGTTTTGTTGATTTAAAACAGTGTGTTTAACTGACATTTTCACCTAACTATAATATAACTTTAACCTTTGTTTTTTTCAGTGAATTTGTATGTGTTTCAATGTAAATTAAGATGTTGATCACTGTGTGATTAGTGGGCTTGGCCCCAGTAGATGGGGTGCTGGGGCCCAAGAGAGGCTTGGGGAGAGGGGTCACGCTCTGCTTCGCCATTAATATTTTTAAATGTAAGCTCCGGGGATGTGGTCCCAGGGGCTCAATAGAGGCTTGTGGAGGGGGCATGTACCTCTCACCTTTATTATGCCTCGGGGAATAGGTTTTAATTTACGCCTTCCTCTCCAATTGTTTTAGAATCAAGATAGCCCAAAGCCCTGGCCCATCCAGGGGGTCAAATTACTTTTTTTTTTTAAAGTCAACTGGCACTTTATTTTTTATTTTTTTATATGCTGCGATTCTGCTGGACTCCCGTGGCACTCCCCCGGCACTCCTTTGTGATTTGGGCATAACTAAAAAAAATATTTTTTCTTTTGGCCCCGGGGGATCCGTCTGGGACCTTCCCAAAATGGCTACGGGATCAATGTCCAGCCAAATAATTGCTTTTATAAGGAAAAGTAGTATTTTATTTATATCTGTACATAGGCAAAGAAAAGCAACACTCAAATGCAACAACATAAGTCCCTTAAGGTCGTGGCCTGTGTAGTTCTCAGGCAAATCCCTGCCATCCTTTGAGTAATAAGTTCAGGGTTATTGCCCATCCACTAAAGGCCCCATCAGGCAATACAAACTATTAGAATGTGCTCAAGTGTTCTCTCCTTTGACCCTTTAGTTCCTTGGTGCCCATCTGGCCCAGTTCTTGTCTTACCCACTCTTCCAGTACAAAAAAGTTCAAAGATGCAGCGGGCACCTTCAAATGTGCACATGTGAATCCTGCTCAGTTTAGAGAGGTCGGGCTGCTCACGATCCATGCAACGGCATCCAGCGGGGCAGGCTCTCTCTCAGCCACAGTGCTCCTGGAGATCTCTCACATGTCAGAGCAGTTCCCTGCTCACAAAGTGGTAAGTTGGTGTGGGGAATCCTTTCTTTAGCTCCAGACTGGAGGAAGCGAGAATGTGACGTCGTCCATGGTGTCTCTGACAATACTCCACTGTGAATTGGGGGCAGTTCCCTTGCAGCGCAGGTCCAACCCATGAGTTGCAGCCTCAGTCGCTCCTTCGGGCGGTGGCACAAATCCTATGCAAATTTGGTACCGGCAGCCTCTCCTGGCATATGGGTTGCCACGGTGCATGGTGACACAGGTGCAGAATCAGCATTCCGGCTCAGACAGTTACAATTCTTGGCACGCCCTGAGACGGTACTTTACTGGTGGACCCCTCTGGCATATTGGGTCACTGCTGCACAGCGTTACAGGTATAGCAAGATCTGCTTGGTGCTAACACATGGCTCAGTCTCTACTGCCTCCCTATGTTACCTAGTAAGTGCAAACTGTATGTCACACATCTCACTATAATATTAATTGAGAATTTAAAGCTTTTAAGTTTTTAAAATGAAGAAATGTTACTGATGACTTTTATTCGTGTGATAAATTGTTAAGGTTTTAACCAACTAAACAATAAACATCCATTATCATTATCATTATGTTATGTGTTATTTGAAACTTTAGGTTATGAGTTACTTTATATGTTACTTTACTTGCTATATTATGTTTTGTTACATGTATTTGCAAAGCGCACTGAACAGGTGTGACGGCCTAGACCTACCTATGGTGGATGATTCATTGAAAAGCCTGGTCTTCAGGTTCTTGTGGAATTCAAGAAGAGGGGAGGAGGAGGCTCTGGTGTGGAGAGAGAGGTTGTTCCATGCTTTAGGAGCAATACAATGGAACGATTGTCTTCCTGATCTGGATCTGTGTATGAGTGGATGTTGGTGAGAAGGAGTCCTGAGAAGCAGAGGTGTCTGGATGGTTGGTGAAAGATATGACTGTTAGGGTAAGTGAGGCATGAGTTGTGGAGTACCTTTAAATGTGTGTGTGGGGAGTTTGAATGGTGTGGTTTATGTACTCCTCTGAGGTGTGGTGTAATGTGATTTCTGTGTGGAAGATTGAGGATGATTCTGACTGCCAAGTCCTGGATGGCATGTAGTCTTCTAGGTAGGTATAGTTAGGACTATATTTAAAAAGAAAAAGCATTTTTGGTTTGCTAATAACTTTGGCATCATTTGAGGAAACTTCACGAAACTTTCCCCCAAAAATGTGATCCACTGCAGCTCCTTTCTAGAAGGTTTTGGGATGACCCCTCAAGTGGAGTCCGAGGAATAGGTGGTGATCCAAACTGTGTTTTTCCCTATTAATTGTTCCATAGGATAATTAGACACAACTACAGCCAAACGGCTGAATGGAAGTACACCAAATTGGTGGAAAGCTAGATCTGGGTCAAGAAAACGTGCCTTTTGTGATTTGGTCTAATTCTAGTCAGCAGTTTTGGACATATTAAGGTTAAAAATATAGATATTTCATGCTGCAGAGGATCTGTGGATCCGACAGACCTTAAAATAAGATATGTTTGTCTACCACCATATTGACAAAGATATGGCAGTAGCCATTTAGGGACTCAGGGACTCAGTCCCTTGTCTTGAAAAAGAAGGTTAAAAACATGCACAGTGGCAGGGTAAATATACCTGATCCCCTAGCCCTGGAGAAGGGTCCCAAACAACCCCACCTGTGGCCAAAAGTATTTTATTAAATGTTATCGCAAATTTGTTGTGATCCAAGCATCTATAGAAAAATAAAAAAAACAAGAACAACCCCTGATGGGACAGGAATTTGCAGGAGATCACCGATTCTATAATCTTTTGGGAATGAGGCATGCAGCACCTCCTTCCTGAGCCTTTATCAGGCCCTAGCAACCCCAAACCCGGTGCCGCATTTAATGAAAAGGGGAGTGAGTGCATGCCCCGCTCCCCAAGCTTTACTAGGCCCCATGGAATACAACCTATGTAGCAGCATTTACTTAAAGGCTGCGGGAGGAACATACCCCAACCCCTTTTATGCCCAGTGACCCCATTCCCTGGGGCCTGCACTTAGATGATGTTCTTTGGACCCTAAACACATAGGACACCTTTTTTTTCCTCCCCACGAAAGTGCCAGAAAGGAAGTCATTTGTGCTACCACCCTGTGGGAGCAGAAAGCTTCTCCTGCTGGATGGGAACACAAATGTGTCTCCCACCTCGCATTCTTGCAGACAGGGACAAAAACTCAATTGCTCCTGCCTGACAAGAGCATAAACCAAATGTCCTTTTTCCAGGTAGGAACATTTCCAGTTCCCATGTGGAAAGCGTACCCTTGAGCCCTGGATAATATCACTCTTGTCCACTTAAATCGAAAGGAGTACACGTAGTTGGAGGTAAAACAGAGCAGTTTTATTACGCTTGAGCGGGCACCAACCAACACAGGAAAAGCATGTTCGTGAAGGGAATGAACAACCGAAACAATTCTCCTTTCATATTTATACTATATAACAAACAAGTCTGCATGCAAACTTCACTTCCTACCCCTAATCCATTGGGCATTTCCTTCCAGTTATGCATACAAAGAAAATAGCCAATCACACTACATTTTCAAGGCCGGCATTGTGAGAGAAACTCACAGGGCTTGACTAAGCACAAATTGGATGGAAAGAGCATGGTATTCCATCTTACGATAAGCATAAATGATTAACAGGGTGTAAATATTTTAACAACCATCCGGTACTTTCCAAGGGCATGGCAAACAAGAATATGCACAAATAAGCATTTACATGGAAACAATCCACAGGCAGCAATGTACAAAAATTTCAGGTAGATACAAAAATGGCTGAACTTGTGTTCATATCATACAACCTTTCTTCAAATATTCCTTGAACACAAATTCAATATTTTGTCATTAGCTGCTATCACTAACCTATAGTATCAGTAGTGGATAATTCGGATTGTTCCCTCATATCATGATAGTTCTTCATTCCCATATATTCTCCATTATAGTGCTGTATCAGGGGAAAATAGGAAACAAATGGGCCTTTGTAAGAAGGCTAATCTGTGAGAACAGAAACACTAATGTTCATTAAATCTCATATTTCTACATCTTGCAACATAAGCATATTCTGTTGTGGAACAGAAACTGGAGGAGGCTTGCAGGATAAAAGGCACATTGCGCAACACATGGGAAGACAGTTCAACATAGACAGCATACTAAAACAATCCCACCAATAATCAAGGCTATCACAAATAGTTTCTAACCCCATGTGAACAGTACTTCTCTAAACCAACCTGGCCAATTCCAATCTCCAGTATTCTGATGTATCTCAGCTGCAATTTTGTCAAGTTTTTAAATGGCGAAATTTACATTAGGGGCGTTATCTGGTATATACCCACAGCATGAGCTGCCAATTATGCGGCATATCCCTCCCTTTTCTGACAAAAGGATGTCTAAAACCATACAATGTTGAAGGGAAATAAGAAGGGCAGCTTGCATTTCTACAGTAATGTTACTGGTGTCACTGACTTGGTGACTGGGTGGTTTTCTTCTAACCACCAGAACAATCCTAGCATTTTTAATATTATTATCAGAAGGCATAGAAATACCACAACTTTAACTTTCTTGGTCCAGAATTGTTGTAACTTAATAGGGATACCAGATACTGGAGTCTTTCCCTCCTATCACACACCAGAGGGTGACCGCCCAAACGGTCTCAGTTCAATACTCCTAGTCTTACCTACAATGTATTTATCGTGTATTACATATAAATACCTATTCTTGATGATTGTCTGATGCTTCTCCTAATACTTGTCTTTATACGCAGACCATTGTTTTTCCTACCCTTCCCTGGATAGATAATATTGTTTCCCCAGTCCTCTTCTTTTGTTTTACAAAACAGAAACAAATCTAAAGCTCCTAACAGCCAAAAGCAAAGTAACGTGGCAAAGACATCCTAAAAATCCCTATCTACTCTAACAAAGAACATCAAGAGTTTCCAGTGTCCTTTGCTTCAAAGTATTACTGGCAAGCTCATGTACAGGTCTGGACATTGGCAGTCTTGACCACTGGCATGGGTTGCTATCTCTCCAGAGATAGTTTCTTTAATCAAAGTATTTAGTTGTTGACAGTCGTAGGTCTCAAATTGTACCTAGGAGAATCACAATATGGATGCTCAAACAGAGGTATTGGTATCAATTCGGGCTCAACAGGAGTGAGGTTGATCAATCGATGCGCTATTTCTTCTTCGACCATTTCACCATCACTAAAAGGCACTTGCTGTGGAATATGTTCACATTCAAAATCAGGAATCCCCTCCTTCACCCATTCACCACAGGGCAAAGGCAGTGGAGGTTTCTTGACGCAACTGACATGTATCCATGTGCTTATGGCCAGTACACTTAACAGCTGTCTGGGTGGCGATGAGCACTTGCATCGGCCCTTTCCAGTGAGGCTCACAGCTGGATTTTCTTTGGAAGTTGCAGATCAAGATCCAATCTCTGGGCCTCAGTACATGTCCGGATCCTTCAAGGCGAGGTGCGGGCTGGCCTTGACCTGTTGATGACTGAAATGCAAATCTTTAGTCAATTGTTCACAATAGTCAAACAGCAAAGGACATTACATTTCAGAAAATGTATTTGGTCTAGGTAGATGCCACACATATGCAGGCCTCCCCATGAATACTTCATAGGGAGATAACCCAATTTTCGAGTGTGAAGTGGTGCGAATAGAAAGTAATGCTTTTGGTAAGGCGTCAGGCCATGTCAATTTTCATGTTGCACATGTTTTTGCCAGTTTGTTTTTCAAGATACCATTGTATCTTTCCACTAGACCCGCAGCCGGCAGGTGGATAGCAGCTTGATATTTTTGCTTTATTCGTAGTCTATTACAGACCATTTCCATTAATTTCCCAATAAAGTGTGGCCCGTTGTCACTCAAGAGGACCCTTGGCAAACCAAACTTCCGAAAGTACTCCTTGAGGAACATTTTTGCGGTACTCAATGCTGTGTTATCCTTCAGGGCATAGGCCTCTACCCATCTGCTAAAGGCACAGACCACAACCTAAGCATACTTCAGTTTGCCTGCTCATTCCATTTCAATGAAGTCCACCTGGAGGCTCTCAAATGGGAGGTCTAGTGAGGCAAAATGTCCTGGTGGTGCAACGCTGCCTTTACCCGTGTTATGCATCGCATAAATCATACAATTCTTGACCAAAGAGGCAGCTGTTTTGGCTCAAGGGATTCAACCAAACATTATCTAAAGTCTTAGTTACTCCCTTCATGCAGATATGAGCAGGGCTCTGAGGCATAGTGACAACTGCATTGACATAACAATTTGGGAGCATCCATCTTTCCTTGTCTGACAATTCTACCCAACATCCGGTATCATCTAATCTACAATACATCTGCCATGTCTCTTTCTCTTGCATGGTAGGTTCCTGTTGTATCTCTCTTACACATTCTAAGATACCGTTAAACATCAGATCTGGCTGTTTGCTTGGCTGTTTACAACCTTCCTTTGTATCTGAGGCAATCAACAGATCATCAATGGATGGGACTAATACATAGCCCTTACAGGGGGTGTACAAGTCTAATTGTTTCTTCAAAACTTGACTGTATATGCTAGGACTTTCTGTATACCCCTGGGGTTCTCTAGTAATTGTAAAGCAATGCCCTAGGATAATTAGAAAAGGTATTAACTTTCATTAGCAATAGGCAGACTACAAAAAGCATTTTTCAAATCAAGCACGGTAAAATATTTGGCTGAAGATGGGATCATGGTAAAAATAGAATTCATGTCGGGAACAACAGGATATTAGGGTACTACAACTTTGGTAATAGCTCGAGGATCAATCACTAATCTATATTTCTCTGGTATTTCCTATGTGTTTTTTTTTAAGAACAGGAAGTAAAGGACTGTCACATAGGCTACCTTTTATTTCTTTTATTATACTGGTATATATTAAATCAGAGATAACATCTTTGAGATCTTCCTCTCCCTCCTGGGATGTTTTGTATTGAGGAATGCGAGGTAAGGGAACACCTTGTTTAAAAGTTATTACTATGGGATCTATGTCCATTTTACCAACATTATTATCTCCTGATGCACAAAACATTTTATCAATTGTCTCTGATTCTGGTGGTAGGTGAGTAATATTGGTCATTGCAAACATTTGCTACAGTTATCAGAAGCCATTGAATTAAAAACACCATCAGGCGCTCAATATGGGCCTCATTACGACGTTGGTTGGAAAGCAAACCGAACAACTCCTTGTTGGAATCAGTTGTGACTGACTGAAGTTCGGCCAGTCCGATTGACCAAATACAATGCTTCCGAGCACAGTTCGGAAAGTCTCCCATTGACTTCAATAGGATCCTGTGTTCTGACCGTCAACACAGGTTCACATCGAAAAAAAGGGGTGGTTGCGGAAAATCATGTACCCTGTAGCAGGCACCCTATAGTGCCTGTCACACTGTGCATGGTTTTGAAGGGTGGTCCCTTGGGTACCACCACGGGTCCCATCCGGAGAACTCAGGATGAAGGGGGAGCTGCTACGCACCCACAAAGTCAGTTTCAGACAGCCGTTCCGTGACAGACAGACCTATTTGGAAAGGCTGTCCAAATCCTACTTTGTAATATGTCGGTCGGAAACGCGGTCCGTATAGCTGTACAATTTGGTTTTGACTGACTCCGAGTTTCCGAATGCAGCTCGGAACCAATTCGGACTGACTGAATGGTTACCTTTCCATCGTAATCGGTCGGTCAGAAAGGTTTCCGAGTCGGTCAGAAACATAGGTTCCGACACAGATTAGGAGAATCTGACTGCCGTTCTCAGCCTTTCCGACCGACATCTTAATGAGGCCCAAAATGTTAGCACTCAGTCTTTTCAATAGGTCCAGGCCTAATAAGTTCACATTTTTTTGTGGGCACAAATGGGGCTGAGGTGGTGAAGGGACCAATAATAACATCTGCGGGTTTGGAGATGGGACCCTGGATGGGGATGCCTCAGAATCTCACTGATGTATTAATTGTGCCAGAGAGGGGAGCTCCTGGAAATTGGTCATGAACCACAGAGGTGCGAGTGGTGCCCGTATCAACAATAAAGTCACATACTTCCTCTTCTATTCCCATTCTGACATACGGATCTGCTTGATTAACTGGAATCATGACCCTCTTTCCACACTTTCCATTGCTCTCCTATTGTGAATACTCAAAGGTATTGTAATCAATGTTAATATAATTGAAACTTTTGTCAACTTGTTGGTCATCAAAATAATTCTGATGTCTATTGTCATTCTGACAGTGGATGAAATCTTGACTATTTGTGTCACCTCTGCCTGTATCCCTTGGCACCGAGCTACCTCTTCCTCTCACCACAATTCTCACCTATAGACAAGGCATTCACTATTCCAATGACCTTCCTCGAAGAAATAGGCATATTGATTTTGGCCTAATCCTGCTCTGTGTTGCTACACAGGAGCTGATGAGGATCTGCCATCCCCTCTTCCACGTCCTACTCCCCTCACATTTCCCAAGCCTCTTTGTCTTCCCCTATCTGGGAAAGCTTGCAGCAGTAACACCTTAATTTTCAATTCTTTAATTTTCTTATCATTCTTTTCTTTATTAAATTTTTGGTAATTCTCTTAATACGTAGCCATTACCAAAAGGTCAGCAGGTTCTTTAGTTGACCAGGAGCTCTCTGACACTTTAATCATCCCCTAATTCTTTCATCCAATTAGTCATAAATTTGTATGCAAACATTCTCTGCCCCGTTACAATTGCCAAATCCTGACCACTGTGAGCCCTGAATATTTCCTCCATCCTAGTGAAATTGTCTGAGACTTTTTCTGTAGGCTTTTGTTTACAAGCTGTTATTTTATCCCAATTTATGTCTTCCCTCGGTATTATTAATATCAATTTATTAATAATGTGATCAGGCAAATCAAGTATAAGTTGATCTGGTCTGTCTCCTGGCCTTCTCAGTGTGTCTAGATTTTCAAAATGTCCCTTTTCTCGGAAAGCACTTTATTTTAATCACTGTTATGTTTTAGATCTGCACTGTATGTCCTCAACATTCTCTCTAAAGGTGTGATGAGAGGAGGAAGGGACAGGAGCAAGAAGAGAACCCATATGTACCAGAAACTCCATTGATGAGCTGGGTTGGGTCCCTCACGAAGCTGTCTGTAAAAGAAACAAACAGATGAACATTATTACAGAGAGCCAAAGGTCAAATAAGAAGACAGAGAAAAACATGGAAATAGACAAAGTACTCAGATTTCTATTATAAGAAAGAGAACGGGAAGTGGAAAGAAAAAAGAGAAAACAAAGAGGAGGAAGAGCTGCAGGAGGAAACAGAACGGGAGACACTGAGGGAATCGGCCAGCAGAGAAAAGTCATGGCTCAGCTGGTGGCAGACCCAGGAGACTAGAAACAAACTGGAGGGAGAGGCAGTGAGTCACAGAAATTATTTCCATAATATTAGTGAGCTGCTGCTATAGTACAAAAGTGGAAACACACATCACGATCTTTGGATATTAGCTGGAAAATCTTTTAAAATTTGGACTAGTCTGCCTATTGCAGTGTTTGTGACCTGGCCAAAGAGGGCATGAAAATGCTGAAATTTGATTGTAAATGCAAAGCTGTTCTGAACAGGGGGCCAGGGCCCCCAAAATCCTTTAGATGTCCCTGGGACTACAGCTTGAGGCAACCTCTTCAGCCACAATGCCTCCCAAGTGAAAGCAGGACTGGAGAGAAACCCAGCTCCAGCAGCGCTTGGAGCTGGGATTGACAAGGATAGTTCCCCAATGCGACAGTGGAGGAAGCATTCCTGGCGGACTGGTGGAGGGAGTGAAAAGAGCTAACATTTATTTGGGTAAGAAGTTGTTATACAAAGGAAAGCTACAGTCACTATGTGCATTTTGTTCCTCCTTTGATTGTGTCAAGTGCCTAAGTTTGGTCACTCAAGTTAATCAGGAAAGATTTCCATCACATGATTAACTGCCTAAGGTTGTGAAGGCGATTTTGTTTATTTCTTGGAAATACTTTATTAGTTTGTTTTTTTAAAAGATGCTCATTACTCGCAGGAAAAGATGAGCAGAAAAAATGTAGTTAATATTACAAGAAAAATAGATAGCGAGATAAAAACAAGATAAGGAAAGTGAAATAAGAAAAGAGACACCTAAAAGAACTAAAGAAAGAATAATAAAACGGTGAAAGCAAAGCAAAGAACAATTGTCAACAACAAAGAAAAAGCAGAAGAAATCAGGGCAAGTTAAGAAATATGGAGTACTTGACTTTAGAGAAAATGCAATAAAGAAACTTTACATTTACAACCAAATAAACATAGTAGTCTGGAGTTATTTTACTATTAACGTTGCTGTCCCTATATAACACATAAATAGAATAGTTTGGGTGTCATTAGTGCTAGAAAAAAGAGGAAAATCTAATGATCTGATGAAAGTCCCCAGAGGGCAGATGCAAAGGTGGCAAAGAGTAGGAGTGAGGGATGAACCCTGCAGAAACTCAATAGACAGAGGTTTATGAAATTATTGGAAAGGAGGCAAATACACTGTCAGGGGCTGAAAGTGAGGAAGGATTTAATCAATTCAATAATCAACCCTTCAATGCCCACTGGACTAATGCATGAGCTCAAGATGCAGCACCCCTAGACCCTCACAGGTGTTTTGCCATTTTTATAAATGTTATATTGATTGATTAATTGATTAAAGATGTCACTGGAGATGGTGTCAAAAGCAGCATTCAGCTCAAGTACAATTAGAGCTGACTTATCCCCTTGGTCTACAACATGTCTAAAATCAACTTATATTGAAAGAAGAGTGGGTTCAGTCTCATTAAGGGGACTGGTGCTGGAATGGACCAAATCAAGAATTGTAGGGAAAGTTGTCTATTGTCTTCTTTTTCAAGAATTGTAGCTGTGAACAGCAGACGAAATTTAGGCAGAAGTTACTTAGAAATTTAGAAACAGCAAATGGTTCGGTTAAAAGGGATACTATAATGGTATTTTATAAGCAGGAAGGAATTGTTCCTTAAAATGTGAAATATTGCAGAGATATAGGTGGCAGATGATGTCAGAATCTAGAAAGAGAATGATAGCAGGCCAGAGACCGTAATAGGAATAAAGACGAGGAGCTTAGAATGCTACTGTTTTCATATATCATAAGATTTCAACTCTGGCCAATAGATTACTAGCTATGTTGTATAATTCTTTGTTAATTTCATATGCAAAACACTTCTTCTTACAGTACATGAAAAAGCTAACAAAAACCAAATCCTTACCTGTAGAACACAGTTTTGTTCATATCTAAGGTTTAGATATTGATTTTGGGATTGTTAGATTGTTAGGTATGTGCTCAATGCACTCCCTACCACTTCTCAGAGCAGAGATGGCCAACCATGCTGATGCCTTCACAGCATACAAGTTCCCCGCAGATTTCTACACAGGTCCTGTTATTTTTGATAGCTGTTCTCCATCCCCGAGCTTGAGCCCACCGATGAAAAGGAGACCGCTGGCAACATCTTAGGCATCAGCTTGCATTGAGTGCTTGGGTTGTGCTCTACCTGTGGTGAGAGAGAGGAGGATGAAGCGAGTCATGCTGTTGGGTCCATTGGAATGAATGTTGCTCCCCTGGAAAACTATATTTGTGAAAGTACTTCCTGATGTTTTCACTGATTTCCTTGTGTTTTTTAAGGGGTTTTCTCTGGTATAATCGAAATATCTGCTCATAATAATAGCTATTGAAGGCGGGTGCGATCTTTCACTCTCAACGAGGAGGAAAACACTGTGGAGTACCTTTGTGCTGATGTAATATTCTCAACTACGTTTTTTCTTACTCAGATACGTTCCTTTACTAAGTTAGCCTCCTGTTCATGTTAAGGCTCGTTTTCAGAATAATGTGCCATAAATCATTAACAGCAAAGACAATTAAAAATAAAAATAAATGTGTCATGTCAGATGCTTAAGAGGCCCCCTTTCAATTTTATGTTTTCCCCCAAAAATAGACCTCTGCAGGAAATTCAAATTACAGCAGCACCTCCTTCTTCAGTAGCCCAAGATCCTTAGTCTGTGCTTGATAATATGGTGGTCCATGGAGCAGTACAAATAATTCTGGGAAGGAAAAGTGCTGAGCAATGGCACTCACTCAGCAGGGATGTAAATGATTAGAAACAACTACTACAATCCCCTTGGATTTAATCCTCATAGACCTAGTCGATTCCACCTTCTTCGAATATGAGAAATACCAACAAAGGTACCCTGGAGCTGTTTGATAGTGATAAGCCATTAAAAGACCATGAACTTTCAGTTACACCGATGTACCTTTGGAGGGCACTTTGAATCTTCCACATCACTATGCACATCTTTACAAAATCCATCAGGCCCTCCTGCACACACATTGTCGAATAATCTCTTAAATGCCTCAGAAGAGAACATTCAGCTTGGATCATATTCTAGGGGTACTTTCTCTTTTTTTGGATGCTTTAACAAAACCTTCTGTTAGTGGTACAAAATAGATGTCAGGTCAGAATTGAATTTTGGAAGTTCCTCAATCAGCCGCGGTCCGTGCAGGTAAGATTGGTGGGGCGGTGAGGCCGCATGGGGGGGAATTTTGAAGGACGATACAGAGGGAAAATTAAATAAATAATTAATTTTCCCTCGCCATCGGCCCTCGAAATCCCGGCCCACGTGGCCCCACAGCTGTTACCTGCACGGACCGTGGCTAGTTCCTCTGTTCAGCGATCAAATAGGAAAAAGTAGTGCTTTCGCAAATGTGGAACCAATACAGGCCAAGCACTTTAAATAAGGAGAGGCTGATTAAAATGATGTCAATTCAGACGTCATTGGGGATGTTATCATGGAGTCACTAAACACATCGTGAGTGAGGTAATATGTGAGGATACAAGCAGTACAGGTCGAGGGCTGCCGTGCACTGCTTGTACCCTCCCATATTCCATCACATTACATTGATAGACGTTTTCTCATGCTCCATATGGTCTTTATTAGGGTTGCCCTAGGTTGCGTTATTACTGATAATGTTCTAATAGAAAGAACAATATTTACAATTATTGCATTGCATTTTTAAAGTACCATGCTACAAGTCTAAGTTATAGTTACTTTAGGGCACAAGTTCTAGTAAGGGGATATGGTAAGTTGGTTGTAAAGTGAAGAAAATGGGTGCAGGAAAGTAGAAAAAAGGAGAGATAATGTATAGAATGTAAGAGCAGACAGAGGCTGGAAAGAGAGAGAAATCTATATATATGTACAGATAGAGAGAAGACACAAGAGAGAAGAGACAATAGATAAAACAAGAGTGTGGGTGGTATGAACATTTGTGTCAGGCCTGTTTTTTTCTTCTCCTTGTTAACTGAAATGAAATGAAATGAACAAAAGTACATCCATTGCCATTTCAGTGCAAATTGCATTCTTCCTATGAGCCATGTGCCCTAATAATAAAACATTCTGTTATTGCTTGTAGCCATAAAAACAAATCTTACCATCTAATTCAAAGGCCTGCACGTATTAGAGCAAAATTGAGTTTTTGAAACTATCAATCCATAACGTACCAGCAGTTCTGATCCGCATGATAACTTTGATTTAGACTTGTAGATGGTACTTTAAAAATGCAATGCTTTTATACATATTGTTCTTCTATTAGAACATTACCAGTAACTACGCACCGTAGGGCAAGCCTAATAAAGACCATATGGAGCATGAGAAAACGTCTATCAAACAACAGCATCTGAAATGTCATGCAAGAACTTTTTGTGTCTTGTTTGCTTTAGGAATTGCAATGCCTGGGTGCATGCTTTGCTTTAACTTTGTATGAACTTTCACTTATGATGTCTACATTCGATTAATGACACGATTCCATAGATAACTAAGTTTAATGTTTTTTATATTTCACTTTACCACTAACCATTATTCAAGAGAAGGTCTGAACCCTTTTCAAAGGTCAGTAGGTAGTTCAAGGGTAAGTACAATAGCAAAGATGTATATATAAAAAATAGTTCTAAATCTACAGTGCGCAGAATGAGATACATCCTAAATTCAGGCAAAAATAGAGATTTAGGGCCATATTTATGAGGCCTCGTGACACTTTTTACTGCTGTTGCTCTCACTTTTTGTGACTCACCGGGGGCGTAAAAAATGCGCCATGTTGCACCCTATTTACAAAGTGATGCATCTAAGGAGATGCGTCAGTTTGTAAAGCCTTGCACTATGTTACATCAGTGTCAGGTATAATGCATGCAGGGTGGGCGTTCCCACGTAAAAAGCCTCAAAGAAGTGGCGCAGGGAAATCTATCAGATTTCACTGCGCCACTCCTATGACGCCACTGTGTTAAAATCTTAAATCTGCCTCACAGCAGACGTAAGACTGGCGCAGGCCTTGCCCCATGTGAAAGGACACATTGCTGGAGTTGTGTCACTTTTGTGGAACTCTCCAACAATGTGTCATTACTGTGCTTACAGATACTTAAGAAATTCAGTCGTATATCTAACTCCTTGCGACATGGAGCGCCATGCATTAAATGCGGCACATCCCTCATATCGCAGGGAGGGCGTGGTGAAAACTGTTGTATCACTGTTTTCACGCAGCGATGCACAATTTTTCATAAATGAGGCCCTTAGAGTTTAAAGATGTGGCTGAAAAGCAGCTGCAGCAGTGGAACCCAAAAGAGGAGAGACAAGTCCATTGCTAACACAGCAAACTGGGAGACCTAATGACGAAGAAGAGTGATGACTGTCATACAAAAGGTGTTTCAGGTGTTTTTGAATATGAAATAGAACAAAGGTTAAAATAAACATCAGGACATATAAAGTAATTGTTTTTGGTAACCAGGGGAGGAAAAAGACATTCTCCTGGTACCTGGATGAAATATTGGACATAACCAAGACGTATAAGTACCGATGAGTAATTTTTGTTCGTCGACTTCAGTTTTCTCTTTATTTTAAAGTATTAAAACAAAGAGCAAGTCCTCTTCGATCCACATTTACATCACTGCAGACTAATTGGAGAGGTCCAACATTGCTTCCCTTTATGAAGACAATCGAGGCTAAATTCATGCCATTGCTTATTTACGGATCAGAAATAATAGGTAGGCGTGACTCAAAGCTTTGGGAGACACTTCAAGAGAATATCTATAGACACCTTTTCAGACTGCAGCCCAACCGTTCTCAGGCACAGTTTCACTTGGTATTTGGCTTAGCAAGACAAGGTTTGTCACACCAAAGTGCGTTTATGAATTTTTTTTTTAAATCGCAGGAGCACCAGACCCTCCATTGGCTTCTTTAATCTGGACAGAATTTCGAACTGCTAAAAAAAAATACTTAATTGGTAGAGTATCTGACCTCTGCATTGAGCACCCTAGGGCTTACTTGATTATGGGCCACTTCCATCTCAGGCCTTCTTTAAAGCAAGCGCTAAACAGGTCAGTTAGGATTGTTTCACACTCGCAGGACAAACACCAATTTGCAAAGAAAGCTCACCCATGGATGCTTATAAATTCTGACATCTGTCCACCCCGGTCTTTCTTAAAGACTTAGGGGCATATTAACAAGGAACAGGGAAAATTAACGCTAAGGGCGCTTAGTGTTTATTTTTTTAACGCCCGCTATCGCTGGATAATATCGCCTCGTTATCGCGTTATTAACTACGCTAACCATCTAGGCTATAAAAAATCCCTATAAAATATCGCTGGATAATATCGCCTGGTTATCGCGTTATTAACTACGCTAACCATCTAGGCTATAAAAAATCCAGCGATAGCGGCCTTTTGAGAGGTTATCGCTGGTAATGCAGCGATAAAACTACAAGGATAGGGATATCCTTGATGATAGCCCATGGTGGACTTAGCCATGCAATCCACCTCCCATTGGATTACATGGCTAAGTCTGAAAATTAGCAGACATAAAAAAGCAGCGTTGACCGTGGTTAGCGCTGTTTTTTTTGTCTCTAACAGGTTTAGCGTGAAGCTTGATAATAGGAGAAATGTCGCTTAGCGACATTTCTCCTATTATTTTGCTCTGGAACACCCACTTTGCATCTCATTAGAGATGCAAAGGGAAGCGTAGTTAAAAAGGGTGCTAACATGCGATTTTGCATGTTAGCACCCTGTTGTTGATAGGGCGATAATTTTATCTCCGCTTCTTTGGCTTTTAAAGCCAAAAAAGCAGAGATAAAGCCCTTGTTAATATGCCCCTTAGAGCCTGATTACGAGTTTGGCAGTGTTGGACCACCCCATTCCTGCACATCCAAACCCAGGGTTGAACCGCACTCCAGATTAGGAGTTTTCTCATGGTCTGGCGGGTGGTTCTTTGGCGTTCCCACAGCGGTACCTATGAAATAGGTACCGTAATGGGAAACTCAAAATCAGTACCTGCACAGCATGAACTGCTGCAGCCCATGCCCTGCAGATACTGGGGTGCATGCACACAGGGGGACACAAAATGTTCCCCCCTGCATGCACCTAATGGGCCAGCGGCAATAGGGGGCTCTGTAGGGCCACCCTTGTTGTAATACACTGCCGCCTCCGCACTCCTGTGAGTCTGGCAGCCCATGGACCATGAGCCTCATAATTAGCCCCTTAGTATTCTTATTACATAAAGTTAAAGTTCATTATGTTAAGGGTGGGTGTTCTTCCCACAAAATACATGATTCCACATTGGAAGCACACATGGCCAACACAAACTTGCTGCATATGTTGATATGACACGTGCTAACCTCCTCGCTGGTGGTTTTGCCTAAGGCGTGGTAAAAACGCTATCTGAGACCTTTTTTAACCATTTTGTAACCACTGTTTGATACTTACAGTATTGCTGTGCTGTTTTTGATTGCTTTTAAAATTGAAACCTCACTGGCTTCTCGAGCACTTCACAATCCTCACTTCCTTTCACCCTAACAGCACTTCCGCTGCAGCAAAGGGGTCTAGCGCTCAGGGACGATCAGCTGCTGCACAGCAGGGTTGATTGGTGGGCTGAGGAGCCAACATGATATCTGACACGCTGGAGCAAGCGCGCAGGTAGAGAGACACGCGCTAACCTCCTCGCTGGTGGTTTTGCCTAAGGCGCGGTAAAAACGCTATCTGAGATCTTTTTGAACCATTTTTTAACCACTGTTTGATACTTACAGTACTGCTTTGTTGCTTTTGATTGCTTTTAAAATTGAAACCTCACTGGCTTCTCGAGCACTTCACAATCCTCACTTCTTGTCACCCTAATGGCACTTCCGTTGCAGCAAAGCATTCTAGCGCTCAGCGACGATCAGCTGCTGCACAGCAGGGCTGATTGGTGGGGGGAGGAGCCAACACGATATCTGACACGCTGGAGCAATCACGCAGGTAGAGAGACACGTGCTAACTTCTTCGCTGGTGGTCTTGCGTAAGGCATGGTAAAAACGCTATCTGAGACCTTTTTTAACCATTTTTTAACCACCGTTTGATACTTACAGTATTGCTGTGTTGCTTTTGATTGCTTTTAAAATTGAAACCTCACTGGCTTCTCGAGCACTTCCCAATCCTCACTTCCTTTCACCCTAACGACACTTCAGTTGCAGCAAAGCGGTCCAGCGCTCAGGGACGATCAGCTGCTGCACAGCAGGGCTGATTGGTGGGGGGGGAGCCAACACGATATCTGACACGCTGGAGCAATCACGCAGGTAGAGAGACACGTGCTAACTTCCTCGCTGGTGGTCTTGCCTAAGGCATGGTAAAAACGCTATCTGAGACCTTTTTTAACCATTTTTTAACCACTGTTTGATACTTACAGTATTGCTGTGTTGCTTTTGATTGCTTTTAAAATTGAAACCTCACTGGCTTCTCGAGCACTTCCCAATCCTCACTTCCTTTCACCCTAACGACACTTCCGTTGCAGCAAAGCGGTCCAGCGCTCAGGGACGATCAGCTGCTGCACAGGAGGGCTGATTGGTGGGGGGGAGCCAACACGATATCTGACACGCTGGAACAAGCGCGCAGGTAGAGAGACACGCGCTAACCTCCTCGCTGGTGGTTTTACCTAAGGTGCGGTAAAAACGCTATCTGAGACCTTTTTTAACCATTTTGTAACCACTGTTTGATACTTACAGTATTGCTGTGCTGTTCTTGATTGCTTTTAAAATTGAAACCTCACT